>NC_142011.1:64163376-64820876 GCF_049901735.1 Notechis scutatus | reverse complement strand
ATTTTGCAGTTTTTAGGAACCAACTTACCTACATTGCATTCCAGTTTTAAAATAATAAGATTCCTTAAGCACATAAAAATCCAAAGCCAGCTTTTCTCAGCTTCTAACTTAGCTGATGTTCAGTATTGATACAGTATTTAGGCTGCTCTCTGTCAATATTATCTGATATTCTAACTTTCTAAGGGGTGCTTCCTTAAAGTCAGGCGCAACTTCTAGTAATTTCGTGTCATGGCTATTACTTTGCTTGGCAAAAATACTGAATGCCCATTGCCATTTTCATGGTTATTTTCTTTTTAACCTTTCCAGTCTATCTTACAATCATGAGATTAACTAGTAGTCTTTTATTCAAGTGTTTACAAGATGATTAGGGTGTTTTTGTTTTTAAATCACGGAGGTTTTGCTACCTAACTGGGCAAAGACTTCTAGGTGTTAAAAAAAAGGGACAGCAACAATTCAGCATTTTGAGCAAGGAGTTCAGGAAGAGCTTTTCTACTCTACCCTTTCGATCCTTAGACAACTCTGACATAGTCATTCCTTTAAAAAAAGAAATGAATCTGAATATATTTTGTAAAGGAATGACTATGTCAGAAATGTCTAAGGATAGAAAGATTGTAGTTTGGCACTATAATAGCCGTGTCTTTGTAACACTATTCCAAGAATACTGGTTTTGATTTTACTTTTGGTTATTGCATAAGCTTTTGCATTGCACTCCCATCACCCACAAGTATATTTTTGCCCAATCTTTTAACCTCAAAAAGCGCAGTTAAGGAAGGCAGGGCTACACAACTGCATGTATCTATTTCATCTGTGTAATGAGAAACATACTGAAGTGCGTAGACCAAGGCAGAGCTGCTGACTGTATGTTTCACAATCAGAGTAGTGTTTGCATTACCTGGGATGGTGGTATTTTACAGGTTTGATTCTTAAGTTATAGGGGAGGGAGAATATTTCTGAAGCAGTCCTCTTTTACCTCATCTATATTATAATAAAGAGATCCAGTTTGGTGTAGTGTGGAAGTTCTCAATCGGTGTCCCACAGACCTGTGTGTGTGTGTGTGATGGTGTCACAGGGGGTCCGTGAAGGCTTGAGGAAATATTATGATTTAAATCTTGAGTTAAGTCTTTGGGTTCCATGGCCATAATTCATGGCCACAAAAGGTATTTAAAGGATGCCTGTGGTGAAGAAAAGGTTGAAAACCACTGGTGTAGTGGATAAGGCATCAGGCTAAAAACTGGGAGATCGTGACTTCTAGTTCCATGTTAGGCACAAAGCAAAGTGACCTCAGGCCTGTCATTTTCACTCAGATTTAGGAAGGAGGTAGTGAAAAACCACTTCTAAAAACCTTGCCATGAAAACTGCAGGGACTTCTCCAAGCAATTCTCCGAGAATCAGACAAGATTGAATGGAAGAAAAAGAAATCATTTCCAGCACAGAAGGGAAAACAGCAAAGACTTTGCCAGTTCCACTAAATTATATACTAAAGCTTTAAGTAGTTTCTTTACTGAAGTACAGTAGTTTAGAAAATGAAAAAAAATAAATAATAAAAAGCTGGAAAAGAGCCTCTCAAAAGCTGCAAATCACATACCCAGAAAGTAATCCGGAGCAAAACAATGGGTTAAATATCTAACTCTCATAATGCAATTTTTGCAGCCCTTAAATACATTTTCTTATACTCGGCATTGCATTGTACTCTGAAACCAGCATGGAGGAGGAATCAGCTACTCAATTTGAAAGAGGTTTCCCCGTGCTCTTGATGGGAGTTCACTTATTCAAACAGAATTCTTTGAGGAAGAGGGCCAGTAAGCAAACTGAATTCTCTTTTTTTGTTACTGATTCTGTAACTTTTACAAAGAGCCATGCAGAATTCTAGCAGGTGGAGAATTTTTTCTAAAACAGCGCTTCATGGTTTGCTTGTCAACACAACAAGCAGGCACAACTAGCAGAGTTTAAAAAATAGGGTTGTTTTTTTTTTTAAAAAAAAACAAGCTGCAAGCTACCCTGTCTTGGTCACCATGCAACAAGATGTTTATTGAGGACTAGGATTCTTGTTTGCTACCACAAGAAATATCCACATCATTTCTGAGGAAACAAATTCAATGCAAACCATATCAGGGTAACAAACTTTGGAAGGCCTTTACACTATTGAGATTAAAGATATTACCATTAAGCAGTTTGCAGAATACATACCAGAAATTCACCTATGACAAAAGTCTTGATCCCTGCAAAGATGGGTGAGTTGAATCACGGAGTCATATTCTGCTTTAATATCACCCAGACACCTGCAGTGAGTTACTAGTCACCTCTTAGCTCATTTCCATTGGATAGAAGGGTTATATATCCTCTTTTGGAAGATAAAGAGCCCGAGATAACACTTCACGATTGCAAAGGTTACATTTGTGGCCTGTAGAATTTGTGCATTATTGACAACGAAGTAGGCAATGCACGGCTACAGCTTTTGTATCATGCCTTTTATTATGCCACTTTGCACTTTGTATTACAAACTCTTTTTTAAAAGAACATCTGAGTCATTGACCTGAAGTAAAGTTTGAACTGACTTGAAAAATCAACGTTCTTAGTATTCAATTTAGAATATTTAAAAAATACTTGATTGCCTTCTTAGTAATGGTTGCTCAATTATGGAACTCTTCCTGTTGATACTGACTTTACCGCATCAATGCAGGACCTTAAGCAGGCCTTCAACATTTCCATAAAATAATTGATAGCTGTCCATTCTTAAGCTATTTGCTCTATTAGCATGTACCATTTTCTTATTGTGTTGCTTTTTGGTGACTTATCCATAAATAGAGCTTAAGATTTGCAACAAGCAAACCTCAAGCCAACATTTAAAAATAGACACCAATCACTTCTACTTGCCTACCTTGTTGCATCTTTTGGAAGAAAACTCCTATGCCTATAGAACAGGGCTCTCTAGACTTGGCAACTTAAAGACTTGTGGACTTCAACTCCCAAAATTCCTCAGCCAGTTTGTGACTCCTGCTAGAGAGCAAGGATGGGAGACATTGGAATTCCACCCCTAACTGTTTCAACAGGAAAGGTGAAAGTAATGGATAGTAGGAGTTACAGTTCATCATCATTTGCAGGGCAAATTATTCCCACTTCTATGTAAGAAGGTGTCAAAATTCTTCTACATTTAAATGTGAAAAGCAAAATATCCTAACTACACAAGAAAAAAGAAGTCCGCTCCTACCCCCAAAGCTACTTTCTCTTGTAGAACAATTCTCTAAGCTCAAGTTGCTCATACCCCACAATTTCATCATTTATCATTTATTATGAGATAATTTCTTTTAAAGACACAGAAAAATAAAGTAAAAATTTAAGTATGCAGATGCATCTCTCCCCTGTTTTCTTCTTCATCTTTCTTTCTTGGTATAGCATTCTTAGAGATACAAAAGCTTGTACATTATTTTGTAAATCTTGTATTGGCCCACTTTTCATAATGCCTCAATATGGATTTTGTTTAAACTAAGAGTGAGATTTCTTCATGTGAGATTAGCAAGTTCTTCAACAAGTAGAACACGAAAATCAGGATGAAAGACAGGGAGATACAAGTCTGTAATTCCCATTTTCAATGGCAAATTGTAACATACATTATTCTGGATGGTATGATCCACTTTAGGCACTGAATGTTGTAATAGGATAAAAAATACAAAAGATTCTTTCTTGCACAGGAAATAATAGTCATGATTATAAAATAGTAATGTTTGAAAAATGATACTTATGATGGAAAAGGAACAAAAAAAAGTATATAAGCAAGAAAAAGGGCACAGAGGCAGACAAAGATATTTTGGGTAAAGTTGCTTTAAATGAGGTAGTCTTCCTTCCCTGTCCATAAGTACCCATTGGAGTGTCCGTGGAGATTCTCAGTCATCAGGTTATAGTTGTTTAAAAAGGCAACTAGGCTGTTTTTTTCCTTCAGGAAGAAGGCAGTGGTTTGCTTCTCATCCAAGAAGCTTCATTGGTTCTTCCAGAATGGTGGGGGCTATATCAGAACTAATCCTACCATGCTGCCAGAACTGATGAAGTTTCGTGGATGAGAAGCGAAACTTCTTTGTCAGGAGGGGAAAAAACCAGTCCAGTTGCCTTTTGAAAAAACACTTTTGAGGATAGTCATTGGAGTCTACATATTCATTTCTTGGTCAAATTATTAATCCACTTACGATTGTTAGGACCAACAAGTACAAGACCTCACGTTTTTCGGTCTTTTACTAAGAAACCATAATTACTCATCAGGTGAAGACTGTGTCATCAGTCAGTCCCATCAAGAGAGTTCTAATATAACATTGTTTTGAACATAAGGATTTTTGGACAGTCATTCTTTCTCTACTAAAGCATGGGAAGACTGGGAAGGCATATAGAACATAGTAAAATTTAATTTCTACATATACTTCATGAGCCAGTGTGACGCATTGGCTAAGGTATTGGACTAAATGCAGAAAGGTTCAGATTCTCTCCTTCTCTCGGCCATTAAATTCAGTACTTTATGGGACTGTGATTGTGACAAAATCTAGAAGGGAGTGCAAAACATACTACCTTAAACTCCTAAATGAAAGACAGGATATAAATAAACAAGGATACCAATGTATGAATTAAAAATGAAGAGTGTGTTTATTTGCGGATCCACACTAATGCTGGAAAGCAGTGCTTGCTTGAAAGATTGAATCAAAACACTGTTTCGTTTCAATTAAAAATATTAAATTTCAAAATAATGTACAAAACTGGGATTCCTTCCTTACAGGCACATGCCAAAGCATTTTCTAAATATAATCACACAGAATATTTAAGCAGAAACAAGTCAAGAAAGCTGATATGAGAGGAACACTACAGGACTTGAGGAAACACTTTATTGACACTTTCAAAATCACTAATGTAGATGGAATACTATATGAAGGAGACAAGGCTGACTGAATTCAATAATGTCTGAAGAACTGTACTTCTGATGCCATATAATTCCTTAAATATCTTAAAAGACAATGGACTTGAAAGACAAATGTGTAGGAAAACAAACTTGAATATTACTTTACCAGCACAAACATATCTCAGTTAAAAATAGAAAAGCTAGAATCTTGGCATCCATTTTTTTTTCTCTTTCTCCAGTGTTTCCTTCTCATTTTGTCAAACTCTTAAAATCTACACTGATAAACCTTCAAAGATATACACAGATGTTTAAATACATTCCTTAATGCAAGCCTTTAGTTCCAACTGGATTACTTCCAGGAATATTTTTATCAAACCCTGTAAACCCCCACACCCCAAATCCTTTATAGTCAAGCTTCTAAATGCCCCCAAAACTGCCTCTCCTAGGTGTCAAATCTTTATTAACTGGCAAAAAGTTAAATCTTTTAATGACAGTATTCCATATAAGAAAATGGCTACTAAACCTCCCATGAAAAGAAATGGCATTCATTTGTAAAATATTGCTAAAAGACACTGTGGAATTAGTAAACCAAGGAGAGGCTATGCAAAGGTAGGAGTGGATAGGAATCCTTTAAATGTTGTTTAATCCATTAGCCACAGCCAGTGGTGTAGGAAGCTGAACAACATTCCCACCATCATGGTGTCTCTTTTTCAAACTCTGTAAGTAGCATGAAAAAAATTAATTTTGACCCACTTTCTTAAAATACTTCAGTACATGAATAAATACTACTTACCTTACTTTTTGAAACACTGGCACATATAAGCTGGTAGCTTTAGTTTCTATAGCAATGTATCCACCATCTTAGTGACTTGAACATTGTTGAAATCTACAGTTAAGCTGGTAACAAGGTCACCTATAGATATCTTTAACCCCAGTTTAAGGAAATGAACAAAACAAACCCAGGAAACTAGTACAAGCAGAGCCTTGTTCTCAATGCTTAGAAGTAAGCTCTTCTAGGTCTAGTGGACTTTAGTAGATTCCCTGTAAACTAATTGATAATTAGATGGGAGAAACCTGTCTGCAATGATATCAAGGTGATTCACATTAAGGAGAGGATTGTTACTTTTTTTTTTTTTACAACCTGATGCCTTTAATATCATCATAGAAACAGAACCTTTCCCAAAACCTAGCCTGTTATCTTCATGTCAGGAAAAAAAAATACTTGGTCTGTTGACTTCTGCAGGGTGACATAGGTTTTAATGTAAAATAAGCTTAAATTCTCCTCTCCTTCAACTTCAGGATGCTCTCATATTGTTCATTCTCATTTAGGTCAGAGGCATCCCTAGAGATGACTGCTTTTGTGAAAGAGAAATGTGGACATGATAAGTGTTCTTTCCTTTACAGCACTACAGTTCTCAAATATAAATGCTATTGCTAAAACTGGTCCTCAGTAAATAGGCATTGGATTGTGGAATAGTTTCTTTCAGACTCGAGCTACACAGCTATTAAAGGTGAACACACCATGTTTTATTTTTATTAAGGAATTGTTCTAAATTTGATGATTAAATACAGATTATTAATATTGTGTTTGTGGAGCTTTCCTGAATCAAAACATACTTTAATAGATTGGGCACAGGATAAGCTCATGTAAAACTACAGTAAAATAAATGCTAAATTTAGTCTTCCAGAAAAAGGAATTTCAGCAGGTGTAGCTTGTCCTGGAAGCTGTGGTGGCTGCAAATTCCCCTTGCACACAAATCAAAACCGATAGAAGCTTGTCCTTTTTCACATCTGGATATATCATTCTGAAGTGAATGTTGGAATGAGTATTGAAGAACAACAATTTGCATTTGGAATGGCTAAATTTTAATTCCCTTATGATTTAATCTTTTCAGAAGTTTATGCTGAAGCTTTGAATCAAACACTTGGTAGACTGAAATATTTCCATATAATATCAAAGAAAACCTTATGTCAAGCTCTGAGAGAACTTACATTTCCCTGAACAGCAAAACAGTCAATAGAAATAACCAATAAAAACAGCTAAGAATCCACAAAATACAATCCAGTTTTCTCCCATGTTTCATTATTCCTATAAAGCCATATCAATGTTTCATCAGATTGGAAATTTCATCTATTATTTGGGAGAAAAAGCATCTTTGTTTTCAGCACCTCCGCCTCTAATATCCCAGAGTTTCTGGCTATTGTTCCACAGTGATTGGTTAAAAAGTCTGTCTGAAACCTTAAGTCAAGGTTCTCTGGACATTAGGAAATTTATTTCTATCTTTCTTTGGTTGTTGTTCAAAAGACAAGACTTCTGGCTCAAATGAACCATTGTTGATATGTCTTGTGGCCTTCACAGATGCCTCAGATGCAGGGGTGGGATTCTACCAGTTCGGACCAGTTCTATAGAACCAGTTGTTATGATTCTGTGCAGTCAGAGAACCAGCAAATGTGCCCCTGGCTGGCCTCTCCCCTCTTTACCCTGCCCTTCCCTCCCCTCCCTGCCCAGTCAGCCCTTATTGTGCATGCCTGACATCATTGATTGCATTTTCTCCCTCCCAGTCACTCCTTAAGGTATTTCTTTCCCCCTCCCGATGATCAGCTGTTCCAATGATCAACTGTGCTGGGATCCCCCTTGCTGTCTTACTGCTTCACCCAGGAGGCTTCCTTGAGGCCCATGAAGGCAAAAAATGGAGCACGTGGGGGCGCAGCACCACCACCGCTGCATGCCTGCCCTACGCTCTGTTTTTTTGCCTTCCTGGGCTCCAAGGAAGCCTTCTGGAAGCAAAAACGCCACCCCAGGAAGCTTACCTGAGGCCCAGGAGGCCCAAAAATGGGGTGGTGCTGGTGGAAATGTCCTGTAAAAAAAAGAAGAAGCCATGCCACCCAGCCACACCTACCCAGCCACCCTCACAGAACCAGTTGTTAAAAAAATTGGAATCCCACCCCTGCTCAGATGCCTCTAGATCCTTAATAGAAGTTTCATGGTTATCCAGTTGCTCCTTGATCTTTGAGACATGGATTTAGACCTGTTGATCTGAGTCTTACCTACCCTCCAGTGTTCTGCCATATATCATAGACCCGACATGCAAATTGAAAATTAGCTGGCCAAGTTTCTACTCCTTCCTAATACTATGAAGAAACTTCTGCCATGCTTCATCTGGAATTGCTGGATGGATGGCTTCCTAATGGTGAGTATTCCCACCTCGTTCTCTTTGCAGGATTCTCTTCTTTCTTCCAGTAGCTAAGGTATCATCCTGACATCTTTCCATTCCATATTTCCTGGCCATTCTGAGAAGAGGCATTTGCTGCAACAGAATAACAGAATTGGAAGAGACCTTAGGGGGTCTTCTAGTCCAATCCAGGGGTGGGATCCTACCAGCATAACAACTGGTTCAGGGAGCGCGTGCATCGCACTACTTACAAATTATTGGCTCCAGCAAGCTGACGAGTGGCACTCAGCTGTGCTGTGCAAAGCAGCTGAGGAGGAAAAAGCAGGGAATAAAGGACAGCCTAGAGCCCAGGTGGGCGGGTGGGCCAAACAGAAGACCAGAAGATCATTGCAGCAAACCGGTTTGGTGTCAGCTGCTCTTCAGAGCTACCGGTTCTATAGAACCGTGCTGAACCGGTAGAATACCACCCCTGGTCCAATCCCCTGCTCTAGCAGGAAACCATACCATTTCAGATAAATGGTTGACCAATCTCTTCTTAAGAACCTCTAGTATTGGAGCACCTACTACACCTTTGGAGGCAATTCGTTCCACTGATTAATTATTCTATTTTAATCATTGATCCTTAGCTAATACCCCTCCAACAAAATACAAATTGAGTATACGAGATAAGATTAAAGATAAGACATTAGTTGGTTGCTATTTTGTTTTGCCATCCCATTGGCTGAATTTTAAGAAGTATCTGAGGAACTTTTCTCATCTCAGTGGGATTGACCCATTCCACCCAGACTGGGGGAAGGGGCTTGCTGCAGATCTTGTCGGTCAAGGAATTCCAGCTGATGGGGTCCAGAAGAAGACCCTTTTCTGCTGTTGCTTCTGCCCTCTGGAACAGTGTGCCCCATGAGGTGAAATCCGCCCTGATTCTTTGAAGGGTCATGAAGCTCTGCCCCTGCCAATTGACCTGAGGCCCTGATTTGGGCATGTCATACTGGAGATGATTAACTGACTGAGCTAAAACCCCATCTCCTCCCCGTGTGCATCTTGCTCGCTTCCTTGTCACCTTCGTTAATTTTGAAATCAATTTTAGTGTCAATATTTGTTGTTTTAATGTTTTAAAGTTTTATCATGTTATATTGATTGTAAGTTCTCCTAGAATCAGCTCTAGGCAAGATGGGCAATACAGGTAGTCCTTGACTTACAACAGTTCATCTAGTGACTGTACAAAGCTATAATGGCACTGAAAAAAGTACATATGACTAAACTTACGACCACTGCGGCATTCCCAGGATCACGTGATCAAAATTCAGATGCTTGGCAACTGATTCATATTTATGACAGTTGCAGTGTCTTGGGGATCATGTGAGCACCTTCTGACAAGCACATTTTCAATGGGGAAACTAGATTCGCTGGACCACTATGTTACTAACTTAACAACTGCAGTGATTTGTTTAACAACTGTGGCAAGAAAGGTCATAAAATGGGGCAAAATTCACTTAATAAATGTTTCACTCAACATAAATTTTATATTCAATTATGGTTGTAAGTCAGGGACTACCTTTATATATATTTCATAAATAAAATAAATAAATTCAGGCTAGCGACAGGATACACATAAATGAGGACATATGCCCAATATTGCAAGGGAAGGGGACAACTCACTGCGGCCAACTCACCACAGCCAACTTGCAGTGGGAAAACTCGCTACAGCCAACTCTCTGAAACACAACTCATTGAAGGACAATTTAACAATTCTATTTGATTATTTAAAATAAATTATTTTAATACTTGCCATTCACATTTCATTCCGTCCCTCCTTTTGCATCCTTTCTTTAATTATTCTATTCCGCCATTTCTTTGATATTAGTCTAACTCTTATCCCACAGCGAGTTATCCTATGGTGAGATGGCTGTGGTGAGTTGTCCTGCAGTGAGTTGGCTGTGGCAGGTTGGTCATGGCGAGCTGCGGTGAATTGTCATAGACCCATATTGCAAAACTACTGAAGCTACGCTAGCCATAATATGACGGTATCCTCAGACCTGACTCAGACATTGGTTTTTGGCTTGCATGTCATAGAAATTCAGCCATTATGGCATTTTCAATAAATGTGATAGGTGAACCCCATCTTTTGTCATATTTTGTGACTGAGTCGTGATTAATTTGAATCAAATTGATGTGAATGGCTCCATACTAAGTTGGAACACAACCCATAATTGATTATTAGCAATGAAGCCAATGGAACAGTTTTTGAACCAGCCAGCGCATGACAGCTTCCATATGATTCATGTTGTCAGGAAGAGTGGGATATGAGTGCAGAATAAATACCTGATACTACTCCCAAAAGCTTGTATACTGCATTATCAATCAGACTGTCAGTTCAGTGATTATATCTGCTCCAAGAGAATGAAATTAGGGAGCTGACCTTGGGACTTCAGTCCCTTTGACTTACTTTAATGCTTGCTGTCACATCATGCAAACCCTAAACCAGGCAAATCACATTATGGCTTAGCACAATGGATGGCTCAGCCACTGTTTCTCCTGCAGACTCTCAAATAATATGGGTAAAGCTGCTTAGCCTTGAAGTAATAATCATTTGACTCATAAACCTATCATCTATGCCTTTGGTCACTCTGGCAGATCATGGCTCCTGTCTCATTTCAGACCATCATTATATATATTATGAGGTAACTTGGCGTCCCTGAAGTCTTTTGTCTTCTGGGGACCAGAGTTAATATGTTGATCAGCTCTGATTAGTATTCCTGTAAAATAAGACAAATGTGGGAAAGTTAAAAGTTGGTGCCACGTCCAGAAACAATTGCAACCCAGTTAATTAGAATTTGGTTTGGGTAAGTAGAAATCGAGTCAAAAGAAATTGTTCCATAAGCTTTAATAGAGATTTTGAGATAGCCTCTAGCTGACTTTCTTTACCTCCCATTGTGATCATTGCAGCATCCCCGTGGTCACGTGATGGGGGTCATGTATCACAGGGAAGCTGCAGTGATCGTAAGTGTTCTGTAGTGGGTGAAGGAAGACACGCAGCCGAAGGTAACAGTCCAACTTGTTTATTCAATTAACAGTGAGAACAGAATGGCTGAACCCGTCTGACAGTTCCCCTTTTATAGCCAATCACATTCAAGAGATTTTCCCGCCTAAACTGCGGACCTGAGTGAAAACTTCAGTTATACTAAAAATACAACACCCCTACCTTCTTATTTTGAACTGTAACCAATGAACAACGACATCACTTAACATAGTCACACAAATAGGCAGGGCTTCTATGCATCCACTCTGACCTGCGCAAATCATTCAGGAGTGAGGTGGCGGTCAGACCTGTTGGGTCTGCTGCTGCTTCTTGTTCCACCCCTGGAACCTGCTGAAACTTCCCTAGGGGCATGTTTATTTCTTACGGAGTTGACTCACAGTTGCCCAGCTGCCAGTCTCCAGCTTCCCCAGGTATGTGTGGCTGTGAATTCTCCAGGTTTGAGTCTGCTGTAATGGGGAATTTGAGGACTTTATTATTCTTTATTAGAAGATAGCTTTTTGTGTAGGGTTTCCCTATTCTCCCCCTTAATTGGTTGATATGTCTCCGCCATGTGCAGCCGTCCTCTAATTCCACTTTGTAAGATCTAGGGCTTGTTATAGCTATTATTTGTCCTGGGATCCAGAGGGGACCTTCCATGTAATTTTGTGCATACACCCCATCCCCTATTTTGAATTCCCTGACTCTGCTGGTGGAGTCAGGAGGTTTCTTGTTGGAGTAGTTGGGGTGCAGTCTATCTAGCCTAGTTCTCAGTTTTCTCCCCATCAATAACTCGGGGGCTTTTATGTGTGGTTGCATTGGGTGTGACAGGTTGTATTAATAGAAAAGTGTCTATACGTGTTTGCCAGTCTCCTGGCCCCATTCTTGCTAACGCCTCTTTCATGGTTGTCACCATTCTCTCTGCTTGGCCGTTCTCTGAGGGGTGAAATGGTGCTGTTAGCGCGTGGCGAATGCCCAATTCTGCTAGGAACATTTCAAATTGGGTGGAGGTAAATTGGGGCCCATTATCGGAGACTAGGACGTCCAGTTGGCCATGCGTCGCAAATAGTTTCCTGAGGACTTTAATTGTGGCCTCAGTTGTTAGAGAGTGCATCAATATAATTTCTAGCCATTTTGAATACGCGTCCACAACTACCATAAAAGTTTGCCCGTGGAATGGTCCCCCCAAATCTATATGAATCCTAGCCCACTGGGATTTCGGGGATTCCCATTCCTGTGGTTGTGCCGCTGGCGGTGTGGGCCTTGATTCTTGACAGTTCTTACAGGTTCCTACCCATTCTGTGATATCTTTATCTATATTAGGCCACCACACATAACTTCTAGCTAATGTTTTCATCTTAACTATTCCCGGGTGACCCATATGCAATAATTCTAAAATTTGTTTCTGGAGCTGGGTCTTGTGCTGTTTCCGGCAGTGGACACTGGCTGAGTGCGTCTGCATGCCCCAGGGATTTTCCCAGGCGGTAGATCAGTTTATAATTATAGGCAGCTAGAATCATTGTCCATCTCATGAGTCAGGGGGATAGAATAGTCGGAGTGGGTCGGTCTCCCATGAGTAGTCCTAGCAGCAGTTTGTGGTCAGTAATGAGTTGAAAGTGTCTCCCGTACAAATATTCATGGAACCTTTTAATGCCAGCTATTGCGGCCAATGCCTTCTTATCTAATTGGCTGTAGTTCCTTTCTGCCTCTGAGAGAGTCCTTGAGTAAAACGCTATAGGGGCCTCAGTGCCATTAGGCATGCGGTGGTTTAGGACAGCCCCGACCCTGAAAGGGGAGGTATCGCAAGTGAGGGTGACAGGCAAAGTTTCTGAATGTTGGACTAGGACACTGTCTGAGGACAACAGTTTTTTGACAGCCGCAAAAGTGGCGGCTTCCTGTTTTCCTCAAATTCATTTAACCTATTTTCCCAGGAGTTTGTGTAAGGGTTCTACTATAGTGGCTTTTCTAGGAAGAAAAATACTATAACAATTGAGGAGACCTAAAAATGCTTGTAGCTCAGTTTGATTTTTTGGAGTAGGTACTTCCTGGATAGCCTTAATTTTTTCTGTGGTCAGGTGGATCCCTGAGCCATCTATCAGGTATCCTAAAAATTCAACCCTGGGGACTCCAAATTTGCATTTTTCTCGTTTAACTTTTAATCCTGATTTTTGGAATCTAGTTAGTACTTCCCTTAGTCTGATTAGCAATTTGTCTTTATTTTTTGCTGTTATTAAAACGTCATTAAAATATGGGATGATTCCCTGAATTCCCAGTAGGAGGCGCTCCATGAAGCTTTGAAAGATGCCTGGAGCCACACTGCCGCCGAATTGAAGCTGGTGACATTTAAAGGCACCCCTATAGGTTACAATGGTTTGCACCTCGGCGGTGGCGTTGTCAACTGAGAGTTGTTGGTATGCCTGCACCAGGTCTAATTTGGCGAAAATTTTACCTTTCCCCAGTGAGTGCAATAAGTGCTGCACTATGGGGACGGGATGAGCATTTTGTTGAAGGGCCTTATTTAGGGTACATTTGTAATGCACACAGATGTGGACTGATCCATCTGCCTTTATAGAGGTGACATAGGGGTTTCCCATTTTGCATAGTCTACCGGTTCTAATATCCCTTGCGCGATTAATTTGTCAAGCTGTTTGTCTATTTTTGGCTTAAGCGCGAATGGTATTCTACACGGTTTGAGTTGGATTGGGGCAACCTGGGGATCAAGGTTAAATGAAATAGGGTTCCCCACATACTTGCCCAAATTGTCATCAAAAACGTTCTCAAATGCCTGGATCAGTTTTTCAATGCTGTCATCCAGTATTGTGTGGACGCCAGTCACCCCCAGTCCCAATGCTTCAAACCAGTCTCGTCCAAGGAGGCCGGGGAATTTGCCTTCGATGATCGTCAGACACAGGGGCCCTTGAAACTGTTTAAATATTACTTGAAATGTTCCCATTCCCACAACAGGAATATGATTCCCTTGATAGTCTTTCAAATAAATTCTCTGCTTTTGCAATTTATTTTTGGAGATACTGGGCTTTATCTTCTTCATTGTGGCCCACGAAACTATTGATAGGGGGGACCTAGTGTCCACTTCCATATCACATGGTGTTCCTTCAATGATGACGGTGATGTTGATCTTTCTTGTTCTTGATGAGCTGGTTTTCCCAATGGTTGACTGGAATATCACAGCTGACTCGGAATGTTGGTTTTCTTTTTTCTATGGTTTCCACGCTTGTTTGGCTTTGTACCCTTCTCTGTGTATTGGATGGGTTGTTTCTGTGGGGTGCCAGCTGGCTGGGTCTGCATGCTCTCGCTAAATGGCCTTTTTGCTTGCAACGTTGACAGATGACTTCCTTGAATCTGCAATTCGCTCTTGAATCATTCCCGCCACAACCGGCGTATGCGGACTGCCCTTCTTCAGTTTTCATAAATTTCCTGTTACTTTTGAGTTGGCAGACATCTTCTTCATCTGTTGACTCTTCCTGTTCGTTGTGATCTTGTCGGGCTGTGTTGCCACGATGCACATTATTTGGGCTTTTGTCTTTTCGAATTGTTGCCATTGCTTTGATTGAAGTCTCGGTGGCTCTGGATTCATCTAGTGCTATCTTCAGGGTGAGGTTGGGCTTTGCTAGTAACCTCCATTGAAGACTCACATCTCCAACTCCGCAGACGAGTCTGTCCAGTAGTAGATCTTCGAGATCTCTAAATTCACAGTACATGGCAGTCATCCACAGCGCAGCAATGTAATCATTTATTGACTTGCCTTCATTTTGGCTCTGGTGGTGGAATTCATGCCGTCGGACAATCTTGGATGGTGCTGGTGCATAATGCATTTGAAGTGCATTTTGGATTGTGTCCCATGACACTGTTTGGACTGCCACTGGAGCGTCCAGTGCCTTGGCTGTATCGAAGATTTTGGAGCCGCAATAACTCAAGAATAGCGCTCTCTTTCTGTTGTCTGAGAGTGCTTGTAGCTCGTTGGCCTCTAGGAAACAATCAAATCGGATCAGATAAGAGTCCCAGTGTTCAATGGTTAGGTTGAAAGGTGCTGGTGGAGGGTGTGTGGTTATCTTGCTGAATTTGGGACGAATCTTTCCCGATGACTGATTCTGCTAGTCCACCTTTTGATCAGCTCTTTTGTTTCTATTTTTCCTAGGATCCCACCTTCATTGCCAGTGTTCTGTAGTGGGTGAAGGAAGACACGCAGCTGAAGATAACAGTCCAACTTGTTTATTCAATTAACAGTGAGAAGAGAATGGCTGAACCCGTTTGACAGTTCCCCTTTTATAGGGGCTGTCAGATGAGCCAGCCAATCACATTCAAGAGATTTTCCCACCTAAACTGCAGATGTGAGTGAAAACTTCAGTTATACTAAAAACACAACAGTAAGTGTGAACAAACGGGTTCAAAGTCACTTTGTAACTTTGAGCAGTCACTAAACAAATGGTTGTAAGTCGAGAACTACTTGCATTGATATGAAGTTCACTTGGATAACACTTGGGCAGAAAAAAACCAGATGGTCCCAGCTAATGACAACACTTCTGACTAATGTAATTCCAGTGGTTACCCCAGGGGTGGGATTCTACCAGTTCAAACCAGTTCAGACAAACTGGTAGTTCTGGTGATTATTTGGGCCTGCCCACCTGCCCCTGCCCTTTTCCTGTTTGCCGGGCATCAACTGTTTTACTCACCGGGGATGCAGCAGAAGGTAAGTATTATAGATAAAAATTGTCTTTTATAAATGCTGTGCGGGCGCGCAAAGCGTGCGTTCACCAAACTGGTTGTTACACTGGTTGAATCATACCACTGGTTACCCCCCCCCCCCCCCAGACTGCCATGTTACACCCTCAACTTTCTTTTGTTTTCCTTTTTTAAACTCTGCATTTCCATTTTGTTTGGCTTCTTTTTTAATGAAATTTAAAATCTAATCAGATAAAAATATATCCACGTGTTGGTATCTGGAAAGGGAATTCCTGTTTGCTGGCAATTTTTACCTGGGCTCCTTTCCATCCAATCACTTGGATTGTACATGGCTCTTGCTCATTAAAAAAAAAAAAGCCAAGATACTGATTCCCTTGCCTCTTTCCACTCCCAAGGCATTCGGGTGTGGCTGTTGTAGTTTGAGCAATATTGGCAGTAGGCAGGGGCCTCTGTGAGTGGGGCAACAATGTCAAAATGATAGGCATGTCCAGATGACCAAAACTCCTTTCCTTTTTAATGTGCACCACACAGGTCACATACAAATAAAAATGGCAGGGGCTTTAGTCACCCAGTTGTACCTGCCATTTTGATGTTACAGTATTGCTCTTGGCCATGAGGGTCTGCAGGAGAGGCAGATGGTAACTCATGAATGATATTATAATCCAAGGGTATCCAAACGTGGCAACTTTGAGACTTGTGGACTTCAACTCCAAGATTGCTGGCTGGGGAATTCTGGGACTTGAAATCCACAAGTCTTAAAGTTGCCACGTAAAGAGACACTTGATCGTGTAAATGCCATGACTTGTGTACGTGCATCAGACATCTTGACACAAGGGTGTAATTGTCACATTTGTATGGTTGGGCACCCTTTGTCATTCTGGCACATTGTCATTCAAGTGTGAAGAGCGCAGTACCAGACTATTTCTAAACTTATATTTCAATTACCTCATGGGGGTGGGGAAATATTTCAGTTTGTTTAAAGAGGGACAGTAATTCCATTGTCATCTCTCAGTTACTTTATTGGACCTTATTCCTCTGATCCAAAAGTAAGTAGCTACTTATGCTCTGTGGTTAGTCATGATACTGCCATATTATTGCTGCGAGAGCTGCATTGATTATAGGCATTTTTCCAAATGCAGTTGAAAATGTTGGATCAGAGCCTGGTATTGAAAAGGACCCCTCCTCCAAATAGATTCTGCATATGTCTTAAGCATTTAGGGGTTACCTCCCCTGAACGTTATGACTTTTAATAGTAAAGTATTAAATTATTCCACGTATTCAAATTATCCTGCAAATTGTAACTCAGCCTAATTTGGGACTGTCTCCTTTAAAAAAAACAAAAGAGAAACAAAGCCCTGAGGCATTTTCTCTTGTTCTACTTTGTTCTCCCTATAAACCTTTGAAGTCTTTCCATATAATTTCTTATCATTTGGGTGTGATAGCTTTGCTGTTAATCTTTGAAATACAGGTAGTCCTTGATTTACAATAGTTCGTTTAGTATTGTTCAAAGTTACAGTGGCACTGAAAAAAGTGACTTATGCCCATTTTTCATACTTACCATCGTTGCAGCATCCCCGTGGTCATGTGATTAAAATTCAGGTGCTTGGCAATCAACTCATATTTATGACAATTGCATTGTTTCAGGGTCATGTGATTTGCCTTTTGCTTTTTTTGCTTCTTACTAGCAAAGTCAATGGTGAAGCCAGATTCACTTAACAACTGTTAAGGGTTAAGTACTAACTTAACAGCTGCAATGATTCACTTAACAACTGTGGCAAGAAAGGTCGTAAAAGGGGGCAAAATTCACTTAACATATGTTTCACTTAGCAACATAAATTTGGGGCTCAATTGTGGTCAGAACTCGAGGACTTATTATTATTGTTGTTGTTGTTGTAAACTTTTAGATTTCTGGGAATTCTGTGAAATATAAAAAAAATAGTCACATCTTCTCTTTCTTTATGACTTCTAACCAATTTGCTAGAGGAATATTTGATGAAAAATTGCAAGTCTTTGGTAAAATTTCAGGTAATGTAATAAAAAAATTGCCTTTGTATCTATTGCAGAATGTATCTATTCTTAATAAATGTAGATAATTTATTGGTGAGGTCTTCCTAACCTTGAAATGGAAGTAAATGCATTTTAACTAGAGATATGGATCATACTTATTCACTATACAATCTTGAGATTCTGGAAGAGATTTTAATTTACCTAAACTTAAATACACAATATGAACTTACGCATTTCTAACCTTGGACTTCCGTGGAGTTCAGTTTCTGATCTGTTGTTTGGACATCCAGAATGTTGAGAATCTATAGTGAATAGATCTTTTTTTTCCTGTTTATATAAAATAAAAGATTTAGAAGGATTGAATGAAAGGGAATCATGAAGCTTGGTGACGGACAAATCTGCCATCAAATTGAAATAACTCTTGCAATCAGGCTGTCACAGTGCTTTGGTATGTACATGTGTGCAGAAATCATGAGGTTGTAAGACTGTAGCTTTATCGTTTGTTTTAATCCATTGCCATTCAAGAAGCATTTGTCTAGCAATGCTTTGTGAGCTGAACTGACTGACTGCCCTATTTCCATCAGCTGACTATTTGTATTAGTATATAGATTGATTTAGTTTATGGAACTAACAAATGATTATGTTCCTCTTACTTCTGTTTCAATACTTTTCAGTCAATTATATTGCAATCAGAAAAGGGCAAAAAAAAAAAAAATCTTAGGAAATCTGGTAAGGATTCCCCCTACTGTACTGTAGATTATTCAGACTGCAAATTTCATGACTGAAAAGAAACAAAATTAAGAGAAGAGAAAAACAATCTACACTCTGATTGGCTGCTGTGGGTGTAAAAGTGGGAGTTTGCCTTTTTTCCCACACCTTTTTCTTCTGGGTGCTCTGTATGCTGTTTGATTTACCTCACAGTGTCCCTGACTATCTTGTCTGCTGTAAATATAGATGTTAATATATATTTATTTATATAAAACTACAAGTGCGTATCAGCGTCCCTGACTTCATTTGGACACCAGCTGCATAATTTCCTGGCATCCTCCTTGAACTCAAGGTAGCTTACACAGGTATCTCTATTTTTGTCACTGTTATATATTAGCATACTCACCTGCAATTGGTCAGTCCGTGGCGGCGGGAAATTTGAAGAGCCGTCACTGGCTACAGCCATGAGCAGCCCGACTGTAAAAGGGCTGCCGCGGTTTCTTCGGTGCTCAGTCCTAGAATGAAGTAAAGATAAATGGTTATTACGCTGGTGTCCAGAGTCTCATTCCCATGATCTAACACTGGCAATGAAGGTGGGATACTGAGACAATGGGAACCAGCGAGCACATGGCAACTGACGAACACCAGCAACCCATCGAGACGAAATTGCCAGAAACAACACGCCACCCGCACCGTTCGATCCAGCAACTGAAGACTGGGAATCGTACATCGACCGATTTCTCATGTTCCTCGAAGGGAGCAACCTCAATAATATATCTGAACACAGGAAGAGGGCCGTCTTCCTCACACATTGCTGTCCCGCCGTATTTAAGATGGCCAAATGTTAACGGCACCCACATGAAAACAATGCTCTGGCCGGACCTGGAAAGAACAATGAGGGCTCACTACATACCAACCGTTTCCTGCCTCATAAAACAACACAAATTTTATCGGCACGACCAAAAAGAAGGCGAGAGCATCGGCGATTTTGTTGCAACTTTGAGAAACATCGCTGGAGCATGCAAATTCCTAAACATGGATGAAGCCATGAGAGACCATGTGGTCCTGGGACTGAGAGAGCTTACACTACAAGGTCATCTATTAACAAAACCCAAAATAACACTCAAGGAAGCAATAGAAGAGGCTACTGCAGCAGAAGCAACATAGAAATCAGTGGCCGCCATGCAGAAAATGAATATAGCGCCACTGGAAACCCCAAAAAACACCACCACAACCCACCACGAGGACATCGAGTCCACATCGGAAGACGATGAGGAAGGAGAAGGGGTAAATCAACTCCATTCGGAACAGGGCAGAAGGGACCGGCTGCGAGGGGAACCATCCACATTCCAAGTGCCGTTTCCTAGATGCAATCTGCAAGCATTGTGAATGGTGGGGACATATTGCTAGGGCATGCCAAGCAAGAAAAAACTACAGCCCTAGACAAAGATGGAACACCACCCACCCACCCCGAGAAAGGGAGAAACAAACAGGGAGCTGTTGGAACCAAGACAACTGAAACAGGCGAGGAAAAGAGGCAAGCAACGGAAGAGATGAAACACACCAGACGGTGACCAGTGGACACTCCAACATGACAAATGCCAGGAAAGTCTATGTCCAGGTAACCACAGAGGGCCAACCCTGTCGGATGGAAGTGGAATCCAGCTCATATTTGTCAATGGCATCATGGGACACTATAAAAAGACTGATACCAAACATAAACCAGGAAGAACTCAAAAGACAAACACTGACGCTGAAAGACTACCAGGGAAACAAAATATCCATAGTGGGCACCGGAAAATTCAAGGTAACATTCAAAAAATACACCAGAGTCCTCCCACTAACCATAGTCGACCGGAATCAGCCAAGCCTACTGGGACTCGAATGGTTTGCACCTTTGGGAATTGAAGTCACAGGAATCAACAGTATCACCGAGACAGAGTGGAAAGAGGACCTGATGGAAGAATTCCAAGATGTGTTCGACGAAGAGCTGGGCAAGTACCGGGGGGTCCCCAATTTCCTTTAATCTAAACCCAACCATAGCCCCTATAAGATTAAAGGCAAGGTGGGTTCCTTTCGCACTCAAACCAAAGATCAATGAGCAATTGGATAAACTCATCGCACAAGGGGTCCTAGAGCCAATTGACCATGCAAAGTTCTAAACCCCAATTGTTACACCAATTAAACCAGATGGGTCTGTGCGCATCTGTGGAGACTACAAAGCAACCCTTAACTATGCACTCCAACAAAGTGCATACCCTGTCTCAGTGGTACAGCATCTATTACATTCCCTTGGGGGGGGGAATCTTCACAAAACTAGACCTCGCACAGGCCTACCAACAATTACCCGTTGACCCCAAAACAGTAGAAGCCCAGACAATCCTAATACACAGGGGAGCATTCAAATGCAACAGATTACAGTTTGGCATCAGCGTCACCCCAGGGGTGTGTTCCAGAGCTTAATGGAACGCCTATTGCAGGGGATAAAAGGGGTGATGCCATACTTTGACGATGTCCTCGTATCAGCCAAGGACAAAGAACAATTGCAGGACCGCCTAAGGGAAGTTCTAAGTAAATTCAAGGACGCGGGACTAAAAGTAAAAAAGGAGAAGTGCCAATTAGTCGCCAGCAAAGTTGAATTCCTGGGATACCTTATAGATAGTGAAGGAATCCACCCCACAGAAAATAAAGTCAGAGCAATCAAGGAAGCCCCCAGACCCGCAAATAAAACTGATCTGCAAGCTTTCTTAGGACTCATTAACTTTTATAATATATTCCTACCACAGAAAGCAACAATTGCAGAACCACTACACAGGTTGCTTGACAAGAAAGCAACCTGGATCTGGGGGTGACGGGAAGAAATGGCATTCTAGGAAATAAAAAACTTGATCACATCAGACCGCATACTAATACAAGACAGCAAAACACTCCCAATAACCCTAACCTGCGATGCATCACCTTTTGGCATCGATGCTATCCTCAGCCATGTATTACCAGATGGGAAAGAAGCACCCATAGCATTCTATTCAAAAACCCTGTCAAAGCCGGAGTGGAACTACAGCCAACTAGACAAAAAGGCATTGGCCGCTGTCACCGGAATAAAGCGTTTCCACGAATATATCTATGGGAGAACTTTCACACTAGTCACAGATCACAAGCCACTTCTGGGCATCATTGCAGAAAACAAAGCTACACCTAATATACTGTCACCCCGAATGATGCGGTGGTCAGAATTCTTGGCTGCCTACAACTACAATTTAACATACCGGTCTGGAAAGGACATAAATCATGCTGACGCGCTTAGCTGTTGCCCTCTACCTGACATAGAAGGTGACCCAGCACCAACCACATTGACCCTTCAAATAGAGATATTAGAAAACCTACCCATAACAGCAGCAGACATCGCTAGAGAAACGACTAGAGACAAAACCCTGGCGCGAGTTTTAAATTGGGTAGGAAAAGGATGGCCAGAGACTGAGATCAACGAGACTGAGAAACTGTTTCGGAATAGACAAACAGAACTCTCAATGCTGAAGGGGTGCATACTATGGGGGGCTCAGGTGGTGATACCGGACGTTTTAAGGAAAAGCATACTAGAAATGCAACAGGAGGGACACTCATGTGTTGTAAAAATGAAATCCCGGGCAAGGAGTTATGTATGGTGGCCAGGAATGGATAAGGAGATAGGGGACTGCATGGCATGTGTAAACGCTGCCAGGAATTTAGGCCAACCCCCCCCCCCAAACACCAAAACACGAATGGGAAACACCAAGGGGACCATGGTCAAGATTACACTTGATTTTGCGGGCCCAACCAAAGGGCTCACATTTCTAATAGTCGTAGACGCTTACTTCAAATACTAGAGGTAAGCATCGTGCACTCCACCACAACATAAGCCATCATTAGACAGCTCAGGAAAATTTTTGCAACACATGGACTGCCGGATGTAATTGAATCCGACAACGGGCCACAATTCACGCAAACAACATTCGAGGGATTTCTAGCACAACATGCGATAAGGCATGCACTAACAGCGCTGGGACACCCGTCGACGAACGGACGGACAGAACGCATGGTACGTTACACTAAGAAAACATTACAAAAGCTGGGGCCCAGGGACACACAAGAAAAGATAGATAAGCTACTAAGCATACAGCACATGACTCCCAGTGCCACGACAAATAAAAGTCCAGCAGAGTTACTAATGGGGAGGAAACTACGATCACACTTAGACAGACTGCACCCCACATATAGCCCAGAAAAACCAGCAGACTCCTCCAGTAATTGCCACACATTTCAAACAGGGGACCCAGTGTACACAAAAAAACTTACGGGGAAACCATTGTGGATACCAGCGAAGGTGACCCAGATAACAGGACCCCATTTTTACAGGGTAGATACCACGGGCAGGAGGAGCTGGAAGAGACACATAGACCAGCTCAGGTCTAGAGTTATGAAGGGCGACCCAAACTGAACCACGGAAGAGGGGGAAGAACCCTCAAACACAACCATAGGGGAGGGGGGGAGACCCCTCAAACAAACAAAACAAACCCAGGGAAGAGAGGGGAGACCTCTCAAACATAACCATGGGGGGGAGACCCCTCAAACAGACAACACACAAGGAGAGAGGGAGGGGGAGACCCTCCATGAGCAAGAAGAACAACAGAACAAACCCTGACAACTATAGACACACAACAACCACTACTAACATTAGCCCTGGTCAGAAAATGCAAGCACGTACCTGGGACCAGGGAAGAAGGCAGATCGGGGAGACAGGAACAGGTCCAGAAGGATAGCGGGGAAGCAGCCCCTGGCGGGAGCGGCCAAACCAACTCAACCATCCAGGAAATTCCTGGCGGGAGCGGCATGGCCGACTCAGTCTTCCAGGAGGTTCCAAGAAGAAGGACGGGAGGAACAACAGATCCACCTGAATGATCCAGAGGCCAAACCGCAACTGAGTTGCGCTGGTCCAGTCGGACCCATAAAAGCCCCGCCTACCTACGTGATTACGTATGGTAGGCGAGACTCAGATTGGTTGGACCAGACCAGGTGGGGAGGGGTGTTATGTATTAACATACTCACCTGCAATTGGTAAGTCTGTGGTGGCGGGAAATTTGAAGAGCCATCACTGGCCACAGCTGCAAGCAGCCCGGCTGTAATAGGGCTGCCACGGTTTCTTCGGCGCTCAGTCCTAGAATGAAGTAAAGACAAATGGTTACTACACTGGTGTCCTGAGTCTCATTCCCGCGATCTAACAGTCACCTCAGCAGCAAAACTGTGAGATAGCTTTGGCTCATCCAGTGCATTTCCATGGATAAAAATGGGTTCAGGGATGTCCAAGAGTGTCCGTGACATCAAAGAATAGGCACATATAGGCAATTGAAACCTTATTTTGTTTAATGTGTGTGTGAGGTACACATTGAAAAGGCATGCTGTTTTGATGCCATGGATGCATCTTGTCCCATCCATTGGATGCCCATGCTAGACTTGAACCTGGATCTTCCCAGTTGTTGACTGGTACCTTAATGAATTGTTCAAAAATACCAGAACTTATTTCTATGGTAGATAGCATGCTGATTCATCTCTTTGTAATATTCTAAGTCTTACTATGCTACCGGGGTGGTGGTGGGGAAAGCTGCCATGACGTGTATTTTTCCATGCTAAACTATGGAAGAAGGAAAATTCTCTTCTTTTGAACTTTGATTTAATTCTAAGCACTGAAACCTCCAGAATGACCTGCACTAGCTCTCACCATTTTTTGAACTCCTGATTCGAATCCCCAAATCAGATAATCTTTGCAAATAGACAAATTCAGCCTTAGGTTATAGTCCAAATACATTTTACATGGAAGGAACTTCCATTCATTGAGAGTGATACTTATTCTGAATGAATATGTCTCAGCTGTAGAGGGATCAAAAAAATCAAGATAGTTCAGGCTATGCATGTACATATACACTCACACACTCACACAGACACAGACACACATATGTGTAAAACTGAGCTCCTGGGGCAGATAGAGGTGGATCTTGGTATGAAATAACCAGGATCCTTATGTGCCAATTAAGTTGTAGATTGGCAATTATTAATATGTTAAAACACGTGTCTCTTCAAATAAAGAACACATCCTTTGATATACTTCTGTAGAACAATCTTCCTCAATATAGTGTCTTTAGATGTGCTGGGTTTACAAACCACTGAAATTCTCACCCAGCAAGGCTAACACAAGATTGCTGCAGATTTGCAGATAAGAATTATTGGGATAAGGAAGATGTAAACTGTGCTAGGTATGTTCTCAGAATATACCCTGTCAAGGGCATCATGAGAAAATGGCACTTTATTTGGACCAACATGTAATTATAATGTCAGACGAAATAACTCCATCTGAGTCAGTCATTTGATGCAAACACCATAACCCATAAGGAGACACATTCAGGGTTTTGCCAAGTAACTTAAAGCAACAGGAAAATGAAAACCTTGTGTAAAGGTTGCTTCTGTAAGATGCTTCAAAGTCTGGAAAGAGGGGAGTTACAAAAGCTTGTATCTCTATATTTTTATTACTGTACTGCCAAGATTTGCATGGATCACCTCAAAATTGCTACAAGGACTCACTAAAGATGGGGTGATATTTGCAAGTATTGGAGGAAAGGAATTAGAGCATGGAAAATGTTAGTGTGGCGAGGAAGCATAGACTTTTCCTCCAAAACAAAACAGCAGATCAAATGAACAGAGACCGCATACCGTTAATAGCTGCAAAATATCTTTAAAGGGGGTTTTGAACAGAGAGTTTTCTCTTTCCCCACAACAAGGAAATCAACAAGGAAAGCAGCTTTATAAGGAAACAGCATGGAAGCACCATCATAGAAAAGAATGCAGTGTAGTAGAGAAAGACTTCTCCGAAAAATCCATCCTCGACAATCAACATCAGACTATTGGCTCCAAAGAAAGAACACAATCAGGCACACCATCCTTACGAAAAGGGAAGAATCAAACAAAACTATTATAATGTAGAAAGAAAAATGATAAATGATAAATGAAGTACCCGACAGAATTTCTCCATTTAGTAGAAACCAAGAACTCACAATCAGGACAGGATGAGCATCAGAGATAACAACGACTTTCAAAATGGGGTTTATTTATTTTAGGCACTTTTGGAGGTTCCAAATAAAAATAATTTCTCAAAAGAACAAAATTTTCCATAACAATATCTAAATGAAGAACAGACATCAAATGTTGGATTGTATCTGCAGGAGTCAATGTTCATATATGAAGAAAGGGCATATATTAGAACTAGGGCATTTCCATTTTATATATGTTTACTAAAGGAAATGTGCTCCACCCGCTTCTATTGTATTACACTGTTGTCACAGTTTTCTATATAGATTTTTTTGTTGGTTTCCTTGATAGCAATAGCATTTAGACTTATATACTGCATCTCAGGGCTTTACAGCCCTCTCTTAGCAGTTTACAGAGTCAGGATATTGCTCCCAATAATCTGGGTCCTCATTTTACCAACCTTGAAAAGATGGAAAGCTGAGTCAACCTTGAGCCAGTTAGGATCGAACTCCTGGCAATGGGCAAAGTTAATCTGCCATACTGCATTCTAACCACTGCGCGCCACCACTGACTCATCGCAGCTCATATTTATTTATTTTGCTATCCATACTACCCTCTGTGCCTTCTTTAGAAATAAAATCTCTGATTTGTATTTGCTATCTGTACAATATATAGAATTTTTAAAGCCAATCTCCCCAGTGATTTTTTACATGGCAATGTCATGTCTGGTATTCAACAGTTGCACTTCAAAGACATTATATTCCAGTTGCATTTGCTTAGGTCTTATTAAAAAATGCACATTTTCTTGAAATCATTTTGGCAAGATCTTATCCTCTTACCTTTGTGCTACAAGATTTTGGAAGCTGCACAGTGGGGAGACACTTTCTTATATATAGTTTATTGGAAGAAGCACTTTACTGATGGTTGACCTATCCTTTGGTCTGGATGTGTTTACACTCTCACCTTGATGTTATTCAAAACATCAAAGTACATACAGGACTTTCTAGAAACTTTGTCACTAGCCTTGTTTTCCTACCTTACAAGTGTTAGAAGTGAGGTGACTTTACTCTGAAGAGAACACTACTAAAACAAACAAAAGTCACTGGAAACTTACTTTGAGAATTTTAAGGGTGCAAACTAAAGTACAAATCTTTTTCTCTCTCAACCAAAAGCTCAGTTACCGGAAAAAAAGCCCACCCCTTACAATGACCAAACATCTGTTCTCATGGAAACTGTAACCAAAAAGGCAATGGCTATGATCAAGAGTTCTTGCTAGGTTCAATCTCTGCCGTTTCCATAGAAATGAATGACAGAATGGTAACGACAAGGAAAGGAGAAAGTACAATACAATGCAAGGTTTGATAAAGTTTGCCCTCTGGAGAACTGGATGAAAACCTAATGAGCTGAAAGCAGAAATGGGACCCTCAAGTGGCTTTTACAATACATCTGAGACTTTTAACCTGCTCCCAGTCCTTTATAAAAGCAAAGGAACATCCCTGCCCAATATATTTATCACACTATCCTTGTTCAAATGGTCCATATAAATATGACTTTTCCATCAGACCATATTCCTATATGGCAAAGTTCCCCAACCTTGACAACTGGAGGATGTATACATTCAACTCCTAGAACTCCCCAGTCACTGAGTCTTGTCAGAATTGCATTCAGAGTTCCAAGATTCTATTACTATAACTTTATAATAAAGTAATATTAGCATTCATAACTCTGCGGCCCTGCCTTGAAGGATTGACATTGAAAATGACCACTGAAGAAGAAATGAATTACTGCAACACAATGTCCCACCCCCCCAAATCTCCCAGATAGTCCAGAAGGGTAGATGCCATGGTCAATACTTGTTGTGGTTTGCTGGCAGCAGGTGCGGACGGCTGAAGTCTTGGAGAGCGAGGACTCAGATGAGGGGCCTGCATGTGATGTAGGGATGGGGACAGGACCATCAGGGAGTGGAATGCCGCCTTCAGAGATTGTGGAGGTTGGCAGCAGTGATGAAGAGGTCCCCATGGAGCCTGTGCCCAGTGCGTGTGTGTGCAGGGCTGCTCAAAGGAAAGAGCAGCTGCAGCAGCATGGGTGACTTGGGAGTAAGGCTGCAAGGTAATGGCCCCTCCCTTAAGAGATAAAAACCAGCTGAGAAACCAGAGTTCTTTGCAGGAAGCAAAGAAGTTTTTGCACTCGAGCCTTGTGGATGTTCGGAGTATCTTGGTTGGTGTTTGGAGACTCTTTGTGCTTGAAATATTTCTTAGTAACTTTATCTAGTATTCTTGCACAACCTTGGCAAGGCTCGTTCTTAGCAGAGGCAATTAGTTTGAAGCAGCCTTTTAACTGTGAAGGAATGGAATTCGTAAAGAATCATTAAAGGGTTTTGCTGTTACCTCTGTTTCGTGTTTGTTTCCTTGGAACAAAATTTGGGTCAGAACAATAATATCAAATGCTGTTGAGCGATCAAGGAGCACAAGAATGGATACACCACCTTGGTTCTGCCCAAGGTCACTGATAAGCATGACTCTTGCTGCCCCTGTACTATACCCAGGCCTGAAAGCTAATTGTAATGGGTTCAAATAATTCATTTATTCCAAGATTGTGTGTACTACCATCCACTCATCTTCTCTACAAACTCCTCCACAAAAGGGAGATTGAATACTGGGTGATAATTGTCTAGAATGGAGGAATCATGTGACAACTGCCTCAGAGGAGGCATAGCACCATTTCTTTCAAGTCCAGAGGGACCACTTGTTTCCTTTAAACAATACCACCATATAGACCTTCCAGCTCCCAAACCATTAAAAAAAGTCTTGAATAAGTAGTCTTTAATGCAATATATGGACTTGTCCAGTTACATAATTTGAGCCTCTGGATTTAATTTGTTAAGAAGGGGCTTTTAAAAATGTAACTTCCCTTCAAAACAGGTCATTTAGTCTACTGTTCAGAGCTCATTGTCCTGGTCGCTCCTCCTCTTACCAAACCCTGGACTTTGCACCAAAGTCTTTTCTTAACAATACCAACCCAGGATATTAGGAAGGAATTGCATTAACAAACGTTTGGCCTATACTTGAAATGAGATGAGATTTTATAGTTTCAATGAGTTAGTGGAAAAAAATAAAGAATTAGCATAGGATTTCATTTATCTAAAATTACACGTAGGTACATGAAATATACATAATATCCAGAGAAGTAACTTCTACTCCAAGTTTTGCCAATACATGTTTGCTTTCTGCATTACAAAACTGAGAAATGTTTCTTAACATAGGCTGAAATATTCTAATGCTATTGCCTCCCCAACCTACTGCCTCCAGAAGTTGCAAATCCTCTCCCAAAATCCTCAGATAGGATTGGCAGAAGTTTATGAATTTAGGGTTGAAAACTCAATAGAGACATGGGGCACCAGGTGAAAGGCCGCACTCAACAATCAACAAAGGACTACACCATGTTCTGGTAGACAAGTAGGTTGCAAATGAATCTTGCTGAGGACCACTGTGTCCATTTTTTATTTTGTACAAATGGTCTACACCCTTCTTCTGATCACAGAACTTGTGCTTTTCTAGCAGAGCGGTGGAATCCTTGCAGTAAAAAACATGATATGCTTCAGCATCCCTAAGTGATAAGCAGGCTTCTTTCTTTTCACTCCAGGTGCCACCTCTTTCATCTTTCTATTGATTTCATTTCTATTCTGATTCACCATTCCACTTGCTCCAGTCCCCTTTTGTCAAAAGTTGTCATCTAATTCTCCCATTGTTTCTTCTTCTTCACTGATCTGTGGTGGCACAGTGGTTAGAGTGTAGTATTGCAGGCTAATTCTGCTGGCTGCTGACTGCTGACTGCCAACAATTCAGCAGTTTGAGTCTCACCGGGTTGACTCAGCCTTCCATCTTTCTGAGATCGGTAAAATGAGGGTTCAGATTGTTGAGGGCAATAGGTTGACTCTGTAAACCATGTAGAGAGGGCTGTAAAGCATTGTGAAGCAGCATATAAGTCTAAGTGCCGTTGCTATTGCTATTCTCATCGTCTTGGCATTCCAGCTCCATTCTTTTGAAATCTTATTGGGCTTGGATTCCCAAGATAACTCAGTAGGTCTATGAGTACCACTGAAGTGCTTGTGCTGATTGCCTTGGCCTCTAACATCCTCAAGATCTGACATATTGTCCTTTAAAATGCCTTCTGCTGGCTCAATGGGCCAAAATATCTTCCCAATTCTTAATAGTATATTATAGTATATTAATAGCATATGGGAGCACTTTGCCTCAATCCTAGCTTGTCACTTCAAACCTGGTGCTAAAATAAATCTAAACATAAAAATAATGTGTGTGTGTGAAGTCACTTTATAAATTTGCTAGAAAAAGTTTATAGAAAGAAAGAAAAAAGAAGGAAGAAAGAAAAGAAAGTAAGTTGATTGTGTGTTTTAGGCATAAACAGCAATATCCTATATGAAAGCCAGATGTTTTAATCTCTACCATCATTTGTGGAAAAGACTTCAGGGTGTATCAGCCTTCTTAGGCCAGATAGGTATCAAGACTAAGGGCAACATGATAGCAGTGTTCCAATATCTCAGGGGCTGCCGCAAAGAAGAGGGAGTCAAGCTATTCTCCAAAGCACCTGAGGGCAGGACAAGAAGCAAGGAGTGGAAACTAATCAAGGAGAGAAGCAACTTAGAACTAAGGAGAAATTTCCTGACAGTTAGAAAAATTAATCAGTGGGACAGCTAGCCTCCAGAAGTTGTGAATGCCCCAACACTGGAAGATTTTAAGAAGAGATTGGACAACCATTGGTGTGAAATGGTATAGGGCTTCCTACCTGAGCAGTTAGTTGGACTAAAAGATCTCCAAGGTTCCTTCCAATTTGTTGTTCTGTTATAATTCAGAAACAGATGAACTCTTCTACTTTACTGTAAGTCCATACTAACACAGTCTTGCAAGTTTGATACTACAAATTTTCCGCTGTCTCTTATAGCTTGAGAAGTTAGGGAGGCTCCTCTCTGAATCTTTCTCTGCCCAATATGCAGCCTCTCTTATCTGACCATTCTCTAGGCAGCATCTCTCTCCTCCCCCATCCCAAGGTCATTCCCACTTACCATTTCAAAGTGGGAGGTTTCATCCTTCCCTTACAGAAATCCTCTGGGTTAACCTGCTTGGTAGCTCGTGTTGTCACTACCTGTGAGGGAAACATTTTTCTTGGCACCCACCTATTTAATCCTGGTGTGTGTGAGAGGTTAGACCCACAACACCTCATATATTTACTAGCTAAGAGAAGCGGGGAAAGGGTGATAAAAATGAAATGAATTCTGTAGCACCACCTTTTGGGCTTGTATAGCTTTCATGTATGTGAATGAGAAAGCCAATAGGAGTTAAATTAATATCTCGAAGTATAATTAAAAACAGGATTTACTTAAAAATGAAATATCAGAATATAAACTAATTCTTCTTAAATATTAAGTAGTCACACATAGAAACAGTTAATGGGGGGAGAATTATTATTTTTTAAAGTGCTGCTAAAATCACCCCCAGTATCTCCCATAAAAGGCTATAAAAGAAAATATAAGCTTGGGGCAGAACAACAGGTGAGATGGGTCTGCCACTCCAAGATCCAAAGAGGCTTCAAAGGTACAATAATGTACAATGACAGAGTTGGATGGAGACAGTAAACATCAAAGGCAATAAAAGAACTTAACTAGCACATAGAAAATAAAGAATAACTTTAGCACAATGCTAACCAGGCATTTATCTCTGTCTATCCCACTAACAGTCCCTTCAACCTGAAGGTAGGATTGTTGTTATTTTGATGCAGCTTTTGCTGGCTTTGCAATTTGTTTTTTCTGGAAATTCCAAGCAGAATTGGAATTGCTTGAGGAGGCAAGGTTTTTTTTTAAAAAACCCAGACTTTCCAACCTGTCATCCAGCAATTTCTGGTGTTTGTTTTAAAAGGACGATATTAGAGGTGGTATACAGCAGGTTCGGACCAGTTCTGGAGAGCCAGTAACGGAAATTTTGAGTCGTTTGGAGAACTGGCAAATACCACCTCTGGCTGGAGATTTTACAGTATCCTTACCCTGCCACGTCCACCAAGCCACGCCCACAGAACCGGTAGTAAAAAAAATTGAACCCCACCACTGGACGATATGTTTTTCTCTCTAGCAGAAAGCAAAGGGTTTGGATCAACTTCCAGTGTATATATATGTTCAGGTAAGATTTTTCCACCTCATGAAAAGCAATCATGGTAACATAATGGGTAACTGAGATTCAGAACACTGTAATTCTTCAAAATATGGCTCCACGTATCATGCTAAACTATATTTATTGTGCCTTGTCTGATTTTGGCTCTAAAGCTAATCTGTGTCAACTTACAACAGTTCATTTAGTGACCCTTCAAAGTTACAATGGCACCGAAAAAAAGTCACTTATGACAATTTTTCATACTTATGAGCATTGAAGCATCCCCGTGGCCACGTGATCAAAATTCAGATGCTTGGCAACGGATTCATATTTATGATGGTTGCAATATACTGGGGTCATATGATCTTTTGTGACCTTCTGATGAGCAAAGTCAACGGGAAAGCCAAGTTCACTTAACAACCATGTTACTAATTTAACAACTGCAGTGATTCACTTAACAACTGTGGCAAGAAATGTCATAAAATGGGGCAAAACGTAACAATTTTCTTGCTTAGTCAAAAAAAAAATTGAGCTCAATTGTGGTAGTTAATCAAGGACTACCTGAAATTTGAAAAACATGGCTGTGGCTTGTGAAGCAAACCAAACATGGTTTATCCAATGGCTAAACCCTGTGTTTACCTTTAGCACTGATCCAAAGCTCAAGATCCAAAAATAAACACTTGGCCCTACCTATCTTAAAAAAGGTGAAATTCAACATAGAAAAAAAGTAAGGTTTTACACTTCGGCAAGAAACAACTGCATAGGTACAGAGTAAGTGAAACCTGGTTTAATGCTAGTAACTGTGAGAGGGATCTTGGAACCCTCAATGGACAATCACTTGAATAGGAGCCAACAGTGTGTGGCAGCAGCCAAAAAAGCCAATTCAATCCTAGGCTGCATTAATAGAGGGATAAAGTCAAGATCAAATGAAGTTCTGGTACCGCTTTACAAAGCCATAGTAAATATCACAGTTGGACTATTGTATCTACAATATAAAAAAAGAGATTGAGATTCTGGAAAGAGTTCAGAGAAGAACAACAAGAAGGATTAAGGGACTGGAGGCTGAAATGTATGAAGAATGGTTACAGGAATCGAGTATGTCTAGTCCACAAGTGTCAAACTGGATTTCTTCAAGGGCCAGATCAGCATTTTAATTTTCCTCCATGGGCTGGTGGGGGGGGCTGTCGGGGAGTGAAGGGGGAGGTGGAACAGACGCCTCCTGTAGCACCGTGCTGGCACGGCCCCCTCTGTTCCGCTTTCGGCCTGAATGGCACTTTGCCCTTGTGGGGCCTCTGCACAGTCTGTTTTCGGATTCCTTGGCCTTCAGCAGCACCCTACCAGCCAAAAATGGGCCACATGGAGGCCTCTTGAGGCCCCGAGGAGATGCCCCCGCAGCCCATTTTGGCCAGCAGAGCCAGTTCTTTGATATTTCCAGGCTGGCCCCACAGACCACATTTAAGCACCCCGTGGGCCTTTAGTTTGACACCCCTGGTCTAGTCTAAGAAGGACTAGGGGAGATAAGGTAGCATGGTTCCAATTTTTGAGAGGCTCCTACAAAGACGAGGCGGTCAATCTATTTTCCAAAGCACCAAGAGGCAAGATAAGAAACAATGGATGCTAACCAAGGAGAAGCAACTTAGAACTAAGGAGAAAATTCTCAATGATGAGAGCAATCAACCAATGGAATAGCTTGCCTTCAGAAGTTGTGGGTGCTCCATCATCGGAGGCCACCTCTAAGGCTCTCTGTTTCTTGGCCGAGGGAGCCAGCATTGTCCGAAGACATTTTCTGTGGTCCTACGGTCTGCATGGCTATACATGCACGGAATGCGGTTATCTTCCCACTGAAGTGGTGCCTATTAATCTACTTGCATTTGCATGCTTTCAAACTGCTAGGTAGGCAGGAGCTGGTTCCACACATGCTTATTAAAATTTATTTTATTTATATTTCCTATTTAAAAATCCGACAAAATGCTATGCTGCGTTTATGTAGTTGGCTGCTTAGCAGGTCAAGCATTGCAATGCTTTTCAGTGTAAGGCAATTCCAAAAGTATTCTACTCAGTTTAACAAGTATATCTCCACTGAAAGCCTGAATAGGATGGGGGTCTGCATTTTTTTTTATTTGATTTGTTAATCGCTTACAAGGTAATAGGTATAAGTATATACATAGTTATGAATACATGAAATGGGTACATATAAGAAAAATAAAAGAAACAATAGGACAGGGACGGTAGGCACGTTGGTGCGCTTATGCATGCCCCCTCTTAGGAAAGGGGTGAGGTCAATAGTAGACAGTCTAAGGTTAAAGTTTTTGGGGTTTGGGGAAGAAACCACAGAGTCAGGTAGAGTATTCCAGACATTGATCACTTGTTGCTGAAGTCATATTTCCTGCAATCAAGTTTGGTGCGGTTAACCTTGAGTTTGTATCTATTGTTTGCTCTTGTGTTGTTATGGTTGAAGCTGAAGTATTCATTGACAGGTAAGTCATTGCAATGTATGATTTTATATACCATACTTAGATCAGACCGAAGATGGCATAATTCAAAGTTTTCTAGGTCTAGAATTTCAAGTCTGGTGGCATAAGGTATTCTACAATGAGTAGAGGAGTGGAGAACTCTTCTTGTGAAATATTTCTGGACTTTCTCAACTGTGTTATCAGATACGTAATATGGGTTCCAGACTAATGAGGTGTATTCGAGTATTGGTCAAGCAAATGTTTTGTATGCTGTAGTTAGTAGTGTGATATTACCAGAGAAAAAGCTACATAGGATTAGATTAACAACTCTTAATGCCTTTTTGGCTATGTAGTTACAGTGGGCTCTAGCACTTAGATAATTAGTGATGAGTATTCTAAGGCCCTTTACAGAGCTTGGATCATCAACAAGGTCTTGACTATTCAGCTTGTATTTTATTTTCTGATATTTTTTTTTTGCCAATATGTAAGACAGACCATTTATTTGTTGAGATTTGAAGTTGCCATTTGTTTGACCATTCTGATACATAGTCAAGATCTTTTTGAAGGGTAGCAGTATTATCTGTAGTATTGAACAGTTTTACATCATCAGCGAACGCAGTTGCTCTTAATATGATCACAGAGGTCATTTATGTAGAATATGAAGAGAGTTGGTCCTAGAACACTGCCTTGGGAGACACCACTATTGGCAGGTACAGAATTTGATAGGACACTCCCAATTTTGACCATTTGTTGTCTGTTTGACAGGAATGCTTTTATCCAGTTATGCAGTTGTCCAGAGATACCATAAGAGTTTAGTTTTAGGAGTAGTTTGTTGTGTACCACTGAATCAAAGGCTTTACAGAAGTCTATGTAGATCGCGTCTATTGTTTTGCCCTGATCGAGTTGTGTAGTCCATATGTTTTTGCAGTGTAAGAGTTGCAGATTACAGGGTAGTTTTTTTCTGAAACCAAATTGTTTATTAAAGAGTAGGTTATCTGTTTCTAAGTGGAGGATAATGGATTGGTTAATAATTGATTCCATGACTTTACAGGTGACGCAGCATAAGGAGATTAGTCTGTAATTTTCAACTAGGCTGGGGTCTCCCTTTTTGAAGATGGGGATGACCGTGGCTTGTGACCATAGGTTAGGCAAGGAGCTGGTCCTGAAAGATTTTTCAAAGATTATGCTTAGAGGTTTGGCTATGGCAGTGGATAGCTTTTTTAAGAAGTAGGCACATATTCCGTCTGGTCCAATAGACAGAGATGGTTTTAGATTGCGTAGTGCTTTTTCAACATTGTCTCCTGTAAAATTGATATGTATTAGATCATTGTAGTTGTCTGTGGTTCGACTAGGAAATACTGGGCATGATCCATTGCTGTTTACAAATACTGAGCCAAAGAATGTGTTAAAGATGTTGGCTTTAATGGTGTCGTCGTTGCAATCTTTACCATCAGGTCCTATCAGGGGTGGGATGGACCTTGAGTCTTTTAGTTTGTTGTTTAAAAATTGTAAAAAGCGTGGGTGGAATTGGTGCGTAGAAGATTTTCCTCTTGTTTAATGTGATAATTGGTGCATTCAGTCTTTATCTGGTGGCATAATTTTTTGTATCAGCTTTTGAAGTTGGCAACATGACCAGATTTGTTTTTCCACCAGAGTGATCTCTTTTTGGATTGAAGTTTCCTTATTGTTATGGGTAATGTTTTTTTTTTTAACCAATTTAATCAATTTTAACCAATTTGCCCTTTTAGCCCTTCCTTCCAGGATATTGGCGTACTTCCATTTCTCTTCTCAAAGGGAAGCCTGAATCTGGGCAAGACCTCCTGGAGAGGGTGGGATGCCAGCTTCTCCTGTTTGATTCTCCTGTGGCAAGGACCGACTCTGGGAGCTTGTTCTACCTGTTTTGTTTTTCCTAGCCCTTATGTTGGATGTTGGAGGAGGAGTCACTTCAGACAGCTTTAAGGGGATTTTAAATGGAACCAGGAAGGACAAGATCAAGTTTCAGCTCTCCCCGAGAGCTGAAACTCATCCAACCTATTTAATAAGGAGAACTTGCAGAAAGCTGGACGCAGGCTGTCAATATCACAGTCCACATTCCTGCCTTTGGCCAGTCCTCTTTCCATTTTGGGAAGCGATTTCTGTCAAAAGCAGAGGCTGGCTCTTTCCCAGCCGATCATGTGTATCCACTTGGTTCTCCTTGCAATGAACTCAGAAAGCTGAATTTGGCCCGTCCCTTTAGTCCTCCTGATACAGGTTGATGTCACTAAGAAGGGTTTCTTTTTCTGGCTCTACTGCAGCACCGCATCACAAAGAAAAGAGTGCCGGGCCAAAAACCTGCCAGGAAAGCAGACAAACTGGCAAAGAGATTTTGAAGTTGTCATTAATGTTGATTTGTCCTGATAAGACCTTTCCTTTGTATTTCAACATGCACATTTCTAATGTGGGGATGTCATTCTCAGGAATCATGCACATTTCTAATGTGGGGATGTCATTCTCAGAATAAAGCTGGACGGAGCTGCCACCAATTGTTTATTGCTTGCTTGTATTTCAGGGACTTGGTTCCAGGATGGGTGGTGGGGATAGGTGGGAGGAGTGGGCAACTTAGCACCAGAAAAGATACAAAGATTGCCCCAATTAGGTTTTTCTTTTCTGATTATTTGGGACAAAGCAAAAATTGCCTTCAGCTCCCTCTTTTCAGGGTGATGCTAAAAATATCATATCTGTTACACCCAATTGAACCCTGAGATATTGCTGCAAATGAAGACACAGACAGTAATCATTCAATTGTTTTTTTTTCTTCTCTCCACATTTCATTGGATGAGGTTTTTTTCTAAAAGGCTAATTCTAAATGCTACTACTGCATTGCCTTGTTAACTATACTGTCAGCCTTGTGAGATAGTTTGAACAAGAAGCACACCCAGGAATGCTAGCTCTATTAGAAGGTTACATTAACAGAATCTTGCAAATCCGAAAAGGCATCTCTCCCCCTTCACCATTACAGTCCAAGAAACTAGGGAAGGTCCCTTCTGAGAAGGTTGCCATGTCCCCATACCTTCTATAACCCAGTTGCCTCTTATCTGACTGTTGCTTAGTCTGCAACATTTCCTCCTGTCTCTCAATGTCATTCTCACATACCATTATGTAACAGATAACAGAATAATAAGAGTTGAATGGGACCTTGGAGATTTTCTAGTCCACTCCTTTGCTCAGGCAGGAAGCCCTACACCACTTCAGACGAAGGGTTGTCCAATCTCTACTTAAAAACTTCCAGTGTTGGAGCATTCACAACTTCTGAAGGCAAGTTGTTCCACTGATTAATTGTTCTAACTGTCAGGAAATGTCTCCTTAGTTCCAAGTTGCTTCTCTCCTTGATTGGTTTCCATCCATTGCTTCTTGTCCTGCCTTGCTTGGCTCCCTCTTCTCTGTGGCAGCCCCTGAGATATTGGAACACTGCTATCATGTCTCCCCTAGTCCTTCTTTTCATTAAACTAGGCATACCCAATTCCCGCAACTTTTCTTCAAATGCTTTTAGCCTCCTGTCGCCTAATCATTTTTGTTGTTGTTCTCTGCATTCTTTCTAGAGTCTCAACATAGTTTTATATCATGGTAACCATACGTACACTGAGATTCCTTCTGCTAGTATAGCCTGCCAAAATTGTCCTCCCAGTAAAATTGCCCTATGCCAGAAAATATGAGCTGAACATAGCCATCTACTCTACTTTTACATACTCCTAGAATACCTCTAGATACTGGTCTCCCACAAAAGAAACATAAACTCCCCAAAGTGGTCCAAACCAATCCACTGACCTCCTTGTTCCTATGACTCTCAGAGGCCAGGTTTAAAAACTTTTTAAGTTATGCCATTTATGTCAATCACTGTGATAGAAGGCACGTCACTTGCCTTTGAAATTTTCAGGAGCAAAATGTTATATATGAAAAGTACTGTATGTTCTTCCTTTCTTGCCAGATGAAGCAAGGAAATGTAGGGCATATTTCACCCAGTACATATATGAAATATGGACTTCACAAATATAACGAACACCAACTTGGTTGACTTTACAAGCAGATTAGGCACATCCCTAGAGAAGACAGCCAGCCGGGGCCACCAGTCCTCATGATTTGGCTATCGTTATAATTAATTAAAATGTCCCTTCTGTCAACATAGGTTGGTCAGGTTTTGGCCTCATTCCACAGGACATTTTTGATGGTCTTCAAATACAGCCAGTTACATTGTACTGAGAGAGGGGATGAGATCATCTCTTTAGAAATGTACCTGTATAATAATAACTGTCCTCACATAACCACTGTAATGTTTATAGTTATTTATGGAGTTTTAAAGAGGCTAGCAATGAAAAACAATGGGTAAAAAACAACAGAATATGAATAATAGAATCAATTATTTTGATCATTTACCCAGCAGAGAGTGGCCTAAATTAATGATCTCTAAACTTGGAAACTTTAAGACTTGTGGACTTCAACTCCAGAATTCCCCAACCAGGGAAATTCTGGGAGTTGATAGGCACAAATCTTAAGGTTGCCAGGTTTGGAGATCCCTGGCCTAAATAAAATAAAACTTCTGGACAAGATACTATATTTTTAAAGAAGATATGCCATGCCATGTTTTCCCACTGACTTAACACAGAATCATAAGCCTAATGTGGTTTGTTTGGTATAATGTGTTATATGAAGACTATAAAACATGTTTTATTGTTTGGATGTTGGCTATAACTGTGGCTTAACACAATGCACGTTAAGTAAACCATCACTTAGCCAGTCCAATATCCACAACTGTTTGGTGTGTTGATTAGACCAAACGATCCTTCTGGATTACTATATAAGTAGGAGTTGTTACAACAGAAGTAATCGCAATATAAAGAATACTGGACAAGCAGCCAACCATTTCCCCCCTCTTTTACTATGACAAAGTAAACTACCTTGAGAAGTTTATCTTACAATAAACTGTGCTGCATTTTGAGTAGCACCAAAAAAATTTTTTGTTATGAGAAGTGCATCATTACTTCTTTTGCCACTCTCTGTTCTATAGATTTCAGAAGGTTTCTATTCTATTTCAAAAAGTTTTTCAAGGGGCAATTTTAACTGTTTTTTTTTATGTGAACAAACCAATCACAGTCACCCACAACCTAGACATAATACACCCTGAGCAAACAAACCTTAGTTTGCATCTGTGTTTTATCCAGCCACGCTGTACTAATTCAATAATATAAACAGATCTATAGGTTAATCATAATTTTCCCTCTCAAAAGGAAAGTAAAGGGATTTGGCTTGAGCAATATGATGGCTACTCTTTCCGACTTTTAAAGTAACAACAGGCTAAACTAATTTAATTATTGTTGGCACACGCCGCTTTTTTTTTTTTTAATGGCTGGAAACAATTTTAAAAGCTCTGAAAAGAATGCCCTTTTCCCCTTCTATGTATTCCATGCCACCTACCGGGAAAAAAAAATCTTATTTCAAACTTGCTACTTTTTACAACAGACTGACTGCAGCTTTTGGGTTTTCCTTTACGTTTCGCTAGAAGCCTCAGCAACCATGCATGGCATAGATTAAATCAAGGCGACTACAAAGCTTCGGGCTGTATCATTTTCTTGGGAGACTGATGGAGGGAGGGGGGGGCGACGGAGAGGCTGGGAGCTTTCCTCTTTAAAAATAAATCCAATCCTAGATAAAACCTCCTTCTGCAGATACATTTACAGATCTCTGGAAGGATTTTTGATACATTTAGGATTTTTTTTTTTTTAAAACGCCTCTGTGAACAATATCGCTGAACTTTAATGGGCGTGTGTGTGCTTGCAGTTTATATTAACTCTGGGGCTGAGTTTTCCTTCTTCCACTGTTTTTTTCCTCAGGACACTGACCTAGCCTTTAATTGTTTGGTGATAGGCATGTAAGGGGGAGGGGCGTTACTTGTTTATTGGAACAGCACAGTTTAAAAAAAAAAAATCAACCTAGGCGAACAGTTTCTAGTCCCCCCTAAGGATGGATCCAAACAGGCAACCAATCAGCTCTTACACAGCTTTTTCAGCTTGTCTTTTTTAAAGGGACAGTAGCAAACGGGTTATATCACATTTAAAGAGAAAGAGACCGACGGGGGGAGAGTGGGGCCAGAGTGAGAGGCGAGAGAGAAAATTCTCCCAGTTTTTAAAAAGGGTCTAACTTTAGGCTTCGGGGAGGGGGGAGGGAAAAAGAAAAAAAAAAGAGCCGCAAACAAGGCGCCTGTACTTCATAAAGAGGGAGGGGGGAAACGGTGAGTTATTGTGACAAGGAGCCAAGGCGCCCTTCCTGGGTGCAGGCATAGCCCTTGGCACATTCATCTCGGAGGCTGTGTGATTTATTAAGTCGCATATTTAAAGACCTCCAAAATGTATTATTATTTGAAGAAATGCCAAGGATCCATCCTTTTATCGATTTCCACCACCACCACCCTTTCTCCCCGGCAAAAACAGTAAAGCAAGCAATAAAAAAAAGGGGGGGAATTGATGGGGCCGGTTCCGTTTGGAGGCATTTTGGCTTAAGTTTATGGGTTTGACGTGGTAAGGTTTTCGCTTAACGATTTCAGGAAGACGAGGTTGCGCTCCCCCTGCTCCGGTCGTTAGAAGCAAAATAAATAAATAAATAAAAAGAAAGATGATTAATAAATAATAATAATAATAATAATAATAATAATAATAATAATAATAATAATAATAATAATAATAATAATAATAATAATAATAATAATAATAATAATAATAATAATAATAATAATAATAATAATAATAATAATAATAATAATAATAATAATAATAATAATAATAATAATAATAATTTAAAAAAACCCAGCTTGGGAAGGCCAAACGATCTGGGTTGGGGAAGGAACAGAGAAAGAAAACAGCCCATTCCCATTCATATTTTACTTTTTAAAAAAATTCAGAATGAAGTCCCGTTGAGTTCCGCAGGATTCTCTTCCGACCAGGCTGCAAGCAATTAAATAAATGGCGATAGGGCCCCCTTTCCAAAACATTTCAACGTTGTCTCTAGAAACATTTCGGCTGCACCTCTCTCCAAAGATGCGTTTCCTGGCAGATGCGCCCCACTGAACGGACCGGCATTTCCGAAAAAAGATCTGGAGGGAGGGAGGGAGGGAGGGGGACACACACACACTCGATGCCCCTTTCCTGGAAGCGCTCGGTGGTTCCGCCGAGGAGCAGCCGGCGATGGTTGAAACTGAAGGCTCGAGCATGGCAGCTTCGCCTGGGCCGCGCTGAGCTTACAACCATGTGGAAGGCGATTGGAGGGGGTGGGGGGACAGAGAGAGAGAGAAAGTGGAAAGCGGGAAGGGCGAGGGGAGGGCAGCCCGGGCGAAGGGGAAAGGTGAGCAACGATAGAGAGAGAGAGAGCAGAGCGAGAGGCAGCAGCGGTTAGGGCAAATGCGGGCTGGGGGAGTGTGCAGTGGCCGGTGAGAAACGGCAGGAAGACGGATTGGGAGGCAGGCTGGAAGCGGACGGTGATGGGGGGGAGGAAGGTGAATCGGGAAGGGTGCAAAAAGAGAACAGGCCGGGATTAGGGGAGGGTACCTGGGTAGAGGAGAGAGCCGGGTAAGAAAGGCAGCGAGGTCCCAGCTCAGCCCCTAGGCAGGAGGAGGAGGAGGAGGAGGAGCGGCGGCGAGGGCCCCCCTCCCCGCCGGGAGGGTCCTTTAGGAAGCAGCCCAAGGATGCCTCGCTTTGCCTAGCGCCGGCTGGCAGCATCTCCCTTGGTGCCACCTTAAAAGTTTCTCTTCGAGGGCGGAGCAGCCCTTCCCCCCGCAGACCGCCGATTGGCCGGGGAATGTATCCATTGTGGAACGTTGACGCCCGCCGCGTTCTATCCCGAGTGTAGCCACGTTCGGTTGAGCCGGGGGCAGCCGCGGTGGCGGCAGCGGTAGGAGCAGCTGGGAAAGGAGCAAAGAGCCGAGGACAGGGGCAGGGCGATGGGGTCGCGGCCGGGGCTTTGACAGCTGCAACCCAGGGCGAGCGGTGCGGCCACAAGCGGAACCCGGGCCGGCTCCAGCCGAGGAAAGGCGCGAGGTTTGGGAGACGGGAAAGCATCGGAGCAATTCAGGCAGCGGCGGCAGAAGCAGCAGCAGCAGCAGCGGCGGCGGCAGCAGCAGCGGCAGCTTTAGTTTCGCCTCTTTCTTACTGCGGACCATGTTCGCTAAAGGCAAAGGCTCGGCGGTGCCCTCGGATGGGCAGGCTCGGGAAAAGTAAGCGCCGAGGCAGCGGAGGGAACCTCGGGGAACGAGACTCGGCTTCTTCAGGCGGGCGTTCTTCTCGTGCCTTTATTGTCTTGTGGGGAGTTGGGGCATCTGGAAGGGAAGAGGCTGAGATCGGGTGGCGGGGGGGGGGAGAGGAGGTGAAGAGTCTCCTCGGCGGGGATCTACGCCTTTCGCGATTCAGGCAGCGGGTCTCCAAGCAAAGGGCGGCGGTGTGCAAAAAAAAAAAACATGATGGAGGAAAGCATGCAAGCTCGCACCGTCCTTTTGTCTGGCGTGGCTGTCCGTCTGTTGCAAGTGGAAGGGTGAAAAGGCTTTGTCCAGACAAGGCGCGTTTGGTTGTCTTCTCCTTGGCCCGCCTTCGCTTTCTACCTTGCTTCTAGAGTTTCCAAGTTTGGCAAAAGCAGGAGGGTTTTAGTTAGGCGCGGGGTGGGCAGCGGCGGGGTGGGGGGTGGGGTGAGAAACTCCACTGGGATTATAGAGCTCGCCATCCCCCCAAATTCTTCCAGGAGCCGGTGAAGAAAAAGGCCGCCCCTCCACTCCGGCCGCCGACTTGTAAACGGGGGGGTGCGGGACGCTTGGGGATGCCGGGCTGCCTTTGGAGAGAGAGGATGCGCCCAAGCGAAGTTGTATTTTGTGCCCTGCAGTGAGCGGCTCTCAACTTCTCTTTGAGCGGGATGGGGCGCGCTAGAAGAGGCAGGTCAGGAAGTGCTGCGCCTTCACTGCCGCGGGGTTCATCATTCCCTCTTAAGCAAAGGGGGCTCAGTGTGTGTGTGTGTGGGGGGGGAAACCCTCTCATTAACTCCTCTCTGGCCTATTTCCACCTCCTTCCCAGCGACTTTCCCTCCCCCCCCCCCCAGCTACTTTTTGTTTTTTAATCCTGTCTTTTTACAGGTTAGCTTTGTATGTCTACGAATACTTGCTGCACGTAGGAGCACAGAAATCAGCACAGACCTTTTTATCAGAGGTGAGTGACTTTGTTTACTTTTGACCCCTTTCCCTCCTCCCCCCAAGATAGCCTTTGTTTTCAGAAAGCAGGCACAGTGGCCTCCATTTTGAATTTTTTATCACCTTTTGCCATTTATTGCTAGTTAGCCTGAGAGGCTCTTTTAGGAAGGGGTGGGGGGAGCAGCAAGAGTGGAAGGAAATGGCATCTTTTTCTTCAGGTCTGACCCAAACTCTCTTTTTATCCTTGGCTGTTCACAGATCCGATGGGAAAAAAACATCACACTAGGGGAACCTCCTGGGTTTTTACATTCATGGTGGTGGTGAGTGTTGCTTCTTTTACTTCTTGTGTTAAAAGTTCTTTATTTAACTAATTGGAAGTGTTGGGGGGCGGGGGGAGATTACCCCAAGCAAATGATTTTGTTTTGAGTTTACATTTCAGTCTTAATCCAAACAAATAACTCTGGTTGTAAGCTTGTCTCTTCAGCCTAGATAGCAGTTACTTGATAAAAGTATTGATAATTTTGGGAACAAAATTGTAGGCTTTTTTTTGGAATTTCTTGTATCCTCCAAACTTGAAATCATGTTGTACAAATACACACATACACACGCATATGGGCATGCATAGAAATAAATGAAGGTTTCTTATTGTGAAAAGGTTATTTAGTGGTGGTGTTTTAACAAGAACATGTGGAATATTTATGGATAGAAAATGCATTGTTCTTAGCTTACCTTTTCATTGGGGACTAGTATTTTGTAGACGATACCTTTTCAGAAAGTTTAATTGGAAAAGGAAATCTGGTGACTAGGTTATCAGCTCCATTTTTTAAAATTTGAGACGTGTTGCAAATTTTCCTTAAAACTTGTTCCTAAATTATTGGACAGTGAGATTGTCCTTTCTGAGTATATAAGTATAGAGAGAGTACAGTAGACAAGTTCAGAGTGACTGAAGCAGTTATGCAACTTGTAGCATGATGTTGAACGTTATAAATATTTCTAACCTGATCTAGATTTTCTTTCTTGAATGTAAATCCTATTGATTCCAGAAAGAGTTCCTTTCGTCTATTATAGTTAGTTATTAGATTAATATATGGTAGTTATTCTTCTGTATGTTAGTGCTGTTGCCAGAATATATACTTTGTTACGAGGCTGGCACCTGAAGTTCGGTTCTAAGAGCGGTAAACATTTGAGGGATGCATGTTGCTTCCATAGTCCAATTTTCTGATGATGCTTTGAATGATGGATCATAACAGGGCCATGTTAACCTCAGTTCACAGACTACTTTTTTGCATAGTTAACTATAGTTATGGAATTGGTCCCATTTTCTGAATTTTCATGATACATAAAGATGAAATGTGGCCTGCTGGGGAACAGGAATAGCAAAATTTCATGAGGATCTCCTTTTGGTGTGTAACTTGAACATTTTGGGGGGAAAGACAGGCTAGGCTGTCAGTTGCTACGTGTTGATGCTCTTGGGACTGTTTCCGAATTTGTTTCATATTTGGCTTTCTTGCAGAGCATTGTTTAATGCACTCATTATTGGGAATAGCTGAGTAGAAAATAAAGTCTTAGCACAAGGAATCTTTGGTACATGAAGGACAATAATACTGGAATGCTCAGGGCATTTTTTGACTTATTTGCTGGAAGACCAAAGTTATGTCTATAACCCACCTTTCTTTCAAGGACCTCCAGATGGCATACCTGGTTTTCCTTTCCTCCCTCTGCCCCCTTTGATAATTTTAAGATAGGTTAGGCTGAGAAATAATAAGGATCCATGTGAGCTTAATGAATAACTGAGTATGTAAATTGAGCTGCTTAGTGACAGTTATGTTCGTATTAGAGTATGTAAAGTTTTTTGTAAATTAGCATTTTTATTTAGTGGATGCATTCTGAATTTTATTATGTGGGTGGGGGGTCTTTATATTGGCAATGTTTATATGTGCCTGTTTCAAGACAGAAGGGGAATCAATGTTGTATTGCCTTTAACGTCAAACAGAAACAGCTGTAAGAGATTGCAGTCCAGTTTAGGAGACAGCTGCAGATGTGGAGTGGGACATGTTCACATTTAATAAAGTAATACGACAACTTGAATCGACGGATACTTTATTTCCAGCAAGTGGGTGATTGAAAGCAAAATTCAATGATAGATCCATATACAAACTTATGCAATGAATTGACTGCAGTGGGAAATACAGCAGAATAGTCTAACTCTGGCACAGGGACTGTAACTTTGTAATATTGGGGGAAGGGAGAAGGAAAGCTTACAAAAAAAAAAAGTTGAGAGAGAGTTGATATGCTATTGAAGTGGGGAATCTTCTTTCCTATACATTAAAACCTTGTGTATGTAAATAGGCATCTTGTGTCTCTGTTGTTGAAGTTAAAAGTCTCAAGTGGAACTAAAGTGCTGTGTTCACTGCTCCTTGAGTAAAGATTGAACAAGATTGAGAAGTGCCATTGTTCCTTAACCACAGGCTCATTTGGATAAACCACTATATGTCTAGGAATCTGTACTGTATAAGTATTAATAACTAGTCCTTCTTTTTCTTTTATAGTGTATTTTGGGACCTTTACTGTGCAGCTCCTGAAAGGCGAGATACTTGTGAACACTCAAGTGAAGCAAAAGCCTTTCATGATTACGTGAGTAAAAAAAGTTATCCCTCGGTTAATAAACTCCGATCGCTGCAGTTGTTCCAAAGCAAATGCAACTAGATCCGGAGAGAAAAGGGTGTTACCCATGCCATTCTGATGGTGCTTGAATATTGTTTTAGAATGACACAGTTATGTGAATCAGGTTCAGTGGCTTTTCTCGAAGACTTTTAAGGTGGAGCATATTGATCTGTTTACAGAATCATGTGTCATAGGAGCACAGAGGATAAGGAGAGGGAAAGAGATGCTATTTATCATAAAGAAATCTAAGGTACAAACTTTTGACATAGAGGCCTGCATTTGAATGTGATACGCTTCGTTCTTGGGAAAGATTAAAAAAAAACCCACTCCAAGGCTTGTGAGTATTTAAGAATTTATCAGAATGCTGCTGTGCAGTATAATCCTGTGCATTTTTTATCCATAAGTGAATCCTATTGTGTTAAGTGGGGCCATCCCTCGCTATGGATGCATAGAATTGCAGCCTAAGGAGAGAGCCAGTAGCTTCTGTTCCAGATTGCAATATGAAGATATTTTTCCTCCTTTCCCTTAAGACTGCAATGCAGACTTCATTATTTCTTTAATTTTTAATAGGTGTGGGGATGACTATAAACTAGCTGCAAAAGGAAACTGTCAAGAGACATAGGTGATGCATTCAGATATTGGCCCTAAGAGGCATACCTTGGTTTTCTTCTCTGTTGTCATCTGAAGCCATAAATGGTTTCTTGCCTGGAATTAAATAATTGGTATTTGTGAGTTGACTGAAGATCCAGAAAGTGAACTTGTCTAGAGCAACATGTTTTCATAGCTCGAGGACAACGCAGCATGGATTATCCTGTAGTATGGGACATTCTTCCAAATGAATTGTCCCAGATAAACTTGTGACTTGTCATCTTATCTGATGTGTTGGTCTCTGGCTTACCTATAATGGCAAATATTCCCATGAACACGTCCAAGTGGTTAAGGGCTAAGTTTCAAAGAATCTTAAAGAAGATTCATCAACATGTTTAATAAGTTGAAGGTACAGAAAAGTCCTCAACTTACGGCCACAATTGAGCTCAACATTTATGTTACTAAGTGAGAGGTTTGTTAAGTGTGTTTAGCCCCATTTTACGACTTTTCGTGACACGTTGAGTGAATCACTGCAGTTGTTAAATTAGTAACACAATTGTTGAAGTGACTTTGCTTGTCAGAAGGTTGCAAAAGGGACGCCAGAATGACCGTGGGACACTGCAACCGTCATAAATGTGAGTCGGTTATCAAGCCGAATGTAAATCACGTGACCATGGGGATGCTGCGATGGTCAAGTGTGAAAAATGATCATAAATCACTTTTTTCAATGCCGTAACTTTGAAGAGTTACTAAGTGAGGACTATCTGTAGTGCAGTTCAAGAAATTGGGGGTTGTGGCAGGAATTGAGTTTGGTAACATAGTTGACGAACAGTTTCATTTAAAAAGTGGCACATACGTGGAAGGAGGACTCATAAGTTTCAGTCATTTTTGTGGCTGAGTTATAACTTAAGACTCCTGCAGAAACTGCTTTGCAATCTCTAGCAGCAGCCATAGAATTTTCTTAATCCGACGGTTCTTTCTCCTTCTAACTCACCAAGAAAGGGCTTCTTGGAAAAAACTGCATAATTTGTAAACTTTCATGGCTGAAGTTGGAGAAGAAACTTGCAGATTATTCAAAGTTATTTGCAGGAACCCCCAATGATCATAGATGCCGTGAGTTTTGGTATGCTTTCAGAGTTGAAAAAAGAACCCTTTGGGGGATAAATTCCATCCACTTTGATAGGTTTAATTTGATGCACGTACCTTGAGAATATCACATTATCTCTTAGAAAATGTATGGATCTTTAGCCTGGGATCTTATTTTCTTTTTTCTTTCTGACAAAAGTTCCTAGAGTGACTGTTGTATTCAATACAGAATAGTCTTAGAAGTTATTTTTTGATGCAGAAACAGTAGCTTTCATTTAAAAGAAGTGTGTGCACTGCAATGACATACTAATTAACAGGAGGGTCCTATTTTAAAATAAACAATGACACTCAACTTAGCTCTCAGACAGAGTCCTTTGAAAAATGTGCTGCAGTTTGCAACCTATGTTTCTCCCTCGCAGAGAGAAATTCCCTGAAAGCAATTTCCTGAGAAGGGAAGAAGAAAGTGATTAAAAATGTATTTAGATACATTTATCTTGCTGTTTAGAGAAATACTGTCTCTTGAAGTGTCCCACCTCAGCCAAAAGTCAAGACGCAGGACCCAGAATGATTCATAAAAAAGACAATACATGCTAAGGATGGGAAAGTAGCGGGAAGAGGGAAATAAGTCTGAGAACCCAGAACAAAGTAGTGGATTTGTAAACCAATATATAACGTGTATCTGACTTTGACAGACATGATAGTCTATTAGTGATATTCTTTTTTTGAACAGAAGACGCTAGTAGGTTTCTGATCAATAATAGAAGACAAGAAAATCCTTTCCTACAGTTCTGTAATCCTGGGGAAAACAATGCTGGAACAGAGTGGCTGTTATAGAACTAGAGTGGCAACTATGGCCCCTTTACAACCGGTGGACTTCAGTGCCCAGAATTCCTGAGCCAGCATAGATGGTTCAGGAATTCTACGAGTTGAAGTTCACAGGTTGTCAAAGGGCCACAGTTGCCTATCCCTGCTATAGAGGGCAACCCCATAGGTGCTTGAGACCTGATCTTATTGTCATGGTTTTTCCTGACATGTTCAGCTTTGGAATAGTTGGCTCTGTTGCATAAGTACCAACAGTAGGAAAGAGATTTCAATCCGCACAGATCTTGGGAAATTATATTTTCTCTCCTAGAATAAATAGTGGTTCTTGTATGATAGGCAAAAAAATATTAGTGTTGCTTTTGGAATTAAACAAACAGGGACAAGCCTCTTCAGTTATGGCCACCTCACTTCTATTTCCTAACATCTGTTGTTTTCTTCTTCTTCTTCTTCTTCTTCTTCTTCTTCTTCTTCTTCTTCTTCTTCTTCTTCTTCTTCTTCTTCTTCTTCTTCTTCTTCTTCTTCCTTCTTCTTCTTCCTTCTTCCTTCTTCCTTCTTCTTTCTTCTTTCTTCTTTCTTCTTTCTTCTTTCTTCTTCTTTCTTCTTTCTTCTTTCTTCTTTCTTCTTCTTCTTCATCAAAAATATTTCTTTAGCTCTTTCTACCACACATAGGGACTAGGACTAGTTTGGTTGCTGGTTTTATTCAAGATCATCTGCTGATTGTAGATACTTTGGAGTTAAAAGCTATTCCACATGCAACATGACTTAATATATTTTTAAAAGAAAAAAAAAGTGGCTTCTTGATTACTTGGGGGAAAAAAAACAAGCCAGTATTCCCATAGGGAGTTTCTCAATTACGACCACTCAAATGACCGCTCAAATTTATGCAAACTTTTGCGTTCTCACAGCTCTTCACAGTTAAGATATTACAAGAACCAGTGAATGGGGGAAAAGAATTTTCTTAATATAATATTTAATTGTGGTTGTGGTAGGAAACCCAACAGGAGGCAAACTGAAGGGAGTTTTCTCTTGCATTCTGTGGCTCCAGAATTCGCTGCTGATGGCCAGGTTGGGTAGGAATTTGACAATTATTATCTCAGCTTGCCTGGTGAACGTAACATTGGGGAAGGCTGGCATAAGGTATATAGAGTTGTAGCGCTGGCATGCAAAATTCAGTAATGCTACATTAGCAGCAGCCTTATAATAGTGTCTGAGGATTTACTGTATTTAGAGAAATTAATCTTTTTTAGCTTGGTAATAATTCTAATAATAGGCCAGAGTGTATTAGATGATTCACATAAACATCTTTAATACATGTTGCTTTAAGCTTACAGCAAATAGACTACAATCCTCATTGAGGTTTTTAAAATTCTCGGTGTAATACAGTTTCATAACACTTCTAAGTAGTTTACCTTTTTGGGTTGATTAGTAGATTTTGTTTCCTGTTCTCATCCTTTCGCTATACTATTTGTTTTTAAAAGTCCTCTTGGTCACAAAATAGATGGTTAATATGTATTTTCATAACTAACTGTCTTGGCTTTGGTTATTGATATTTCAAGCAGTAAATATGTTTTTACCACTCTCGAGAATTAATACTTTTCAACAAGCCATGTGTAGCATGCTTGCCATTATATACCAACAGGAGTCTAGTGATGTGTAAGTTTATCTGTGCGTGCGCACTGATACACACACTTTCTCAAGCAAGGTATAATACAGGAGTATGTTAAGAACGTTGCCATATGGTTTATAGTTGCTGTGTCCACATAAAGGGCAGATAGGCCAACATATTTGAGTCAGCTCTGTTTTCATCTGCTGTAAATTATTTTCAGGATTATTCTGCTTTTACAGAAATAGTATTCCTTTAGCTTTGGAGGGTACAAAGATAAAAAGGCAGTTTCTGGTGAATGGGAGGAGCAAGATGAGATGTGTAATTCCAGGCTATTCTTCTTCTAGGAAAGGTGGATCAGGTTTCAACTGTGGATGGTTTTTGTCAGTGTGTGGCCAATCAGAACCTTGGATTACAGGTAGTCCTTGGTTTATGACCACAATTGAGCCCAACATTCCTGTTGATAAGTGAGACATTTGTTAAATGAGTTTTGCCCCCACTTTACGACCTTTCTTGTCACCTTTATTAAGTGAATCATTGACATCGCTAAGTTGGTGACCTGGTTGTAAAGTGAACCTGGCTTCCCCATTGGCTTTGCTTGTGAGAAGGTCTCAGAAAGTGATCGCATGACTTCCTGGGACACTGCAACAATCATAAATAGGAGTCGGTTGTCAAGTTGTCAAGAATTTTGATCATGTGACCAGGGAGATGCTGCAAAGGTCGTAAGTGTGAAATATGGTCATAAGTCACCTTTTTCAGCACCATTGTAACTTTGAATGGTGACTAAGCAAACTTGTAAGTCTGTATACCTGTATAAGGTAAATTACTTATTTACTTGACATGTAGCTAGGATCTTTTTCTCCCCATATGCTCTTCGCCCGTAACACCATAAGATGGTAGGTAGAATAAGGGCTATGCATAGGCCTTCTGATTTATCAGTGAATGGAGATCCATTCAGGTTTCAAATTATATGAGAGAAGAGTTGATTGCATGATTTGGAATGACAGAAGGTGGGAATTTGAAAGGATGCGTGATGTGAAAGATGGGTTAACAGCTGTTGCTGCTTATGTTCTTAAAAAAAAACATTTTCACAGGTGGAAAGGTTTTGCTGTGGATGTGGATGTGGTCAAACTAAACAGCTATTATAGATTGTCAGAATGATGGACAAAAGCCATGAATGGTTAATTGCTATTCAGTTACTTTTGAACAGAGGCATGGTTCCCAGTGTAAAGATTTATCTTTCAGGTGTTTGTAGAGTTCGCTACTCCGCTAGAGACTATTTATCAAGAGAATCACCTGGCAGAAGACAAAAAGAACGTGCTTAAAAGTGGGAAGAAATCCTAATGCTTTCTGTGCGAAAGATAGAATCTGAGCATATTGAGCATATTGCAATGCATTGAAAATCTCCCTTCTTTGCATGCTTTTCCCCCATTGTTTATAGTTGAGGTGTGGTTACTTGCATGCTTAAGATCAAATCTCTCCAGATCAGTAGGCCTGGGGAATACATCCTTCAAAGAATGGGAAATCATGCTTCATTAGAGGCTTCTATAACAGGAATTGCATGCTGTGTCACTTCCATTTCATTTCCCAGTATAACTATATGATAATAGAAGCAGCAGGAGCAACAAGCAATTTCCCCAAAGAACATTTTTAATTTTTTTTAAACCCTCCAACAATGAGCTTGAGGTAGATTTTTGCAGTCACTGTCCTGTTCGTCTCCGATCGTTGACCTGTACTGATTTAAGAATTTTTCTGATTGAGATGCAAGGAGCATTGAGAGAAAAAAAGCACAAGCTAAACCATGTATCAAAGGAATGGGAAGTCACTGTGCTTTGGAGAAAAACCTCTTTCGCTCACTCCTTGTAAATGGAAAGCAATATTTGTTTTAAAAAAATTGCACTTCGTTGTATCTGCTTGCTACATACAGGTAGGAGGATCTGGGAACAGGTTTTCCTACAGGTGGAAATCCGGATGCCACAAAGATAAAGTTCGGTAGTGTAAAGAAATCCATGCCCACTTGTTCAGTTAGGATGCTTCTATTGTCTTGGAGTCAGACCCAGAAAAGTTCCTGATTGCAGAGTTAACTGTACAAAAAATTAAATATGTGTTTTGTCATCCAGCTCATTGTTGTCTCAAAGGTGCTTTTTCAAGAGGCAACTGGACTTTCTGGTTTTTCTTTGAAGACGTTTTGCTTCTCATTCAAGAAGCTTCTTCAGCTTCCTAGAAGAGAAACAAAATGAAAGTCCAGTTGCCTCTTGAAAAACACCTTTGGGACAATAATTTGGTTCCTTCTGACATTTAGAAAACACACATTATACACTTTTTGCATAAAACAGGAAAGAAAACCACTTTGATACATTATTGATGATTAGGGAAAAAAATAAGATTATAGAAAAAAAAATTGAAGTTGTGCTATAAACACAGAGTAAATTTATATGTATCCATATAACTGTTGTAAAGCAGCTATTTCTTTATATGCTTTCATTCCCCCCCCCCCACTGCATTTTTGGCTTTGTCTTTTTTTCTTTCTATCCCTTCTTCTAAATTATTAGTTTCCATTAGTTTTTATCTGTCTTTATTAAAATCTTTATAATAAAGTTATATGGAAACCCCCCCCCCCACATTCGTTAGTTATTAAAATGTAAGGTAATTTTGAAGTTTGCAGTGATACACCTCTTTTTAAAACTTACTTACGTCCGTTTATCTCAGTATCTTACAGTAGCGTGGAGATGAGGGGGGAAAAAAATCCTCTAGTGTTTTTAGTGTGGTATTTTGGTGATCTGTGATTTGCAAAAATGTCAATGGGTGGTGGTGGGAGACTCGGAATCCAAAATGTCCTTTCAATTTCAGTGTTCCTGTATTTTTGTTTTCCAAAAGAAAAGGCTGCGCTCTCTCTGGAGGTTTACACCACTGTTGGCACAATTTGCCTTTGCCTTGTTTCCGGTCAAAGCCCCTCCATGGGCAGACTCATATTACATTGTGGTAGCATTGCCAGACACTCCTGTTGCTGGTTTTATTGTGCATCTTCTGAGCTGGTGAGCTACAAAGGGATTGTACAGCATGACAGGGAATTTCAACCACCACGTTATCTTGGAATTGGCCGATTGATGATTGCAGTTCACCGTTTCAACACTCTGAAAGCCAATACAATTTGAGTTAGCTGTGATGACTGCCAGTTTAAATACCGCAGTGAATTTCTGTCAAATAGCTAATACACAGAATGGGGAATTGCAGAAAACTTGATCACTAGAACCAATTTAGTCGATTTTGGCCTCCAGCTACAGAAAATGAACTTAAATCTAGTTGACTGTCGCTACGTACTTTTTGTAGCATTATTCTGTCTGCACAGGCTCCTCAGAGTGGAACTTTTGAGAGACGGTACAAAAATTCGTAACCGATGTCAACGGACACTATTTTCACTGGATAGCAGGCAGAGGTTTCCAAAAGTAGCTGCCTTTTGAGTAGTATGTATTTTGTTAAGATGCATGTTATGAATTTCTAAAATCTTTTATTTTTGATGTTTCTTTTCTTTTAATGAAAATCGGGGCCTTTTCGACACAACTGTAGAATGTGTTAAGGCAGGAGCCAGTTACGAAAATTGGGGGATTGTTGGGAATGGAATCTGCCGACTGGGCTCTGCAAAATAGCATTTAAAAGAAATGAGATATCACTGCCTTTTTAAAAATCCTTCCTCCCTATGTTATATATCAGAAAAGTTAATTATAATATAAATAATTCCTTGTCTCGGTTATGCAAAAAGCAGTAGGTGTGACATAAATATTTTTTTTCTACACGATTTAACTTTAATTGCCAGGGGAACGTGACAAGAATCTCACTCTTCAGAATGGTTCTTCCTCCGCCATGACATGAAACACACATGCATTTCAGATTCTCATAGCTGTCATAACTCTGGAGTTCAGTTTCAGTTGAAAATAGTATGATAGTCTGGCAATTAACAAGTGCTGCGTTAATTCCATTTACTACTAACAGCAGATATCAGCAACCGGGTATGCGCAACGCCTCCCACACCAGGAACAATAGATTTTGAACTCCCCTATCAGTAGCAAGCACTGCTTTGCTAAAGCATGGATATGATTTTCCGTTCCCATCTCAGCACTGCCAAAGAGCTTGTGCCCTTTTCAACTCGGAATGGTATGCGTGTTTATATGGTTGAGTGAGGTGTGTGCTAGCTACTTTACCAATAAAGAAAACAGTGCACGGGAAAAATGTGGGAAAGTGTTTAACTTTCAGTTTTAAACCTGGTATAGATGCTGTGTGGGTGTTGAAGGTGCAAACTGTAACTCTGTTCTTATAAACAATTGCGAGGTTTGCAATTAAAATAACCTTTCTGCTTGGAAAACATAATTTCTGCACTAAATGATCATGCCACTATTTATGTTGGATGTTGTACCTTGTTTATGGCTTAATAAGAACCCTTGTGGGAATAAGTATAGAAACTTTCTCTGAGTTTCTTCCTATCCTTTCCTTCAATCTTAAGATTCTTAAAGGGGTAAACAACCCCTTCTGCGTCTGGATAATGTGTAGATTGTCATCATGCTTAAACTGGCCTTACTTTGCCTGAAATCCATGGATTCTTTCTTTTCTCAACTTCTTGATCTTCAAGGTACTGTGACTAATGAGATGATTATTCTTATGACTCCCTTATGATACACAAGACAGTTCATAGCAAGGTGTTTGGGGCTTCCCTTTACAGTTTCAAATTTCACTTTCTGGTCTAGGTTTCTCATTTCACGTAAATACAGTATATGAAAGTTTAGAGAAAGGAGACTGCAACACTTTTTAAAACTCTTGGCAGTGTGCATTTCTAGTAGCATGTTTTTCATTTAGACTAGAATTCAGTTTTGTTCGATATAATGAATTCCTTAGGACTCCCCTAAAGGTTAGCGGTGTGATTCTTGAAACATATTACTAAGGAAACTTGACAATAAAATTTTGTGGACTGAATCTATGATCTTGGGGCCATGACTTTTAAAGCATCTTGTGTAATGCTTGCCTTAATGTCCTTGGCAGTTGCTGGAGAATTGTTCCACATATCTTCTGAGTATTAACTCCCACATCGCATACTATTGTGGAGAGCCAGCTCCCTGTTAAAAAAAATAAATCGGAAGGGTAATTCTCACACCCACTTGACATGGCTGACAAATAAATGAAAAAATTATTGCAAAGAAAATTTAGGAATGAGCATGAAATAAATAAGCATGCGAATGGTGAGCTGTTCTTTGTTATTCCTAATGAAAAACATCTGATGGAAATTAATATCATGATTTAAAACAAGAGTATTTAAGAATGATTGCTGATTTTAATTTTCTTTTGTTCTGCATTTTAAAGCCATAATTGGGCACTTGTAGGGCAATAGATTTATGTGTGTCTGCTTATTGGATTGGTTGGTAGACAGACGAAACACATAAGCATACACTTATTATACCTATTCCCATGGGCTGTCCCTGATACTCTAGTTCAGGGGTCCCAAATCCCCAGGCTGCGGACTGATACTGGGCCATGTCCCATTCATAACCAGGCTGCTCTCCCTCTCCCCGGCACCACCGGCACCGCTTGTCCATAAAGCCAAAAAGGTCGGGGACCGCTGCTCTAGTTGGTAGAAGTGCTGATGATGACAAATGGGGAAAATATCAAAGGTAGCCACCCAACTAGATAGCAACAGCAATAGCACTTAGACTTATATACCGCTTCATAGTGTTTCACAGTTTACAGAGTCAGCATATTGCCCCCAACAATCTGGGTCCTCATTTTACCGACCTTGGAAGGATGGAAGGCTGAGTCAACCTTGAGCCTGGTGAGACCCGAACTTCCAAACTGCTGGCAGCTGGTGATCAGTAAAAGTAGCCTGCAGTACTACACCCTTCACTACTGCACCACCGCATAAAACGTTTCTGTTTGAAGCGTAAGAATGCAAATTTGTAAATCCTAGGCCAGTTCAGATGATATTTCCCATATTTTCCAGTTTGAGAAACATTGAAAATAAACCAAAATCCACTTGGCCAAACAGCTTCTATTCACATCACTGCAGGGAGAAATGCAAAATTAAAGGCAAGTTCTTTCTCCAGCAGAAGCAACATAATTTGTGGAGAGAATTAGTCCATTCTTATGCCTGTTTACTCAAAAGTAAGTCTCTGTTCACAGAGCTTATTAAGGTTACAACCTTAGTTAATCAGTACTTGAAGAAAGATCAAGTTTGGGGCTTAATGTGCTAATATCATCCAAACAGGTAGTAAGCAGCTGAGTACACAATCAAAGTTGGTGGATTTAATGACTTGATATACTTAACTTCCCAAATTAGTGATGGAGAACCCCCCCCCCCAAAAAAAAAGGCTGGGGAAAGGCTGAGGAACAGGAGCAGTATGTGAAGAGTAAGGATGTGAATCTGTGTTTGGAGAAGCCTTTGTTGCCTTTTGGATATAATCAACCTTGAGTATAGCATATTTTAATATCTGTATAAAGTTTCTGTATAAATATCTGTATAAATCCAGTCAGAGCTCTTGTATCGAGTCAGCTTATTTGTATTGTTTTATTTGGTATTGTGTGAAAAGATAGTTCTTTCTTAGTTCCTATTTATTTATACTGTAGTTATTATTTTATTATTATTAACATATCAGTGTCCTTGGATATACTTTGAACTCTCTGGTAATAGTCCGGGGGAAGAGCAGCATATAAATAATTATGATCTTTTATTAAAATTTCAAAATGTGTTTCCTTATGTCAAGAGCAAGTGGACAGTAATGGATATTATTGGTGAAGGGTAAACACATGTGCAGGGGTTGGAAGTTTATAAAGCAGGGCAGAAGTATCTGGTATGACTAATGAAAGCTATGAAATCGACAGCAATGCAGATGGTTGGATTGTATTACCATGCAAGCTTTGTCTAACTCTGGTGTTTCCAGTGTCTGTATGTTTCCCTCCTCTGCTTTGTACAAATGTTGCGCCTAGTGTGCTTTCAGTTATGGGCTGAGCTTTCACTGTTCTAAACAACAGTTAGTTTAATTTGATTTTGATTTAAATGTGATATGTGTTCCTAGCCATTGAAGTGTATCTACCATTCTTCAAGTATTTTCCACTTACAGGATTGTGTAAAGAAGTAGAAAGTCACAGAGTAGGATTTAATAAGAAAGTAGAACTCTTAATCCTTATCTTGCCTAGTGTTTTAGTTGGGTGTCAGGGTGTTTCTGCAGGAAATTAATTTGAAAGCTAGTATGCCAGCACAAGAGGAGGGCTGGTAGTTTACAAAGGCAAAATATGGAAGCTTCTGCTAAAAAGTTGCAATAGGTTTAGATCTTAAGAATCTTCTGTCACTCACAATAATGATAGGATAGCTCCTGAATGTTTGGGGATTGAAACATTCACAATTCCCATCAATCAATCAATTCTGAGGTTTTAGTCCTGATTCCTTGGAAAAGTGCCTGGTTTGGGAAGATTGTGCCAGAGAAATTAAGAGACTTAGAGATGTGCATTGGGTGTTGTACAGTTTCAGGTTACTGTACAAACTGTGGTGTATATATAGATCATTTGTTAACATTTAATTTTATCAAGGAAAAGCTGTCTTACCTTTTCATAAGGAAGAGGATGCTGTAAGGTAGAATATCTTTTAAGGTTTCCTCCACATTTTTTTGGGGTAAAAAGAATGCTGAAGAGATATGCCTAAGACTTGTAGTATGCCTTGTTAAATATTTCTGAAACAATAATGCAGGTGTCTGTGTGTGTGTGTGTGTGTGTGTGTGTGAATAGGAATATACTTCACAAGCCATGTTATTGGAGAAAGAAGCTACAGAATTTTCTCTTTTACGAAAGGGAGGAATCTTATGATTCCAAAGAAGACACTCAAATCCTGTCCTTAAAAAATGAACTTTGGTTAACTCACTTTTCATTCATAATAATCCCTGGTTGATAAACCAGTGGCAGTGACTTTTTACTACGAAAGAATAAAAAAATGCATTATTAAAACACCCTCATTCATCTGTGTTCTTGGGATAAGATTGGGCTGCGTTAAAAGCTTTGATTGTCTCTTTGAAGCAGCTCCCCCCCACTTGTCATCCAAATGAACTCATGTTCTTCAGGTAAGAGTTATTTGAACTGCATAGGAGCTTGCAAGAGTGGATGGCTGTTGGGAAGCAGTTGCTCCTTTTTCTTTTTTAAACTTGTTATTGACAAAACCCTCAAAGCAGTATACCAAGAGGTCACGGCAAGGCTCTTACGCTATAGTCTCTGTGATTGGGGAGCCTAAATATTTATCCTGGTCTGTCCCTAATGAAAACAAATTGTCAACAGTTGTTCAGTAACTGACTAAATTAAAATCTGTAATTAGTCAATTAGATTAAAGAGTTGGCACAACCTGATTGTATCATGCTGGTTAGGTTATTAAGAGAAAGGGTGTGATTTTTAATTACTGCATGCTAATTTTGACAGTTTCAAATGGAAGCAGACGTTACCCCCCACTACCCCCACCTCACAACATGCGGTGCCGATTTAAAAACAAAAAAACAAAAACAAAGCAAAATGTAGTTGGTTCCACGGAAGCTCCAAAGTTTTGTCTCTAAATCTAGGAACTGTTTCGGTTGGGTAGACCTATAGGTGGTGGTCGTTGCCTTGGAGTTGAGTAGGACGGGAGGTGTCAGAGAGAAGAGGCTTAATTAAATTCTGCTGAGTTAATTAATTAAATTTTGGTTGACCATTTCCTTTAAGGGCAATGGAAGATAAGCCTCACTTGATTCTTTTTGCCTTTTCTTTCTGAGGAAGGCAGGGGATAAACTGGTTTCTTATGCTGACATGTACAGTTTGATAAGTCAGCTGCTTGGATGTCCTTGTTTAGGGAGAGAGGAAATACTTGTGGGAGGCAAAGGTCTGGCTGCTAGAATACAGTACTGACTCAGAAGTTCATTCGTGCTTTTGATGCTCTTGACATGGCTTGTTTATTAGAGGCAAATTGTATGGCTCTTCATCTCTTACTCGCCCTGTTTAAAAAACGACCGGGCAGCCTTAGCTAACGGATGTGGTGATGATGCCGGTGACATCAAAGTGAATCATCTCCCTTCCAGTCTTCCTCTATTCCTCCCCTTTTATTCCACCACTTTCAATAAGGTTTGAAGAAAAGATGCATTTCCAAAAAAGTACTGTTCGGCTGACTTCAAAGCATTAGGTTTCATCAAGGCAGGCACACACCTTTGCACAACATGTGCAGATCTCTCTTCCTTCCAATGTTTTCCCCTCTCACAGCCGTATCCATACCATTTTGCTGCAGGCCAGTGGGTCCTGTTCCTTTGGCTGTGAACAAGAGGCTGGCCTCTTGAATGCATTTTGTCCTTCTGGGTTGACCTCAGCTCCACCCCTGCAAGAAGAAAAAGAACTTTGTAAAGGGGTGTGTGTGCGTGGATGTGTGTGTCTGTAAGCTACTGACAGATTTGTAGCTCTGAGTAAATACAAATCTTGTAAACCTTCCTTCATTTCCTTTCTGCCCGTCCTTTCAGGGAAACAAAGGAGCTCAAAGCCATTCACACACAAAAGCCAGAGAAGACTTTACTCTGCTTCGTGTTCCTATCCCAATCATGCAGGAATGGGGAGAAGCAAGGAAATTCTTTCCCTTTCGGAAAGATCACAATAAAGCTTTTGCTTGAATTGGTGCATCATGTGTGAACATGAGTATGACTTTCCTGTTCTGCTGATCATTTCCTTCCTTACCTCGGAAGCTTGGATTTTATCCTACTTTTTTTGTAGCGCATTTTGTAGTGTCTCATTTCAATACAATCCTTTTGATTTTTTCTGATGTACTCCATTTACTCGGCCTTTGAAACCTTCATCTCAAAGCGGGTGGCAGATGTGTTTGCTTCTAATTTGGTAACAACAACTTTTAAAAAAGACGGAGTAATGTAATTATTTGTTTAGAACAAGATTCGGGTGGAGATCACTGGCCCAAAATTGTGGCCTAGTGTTATAAGAGTTTCGGCAAGAGGTTTTAGAAGAAGGTAAGATAAAGGAAAACTTGCTTTCTACTCAGACTTTTGGTGTCTGGGTGGATATCGTCAGTCATATCAATTTCCTGGCCCACAACGTGAAAATAATTTGATGTAGTCTTCTCATGAAATATGTTTTGGCTTTCTAGTACAGTTTATGAACCTGATATTCCCTGATGGCCATTGTCATTCAGGTGTTCACCAGGGCCTTGTTTTACTTAAGGGCAAAAAATATACAAAAAATATATACAAAAATATACAAAACTTGGTTTTCCACTCTCTAATGCTTGCTAATAAGGAAGACGCTAGATAAGGGAATGGTACAACTGTACAAGACTTTAGAACCACCAAGTATCGTTAGGAACACAAAAGGTAAATCCTAATACATTGTTAACTGATGAATCCAATAACTGTTGTTTTGTACTTGAATTTTCTTTAGGAAGACCATCTCAAAGTCATTTTCTGTTGGACAAGTAGCATGTTGCAAAGTTAAATACAGACATTAAAAGTACCTTGAGGTAACTTACTGGACTTAACTTACTTAAAAGCTACAGTAAGGACTTATCTTCTTCAGGGTGCTGTTGGTAAAAGAATGAGGGAGGGCTAGTAGAATGCCAGTATGCGCTTTTGGCAGTCCCCTCCCATCCTTGGTGTTCAAGATTTCAACTGCCTAGACCAGCACAGAGTTGCAAAAGTAGCAGAATAAAATAACTGGAGGACACCACATTGCCTACTGCTATTATGGTATACCTGAGAATGAAGTAGTATATACATGCTTTAATATTTCTGTATCAAACGGGAGATGATAGTAATAACCACATTTGTTTATATAGGTTGTGAGAAAGAAAGAGAACAGCTAAAACAAATTGGGTGTAACTTTTTCAAATAAAGATGTTTCATGTCAAATAGTTTTGAATCATGTTTGACTCTGGGTGACCTCATGGTCATGGATATAGAGTTTTCCTTGGAAATAATACATAAGTAGTTTGCCACTGCCTTGGTTCCAGGGTGTCTTATAGTTCAGGGATTCTGTGGAAGTGTCCCATCCATGTACTGGCCTGGTGTCACTCTTTTTGATCTCATTCAAGATTAGCCAGGTTGGCTGTGGGTTTAGGAGATCTGAACTTGTCTACTCCCTTTGGCACATTAAATTTATTTCCTCTCCTTTTCCAACTCCAAGCCTTCTTTCCTATCCTTGATACCGTAACAAACACAACTATTCTACCATTTGGTCCTCTGAAGTCAGAGAGACCAATTGGGAAAGCTGTTTTGGGGGTTGTGTATTTTGTATCTTTTAAATAATTCTGATCTGTATATGCACATCTCTCCTTCAAATAGCTTTATTTTGAACATCCCACCGCTTTTTTCAATTGATAGGATAGCAGATTTGGGGGTAAAAGTGACAAGAATGGAAAGGGACACTTTCAGCCTATGGAAAATATGGGCAGCAGGTGGTTGATAGGAGAATTGCAACTGGTTTTAAAGAGGAATAGTTGCGGGGGTATGCATGCCTCCTCTCTTCCACAGTAACGTGGGCTCCAACAGATTTTCTATATGCTCAAACCCCTAGGAAATCCTGCTTAAAGGAGGTATAAAAGTATAAGATGAGTATAAGCCATTATGACTCTTTCAAAACATTTTTCATCATCTGAAGTGGCCATTGCCAAATATGTTGTCGTATGGGTGAGTTCATTGGGCTTACTGGCAGACAGATAAATAGATATAGGACTGGGGCCTCTGATATGCATATGCTTTTCGTACTGTCTGCTGTAAGGAGCAATGGCAGCTTAGGACTTGCTTCAGACTTGACTACAGAAATATAAAGAAGACAGATAAGGGACATGTCACAGTCTTATTGAATTTGTCAGAGAGTGCATATCTCAAAGAAACATGAAAAGTTGTTTCGCAAGGATTAAACGGTTGATCCATGTTACTTGGTTGTGACTATTCCTGATAGTAAATTAACCTGAGAAACGGTTACAGAAGTTTTCCTTGAACTTTTCATCTTTTCAAGAAATTTGGATTAATCATGTGGTTCTTCATGTAAACCTGCATGCGTTTACATAAAACATGTATCTTTTGTTTTGGAAGAATTAACATTATTTACCTGAAGATGTATGGATAATATATCAGAATCAATGGATTGCTAGGTATATAAAAGATTTTGGAGGCAGGCTTACTATCAAAAATGGTATATTCTAAATTGGATGCATCTTTGGAAAAAAAAGTTGGTTGATTGCTTCATTCTTTTCTTTTTTTAAATGACAATGTTTGCATCAAAATGTCCAAAAAACATGACATAAGGGCAGTTGCAAAGCAAGTCAAAGGTGGATCAAAGGAACCTCCAAATCTTGTTCAGATCCTGTTGCAAGAATTAACAAATTCCACTTAAGTTACTATTTTCATCAGTTGCTATTGTTTGCATAAATTGAATTAATCATCAAATAAGTGCATGGTTTCATTTGGAAAGAGTTAAGTTTTCTGGGACAGTAGTCTCAGTAAAGGGGAGGAGCCAATAAGAGTGGTTTTTAGAAGTGAAGCAGAGGCAGTAAAGAATAGGGGAAAAAAGTTTGCTAAAAAGTAGCAGAGTAGAGATATAGAAAGGTAGGGGGAAAATTGATGAAAGCTGAGCAGAGAAAAACCACTTAGTTACCTTCACAATCTGATTCGAAGGAAGACTTTGATGAATTTGTCTGTACGAACAGCAATAGGCCTTTCATTCTTTTTTCCTTAATGTTCATTTCCACCCCCTTCCCCTTTAACTCCCTATGCAACTATATTTAAGGAAAGCTAGCTCCCATTTTCCAAAAGCTGGGAGTGGAGGATAGGGCATATTTCCACTGGCATATCAGGAAACGTTTCTAAAGGTGAATTGTTGCACAACCTTCCATTGCTACCTGCACACATAAACCCAGTGTGCGAGCTGGAGATGAATCACAGCCAGGGCTCATCAACTTCTACCTCAAAAGAGGCTCTGGCCTAGTTTATCCATTGCACTAAGCTATAGTTTATTGAATGGACTGGATTTGCACAACACACTAAGCCAAAATCAAACATAGCAGCAGAAGCCATTCTTTACTGCATGAGAATCAAGACATGCTTCTGCTGTTGTGTTTAATACAAAGGCTTTAATTCAGCTACCTACAAACATTACAGCCTGTCACTGGTGAATGTTTGTAAATATTTGTACAAAAACATTTTAAAAATAATCATCTCTCCAATTAACCGAGAACACTGTCTTGATTGATGAAACGTGTTTAAATGTATCTTAATCTAAGCAAATTAATTGGGTAAAAGGTGCAGTTGTGCCTGTGTAGGCACATGGAAAGCCAAAACATCCCTTTAAAAACAATACTGCATTTCCCTGCAAATAAAAAGACTAGAGATGGATCAGTGTCCCTCTGTACTGCTTTGTGCCTGTCGGTTTTGTAGTTTCAGTCACATATGGAAGGGCAAAGGGAATGGGCTGCAGCATTTAGAAGCAAACTCATTACGTTTGTTTTTAAGAGACAGATGGCAAAACCCAGTAGTTTTGCTGTTGCCATTTACAGCAAATGGCTCCCAGGTCTGCTCATGTAAACACAGAGAGAGAGAGAGAGAGAGAGAGAGAGAGAGAGAGAGAGGAGAGAGAGAGAGAGAGGAGAGAGAGAGGAGGGAGAGGAGGAGGGAGGGAGAGAGAGAGAGAGAGAGAGAGAGGCATGATGCATAGGTTATAGTGTTGGATTTGTTGAATGTTTGGAAGGCAAGCCGGTTAAACCCTGATTATTATTTTTTTTAAAGTGGCTTCATCCTCAGGGATTTGGAAGTCATCACTTCTCCCTTCCTCTCTGAGTGTGCAGCTTCTGAGAAGACCTAGGTAAATTTGAAATCAACCACAGGCCTTTTCCATGAGTCAGCAAGTCCTTCCCAGCAGCTACGACTGAAGTGAGATTTAGATAACATCTGCCGTGAAGGGCTGCAAAACCTGTTCCTCAGGTTCTGAGTAAACAGACAACAAACACATGAATGTGTGTGTTGCAATCAGCCACCAGTGTATTTCAGTGAGATGGGCAGGCATTTGGAGTTGGGTTGCAGCTCTGACCATGCCCAGCAGCTGATCATAACAATCACAACACAACTGGAGACGGATATTTTTGTCTTCTAGATCAACTTGGCAGACTGTAAGCTCCCAAAGGGTGGATGTGGAAGCAAGAGAAGAGGTTTCCTGTGCCCTGCTTCCCCTCCCCCTGTTTGTTTTCAGCACACAAACAACAAATGGGCAGATTGGAAAGATGCTGTCTCTTTAAACTGAAGAGCTTGTTGGTTTATTGCTACCGTGGGGGAGGGAAATCCTTTATGGCTGATGACATGTTCCCTGGTTAAACTCTTGAAGCAGCAGGATGGGAGGAGCGAGGAAGAGAAATAGCCAGTGTCCTGATAAACGCTGCGACTTTTTGCAGTCAGAGCAAGCAAATGTTGGGAGCGTTTGCAAGAACAACTTGTTTTTGTTGACTAGGGAAGGAAGATCAGCCCTGCAGAGATGATTTGCTTGCCTCTAGGTCAGGGGTGTCCAACCTTGGCAACTTTAAGCCTGGAGGACTTCAACTCCCAGAATTCCCCAGCCAGCAAAGCTGGCTGGGGAATTCTGGGAGTTGAAGTCCTCCAGGCTTAAAGTTGCCAAGGTTGGACACCCCTGCTCTAGGTCTTTGAGCACTTGGGTAGGAAGACGAAGAGCAGTTAGTCTTGGGGCAACAGGGCTCAAGGGGCACAGAAATGAGAGATGTCCGAACTTTCTAACACTCCATTGTGTCATGCCCCATTCCTTCCTGCGGTTGAGATAGGTATCTCTTTGGAGTAGAGGGATAAATGGGTCTAGCTTTGAGCTTCAGGGAATTAGGGGCCAGTTAGGGGTTTCCAAACTTGGCAACTTTAAGACTTGTGGACTTCAACTCCCAGAATTCTGCAGCGATCATGGCTGGCTACAGAATTCTGAGAGTTGAAGTCCACAAATCTTAAAGTTGCCAAGTTTGAAGATCGCTGGTATAATAATTTAAATATTGGACCAGGGTCAGGGAGAACCGGGTTAATTCCATCTTTAATCATGGAAACTCATTGGGCAACTTAGAACCTGTTGGCCTTTCCCAGCCAACCTCATCTTATAGGGTTGTTGTGTGAATACATGAAGGAAGATCTCCATGCTTGCTAATTTGGGCTCCTGAAGAAAAGATACAGCAGAATTTAATAAAGAGTGGTGTTGCCTTATGTCTTCCTACTGCCCAGCAGAAAGTAAATAACAACAGTTGCTACATTTTGACATGAAGTTGTAATGAAGCTAGGATGTTTTTCTTTGTGCTTGCTAACAACCCACACCTTGTATTCCTTTGACTCTTGTCAATGAATTCTGAAATCTGCTTCTTATCCAAATATGAATGAATAATCTGCCAGCACATAGGTTTGGGTTTGGCCATCTGTTTCTCGAAGTTTGTGAAGTGAATGCTGTGGAGTTGAGCAAGAGTTTGCGTTTAGTCATTTCATTAAGGTAGCTTCAGACTTGTGGCAGAATCAAAGTTCTGGCTATTTAAAAGGGAAGCTTGGCAGCAGTCAACATAAAGTGGGCAGGTAAACTTTCCAGAGCCTGGCAAATGTGATGGAATTTCATTAGTGAAGCCAAAACCATGCTGTCTTATTAGTGGTTTAGAACACTCTTTCTGATAAAAAGGAACCCCATTTATTTGCAGTGCTGTATAAAGCTGATTGTGAATGACAGTGATATATAGCCTTAGGCATGATTTTTATTTTGACCTGGGGCTTCCGTCTTCAAATATTCAAGGTTTCACTTTGTTACAATGGTTAAAGTGAAACACTCTCTCCTTCTCTCTTTCCATCATTATATCTGAGCTGCACGTAACATTTCTATCAGCTGACCTGTATCCTTTGTATTGCTTGCATCTTCTGAACATGACCTACCACTAACACTTCATTCTTTGTGGTTCAGATTTCTCCCAAGATCTGTGCTAAGAATTACCCATTTGATTAAAAGTTTGTAAGGATCAAAAACTACAGAAGTTAAGCCTCTTGCCCAGGGGTCTTCAAACTTGGCAATTTTGAGACATGTGGACTTCAACTCCCAGAATTCCTTCTCCAGTCCTGTTAGCTCAGGAATTCAGGGAGTTGAAGTCCACACGTCTTAAACTTGCCACGTTTGAAGACCCTTGCTCTTGTCTATTGGGCTGCTGCTAATATTTTCATAATATCATAAGCAGGTGACAGTTTAAAATAAACAATATAAAAAATAAAGACAACAGTTGCTATAGGTTGCCTTTCTTGGCAATCCTCAAATTTAATTGAGAAACATGGATATCTTAATTGTATGAAAATCTTGGATTCTCTGTCGCCTTGAGGTGCATGGAACTCATAGGGCATGGTTATAGCATTCTTTTCTGGAGGATTGTGTATGGAGTTCTTTATTTTTACATGTTGAATGGCTGGGTCACCAATTCCTTCTAATCTCAGTCACTTAGGAAGTAGAATTCAAGAGTCACGTATTAAGAGTCACGTATATGCTGATCGTTGTTAAATCTTCAAAAGAATCGCCCGAATAATGTACACAGGAGTCTGTACCTATGTTGAACATGTGCAAAGTACCTTTCCCTCATCACCAGAGCCAGAATTCATGCAGCTGGGCTTTAAAGAGTAGAATTTACAGGAATAATCTCTAATAACCAAGAAGATTAAATCAAAGAGTTGAATTTTTTGCTGTTTAAGAAATTAACACAAGCGATAACAGTGTTGCATTCAGCCTCTTTGAGCGGTTATTGGGCCTCTCTTTCCTTGTCATTGCCTGGTCCCCATACTTAATCCCACCTTCCTCCACCTCCACTACCCCCAATTTTATTCAGGAATCTAAGCATCACAAAATAGTTAAGTGTACCTGCATTCTAATTTCCTAGAATCCCCTGATGTAGCAATGCTCCTGGGAATTATGGGAAGTTAAAATGGCAGCTATTAAGAGTTCCTTAGAGAAGAGTTTCCTAACCTTGGCAGCTTTTAAGATATATGGACTTCAATTCCAGTATGCTGGCCTGGGAATTCAATGGACTTCAGAGTGTGTGTGTTTCAACTCCAGCATGTTGGCTGGGGAATTCTGGGAGTTGAAGTCCACACATCCCTGGGCATATTGCCAAAGTTGAGAACACTGCCTTGGAGCATTCACTGCCAAGAAACTCTGGCAAGGCCTCCACTGATAGAGCTGCTGACAGAAGAGGAAGCCATAGTCCTCCCACAGCCTCTTCATATTGCCAGCTAACCTTGTTATTCTTTGTAGGAATGAGAATTGTGAACCATGTATCAATCATTTTGTTGAGAGATGCATTTCTCCCTACACAAAAGCGAAGGCAAGACCATAGTCAGACAAACTATGTGGGATACATTCAGTACAGGAGTCCCAGTGTTGTCTTTTAATCTAGCACTTTATAATAAAGCTAGAGCAACAAGAAGTAGACAAAAATGCACATGTATTTGGGTGCAGATTGAGATGTTTGGTTGCTTAAGCCTATGGTGTTTAGTTGAGGGGGCTTATTCTGTGTTGTAAGGCAGGGGTTCCCAACCGCCAGGTCGCAGTCCACTAGTGAGCTGCAGTGCGTTCGGAACCAGATCATGCAAGTGGTGGGCGAACGCATACGCATGGGTCTATCACTCACACAGAATCATCCCCTCTTCCACCCACCCCGCCCACCCCATGCGGGGCCACTGAACTAGAAATGTTGTAAGAAATAGATAAATCCAATCTGAGAGGGAAAAAAATATCCAATGAGTATATCATGTACACCAGCAGCTTATTATTATTACTGCCGGTGTACTTATTCTTTTCCTTTCCTCAGATCTGAAGGAGTATGACAAAAAAATAATATTTTATGGCTAGGCTTGGGGAGGGACTTTCATCTTCACAATGTAATTATGATTGTAGACCAGCTTATATTTTGTTACTTGGTATGCAAAGAAGTTTCGTAACGTTGTTAATTTGACCCAGGCAAGTGCTATTTGCTCGGCAAAAATATAAATATAGTGGTGGTTTGTAAAACTGCAATAAATACTGTAGGTAGATTTAATTTGATTAAATGTGGCATCACTAGACTTATTTCCTGATTTTGATGCATTCTAATGCTTGCAATAATTACTTGGAAGCCATTATAACCTTTCAGAAAATAATTGTACATATATATATATATGTCTGTTCATCTACTGTTTACGGTTATCTTTTCCTGGTTTTTTTATTTTTTTATTGAACCCTTGTGTTAATTTTTACCATTATGGTTTTCAAGCATTGTTGGTTTAATTGTAACATTTCCAAATCTCATAATTGCTCTAGAACAGTGTTTTTCAAAGTTGGTAACTTTAAGATGTGTGGACTTTTAACCTCCCAGAATTCTCTTGGAGTGTGATGTCCGGAAGATGCTGTTAAGAGAATTCTGGGAGTTGAAGTCCACATACCACGAAGTTGCCAAATTTGAACAGTACTGCTCTAAGAGGAAGAATTATATAAAAATAAAAATGGTCTGCTCTTGATTTGGCAGGTCAGAAGATATGCAGGGCCTGCTTAGATGCTATCTGGGATCTATTATGGCAATACTTGAAAATTTCTGATTTTTGTAAAGTGATAGCCCACTGCAAGTAAAGCTTGTCTGTGGAGAGAATACTCTTCTTAATACCAAGCGTTACATTACACATAAGAGGATTTCAACAGTAACTGTAAGCTCTCTGCATTGGGCACAAATATTGCTGTTGTCCACCCAATTATTTAGCTTTAAACCCTTTATAGTGGATCGAAGTTCTATAAAGAGTAGGTCTTACATTTTGTCTGATGCTCTCCAAAATTTCACAATGAAAAATTGTGTTCTATACTTGTTTGTCATGAGCTTATATTGCTATAAAATGTGATACCTCCTGTTTGCTATTTGGATTCCACAAAAATCTTTTCAATGTCCAGATTTTGTTCCCATTTGAGGGGAAAAAAAGAGAAGGTTTTTTTTGGGGGGGGAAAGTAACAGATGGAGTTGAGGCAAGTTCTGTTCTTCTGGACTTGGCTACTGCCTGTATTGTTCCTAATTCAAGGAAACTGTCATGAAAAGACTGAAGGTTTGTAAAAGTTAATGTATTTCTGTTTTATCTTCAGAGGTTTCATTTCTCCCTTCTGGAGAACAGCCGTAGCTGGTTATAGCACTGGTGATAGAAGTTCTAAGGGTACAAATTGAGGTTATTGACACTATAAGTCTTCTTGTGTTTTTATATCAGTAGATTTCCTTTTTGGCATATTGATGATTCAGTCCAGACACAGGTTACAGAACCTACATCTGTATACTGTTTGCTCTAAGGTGGAATGTCCCACTGGACCATAGGATTAGTCAAGCTTCTTAGTGTTTCTAGAAGTAATAATACAGGGCTTCCATTTGCATGCACAACTTTCAAATAGTTAATGTGATTTGAGCAAAAAATAATTTCTAGAATCTTAGTTTTGGGGCAGATTTTTTTTTTTAAAAAAAAAAACAACACGCACACTTTAATGATTTCTTGATGGGTTTAGTTTGTAAACAATTAAGTACTGTTACTTAAAACAATATATTTTTTGCTGTAATTATATTTTAGGAGTTTATATAAACCCATTTCTGGGTTTTAAATCTTGTGGTGTTTTATAACATCCCTTACTCATTTTAAAGAATGAATACCTAAATCTGAGTTTTCTCTTCTGTTTTCGCCTTCCTCGGTATTTGCTACAATCATCCCTGTTGAATCCTGTGATTTATGCACGGTATTGCTTATTAGGTGCTCAGAAACCAGACTAGGATTGCTAGTTTACCAATAACATATATAGATACGCACATGCTTCTCCATAGAGGCACATGTGGTGACAATGGAAAGCAGGTTTGGATATGTTGTGAACTTCGGAGCTTGCAGAAATCCGTGTGTTTTTGGATGCAGTCCCTGGGACTGAAGGAGATAATTAACGAGCTGGTTTGGCAAGTCTCTTGCAGGCAATGTTGAAGTGGCTTGTGCAAAGGAAGGTGTGTACAGAAGCACTGTCAGTTGGAACACAATTTAACTTTTTTTCTTTTTTCTTTTGTAATGGATTCTGAAATTCAGACCTGAACAGAAAACCTTTTCAGGGTGCATGAGAAGCGATGCCTTTTTAAATCCTAGTCCAGAAGAGCTCTGTGCAAGTGGCTGCCTCGTCTTTCCATACAAAGCGCTCTACACACACACACACACACACACAGAGAGAGAGAGAGAGAGGTTGATTCTGAACATAATTTGAGGGCACCCTTTTACTGTGTCAGAATGTAGAGAGTTGTAATTTTTTACCATGATTTATGGTTAAAAGAACCTATGGATGCTGTGCTTTTAAAGAAAGCCTTGGTTTTAAAATGTATGAAGGGAGGGGAGGAGGTGGTGAGGGTGGAAGGGAAATGCTCCATAGGCAGGAAGAAAGTGGAATGGAGGGGAGGGGAGGGGAGGGGGGAGAAGAAGGAGGAGGAGGAGAAGGGAGGGAGGGACTGTTTGTGTTCCCTGAAGCTGAACAATAGGGAGGTAGCCTCCTCTTGGGGGGGAATCGACCTAGAGCAGATGCAGGGCAGCCAGGCTAGAATGTGGAAGGAGGTTGGGGGGAGGGACAATTTGCATAACTGATTGTTGCCCTGGGGATTAAGCAGGGGGGGAAAGGGAGGTGGTGGGAGCACAAAGAAAAAGACAGACAGGATAAAGAGTATTTCTCTCTCTCTCTTTTCCTTCCCCCCCACACCCCCGTCACTTCTCCTGCTGACTGGTGGCTACTGGGTGGCAGCTTAGGCCTTGCCCGCTTGTTGACGTGCATGGCTGCCAGGCGCTTCTCCTTAGGGTTGCATTCTTACTTATGTCTGCCTTCCTCCTCTCCTCCTCCTCCTCTACAAAGAGGCAGGAGGTGCCTAAGGGGGAGGCTGGGTTTGATTGCCACAGACGCTTCTCCTTAGGGTTGCATTCTTACTTATGTCTGCCTTCCTCCCCTCCTCCTCCTCCTCCTCTACAAAGAGGCAGGAGGTGCCTAAGGGGGAGGCTGGGTCTGATTGCCACAGTATAGGCTTTACCAACCCCTGATGCCTGCTGCAAAGGCATGACTAGGCAGCCTGGAAAGTTAAGATAAAGTCCAAAAGCAGACTTCTGGCTATGTCACTGGCAAACTTTTTGTACAAGCTGAAATGTTTGATCTTGTATATGTCGAAAATGAGCTTGGCATTGGTTGAGAGGGTTGAGAAGCACCTTACTCTTCCCTGGCTGCCGTTCCTCTATTATTTTTGTAAAATGGTTTGTGTTCATTTGACATAAAGGTGCTTCTCATTTTGAAAGAGTGTTGATCTCCATGCCCAAGTGGAGTGGAGTTGTGAGACACCTCAGTTTGATCTGTTAAATGTTTGCACACACATCCTTCCATGGTAGGATAAACCAGATCCCTTTAAACCTTAAATAAAGGCAAACTGTTAATGCCACCACACATTACAGATGAACACTTGCTTAGTTTTCTTCGCACTGTAATGTGCCATTTCTGTATTTATTTTAAAGGATGCTCCTGAACTCTGGCTTAGTTGCACAAGAATTCAGGGGGAAATTACAACCAACAGAGAATACTGTTGAGACTTTTCATCTTTTGGCTAATCAGGCATAGGTTTTAAAACCCATTTTTGTTTTATCACTTGTTCAAAAATGCTAATTTGGTTTAGGGTTTGTATACTTGGTATATTATATGCTTTTAGAAAAACTGGGTCTTGTGTCCTGTGGATCCCACCACAATATATTTTGAGAACGTTTTTTTTTTTAAATCAGCCTGTATAAAAAAATTGTACTGTCAATGGTTTATGATGAGATGCTATATTTGTCTCTTTTCTACTGCCTAACATTGCAGGTTTCCCTTCTCCTGTAAACAGCTGTCACTAAACTAAATATGACGTGTGGAAGTGGCAGCAAAAGAAGGTTGACAATATTTCTGTTTTTCAGATAGAGTAGCAGCAGCAACTCTGTCTTTGTTCTGACTCCAGTTTGCTGTGTACGGTATTATAATTCTCTTCAGTTTGGCTCAGACTTGGTAGAACCCTCTACGTTTACTTGGAAATGCACAGATTCTCCAGTAGTTTCTGCAGCTGTGGAGTTCATTCTTCTTTTACATACAGAAATATCTAGGTAAAATGACATTCCAGAATGTTTCTGTGACTTCCTGTTCTTTGGGGCCTGATTTAAGTGCTATAAGATGTTGTGCCAGCCAATATTTTAGTAACTTGCATGAAATCAGAGTTCCTTACAACATAAATATTTTTGTGGACCTTGGGCTACATGCATAGCAGCCCTCACGGTTTTTTAATATTTGCATGTGGTCATTGCTAGTCCAAATTGGCTTATGACTAGAATAGGATATCTCTGTGAAAAGAAGACAGATTTTATCATTTGAAAGATTTCTTGCAAGTTAAAGAGTCAAATTACCATGATTTTCTTGGTCTGTTCCTTGGCATCAACTATTGTTATAGATTCTGGGGTTTTGTTGTTTTGAACAAGTCTGCATGCAAACCCAATATGCCTCTTGGTTGATCTATCAAATTCAAACATGGCTACCTCGAATGGAAACTTTTTGCTGTTCCCTGGACTTTATTCTTGGATGTCATATTAAGAGAAGAGGGAAGATAGAAAAACTAGGATTAATTACATTTAGATACAGAATGTCTGTAAGTATTTACACAAATAAGCAGCCCAAATCAGGTTGGTCCGATCATAGCAAAGTTATAACATGGCATGAGAAAATGAATAAGCTTGCAACACTCAGTGGTAGGAGAGATTTTGTCAGCAGTTTTAATATATAGTCCCCTCTGTGATGGTGTGGCAGCTGAGGGATGTCTCATGATGCTCCCCTATGCAAACTGCTGACATTTCTTTAAGGAACTGGCCCAACTTGTAATTCCAGGAGTCATCACGGCCTGAACTGCAGTCATTCTTCAAGAGAATGAAAAAAAGAGAAAAGATGCTGATTCGAGGTGAGGGGCATGGAGAAGGGAGCTGAATGGAGGACTTGAGGAACATCTAAAGCTGGCTCCTGCAGTACAGTTTGGATCAGAGATATCCTGAGCCTTGGAAAAACTAAAAGACTACTATTCAAGGCCTTCTTAAAAAAACAACAACTAACAACTACTGTTCCAGGCCTCTTTCATGCAATTATGTATTTAAGGCTGTTTCATATTCTAGCCCGTGCATGCTGTAGAATTTTCATCTGCCCCAGCCCTCCTCTAATGTTTCTAGCAGGCGAAAAAGTCTATGTGCAAGAGTACAAGTCCTTGATTTTGAGGAAGATATTCCACTACTGTTCTTTTTATCGCTAAGATTGTGATTTAACACTAAGACAGTGCTGGGTATTCTCTCAGGTTTTTCTAGTTTCCCCATTACTAGTCTTGCACAATTCCTAACCACTATGGATATTAAACATTCTGACTAAGAATCCTAGGAATTGTGGTTCAAAAGCTCTAGATAGCAACAAGTTGTAGGTGTTTTTTGTTAGATCTTAACATTTTCAATTTACTAGTGGGTTCAGCATTGTTTTGTTCAGAGGTGGTATTCAGCAGGTTCTGACCAGTTCTGGAGAACAGGTAGCAGAAATTTTGAGTAGTTCGGAGAACCGGCAAATCCCACCTCTGACTGGAGATTTTACAGTATCCTTTCCCTTGCCACGCCCACCAAGCCACGCCCACAGAACCGGTAGTAAAAAAATTTGAATCCCACCACTGGTTTGTTACATAGGTGTCTAGTTAGTTCACTACAGGGGAGGTGAAAAAAACATAATCTGCTTTACAATAATCAATTCTTGCCAAACTGATCCTTATTTGTAATTACAATAGAGTTACTGCAAAGTTACTGCAAAGTTGTACAAAAAGGACCTTACAATAGCACCATTCCTGGGAATAGTTCCAACTTTTCAATTTAGATATCTAAAAATCCAACAATGGTTCAACCTAGGTCTTCTGAAGACACTAACCCTGGCTCAAAAGTTCTTTTCCTTCTGCCTTAGTTGATTATATTATATGTAGCTTACTTGCAGGACATGGCAAGCTGGTGATATAGTCTGTGAACTGTTGCTTAATTAGAATAATTGACAATCTTTTTGTAAGAAAGCTACTCAGTACACAACAACAAAATGATATCCCTAATTGCTTCTACTATATTAATTTGCAGAAATTCTTAGGTTTTTTTTTAAAGTAGCTTGTTCTGGTTACAAAATATGGTTATTGATAATCAGATTGAGATTTTAGAGGGAGTTACAATGCCAACTACAAATCTTCATTTGAATTGGCTTAAAGCTAATTATTACAGAATTTGCTGGAATACATGGTAGATGTCTGAGCGAGTATGACCTTGCAGAGTGATAAACGTTTTCAAGGAAACCTGGTATATCCATGGTGTTTATTTTGCAAGTATGTTGAGAAAGTGTATGAAAGTTTACATTTTGCTACCAATACATCCTTAGTTGATGTACAATACTGAGATTATTGTACATAAAAAAAACCTGATTTGATATACATGTGTATATCAACCATGTTGATAATAATGTTATGTTATATTCATTTATATAGGATATAAATCCAATAAATAACTTTTCTCAAGCAGGGGCAATTTTTTGCTCCTTGAAGACTACAGGTGGAATGTGTTTGATTGTGATAGTCATTAAGATGGACTAAACCTTTCCTTCCTTCCTTCCTTCCTTCCTTCCTTCCTTCCTTCCTTCCTGCCTGCCTGCCTACCTGCCTGCCTGCCTGCCTTTTTCTTTTCTTTTCTTTTCTTTTCTTTTCTTTTCTTTTCTTTTCTTTTCTTTTCTTTTCTTTTCTTTTCTTTTCTTTTCTTTTCTTTTCTTTTTGTCATAGGTATAAATAAAGCTGAGGCTTGCGATACATGTTCTTGTATTATTTTGTTTATTTTTACCTTATTCCATTCCAGAATAGAATAAACACAAAAAACAACACTTCAAGCTACAGAAAACGGCTGTTTTTCTACCAAATTTAAACGGCATAATTTTGGGGACTATTGAAGATTTGACATTGTAGTCATAGGGATGGGAGGGGCCTTGGAGGTCTTCTAATCCAACCCGCTTCTTAAGGCAGGAGCCAGCATGAATCTTCCAAGCTTGGAGTGGCCAAGCAGCATGTGTCCAGCCCCAAATTAAGTTCTTGCTCATTACAGTAGAAATCAATGACTTGCATCCATTTGGGGGTGGGGTTTTGGAGTGGGGATATAAGAGGATGTGGTAGTTGGTTCAACCTCCCCCATTCCCAGCTTGTTTACTAGGCAGAATCTGGAACCTCAAAAGGTTTGTCCCTGATCTCTCTACCATTTCTTTTTGTGGACCCCTGCAAATGTTTTCACAACCTATAATTTTGTACATGTTACAACAATAGGTGTTTAAGTTGGAGAGAGAAGAGCTAAACCAGAACTTCACAGGCAGGGGGCACCATTGAACTGAGAGGTATTTATATATCTCAGGCTAGTATTCTGTTCTTAAATAATTGGCTTCTGTGATATCTTACCCCCATTTTTCTAATACTGTACTCTGATATGAGAAAAACCTGGTCCTTTCTTATTGAAGACACAAATACTTTTCTAGCGTAAGAAGGAGCTTCTAGTTTCTGCTACTACTCTTTATATTATCAGTGTATATTAAGGATGTGCTGCAATTCCCGAGATTGTCTATTGTACTTCTTTTAGGAATCAAAGCAATTTGTTTACAACCCATGCTTCAGTGTTTGAAGAATGTGGGATCAGGAGTTGTGAGCCTGAGTTAATGCTATAAATCTGTAGAGAACATGGTATTGTGAACTAGGTAATACTGCAGTGGTTAAAATTTGTCTTAACAGCAATGGAAATGATGGTGGGAAAAATTTTCAATAGGAAATTAGCTAACTTTTGCAGAGCTCAGTTACCATTGGTGCAATAATGGCACTTCTCAGAGGTTTGGTGTAGCTAAACAAGGTAGCAGTGCACATCTTTATTCATTCACCCAAGGTGTAATGGAGCCAAAATCTCAAGGTACTTTCATATGACTGAAAGGAGTCTGATACAGTAAGTTTGCTATTTTTGCTGATTACATACCAGATTGGTAACTGTGTGATATATTAGTGACAGTGTCCTTCCTTCCTTCCTTCCTTCCTTCCTTCCTTCCTTCCTTCCTTCCTTCCTTCCTTCCTTCCTTCCTTCCTTCCTTCCTTCCTTCCTTCCTTCCTTCCTTCCTTCCTTCCTCCCCCCTCTCTTTCTCCAATTTATATAGCCACCTCTCTCATAAACAAATGTATACATTTTCTACTTCTGCGATATAAGAAACAAGAAGTTACTTTTTAGAAGGCTATGGTATTGTTTATGTTCTAAACAACACTGTCTTGATAGTTTCTATTTTACTTCCTCTTCCTTGTCCTCAGCTTCATGCTTTCCTCCCCTAAGTTAAACAAGAGATGCATTTGGCATTTATATTGGCAACCCAATATAAATCAAGCCAAGAAGCTAAAATGAAGCTTTTATATTCTTAGCACCCTAATCTATGGTTTGTGAAGCACAAAAAGTGTTCCATCCCAGACCCTCAACTGTGACTGTGTCACCATGAATTCAGAGGAGGCTTTCTGTTTAAAAACACACGATAAAGCAGCCTTGAAATGGTCTTTGTTTTGATGGCTGGTTTCTTTCCACCTGATTCTAATGTTGATTTCTACAGTGTAGGAAAATTCAAGAATCTTGCTAGAAAAGGCAAGAAGAGTTTCTCCATGGGTCTGTCCCCTTTCTTTTTCTGACAAGGTCCCCTTTTTTTATCACCCCAGGCAAGGAAGCACTTATTCCCAAACTCAGACAAAATATACCTTCTATCTGTTGGGGTAATTTTTGCTCAAATTCTGGTGAAACACATGATTGCCTTGGGCTTCCATTTTTATAAATTTAGGCATATAAGAATATGATATGTGAGATTAATGTTTTTTGAATATTATAGCTGAGGAAAGAGTTGGGTATAAGTGGTCATTCACCTATTGTAAATTGCAGGATTCATCTCATCATCCCCAATAGATGATTGTCCAGATTGTATTGAAAATCCCCTAGAGAAGAGGAAAAAATCATTCCATATGGTAACTTATTCCACTGATTGACAGTTCTTACTATGAGAGGTTCTTCCTAATATTTAATCTGTGGCTACATCCTTGAGGTTTCATCCCATTGTTGGAAAGAATAAAGATGACGGACCAGCATAAAGAACTCAAGGTTCTTTAATTAGATTCAATTCCTCACATGATTATGAAGCTTACTAAATGATTTTTGGATTGGTCACTATGTCTGAGCCTATATCATACTACTATTATAAGGATGAAATGAGGGGAGAATCTTCTAGTATGTCTCCATCAATTATCGGAGAAAAGAATATAATGAAGTACTAGGCTTGCTTTGTCAAATAATTCATGCTTGCTTTGTCAAATAATCTAATTTTGTTAAATGATCTGGTTTTCTTGGAGGAAACAAATATATTTGTGCATTTCTTAGTACAGTGAAAATAGTTGATCTGCAGATTCTATCAACCCAGTTCAACAATGGTGATGGTTATTAAAGTTGAAGGGAATTGTTGTCTGGAAGAGTTTAAAGATTTCACTTTGGAGCAGATTAAATAAAAAACCATTCAGGCTAATGCTAAAATGGAATTTAGGACTCAAAATATTTTGCATAATCCCAGATATTGCAAAGAATACCAACCATTTTCATATTTGAAATGATAAATGCCATACAGAAAAAGGTACACATATACTCAGTTGAAGCTCATTTTATAAAAATGCCAAGATGACTGAAATTGTAGTAACACAGTAACAACTATTTGGAGTTATTGCAAGAGCCTCAGATTAATGTTACTTCAGAATAAGGCCAATTAAGGACTTTCATGCATGCAACAATCACATGTGCGGGGTCTGCTCCAGATAAATATTTTATACATATGACTATATATTTATATAGTACATATGCAAACATATCGGTCTATGGATGATTGCTTAATCTCTGCAGTGAAGATTGTTTTATTTCCAGTCTCTCCAGTTTGTGGAGAAATCATGGAACTAAGTATTTTCTTGTCCATATAAACAATATTGCCTAAGTTGTATTTTGATCCACCATTTCAAAATAGTGTCCATAAACATTGGATCCGTGATTTCCTTTTGAAAGTGATCAGTCCATATACTGATCAGTCCATATACTATATTTCTGCTCCATTTTTCTTTGTAATCAAGAATGGGTTTCCTAGAGACAGTGTTATATGGTTTAGAGCAGGGGTCCCCAACCACCGGTCCGCGGACCGGTACCGTCCGTGGAACAAGTCCTACCGGGCGCTGGTTTGGGCGCCGCCATCTTTTTGATGAAAAAGTGCTTCCGGTGAGCTTTTCCGGTAGAAAGCTCACCGAAGCACTTTTTCATCAAAAAGATGGCGGCGCCAGCTAATGCCGTACCGGGCCGCGCCATAAAAAGGTTGGGGATAACGGGCCGCGGCATAAGAAAGGTTGGGGATCACTGGTTTAGAGTAGATGTACTAAATGTAGGAATTCAGCCAAAGTAAATTGTTATAGTCTTAGTGAAATAATTTGGGGAGTAGTTTTTTTTTTTTTTAAATTGTTTTAACTGTTCAAATTAACAATTTATTTAATTCATCCTGGAATTTGGCAATTGTTTTATTAGTATTTTTCTCATTTTTTATCCATGGAAGCCCCCCAACATTTTAGGGCTCAAGTTTACATGCTGCATTACACAACTTCTTACTAGAGCTAACTGGCATCATGGCATGTACCAACAACATGTCTGTTTTTACCTGCAAACATCAATGAGTTTTTCAACATTTTTTCCCAAGGCTCTGAACTTTCGATTGCTTCACTGTACTGCACAATGGATTCTCTGTCAATATGCCAGCTAATTAAGTTTAACTTTTAATGTTGCTTCATCTCGGCATTCTTTCTATGCAGTCCATTTTTAGTATTTGTCTGTTTTTTAGCGTATAGTTTCGCTAAAGTAATGGATTCTCCATTTCCCCTTTTCAGATCTCCTCCCTTTTCTTTTGGCAAATCAGCCCCAGGCTTATTTTTGAAAGCCTTTTGGACCTAAGGGGAGATTGGTCAGAGGTACTTTAAAAAAAGTTGGCGTTCTTCAGGAAGATAGTATTTTGGCTGCTGTGTGGGAAAGGGTCAAGGTAAAGCAGGCACTTAGCATCCTCTGATGAAAATAACAAGCAATTGCTTCTCCATTTGCTGATTTTTCACCAAACGTGCCTTCTAGAAAATGATCAGGGAGGTGAAAACCATATTGCTTGGCTCTTCAGTACAAAAGTGCTCATTCATCATTCTTGCAAAGAATACACAATGTGATGTAAACACAGTTTTATGCTCCTTTTCTGTGGAAGGGCATGGTGCTCTCATTAACCGCCTTGGAAACGGAAATATGTTATCCTACCTTCTGCTGTGCGAATATGTTTGGGAAACATATAGATTTTTAATTAATCTTGGTTGATAAACTTTTTATAACACTGCTTTAATCTTTATCCTAAAGAAGTGTGATGATTTCCAGGATCATGTTAAAAAGCTTAAAAAAATAATAATTTACAGATTGTTTTATCTGGATTATCAAGATTTGTTTGTAAAGCTGTCACTGTAACATTTTTTACTATTACACTTAATAAATAAGTTAGAGCTAACACAAAAGGTGCTTCTGAGAAGTGAAACATCTTCAAGAAAAAAAACAAGAAACTCCAACTTCTACTTGAAAAAAAGCTCCTTTTGAGACAACCATGACCTGAATGACTGAGTACCACCATAGACTTCAAACGAGCTATTTAGTGTGATGATTTAAAGTACCAGACTAGAAACCAGGAGACTGTGAGTGTTATATTTTAGGCATAAAGCCTACTAGGTGACTTGGGGCCAGTCACACTCTCTCACTCCTAGGAAGCAGGCAGTGGCAAACCACTTTCAAAAACGTTGCCAGGAAAACTGCAGAGATTTGTCCAGGTAGTTGTCAGTAGTCAAGACTGATTCAAAGATACAACAACAACAACAATATCAGAATTTGAGAAAGGATATTATTTATTATGATCATCATAAAACACCAAGAAAATAGAGTTATATGCTGTGTTAAGCATGCTAATATAAATTCAAGGATCTGAGGTTCATAACAGAAATATGATTTGGTGCTAGAACCCAATATTCTAGGTTATGATTTGTCCAAAGCAGAAAACAGAAGAATGGTTATTTTCTGTGGATTACAAACTATCCTTGTGCTAGTATTGCCTAAATTGCTTTAGACTTTGTAGTTGCCATGTCACATTGTGAATTCATATTTGTTTTGGGATCAATGGCAGTAGCTTTTCTCAGATACATTCTTGTCAGGCCAGATACTTTCATTCAGTATTTGTGTTTTTGGCTTCTATTTCTAAATAATTTTTCACTCATCTTTATTAAAATATTGTTATGTTACTTATACCATTTGTTTCAAAATTGTCTTGAATTTTGTATGTCTTCTAAAGCTCTAAATCCCATCTAATTTTGTATCATCTGCAGATTCTATCAACTTCATGATCCTATCCACAAGCCAAGAGCAAACTTTTCCTTACCTAAGTCTAAGTGTCAAGTTAACTGTCCTAACAAAATTAGTCTAGTAATAAGTTTATAAGATCTTTTGTCAAATACTTTGCTGAAATTATGTTTCATGTCCACAGTTATTCCCTAAAATTACTCAGGTGGTGACTGATTAGAAGTTGAGATCAGATTACTTTTGGCATGACAAGAAAAGACAGGGTCAGTACTTCCTCTTCTCTGCCATGGCATTCAGTCCCATTCTTCATTCTTTCTCAAAAACAAAGCATTGAGGTTCAACTAGACTGCCAGAAATTTTCTTCGGTACTTAGGATGCAATTCATCCAGTCCCAGAAACATCTCCCATTGCAGACAGTTAGCATTTTTCCTTTTCACAGAAGACAATAAATAAAGGTTTCTGCATCCATAATGCTAGATCACCGTGACTCTTGTCAAATGTGCAAATATTTTAGAAAAATCATAGAATTACAGAGTTTGAAGACCCTACCTCCGCCTTCAAGTCCAATCCCCTGCTCAGTGGAGGAATTCAAATGTAAGCATCCATGACAAAGGTCTATTCAAGCTCTGCTTGAAAATATCCAGGGAAAGGATTCTATCACATCCTTAAATAAATGGTTCCACTGACAAACTGCTCTTTTCCTAAGGATGTTGAGGAAATCCTAACCATTTAAGTTTAGACCTTGTCATCTAAAACAAATATCCACATAATTGTCACAGTAGGGTGATTTTGATTTTGAGCGCTGATTTTTTCTCTCTCCCAGCTTCTCAGTGAAAATCCCCTCTCCCCTGTGATTTTGTTGAATTTTTTTTTCATAGCCAAAGCACATGCTTTTATGCAGGTTCTTTACACGCATCTTAAGTATTGTACTTCCACTTATTTTTCCAAGCAATGTTTTAATTGTAATCTCACACTTCTTTTGTGAAGCAAGGAATATGTTGGAACTACCTCTTCCTACTGATAGTTGAAAGGCCTAAAGACAAGATCTAATGATAAGCCACCCTGTTGAACTGTGATGCCTGTTCTCCCAAACCATTTCAGAAGTGAAAAGTAGCAACAAGGAAGTGTGGATGTATTTTTCCCCTTGGTGTTAACTGATGTCTGACACTTGAATACAGAAAGGAAGAAGCTTAATACAGTTTATCAATATTGGCCACCCTCTTATCCTCTGTCCTCAGCCAACATGCCTTCCTAAACATATAAAGTATATACCAAGTTCAAACAATAGGGCATGCAAAAAATAATTCTCAGTTGCTGGTAGTTGTGTTTTGAACATATTTCTTTGAATGCTGAAGATGTGATATGCACATTGTAGTTGTTATCAATTGATTTAAAAGTCAAATGAGCAACAATCATAATGGTTAATAGCATCAGAGCTCTGTATAATATGTGTGAATTGTACATTTTGCCCCATAGGAAGCACAGAATATCAATAAAAAATAAACTCACCAATGTTAATGTGAGCCTTGTTTTTATATGTTTTCAATATTAAAATACTATATTATGATAAGTGTGCTATGAAGTTAGTTTTTATTTATTGTATTTTTATTTTATATATTATTGGGAGCTATCTAGAATTGTCTTGTATAAGAAAGGCAGCTATATAAGTTAATAAATACATAAATTGCTGGTCCCTAAATCTGGTATTATTTTCTGATGCCAAATGGATTGAGATTGAATGAGACATTTAAGGACCATCACATTATTAATGGGATTTCTTGAGAGGTCATGTGTTATTTCTTTACTTCTGACAGTTGTACACTAAGATCACTCTATGTGCTATCACTTATTCCTTTCTATTCAGGAGGTGACTTGATGTGCATTATGCAGAACCATAATAGCTAAGATTGACTTGGAATGTTAAACTTTCTGTCAACTTCAGTCCTGACTGAAACAGTGATATGATGTCCTGCATTATTTTTTTTAAATGCAATCAAGGAACAGTCTTGTTCAAATATGAATTCTTCTTTTGCATTTTATTTATTTCAGACTAGTTTTCTCCTGCATTTTGTAATTAAAACTTAAAAAAAAAACTACAGCAAGTTAGAATGGGCAAATTACCACTATCAATGATGGACATTAGCCTTGGTTTAGATCTACTTTATCACATGTTTATTTCTTGCTGCTTTTATTTCATCCAGGACTGAACTGAACTTTCAGAACAAAGAAGTGGTTTTGAAGTATAATGTTGGTTAGTCATTAGGTAATGATTTTTAAAAAAATAAAAGAATGTTCTTTATTTGCTTAAGTTGCAAAAAAGCTATTAAATTAAAGATAGACAGAATTAATGTGTGTTGTGCTTTTATTTATTAATTTACTTAACAAATCTCTACCATAATCAAATGACTCTCAACAGTTTATATAATGCATGCAGACACAAATTAAAACATCAATAGATCATAAAAATCTAGTTAAACAACATCAAAAGTAAATAAAACAACAAAAGAAACAAATAAAGAATAAAGAAAAGGAACAAGATGGCATCAAATGTCAATTTAAGAAAAAAAAATCTCCAAAATAATTCAGTTTTTAACTTTCTTAAAAAACAGCAGTGAGGAAGCCAGTTCAATCTTAATTGAGGGCTATTCCAAAGCAATGTCTCTGCCATCAAAAAGCAACACCTAGCTTCAGAAAATCCCCCCCCCTATACTTTTGGGAAATTTGGGGTTCAGATTTCTCTAGATTTTCTCTATATGTTCTAGTACAGGGCTGTCAAACTCACAGGCCGAATGCGTCACACGCTGGCCATGCCCACGCCCGGTTTAGCGAAGGGGGAAAAGTTCTATCACCCCTGTTCTATTAGGTCAGACCAACATTAGTTGGAGAAGACAATCTATGGTGCTTGTACCCATAAGATGAGGCTATTAATGCATAATGACCTTTGTATGTCCTCATGGTTATAATACATGAATCGAAATGTCTCATCAATGTATATCATTTTCCCTTTTTCTAGTTGTGAATTTTGCCAGGTATAGATGTTTAATATTGGCGATATATATCTTTAATCCAATTCCAAAACCTATTGGCAAGATGTTTTTGCCTTCTAGGTACATTATTACAGATAGTCCTTGCTTAGTGATCAACCACATAACTGTTATTTATAACCCATGCCAAAGTTATGATTGCCACACTACACAGTTACATGATTGCATTTTAGAACAGCTAGTTCATATTTACAACTGGTTGTATCATCCCACGATCATGTGCCCACAATTTGCAATGTTTTTTCCCCCCATTTTCTATCCAAAAAAGGCCCATTGGATATGCTGGATTTGCTTAATGACCACATAGTTTGCTTAATAACCATGTAATTCTCGTAATGATTTGCTTTAAGACCATTCTAAAAATGGTTGTAAAATCGAGCCAGGTCACATGGGGACCCACTTAACAACCCACAACAACTTACAAACAAAATTCTGATTTCAATTACAGTCATTAAGCTAGGATTATTTCCTTAATTCATAAATTACAGCTCCATACAAGTAGTGAAAGATAAAAGAAAGATTAAGAGATTGTGAGGGGGCGAGAGGAACAGAGAAAAGAGATGTAGTTTTTTTTTGTTTTTTTTTAAAAACACATACGTTTGTTCCAGCTTTGTAATATATAACTTTTGCCTTTGGTGGTCAGATTTTCTAATAAGCACATCAGTGTGTGTGGGGGATCAAATTTAAGTTGTCCTCTGATGTCCTCAGCTTCCCCCCCCCCTTTAAAACAGATTTACACACAACTGTCTTTTGCTTTTATTAACTAAGAAGCATTTATTATAATCGGACTTTTACCAGAATTTTTAAATCTCTGCCACTCTGTATTGTATAATGTCTAGGAACCTTTTTGAATTGTGTTGCTAAATCCTAATTTGAAGAAGAAAGCTAGTTTCTACATTCTTTTTCTTTTTACTTACTGGTTTTTATCAGCCAGAAAGCCATAATGCTGTAGCTTAACAAATAATAATATGGTGTATGAGATGGTGTCATTTGCAAATATTTAAGCTTGTCTTTGAGGGAAAGTTGTCAACAATGAACTAATGGAACATGGTGAAAGCGATTTAAAAAAGAAGTCGCTGCTTCAACATGCAGAATAAATTCATTGTATCTTTAGACATCCAGTCCTTTTCATAAACCATTATAGTTTCATTTTGAACCTTGTGGGCCAGCTGTAACCCTATATAATAACATTTATCCTGGAACTCAGCAGATTAACAAAAATCATATTTCTGCTTCTGACATTGAACAGTGGAACCTAATAAAGTCACTAGTTAACTGTCTCTTGAGTCTTCTTTGCTTACACCAATAGCATTCCTATTGTGCTTGTGTAGTGCTGTCATTTTGCTCCTTAAAGCAGAAATATATACTGTATACTTAAAATTCTTTGATATGCAAGTCCTATAGGCAGGATCCTTTGTTACAAAGTTTTTGGAGTGCAAAAAGTGTGCAAAGAAATGTGATTTTAAAATTTAAAAGGTCCTGATAGTTTTTTCCTTTCCTTTCCTTTTTTTTTGATGGGGTAGAAGATTTTGCAAAAGTGGCAGCATTGCTAGAGGGAAAAAACATAATTCAGTAGCCTTCTGGCCTTTTTAAATGCAGTAGAAATCTTTTAATGAAAGCACAATATCACTGGTTCTTCTGCTAATTTGCTTTACTCATCTCTGATTTTTTGGTCTTATAGTTTACTTATACTTGATATTACTATGATACTTCAGAAGAAAGAAAGAATATTTTTTTTATCTTGTCTTTATTACTTTTGTAAATAACTCAAGAAGGTAAACATAAGTCCTTCTTCCTCCTATTTCCCCTACAATAGCTTTTTGAGGTATGCTGGGCTGAGAGTAACTGGTCCAAAGTCACCCTGTCAGCTTTCATGCTTGAGGCAGGATTAGAACTCAGCATTTCTAGTTAATAAATGTGCTAACCTAGGCTTCTATATTATTTCGATTCATGGTTAGGGAGTGCAGTCCATAGTCCCAACGATGAGTCCTTGTTTCAAGTTTTGTCTCAGCTCCAAAATTTAAATAGATTTGGACAAATAACGTATATGTTTTTCCATAAAGTGAGTATGGACTTTAATGAATGAAGTACTTTAATAAAACTATTTAAGGATGATATTCTAGTATTTTCAGGAATTTTCACCAACTATGGTACGATGGCTGTTTTCATCTTATGTCTTGTGGAAAGTCAGCTGTTAACCATAGTTTGCAAAAAAGAGATCTCTATTGTCTATTTGTTGGGAGCTTAGATAATATTTGTTGGGCATTGCATTAGCCTTATTTAATGTCTATTCAAACAAATTCGATATACATAAATTGGTTTGAATATTTGATTCATTTTTAAAAAAATACAGATAATCTTCGACTTACAACTACAGTTGCGTCCAAATTTTTTTGTTGCTAAGCAAGACAGTTGTTAAGTGAATTCTGTCACATTTTACCACCTTTTTTGCCACAGTTGTTAAGTGAACCAGTGCAATTATTAAGTTAGTAACAATTAACACATTTAAGTGAATCTGGATTCCCATTGACTTTACTTGTCAGAAGGTCACAAACAGTAATCCCATGATCAGGGACACTACGATCATCATAAATATAATCTAATTACCAAGTATCAAAATTTTGATCACATAATCATGGGGATACTGCAATGGTTATAAGTGTGAAAAATAATCATGTCACTTTTCAGTGTCGTTGTAACTTCGAACAATCACTAAATGAACTGTTATAAGTTGAGGATTACTTGTACTTTTAATAAATATTGCATTTCTCATTGGAAAAATACTGTTCTTGTCTGCCAGATATCTCTAGAACATGCTTAAATATTGTAGTGTGTGCCTTGTCATTTATAAGATGCTGGTGGAAAGTCAACTCTGACCAGGCCCTTTCTAAGTGTTATTCTGCAATGAACATTGAAATACTAAGTTGTTAGTAACTGTTTGCTGCTTACACACTAATGTTAGGTTAGTTGTTAAGAATGGATATAGCAAACTGTTACTTCTTCAATTTCCAGCACACCATTGTAAGTAATTTTAGAAGGTATTTTGCTAACTTGTACAAAGTCTGATGGCAAAGCACTTGCTCTGTTAAAGTATGTTGAGCAGTTTCTCAAACATTCTGTATCTGATCTCTTACATGGCAAATGATGTTCAGGTTAAGTGTGCGGTTCAGCGATAAAACTGTAAAAAAATAACAGAGGCAGCAAAAAACCAAACCCCATATTTGTTCATATTATCCCCCTATATTACTATCAAAGCTGGAATCTACTATCTCATTCTTTTACATCTTCCTTTTTGAAACCAGTTTGGGTTGTATTTCTAATCGTCAATGTAATTCCATCTAGTATTGTAGTTTGTTGATAAGAAGGTGAACTTAGAAAACAATTGTTTTTCCTATGAATTTAGAAGAGAAGGCATTAAATTATTCCAAATTTTGGCAATCTAATGACTGTTTATTGTCAACATAGAAACCCGGTACTTATAGGGAAAGTGGTAAAACCAAGAATTCTTCAAGATGATCATATAGCAGACCAGAAATCCTATTTGATCTTCAGATTGCAGATTAACAACTGCCATTCCTTTTTCTTGTTAAATGTAGGTTGGCTCAGCCAAAATCTTTAGTCACTCATGTAATAGTTTAGTTACTCATGCAATAATTTAGTCATTCATGTAAGGTTCACCCAAACACGATTAGATGCAGACAAGACCAGCATCTTTTATGCATACAAATGAGTAGGAAGAAATCCTGTTCAGGCCGAATGATAACAGATCTGCAAAGGAGCAAAATGATTAAACAAAACAAGAGACCCATTTTTCCTTATTGCTAACAATTAAAATTTAGTAGAATTCTATACAATTTTTCTATTAAAAACAATTTTCTATGGATTTGATATAGATAAGATTGTCAGCCAAGAGTCTAAACCAGGGGTGTCAAACTCATGGCCCGTGGGCTGGATTCATCATGAGCTGACCAGGGCCATGCCCTCGTTTAGTGAAGGGGGGTGAAGTTGCAATATGTCATGTGACGACAACATGTCATTGCAAGTTTTGATACCCCTGGTCTAGATAATTTCCATTTGGAGTACCTGGGTATTGTCATATAGTGAATCCATCTAAAACCATCAAGTTAATATCAGCCAGAATGTTCCATGCATCCTATTGCATTTATTGACAATTCACTTCATGCTGAAAACTAATAATGGAAAATGTGGGGCTGTAAGCATCCTTAAAAAAAAACCCAGTGTGGTTAGGCCTTGTGCATCTTCCTTCCTCGGCATTGATTTTATTTTCTGCTTTCTTCCACTTCTGGCAGCTTTTGATTGTATGTAGAAGAGATTCTAGTCAAACTTTGTTCAAATAGAAATTTTCTTCCTTCACATATGGCTGGCCCTTACAGTTGTGTGAAGGATGCTTACTTTTTCTCTTTTTAATTCTTTCCATCCTTCTATACACTTTAGGACTAAGATAGTGTCATGATTTCTTTCTCCCACTTTCTTAAAATTTGTCTTGTCAAATACATCCAGATATTTGCCTGGTCAGTGGACATTCTTACTGCCAACCGCTTCTGAGAATATTATTATAGAGGAACATCCACAGTCTTAAAAAAACAACACCTTGTGGTAAACTCCCTTCTGTTTCCTTGTGCTTCAAGACAACAGCTCCAACCCACCTACCCCACATAATTGTTAAAGGGTAGAACCTTGTGGATTTGCCTTTCCAATTCTGGTTCTGTATTCAATTCTCATTAAGTCCCTCCTGCCAATATGACCTTTGATAAAGGACTGAGTTGTTGCAGAGTTCGAGGCATGCAAGACCCAAATTTGTTGTATCGGTATAACAAAGTTAAAAAAAATACATTCTTGGATTCTTGTTCTTTTATTTTTAGCAAGCAATTTATTGTAACATCCGAAAATGTGTTGCGAACCCACATTAAAGGATTCATTTCTGGTAAAAACTGGCCTTATGCTGCTGTTTTTTTAACACTTAGTCATGTTTCTGGAGTGTTTTTTCACCAAGACCTTTGCAAAGAGAAAAGCCCATGGCGAATCTGGGTGTGTGCCGAAGTAGGGGACCTCCCTTGCATTGGGAAAGGAGACGGGGACATGTCAATTGGCAGTAGGTTTCTCTCAGACAACCACAAGGTATTAGTATACCACTGGCCATCTGTCCACTTCACTGTGGCTTTCCTCTGCCTTCTGTTTACTACAGAAGGATTTAGCCATGTTCTGTAATACACAGCCACTAAATTCTGACCACAAGGAGTAGTAAAATTCTCTTATGCTTTGTTTCCTCCTATTTCATATTCACAGCATGCTTCCCCACAACACACTTGGGCATGCACAAGTGAGCTACACTCACACGGTTTGGCAGCTGCTTATAAAAGTTTGGTGTTTTTTTTAAACCATATTTTTCTTTTTATCAGTCAGTATTTTTTTAAAAAAAATATCTAGGAAAACAGCCAAAGCATCAAATGTGGAATTGGGTGTTTTCTCTTTCTTTCCCCCCTTTTCTTAAGCAGACAATATATCTAACTTTCTCTCCAGGCTGCAAGATTATTAACATTACCTTCCTCAGCTAGTTAAAGGGTTAAAATTATGGGGAAGTTCAGCTAGCACTTGCAAGATATGGTTGCCTTAGCAACAGGCCTTCTAATCTGGTAGGTGACCTGAGAGACTGTGGAAGATGCAGGGGTTGGTTTGGCATTTCATTTTTTTATGAGGGCTTCAGCTCTCCAGCTGGCTCATTTCTGAACATAAAGCGGCTGTTCTTGCCTCTAGAATTACTGGCATTCCAAAACAAAATATTCCAAAGAGAAAAAATATATTTTAAGATATCCCTCTTTTGGATTTCACAGACTTGTATGGACGAGGTCCAGCTAAGCTTGTGCCTCCATCCTGCCAATCCTTTTATGCAAAGTGTGTTTACACACACACACACACACACACACACACACACACTCCCCTGTCTTGGTGCAAGGTGTAAATTTCTCTATTTCTGGCAAAGATAGATTGGCACAATTGCACGCTGACACTATTTTATTCTGTTTTAATTGCCATTTTTAGTTGCTTTAAAATAAAACGATAACAGTTCTGGTTCAAAAATCTTGGTGGACTTGCCTCAGCTGAGGTTTCTCTGGACACTTTGAACTACAGGTCCCAGAACTTGGCCTAGTGATCTGAGAATGATAGGAGTTGTAATCTGAAACACCCAGAGGATACCTTCTTAAAAAAGCTAAATTATTGTATCAATATTACAAATTTCTTCTGAGTCTTGTGTTTTTCCCTGTGTTTGGTTAGGGTTATAAGGATCTTTGATTTCAAACTTTCAAACTTCTTCTTCAATTGTATTGTCTGAAATCAAACATATGAGGCATGTGATTAATTTGAGGGGAAACAAATAAGAATGAGGGGTGGAAAAGGGACATTTGTATGTGTCTCACAGAACATATAGGAAACTTTTTATAATTTATATGTACAAGCTATTCCTATTGTAGCCAGAAAGGCAATTTTGAACAGTATTGCTGGAATGACTTGTCACAAATTATCTCAGTGTAAGGGAGTCCATTTGATTTAGTAATATGTAAATTTACAAATAAATGAATAGAAATACATTTTACAAACTGAGGAAAGAATTTCCTTACTGTTGGTTTTATTTCTCCCTCTTTTCATCATCATCATTTTTGTAACTTTTCAGGGTAAAGGAGTGTTTATTTACTTGTTAGATTTGTACTTTTCTACAACCAAAAGGATTTGGTGATTCATTTTTTGATTGATTGATTGATTGATTGATTATGTGTCATCAGGGTGGTTTACTAGCAATCATATAGAATTTCTCCATGATGATTTCTCCCTAACCTGATGTCAGGTGCAAGAAATCAAGACAGTTCAAATGAATACAGGTTTAATGCATGCTAACAGCTTCTATAAGAATCTGATCTACTAATGGTCAAGGCAAATGGGTGTTAGATAAGAGTCACCAGAATTCAAAGTGGGCTGGACTTAGATCTCTTGTGGGTGCAAAGGACTCGAGAATGATGGCGCACAATCCCTCCCTCGGCCCCAGCCTGTTCATCTTCTACATCTAGCTTTTCAAGTCTCTCAATGGTGCACTCATTGCCATTGCAACTGAATCCATCCATCTTGCTGCTGGTTGTTCTTAGAGCCTTTTCCAAAGAGCTGGGGTTTTTTGTTTTGTTTTTTGCATAATATGTCCAAAGTAGGATGATTTGAGCCTGGTCATTTGTGCCTCAAATGAGAATTCTGAATTGATTTGTTTAATGATCAATGGTTCACTTTCATCAAAGTAATATTTTTTATATATCTGGAGAAGAAACAGACGTAGTAGATCACTACATATATCTTGGACAATGGATCTCAATGGAAGATGATACAATAAAGGAAATTGAATGCCGTGTTAAATGTCATTGACAGGCATTCTTCAAGCTAAGCATAATTTTCAAGAACAACCTCCCCCCTATTCCTGAAGAGAAAAGTTTTCGATCCAGTGTGTGCTACCTGCTCTAACATACGCCAGTGAAAGTTGGACACTAACCTCACAATGATACAAAAGCTGTGAGTGGTGCAAAGAGCCATGGAAAGATGCAAGACAAGATAAGAGCTGCACATAGATTAGAGAACAAATGAAAGTGTATGATATCTTCAAGAGAATAAAAGAATTGAAATGGAAATGGGCTGGTCACATAGCAAGAAGAACTGATGGCAGGTGGACCAAGGCAGTCATAGAATGGATTCCACTTGATAAAAAGTGTCCATGAAAGAGATCTAAAACAAGATGGTTCGACAGCATCAGCAAGTAAAGGTAGTCCTCAACTTACGATCATATTGAGCCCAAAATTTGTGTTGCTAAATGAGAAATTTATTAAGTGAGTTTTGCCTCATTTTTATGACTTTTCTGCCACATTTGTTAAGTGAATCACTGCAATTGTTAAATTAGTAACACGATTGTTAAGTGAATCTGGTTTCCTCATTAATTTTACTTGTCAGAAGGTCAAAAAAGGGGATCAAGTGATTTCAGGACACCACAACCATCATAAATGTGAGTCAGTTGTCAAGCATCCAAATGTAAATCATATTACCATGGGGATGCTGCAACATAAGTGTGAAAAATGGTCATAAGTCACTTTTTTCAATGCCATTGTAACTTTGGTCACTAAGCAAACTGTTGTAAATTGAGGACTACCTGTATTGCGGGCGTAATTGGCAAAAGAAGCCCAGGACCGTATTGGATGGAAACATGCAGAAGAGGCCTTCATCCTGCAGTGGATAGACAATGGCTAAAATGATGTATGTATGTACATACGTATGTATGTATGTATAAATAAATAAATACAGATGAATAAATTAAATAAATAACCATCAAAAGCAATATAATAGTCAATCTGATGGTATCAGTTCATTTTCCTAGCTTGCAGAAAGCCAGTGGGAATGATAGCATGAATAGTCACAAGTTTGGTCTTGCTCCAGATAGGGCCCCATTAAGTGGTACGGCAACATGAATAGCATTGTTGAAGTTTTAGTATTTTTGAAACGTTCAGAATGTTAGCAGTGTCTCTGGTTAGACACATTAAAGAGGCCACTTTTTAAACAAAATGCATTCTCATGTTTTTTTTAAATGAAGTTTTAGTGAACCTCCTGACCTTCAGAGTTTTTGTAATTGTCAGTAAAGCAAATTTACAGTGTCCTTCTCTTGATCATTGCTGTGTGGAGAAACGGAAATAAGATGGAAAGGTTTTTCATGCTCTCTTCTTGGTTGTGAGTTTTATGGTGACAAATTCAGTCCTTACCAGATGAGTAAATCAAACTAAATAGGATTATCCTCCAAGACTTTCTGCCAAGCACCCAGTGTCCCCATTCATTTTCTATGTAAGCTGTTCCCCTAACTTGTAGATAGCCACTACTGTGATTTTTTTTAAAACAAAAGATACTATATCTGACTTTACTTATCTGTCAATTACTATTAGAGTACCTAACAGCTGCCCACAATGTAGTTTCCTCTAGATGAGTTGTGACTGCAAACCCTAGAATTTCCAATTGGCAATATTAAGAATAATCTGCCTATATACTTAGCTTAGTCAATTTAATTTGCTCCAGGCAATGTCAGTGGTAATATATTGAATTAGTTCAAGCCAACGGAACTTTAAGCAGATGAGTCTGGAGAAGAAACCAGTTCATTTTGAAAGTTTGTGATTCCAGTGATCTGAATATTACCTGACCCAATAAAATATTATGTCCAGGAGTCATATGCTTCTTGATTACATGATACTTGGGGATTTTGTCAGATCTATCCATCCTATTTTCCTCACAATTCTCTTCACAATTATTATTGGGTTCACAGTCCACAGCAAGATCTTAGGATATATCCTTTCTACCTCATATTCAAATCCAATGAAAATCATGAATGTCAAGAGGTGTTATGCTAACTCTCATAGCTGTCTGTGGGTGTTTATGTTGAAAGAAACTAAGTCGGAAAAGAAAAACACAATTTTACCAATCTAGGACAAAAAAATTATTTCTGTGAGCTCATGGACCCAGACAGTTTTTTAAAAAAATCATTTATGTACAGCATTTCCCACCTGCTCCTATTCTGAAAGAATCTGAGTAGCAAGCAACAAACCAAAGAAAATAGTCAAATACGACAAACCTCAACTTATATGGCAAATTCATAATTAACCCCTCATAGTTCCCCTAATAAGCTTGGGCTAAAAGAATGATAGAATAAGGCTGTTTAGCTTACTTCTAAAGAGCAAGGAAGCTATGTGTAATTCGTGGGAGAGGAGAGTATGCAATAAAGTAGGGGTTCCCAAGAAGGCCCCTATTGTTGTTTTTAACACCCTATGCATTTTAGCAGGAAGGGAGACCCTTAATAAGACTTCTTGTAATGAATGGATGGGATGGGTAGACTCTATTCTAGTAAGGCAGGGGTGTCAAACTCACGGCCCGCGGGCTGGATGTGTCATGTGCTGGCCCCACCCAGTTTAGCGAAGGGGAAAAAAGTCCCGATAAGTTACGTGATGCCGCCGTGATGATGTGAGTTTGACACCCCTGTAGTAAGGTATTGCCTGATACAGTACTGTGCCATAAATGCCTTTTAAAGGTTACATTCAGGTATCCACTGCACATTCAGTTGTACCTTAAAGCCTATTGGTAATCTGTGCCAGTGACTTAAAATAGGTATTATGTTGCACTGGCAGGTCTAATTCATCAGCATTCTAGCTGCTGCATTTTGTGCCAGCTGTAACTTCCAGGTGATACCCAAAGGCAGCCCTATATGAGGTATATTACATTAGTCTGGCTTATTGGTGATTAAGATGTGAGTTATTGTTCCTGATCCAGGTTGGGTATACCTGCTGAAGTTGGGAAAAGCCCTCTCTGGCCACCCACAGCTTCCATCTGCTGTTTATGGGGGATTCCCTAATTGCAGACTGACTCCTTCAGGAGAAGTGCAATTCTGTACAGAGTAACTGTTGGGATGGATGGTCTTAGGATGCCACATCATTTATTTACAAACATCATTTCAGTCTTGGAGTGATAAAGACTTAAGCTTGTTTCTCCCCATATAGTTCCACATGTCTCTAAGCCAGGACATCTAGATATCTCCTACTGGATCCAGGGTGGCAATAAAAACTGGCTGCCATCAGCATAGCGAGGCTATTTCATCCCAACTTTCTAATATTATTCAGAAGGAGCTTGCATTCAGAAACTACCTGAATGCAGAAGCTCTTGAGATTTCCTGGTAGTATCCCTTTCATGCAGCAACTGGGCTTGTTTCTGCTTAGTTTCCAAGATGAGACAAGATCAGCCCAGTCTCTTAGACAGCCTCTCAGGACCCCCAAGTTGCAATCTATAGAATTTTGGACCACACGATGTACTTTCCTATGTGAAATAGCTGAGACAGCAAACTAAAATTAGCTGAAGCCTACCCTCCCCCATGAGAATCATGAATTCCTGGTTCTTTTCAAGAAAACTCAACTACCATTAAAAAAAGAACTTAAAGGAAACTTCAGCATACGTTTTTCTTTTAATAGAAATGTTATTGTGAGGAGTGGGGGAAAACCCAGTATAATCTTCTCTCAGAATATTTACTATCTTTTATACACAGATAAATATTAAGTTGTGATTGAATCTTGAGGTCCTCATTTTCTACCTATTAATAATGATATGATTTAACAGTATCCATTTTGTCTTTCCTTACCAAGTTTCCAATAAGACACCAACTAAAGTCTGGTTTATGTTTTCTGTTTGGGCTCTTCTAGACCTGTTTTTATTTAATTATATTTAATTCTAAATAATTTCAGGCAATGTGTTTCAACAAATGTTTGGGACAAGGTTGAAAAAAACACATTGGATTCCAACTGCTGGTTCAACCTTTTTTGTTTGGTTTTGCTTTACATGTATACAGGTAGTCCTCGACTTACAACAGTTCGTTTAGTGATAGTTCAAAGTTACAAAAAGGCATTGATGGTCACACTTATGACCAATGCAGCATCCCCAGAGTCACATGATCAAAATTCAGACGCTTGACAACTGACTCATGATGTGCAGTGTCCTGGGGTCATAACCCTAACCCCAATCCTTTTGTGACCTTCTGACAAGTAAAGTCAATCAAGAAGCCAGATTCACTTAACAACCATGTTACTAACTTAACTACAGTGATTCACTTAACAACTGTTACAAAAAGATAAAAAATGGGACAAAATTCACTTAACCATCTCACTTAGCAACAGAAGTCTTAGGATAAATTGCTACAGTAAGTCAAGGACTAACTGTAGCTAGGTCTCCTAAGTAGAGTTCGTCGTATAAAGTTCCAATTTCCTGGACCTGAACTTTATAATGTAAGATGAGTCATATCTCTTTTAAATGTAAGAATGCCTTTAGAAGGAGATATAGTACCATATTAGTATATTTCATCTCCTTCAATGTGTGTTGTGGAAGGCTGTTGACCAAAACAGTGCTAGATAAGTCAGGATTTGTTCTTTTCTTCATGCACTCACTATGTTTTAGATGAAAACGGTGGAATATCCTACATGAATTTTGAAACCTCTACATTCCTAAAGCTGCACTTAACACTGACCCACACTTGCCCTTTTCTTTATGTTTTCCAAAGGATTTCTTGTTTATTTATCCCCACTTGGATAACATCCCAAGAGGCATCACACTGATAGATATTCTTTCTCTGAGATCAAAGACGGGGAACCCTGACTCCAACCTCAAAGAGGGGAATCCAGCATCAGATTGCCCATTTTCCCACCAGTTCTTGTTGATTCTTTCTGGCAGGGAAATCATAACACTGGGAATTTGAGAGCTGGTTAGTAGAATGGATGGAAGGTGCAGGATATGAAGGATTGCCAGTGCTTATAGCCTTCTGCCACATCCCCAATCTAAAAGCTGGTGTAAATATATTTTCCCACATTTCACAGAGTAGGTGGGAGATTGTTAAAATAACCTAAAAATAAGAGATGTAAATGAATGAATGAAGATCTAACGGTCCCCCTCTCCCCCTTTCTGGCCTGCTATTCTACAGCTGGCAGCTGTAGACCTATGGACATAAAAAGAGGATTTAATAAATCAGGAATTAGGTTTTTTTTTTTAATCCTATCCTGAATACATGTTGTAAAAACTGAAGATGGCAGCAGACATGTATGTATAATTTAAAAACAAAGCACACTTCCTAATATCTGTTTATCGGTATACTTATATATGCAAATGTAATTCAGGGTATCTGCTACAATTCATGCAACTAATTAAAAGTTATTTAATCAGATTGCAACCTAAGCTCTTATTCTGAGACCTTTGAATAATTTGCTGGTATCTTTGCTGATGTCCTGTTAGCTTTTGATAGCAATTTTTAACAGCTTAATTTTTGACCTGTAAATTCCTGGATAGTAAATACTTGGTGCCTCATATCATGATGGATAGGAGCTGTTAGTTCTAAAGCTATATTGGGAGCTGTTCCTTCCCATATTCTTGACAATAAAATTTAGGATTGGTTTTGTCTTGGGCTTGCAGTTTTATAGACTTTTTGCTTTTGAAAATCAAGCTGTTTAATTCAATATGTGGATTGAATGGAGATGATAGCTTCTTGACCTACTACATTAATCTACTACATGTGTTAATTTAACCATGCTAAGAGAACTGTGCTATTACCAATTATAGCTATTATCAATTATCACAATGATAATTGCACAAATATTTGCTGCTTTAATTGACTTTTCTTTGATTTTTTTCAAGCTTAGGACCATTTAACCCAATTGTTCATAAGTTTTTGATCTCATGCTTAAGAAGAAAAGCATTTCCTTTGTTTGTTCAAATAGGGCTTTAAGTATCTTGCAAATTAAGCATACCTACCCTGTTTCTCCAACAATACGGCCTCCCCCAATAGGAAGTCCCAGCATGTTTTATAGGCTTGAAATGAAATTAAGCCCCTCCCCCCAAATTAAGGCCTATATTAAAACATGCAAAATGGGGGGGGGATGGGGGGGGCTTGCCGTTAGGAAGTACTCTTGTTGCACACCCGGATATGGTGCTGCCTGCGTTGACCCCGATACAAAGTGCCCCACCAACGCCGAGGTCAACATCCAAGCCGTCACCGCCCACCCACCCGAAGATGCAAGGGGGGGGATTAAGTCACCCCCGAAAAGACAACCTAGCCATTTTTGGGGGGCTCAAAAAAAAATAAGACCCGGCCTTATTATATGAGAAACACGGTACATACAGCATATGCTTACCTGAAGTCATCTTTTCTCTCTGCAGATAATGAGAAAAGATGAGAAAATTTGAGGGGGTTAAAACTTGGTCCCCTGGCTCCAAATTCTCCCTTGATCCTTTGCTAAGAATCATCTCTAAATTTAATGTACATCTGCAACCATAACAGAGTAGGATTTTGGGAAAACTGAGCTTCACAAGATGTTAATTTACACACCCTGTTTCTGATTCAGCCTTCTTGTATGCATATATTGAGGGTTTCTTTTTTGAAACTTTGATTATTTATAGAATTATGTAATATAATATAATTGTTTTTGCTCGCACAAAAATTTCAGGAAAGTCAAATGCTTTTGATAGCATAGGAAAAAGAATATTAGTAACAGCAGACATAAATGAGCACTATAGAATGTAACAGGTATTCATTTGGGCAAAGGAATTCTAATCTGGATATTCCAAGTAAGTTATGAGTATTATCTGCATATTTCCATTTTATTGTGTTTCTATAAACACAAGGATAAGAAAATTGTTTGTTAGGCACTCTATGCTTTTCAGAATTCCAAAATCTAGAATATTATAGTTGAAAGTTATGAAATCTCCTTTAAACTTACGCCAAAAATTTCAGTGATTGGACTGAGATACAGAAATACTGATATAAATCTAGGCACTCTTTTACAGCCTATTGTTGGAAACTTTGTGATGAAAAAGTTTGTAATAATTTTCACTTAAAGAAGATAAACTAAGCTTCACAAGTCTTTAGTTCATTGTCAAGATTTTCAAATGTGTATTTAAATATTCTTAACCCTGCCAGGTAAATAATATTTCAGGAAAAAAGTGCCCCCCCCCTCAGCTGTAGATAATTACATATATGGCTCTGCAGGGCATTGAATTTAAAGGGGAAAATAGGCGACATGGTATGTGTAGTGGTAGCTCCTTAAAGCAGCCATATCTTTCCTGGAATAATGTAGTTGCACCATATGTTCACATGGCTGTTAAGTGAATCTAGCTTCCCCATTGACTTTACTTATCAGAATGTCGCAAAAGGGGATTACATGACCACGGGACTATGCAACCGTCATAAATATGAACCAATTATCAAGCATCTGAATGTAAATCACATGACCATGGGGATGCTGCAATGGTCATAAGTATGAAAAATTGTCATAAGTCATTTTTTTTCTAAAGAAATTGTTGTAGTCAAGGATTACCTGTATATAAATCTTATTGAAATAGATGTAAATTATACCTACCTGATTTGGTAGTGTGAAATGACCTAGGATGTTTTCTGAAAACCATTCCTATGTCCCAAAATATATTTGCAGTAAATTAAGTTTTTGTGATAGATGTATTCTAGAGGTGTATGATAGTTGTATTGATAACATTCATTCAGGTGTTTGTAGCTCTTGGGCATTCAGTCTTTCCAGCAAATTTCCATTGAAATTTACAAATATGTCAATGCTCTATCACAAGATCTTAGTATTCAAATCCACAACCTCAACTTCTTTAAAAAATATGTTCTTTTCTTGAAAGGTTATACAAGTTAGTATGCAAAACTATAAAAGCAACACATTTTATTCTAAACTAGTTTAGTGTAGGGTTTAAGACATCAGGCTAGAAATCGGGAGACTGTAAGTTCTAGTCTGGCCTTAGGCACAAAATCAGCTGAGTGACCTTGGGGCAGTCACTTTCTCTCATCCCTAAAAAGGAGACAATGGCAAACATTTTGAAAAATATTGCCAAGAAAACTGCAGGGACTTGTACAGCCAGCCTCTGAGAATTGGATACAACTGAACAGAAAAAAAAATACTTTTACTATATATTATTTCTGGTTATTCACTTGTATTTTAGTCAACTTAAATTTTATTGCATTCTAGCTTCTTGATGCCTATGGATTAACCTTACCCAAATACTATTTTTCTCCTAGAGAAGAATCAGGACAGACATGGAAAAGGGAGGAAGATTCTAACCCTCACATTCCCCACCCTTCCATTCATCAATATTCATATTATATTTTTGTTTTTGTAAACCTTCATAATCAGGTTTACAAAATAGTAATGGTACGTAAATATAATAATTATATTTATTGGAATATTTTCATGCCATTTGAGTGTTGTTTTTTCTTTTTGAAAATTTCTGGCAAAATAGCTTGGCATAGAATTAAGGGCAATATAAATTTCAGCAATTCTGTGTTCACTTTTGTAATTGAAGGAAGTCCATCTCACATGAAATGTTTTCTAGTAGAAATAAAGCTATTACATCCCCTTAGTGTCTGTTATAGATTTGGTTTTCCAATTAGTTTTAAATGTCTAGTCCAGATTGCTGTGAAGTCCCTAGCTTAGATAATGGGAGTCCTCTATAACCTTGAATGCTGCAAGTTGTACCTTAGAACTGGACACTATTTTAAATGACACAGAACATTTAGCCACCAAATAATTACATATTCCCTGTTTACTTCACTATATTATGAAAGTGCTTTCTACTGTCTGTCCCTATTCAAAGCCAATGAAAGAAAAAAGATTTTATATTTTACCAAGGAGCTACAAAAACTATTTTTTCCTTAGGGCTTTCTAGCTTAAAGGCATATTGCTTGTTCTTACAAAAGTACTAAGAGATACCATAATTTAAACATACAAAAATCCAGGTAACGAGGTTTTTCTAACATTTATTCAGGATGACAGGTTGCTTACCTCAGTTGTCTTCTGAGAAGTCGCCCAGTGAACATCCTGAAAATACCAGTTTGATCAGTAGCCAAGATACAAGACCCATGGCGTTGGTTAGCAAGGATACTTGGAGACTTATCTTAAGTTGTTGTTGTTGTTAGTCATGAAGTTGTGTCCAACCCATCGCGACCCCATGGACAATATTCCTTCAGGCCTTCCTGTCCTCTACCATCCCCCAGTGTCCATTTAAGCTCATGCTGACTGCTTCAGTGACTCCGACCAGCCACTCATTCTCTGTTGTCCCCTTCTTCTTTTTCCCTCAATCGTTCCCAGCATTAGGCTCTTCTCCAGTGAATCCTTTCTTCTCATTAGGTGTCCAAAGTATTTGAGTTTCATCTTCAGGGTCTGGCCTTCTAAAGGGCAGTCAGGGTTGATCTTCACTAGGACTGACCGGTTTAATCACCTTGCAGTCCAAGGGACTCGAAGGAGTCTTCTCCAATACCACAGTTCAAAGGCCTCAATTCTTTGGTGCTCAGCCTTCCTTATGGTCCAACTTTCACAACCATAACTTGCAACTGGGAAAACCATAGCCTTGACTATATGCACTTTTGTTGGCAGGCTGATGTTTCTGCTTTTTAGTATGCTGTCTAGATTTGCCATAGCTTTCCTCTCCAGGAGCAAGTGTCTTTTAATTTCTTGGCTGCGAAGCCCATCTTGGAGCACAGGAGCACAGGAATCTTAAGTATTATTATCTTAAGTAGGCCCTCTAAATGGCAGTTAATCCCTAAACTGTGGCTGAATGTGAAAATCTACAACTGGATCTGGTTAGTACCTGAATGGTATATTACTGGGAAACCTTCTCAAACTGAAGAGGAAAAGAAACTCATGGGATAACACAGTTATCATTTCCATTTCCATAACCATTTCCATCTTATTGCCCAGAAAACTGCCTTCATGTGTCCGTTGAATAACAGGGGTCACATTCAGTTCAGAGGAGACATTGGTTTCTTTTGCATAGGCAGGAAAATTTTTCAAGCCACAAATAATTGTTTGTCCAGGGGTGTCTGCATATTTAGGAAATGCTATTTCTGAATGCTATTGAGATTGCCTTTTGTTTCCCTGATTGTAACTAAAGAATGAGTTATTTGAAGACTTGGATTTTAGGTTGCACCAAGGCTATTTTTTTCAAAACAGGGTGAGGAAAAAGCCTTCTGGTATCACTCATTTTGCCTGCTATTTTGATCTTCTTTTATTGCCAGTCTCTCTCTTTTTACTTTCTTCCTCTGTTCTCTTGCTTTGTTTTGTAACATTGAATTTTATTTGTTTCTGGGTTTTAATAGACTGGTTTCAAAAAGGAAATTCTCTCTCTATGAGGAAATTTTTCTTGCCCGCTGCTGTATTTTATTAAAAATACATCTTATCATCACTTTTTAGGATGTCTTTATGTTTCATAGTAAAATAAACTTGTTTCATATCTGTTTTCATGAAACTGTTGTTAGCCTTAGGTGAGCCTTTCTCTCATAGTCTCCCTTCTGTTTAATGAGATAATAGTAGAAATATTAGTACTAGTTTTTGTTTCCAAATTATCCTCAGGTTTACAGTACAGATAGTCTTCACCTAACAGCCATAATTGGGACTGGAATTTCTGTCACTAAGTGATGTGAATGTAAAGTGTTACAAGAGACAACATACGTATTTTAACCTTGATCAAATAAACCCACTTTATATTTCTTCCTTTAACTTTTAACAACCTTGATTTTTAGTCCCTTCAAATAATGTCCTAAAACTGTATTTCGTTTTTTATCCTTCTCAAAATTCTTTAAATTCTCCTTTTTTGAAAATCTAATAGAGGAGAAAATTATCCAGATCACACTCTTTATCTGTTATTTATACATCTCTTTTTAAGACATCAGCTAATTTCTTTTGCATGTTCTTTTTGCATTTCATTGTTGTAGCTAGTCATTTTTAAATTTCAGATCAGTCTTCTTCCCTAACATTTTTAAATACCGCCTATCTATAACGGCAGACATTCTTAAAATTAACTTTGGTGTACATTGTTCAAAAATACCTTTCAATATGTTAACTGTTAAAATATTTTGCTCCATTCTGAATTAATAAGCAATATGTTCTTTTTCTTTAATTGTAATCTTTTGTTCCTTCTAATTCCCTCTAGTGCAGGGATCTCCAACCTTGGCAACTGTAAGACTTATGGACTTCAACTCCCAGCTTTGCTGGCTGAAGAATTCTGGGAGTTGAAGTCCACAAGTCTTAAAGTTGCCAAGGTTGAAGACCCATGCTCTAGTGTCCAACCTTCACAGTTGTATCCATTTTTTCCCCAAAGAATTCAAAGTAAAAGCATTTTTCCACAGGAAGTATTCTTATCACCTTATTTCAAACTTATCTGGATCCTTAGTCTGTTTGTAACTTTCTAAACTCAAAATTTTAATCACCTTTTTCCTGCTCATTGAAGACATTTTTTAAAAGATACTTTTAAAAATACTTGTGTGCTTATTCAAATTTAGAGCAATAATACAGGTTTAAAAAGACCTGGATGTTAATATGTATATGTGTAGGGAAAGACATTTCCCTTTCAGCTAATGAAGATGTTACAGGAGAAAGAAATTAAAACCAAACCATGTGCTTGTAAAGGTAAAACCCATTCCTCTCTGTCTCTAAGACCTTACACTTGAAGTTTCAAGGATTCTTTGGAAGGGGAAGGTCAAGCTGGACTTGCAGAAGTCCTTCCTTTCAGCTCTAACCTGAACAAAAACAAAGCCAGGCCTGTTCCTGTTCTTTGTTGTCTGTCAAAGTTTGGAGTAGCAAGCATATACTGGTGTGTGTGGTGTGTCTTTTTAAAATTCAGATTAGCCTGCAAGTTTTGGCAACCCTTGTAATATGCAGTACTACACTCTACTCCAACCCTTTTTTGGCATTCATCACATCCAATCACAGCATACTCAATTTAGTAATAAGGCAAATGCTTGGTTATACATCAGGGTTTTTTAAAGTTAATTATGCATTGCGGTATCTTGTCCAAACAGCTTTATCTGAATGCACGGGATCCTACATTCTGGCTTCTCAGATGGTTCTAAACAAGCACCCAACTGTTAAAATGCAAGCGTTAATTTCATCTTCATTAGACAGCCCTTGACTGGAACATTGGTGGACAGACTGCATGCCCTTCAGCACCTCATTTGACACCGCAGGAGGTGGTCTCTCCAATGTGTCTGAGGACAAAAGTTTCAGAATTATTTGTTCTTAGAGGTTTTGTGAGGGTTGAAGGAGTAAATTGGTGGCCTTCAGGACTGCCAAGCTTCAGATATCCATAGCATCAGGGGTGGGATTCTACCAGTTCGCACCTATTTACTAAAACCGGTTGTTAACATTCTAAGCAGTTCGGATAACCAGTTGTTAGAAGAAATTACTGGCCTAATCCTGTAAGGAAGGCAGGAGGGAAACATTCTGGTGTTGCTTACAGAAATTGCCTTTCTGTTAACCCTTATTACATTCTTGGCAGGACTAGACTTCCTGTCTCTGGAACTTCTCTGGAGTTTTTCTCTCCTCCTTTGTTGGTACTTTGCTTCTGTGGAGTGACCATTCAAAGCACTGAATGGCACTGAAAAAAGTGACTTATGACCATTTTTCACACTTACGGCTGTTGCAGCATCCCCACAGTCATGAGAGGCCAGGTGAGGAGATGCGTGCCTCGATGTGAGTGATATTGAGTTGGCGACGCCCAGCCAATAACATGACCACCAAGCCATGTGCACCCAGTCACATGACCAGCAAGCCACGCCCACCACCTAAGCCACGCCCATAGAACTGGTTGTTAAAAATTTTGAATCCCACTCGAGCATAGCATGCCTTAACAAATTTCTTAACCACCTCTAACTTAAGTTGCTTATTATTCTGTTGGGTTGGGCAAATATAAAGGGAGAAAACGGGAACTCAAAAGTTTCTGCAAAGTTAAGGAATTATCTCCTGCCCAGAGTCCTACGGTATTGAAAAAATGTTACAAAAACGTTGGCCTTATCTACTCCAAAGATGTTGTGATACCAGTAGTCATTCCCCCAGAATGCTCAGCAGCAAAGCAAAAGAGCTTCAGCCTCCAGGCTGAGAAATGCTGACCATTCCTGGGCTAAAAGTAAGGATTTTTGTTTTTCCTTTTTGCGATCGTCCCTCCTTTCTGTATGTCATTCAGAATAGGCAGGCATCTGTGATGTCCACAAGAGAGAGTAGATAGTATCTTGTCTTTATTTTCAACGGTCAGTTGCACAGCAGTATACATTGAAGAAACGGGTCGAGTGGCATATATTAATTGAGTCAGGCATTCAATTTATTGGTTGTCTATGGTGCCTGTTGGAAGAGTGCAGATGCTTAGAATTTGTACGTATGCTAGAATGTAAAATAACCCACCTGTAGGGGTTACTACATAGTGTTAAATCAAACTTTGCCTCTTTTAGCATACAAAAGGATAAGGACAGTTGTGTTTCGGTGCCATATATAACAATCTCCATTTACTAAACATGAAAGGAAGAATTAACAACCCCTCCACCAAATGATTCATTACCTAATTATTTTCCAAATTGTGCATGTGGCAAATCTGCGTGCTTTGGACTGTATCTTTGACCTTCTAGTTCATGCTTATTGGTTTTGCTCTTTGTGACATATGTCATAAGTTGCTTAAATATTGGATTTTAATTAGAATATAATTCTTTTCTACTCTTCTTCCATTTAAGTAGAAGGACTGAAGAGCAGATTTTACGCGATGTTTTGAAGACCTAGTTTTGCTTAAGAAAGGTGATTTTCCAAGAACAACAATACAGTTGCTTGGAACTGGAATTTTGATATTTATTGGATGAGTCTTTATTGCAGAAGTATTAAAGTCTAAGTTATGAAAAAATACCATAAAGTTTCCTTAACAATGTTGATTTCATTCTGCCTTCCATTTTCGATATGTTGTATTTCTGGCAAATCAAGCAAGTATAGAGTGTACAATTTTCCCTGCTGTTGAGTTAGTTACTATCAAATTCAGATTCCTCATGCTTCTTACAATGGCCCTCCTAGTGTTATCTGTTATATAAAGCCTTGAAAGGATTAACATTTTATGACTCAACTTTGTTCCATCATGTGTGCACACATACACATATCTAGCTGAAAACAAAGATTGGTTGGACAGAAATATAGCAAATTTCTTCTATATGGAACTTGGTGATGCAAAATTAATTTTTCAGTTAGAATATGTAGTCAGTACTCAACATGCACTTACTGTTATTTAACAAGAAAAATAAATGTATGTTGCAAGAAGCATACATAGGTGATCCATAATAGTGACTATATTTAGAAATCCCACTTTTCTAGAAATGCCTTCTACAAGTTATCTCCTTGAAGGCTGTATCCAATGTTAAGAGTACCCAAAAGAGTGCAAGAGGTGGCAGTGTTTCACTTCCAGTTATACAAGTACTAAGCAAAACAACTCCAGCAAGTAAAATCTAGCTTAATGAAACTACTACAACTAGTTGCTGCTTGTTCTGGTTGTTGCCCAATCGTTTGCAAACAGAATCAAAGGAATGGATTTGATACTTCTGCAAGGATAAAAGTAAAAGTTTCTATTACCAGTAGAAGCACTACTATTGGATATAATCCATGTAGACCTACTTTGATACAGCATATATGTTATTACATGGAGTGAGAAAAAATTGGCATAGACGCATTTATACCATTGGGGCCCCTGGTTGATGCTTGGCTTAATTTTAGATTCAAAATGTGATTTTTTTAGTGTTAGGATTATGGGTAAACACACTTTAAAAGTACTGCATTTTAATATTCAGAATCTCAGATTGTGTAGAAACCTGTACCAAAAAATATCATTAAATTTAGGTGTATCTGATGTTTATAATCCAATATTAAACAGAGCAAAAATTAGTAATAGTGAATAGAAACTCCTCCACTAGTTTGGGTAGCATTTGAAAGCAGATTTAAAGGCATTTATGATGGATATTATTAATGATGTTCTAAGCGTGTTGTCTTCTGACATCTGGTTTAATTATATCAATTTAGCTCTGGAAAATGTTAATTTGCTGGATAAAATTTCAACGTATATGTTAATAGAAAGGTCACCAACTTCACAAGGGAAAACACTATGAACATTCTACAGTTGTTGAGCCTTTTTAGTTGAAACGTTGAGAAAAAGTGGGTCTTTCCCTTCCCTTTTTTCCCGGGGCCCTGAAAACATCTGCTCTGTTCTGCAAAGGAACAGATTGATGGCTGACTTCACCTAGCTGTCTGCGTCTCTTGGTAGAGTCTGACTCAATTCATTATCATGCTCCCATGCACTGACGTAGGAACGCTGAGTGTTTTGTATGGTGCCTGACAAGGCTGCCGGACAACAGTGAAGTATCCATATACAATATGCCACACCCACCCCGGGTGACTGTTTCTCAAAGGTCATGCAGCCTTTTTAATGGTTTCATTATGCTGGTGAGTGACACAAAACTTTCAAGGATGTTCTCTGTCCTTGAACAGAGATACCTATGTTGTGCCTGAGAGTCTCAACTATTTTGTAATCATATCAATTGTTATGGCCAGCCGTGCTGGCAGCTGGCCATAGCTAAAAGCCTAAGTCATGCTTCCAGAAAAGCAGCCTCTTATAGAACACTATCCACCCTGGGCTAAGTTAGATGAAACTCAGCTTTATAAATGATGGTTTATTAAATTGAGAAATGTACAGCAGCTGTGTTGGAACTCACCCCCTCCATCCTTGTATAGCAACTCTTGACATTTTTTGTGTGTGTGTGGTTTGTTAAAACTGCAGGTAGTCCCGAACGTACGACCACAATTCAGCCCAAAATTTCTGTTGTTAAGTGAGATTTTTTAAAAAGTGAGCTTTATTCCATTTTAAGACCATTCTTGCCTCAGTTGTTAAGTGAATCACTGCAGTTGATAAGTGCAGTTTTAAAAAGTGAGCTTTATTCCATTTTAAGACCATTCTTGCCTCAGTTGTTAAGTGAATCACTGCAGTGGATAAGTGCAGTTTTAAAAAGTGAGCTTTATTCCATTTTAAGACCATTCTTGCCTCAGTTCTTAAGTGAATCATTGCAGTGGATAAGTGCGGTTGTTCAGTGAATCTGGCTTCCCCATTGACTTTGCTTGTCAGAAGGTCGCAAAAGAGGATCGCATGACTTGGGACACAGCAACGGTCCTAAATATGAACCCATGGCCAAACATCTGAATTTTGATCACTTTCAACGAACTTTTATAAATCGAGGATTACCTGTACTGGGCTGTTTGCATCTGAGTTGAGAAACCTATGGTTTTAATTTCCAAGCTAGTCAGCTTGGTTAAGCTCCTGTTTCAGATACAGCTTGGCGGTTTCAGCACACAATCACAGATGAGCCATAAAGCATACAGCTGAGCAGAGCATGGAGGAGCCCAAGGCCAGTCTTCATTCCTTAACTTAATAAGTTATTGCCTGTAGTAGGAAAACTTGGTTGTGAGGTTATGGATAAAACACAAAACAGTGCATCAGAAGCATCTAAAGAACCGGTAGCTCTGAAGAGCAGCAGACACCAGACCGGTTTTGTGTTTGCTGCTATTTGGCCCACCCGCCCACCTGGGCTCTTACCTGTCCTTTATTTCCTGCTTTTTCAACCTCAGCTGCTTTGCACGGCACGGCTGAGGTTGAAAAAGCAGGAAAAAAAGAGGCTTTTCAAATGCTGTGCACCCGCAATGCTTTTCAGCTGTCAGGGCGGCACAGCTTAAGGGTTTTTTACACATACGCACAGCGTAGTCAACAAACCGGTAGTAACACCGGTTGAATCCCACCCCTGATCAAAGTTTAATTCTTCTCTAAAGCATACACTTATTAGACAGCATTATGAATTACTATTTTCTTAGTGCATTGCTGAGGAGATGAAATTATTTCCAGTAATGTATACTGTACCTCAGGGATCCCCAACCTTTTCGACGCCGCGGCCCGGTTCCGACATCAGCTGGGCGCGCGCCGGTACACGGCGTCAACTGGGCGCCGCCATCTTTTATGAAAAGGCGCTTCGGTGGCGTCACCGGAGCGCTGTTCATCATAAAAGATGGCGGCGCTACGCTTCTGGTGAGCTTTTCGGGTAGAAATGGCTTTCTACCCGGAAAAGCTCACCGAGCGCTGGCGCCGCCATCTTTTTATGACGAAACAGCGCTTCCGGTGAACTTTCTACCCGGAAGCGCTTTTTACCAAAAAAGATGGCGGCGCCCAGCAACCAGCGGCCCGGTAAGGGTTGTTCCGCGGCCCGGTACCGGTCCGCGGACCGGCGGTTGGGGACCCCTGCTGTACCTCACTGAGTTGTTCAAAGGATTATGAAGGTAATTAACACAAGTATTGAAATATGCTATGTCAATATTAGGGGTTCTTTTTTCACAAATCTGTGTTCCCTCAGTCCAAATGAGTTGGGCTGAGGGAAGTGACTGGCCCAAAGTCACCCAGCCAGCTTTCATGCCTAAATTTGATGCATCTATGTCAGGAATAGTGGTTTGATAAGGGACAGACTTGTTGATAGACTTTCCTGATCAGAACCATGGCAAACACTATAAAGGAAAAAACCTTTCATTCAAAACAACCCTGTATCTTTTTCTTTTTTAAAAAAAACTGGTTTACAGTTCAGAGCACAGACTGTTTATAGAGGCAGGCAGTGGTTACAATAATCCTTCTCTTTGTGTGTATAACAGTTCTTTTCAGTGGAAGTTAGCTGGGGTTGTGGGGGGAGAAATGGGCTGGATCACTTTTGGTGAGTGAGAGAAAAAAAATTAAACACCCTGGCTTCTTTTTTATAGTCCTGTTCTAAGTAATACTTATTTACTATGTCTCTCTTAACTGGCCATCACAGTCCAGATAGGTCAAGTAACACTGAGCTGTCAGTATGAGATGTTAGGTGTTCCATATCAGCCTCTGAGTGCCAGTCAGTGACATGCTTTGTCTCTGGCTATTTGCAGAAGTAGCAGTAATTCAGGACAAATGCCCTCCTGGGACTCTATCTGAGACCACCAAGCTTGTTTTCCCTGCAACCTCTGTCCCCGAAAGGGGAAAGGTAGAGCATTGTTAAGCCACAGCAATCTAGCTCTCTTGATACTTACTAATTTCTGTGTTTGTGTTCTGGCTGTCAGGACCAGAAACATAATTGTAAGCTGGTAAGTTTTTGTTTGTTTGCTTGTTTTGTTTTGTTCCTGCTAATTGGAAAAAGAAAATGAATGATAGCTCGTACCCAAAGCAAAGGAGGATCATGATGTGTTAGGAGAGTTGAAAAGAGAATTCATTGAATATAAAATTTCACACATAGAGTATGTACCCTACTTGCACTATGAAATAGGTTCTTGATTAACCAATCTGAATCATTGTGAAATCTTTTGAAAGCGCTATTGTGGCCACACTTCAAATTTAAATAAATGTATTTGTTCCCTTCAAATACATTTAGGTTGCCTTTAAGTTATATTCTGTCCAGATTAATTTGATCCTTTTTTTTTTTATGGAGACATTACTGCCAATCATCTTCTGTAATGTGAAAGCAGTATAATGGTTTCAGAAAACCTTTTGCTTTAGGAAATATCAGAAATCTGCAACCTGCAATACCTGCTTTACATAAAGGAGGAGATTTTGAGAGAAAGCACAGAAAGAGGTCCAAAAGATTCAGTGAAGGATGTTTGGGCCTCTGACAATATTGCCAGGTGAAGTTTCTTGACATCTCAAAGCACATTGTCATTAGTCTACTGACAGGTGTTATGCTATATTATTCTTCCTGTGTTAAAAATGGGCACAGAAGGAAAGCACGTTCTCATTTTTGTGCCAAAACCAGGATTTTATTAAGTCTGGAAATATGAATACTGAAAATCTACCTAGAAAATCTCTCTCCCATGAGACTCAACTCTGGAGTGATTTGGTAGTTATTTAGAGTGTATGCGGCCATAATTTTCATTGTATTTAGTGCAATGATTGTACAAAAGGATGCAAATAAGTAAAATGAGTTTACTTCTGGATTATGTTGCTGGAGGACGTGAATATATTTCAGTAAACCCACAGTTTAATAGCCATAGGGAAAGGGGTGGCTTTTAATTGGTGAATTATTTGAGTCAAAATTCATGCATAGTCAGGAGAAAAGCCACTTTGCAAGAGATAGTGAATGCCTAGCTTAAAGGGAAGCAGCAAACATTTTTCATCTTGTGTTGCTAAACAATATCTATTGTTTGGGGAGAAAAATGTTATTTTCCAAAATGTTTTCCAAAAATGGGGGGGAAAAAACACCTTAATTTAGCTTATTGTTGTCTCTTAAATCTAAAATCCATTAAAGTGGGGTCTATTAAATCAGGTGTTTATATTTTATGATTGAAGTCTTCTGCAAATTATCATCTTATGCTGAGGTACCTATATATTTACTACTTGCTGACATTTTATTTCCTATCTACCAAACTTCTGCCCCCTCTATCAACTAAAATATTTCAGTGAAGAAAAATTAAATGAAAGGGATTGTATGCTCTAAACCACAGGTGTCAAACTCGATCGCGTCACGTGATGTATCTTGATGCATCACAATGTTTTTTTGCCTTTGCGGAGCCGGGGTAGGTGTGGCCTGTGAATGATGCATCCGGCCCGCAGACCGGCAGTTTGACACCCCTGCTCTAAACCATCCACTACTAAAACCACTTTATTATAAGAATACCATCTAGCTCTTTCCAGCCAGCAGAAAAAAATTATGGAAGCTAAAAATGGCAGGTTTCTGCTGCCTAATGCTGGAGCCATTTTGATATTTTCTTACCCTTTCTTATATAGTTAATTCTATTCTGTAGTTAAAATAAGGGAGAACATTTTGAATGCATTTCAGGAAGTGTTGGGGCTAACACAGAGGATTGGTAGAATGTGTTTGCTCAGCTCAGATCATTTTTTTAAAGTATTTGAAAACATCCATCCAATCTTTTTGTTAAAAGTAGAGGCACAATATAAAATAAGCTCCTAGTTGTCCATAGTGCTGCCCTTGAAACTTGTAAGTTCTTAGTATTCGCATATACACTGAGATATATTTGAAAAAAGTATACTTGAAAAAGATTAAAAATAGTGCTTCATTTTTTAAAAAAGCGAACATTAAAACTATGTGGGGGTGTTTCCAAGTAAGTATGAACTATAAAGAGATGTTTTTTCCCTTTTCTTTGCATATGCCAGGCTAGGATTTTTAAAGTCATAAGTTTGTTAAATAAAGCACACTGGTTGACTTCAGAGTGTGTTAAATCCAAAGTAAGGCAAATTAGGGATTGATGTTATATATGAATGTTATAGCCTTTGTATCTATATTATATTCTGAGCATTACATTGTATTTTTGGCAAAGTTAATATTTGGTTGTAGTTCATGAAACTAGTCATATTATTTGAGCCCTGGGACTTTAATCCCACCTATGTATTTTACATAATTTTCAGATCGAGCTACTTGTTTTTGGGCTACAACAGTTTAACTTCTGGAAAGCAATATTTTGCTGTTAGAGAAACATGGCTGGAAAAGTAATGCTTTGCATTTTGCATCCTAGATTTCATTTTTCTTTTCTACTGATCTCCCTTGGAAGATAACGGTTTTGTGATGGGATGGTCAGTATTCATGATAGCAAATGTGTTAATGCATAGTCTCCTGTAAGCCACATATTTAATGATAGCCTACAAAGTGCACTGCTGAATTTAGCCACTGCCCTGTAGATATTGTAGATCTGTTCTAATGGTTCTTTTCTATCTGTTTCCTATTTCTTCTAATGGCCCTTAATTTGGGGCTACCTTCACGATGTTTTCCTCCTGAAATTGAACTTAATGCTTGATCTGGATGGGATTCACTCGGGCTGAATGTTTAGCAATCTATATACAGTATGTATTTAAAAAAAGGGCCGAATTGCTGGTATCTCATTGTTTGTAAGCTATTTTTAGAATTTGACATATGGGGCTTCCAGTTTACTGTAAGCATTTTCCTTGCACCTATTAGATTGCACCGTTTTTAATATTTTGAAAATATTAAAATTGCACACTGCAAGGTGAAACACTGGCCTCTGGATTTATCTTAAAATTTCCAAGTGTATCTTTTGAAGCACTTGTGAGGTTAATGAAAATTATGTGCAGTTACAATCCAGTGATATATTTGAAAGCGTATCTTTTGGCTCAAAACTTGTGTCTTCCACCAGTAGAAAAGGAGACAGAGAGGTCTGCTTCAGAGTACAGGTATTCTTGTTATATCTCTGAGGATTTAATTGACCAGAAAATCAACAGGCCTTTGAGTTCTATCCAACTCTTACATCTTTGTGGCTCTGCTGCAGCAATAGCAGTTCCGTCAGCATCTGTCCAAAATTATGATGATCCAGGGTGGGATACAAAATAAACAGGTGAAGCCCCTTTTATTCCTTCACTTTGCTTCCAAGCTCCAAATATCCTTGACTGGAGACAAAAAACTCCCATACAAGCAGTTACCAGAAGGAGGAAATGCGGTTTAAATTATAAAGAGTAAAAAACAACACAAACCAGGCAAGGTAAGGGCTGGACCCACACTTGGAAGGACGCCAAACTCAGAGAGGAACCATAAACTAGAGATATTTCCATGCTTTGTTTCCAGCACTCGTCAGTACGCATGTCCGTCCTCTTATCCAGTTGTCACAGCTGCAGCCCGTGAATAGGATCAAGGCCCTCTCCTCCCGAGTAGACCACGTCTCTCCCTTATCCTCTCCTCCCTGCATGTCCTAGGATGGATAGGGGATGGGCCTGGGTCCTCCTCTGACTGCACAGCTGGCCTCTGCCCTTCCCCAGCCTCCTCCACAACCTCCGAAGCCACACTTCCACTCCCTGTCGGCTGTTCTTCCTTTTGCTCAGAGTCAGTCTCCACCAGGGGCATGACAAAAATAAGTATTGGCTGCAGGCAGTCCTTGACTCACAACAGTTCATTTAATGACTGTTCATTTAATGACTGAAAAAAGTGACTTATGACCATTTTTCACAATTATGACCGTTTTTAGCATTTCCATGGTCACGTGATTCACATTCAGATGCTTGCCAATTGGTTCATATTTATGATAGTTGCACTGTCCCTGGGTCATGTGATCCTCTTTTTTTTTGACTTTCTGATAAGCAAAGTCAATAGGGTAGCCAGGCCAAACTCATTTAATGCATTTCTCGCTTAGCAACATAAATAATTGGGCTCAATTATGGTCGTAAGTAAAGGACTACCTGTACTTTATTCATCAGAAATGCTCAGTTTTGCATATAAAGTGCATGATGGTGGTGGCGCAGTGGTGAGGGTGCAAGTACTGCAGGCTACTTCTGCTGACTGCCAGCTGCCTGCTATTTGGCAGTTCGAATCTCATCAGGCTCAAGGTTGACTCAGCCTTCCATCCTTCCGAGGTCGGTAAAATGAGGACCAGATTATTGGGGACAATATGTTGACTCTGTAAACTGCTTTGAGAGTGTTGTAAAGCACTGTGAAGCGGTATATAAGTTTATGTGCTATTGGTATTTCTGTATGATCTGCTTTTACTCTTGAAGGTACACAGCAGCAGCTCTGGGCTTTGAAAAGTATGTTAATCAGTGTAAGAGAATACTACTAAAATCTGAAAACCTGCTTAATGGGTATTAATAAGGCTACAAGCAAGTTACTATGGAGCAGGTTTTGATTTTGAACGAGCTTACAGCCTAAAAACTCTCCAAACTATCTTATAGGAGTTGGACTCTGGATTTAGATAGGTTCCATTTAAACAATGCACTTTCTTGATTTATTATGAAAGCAGATGCCTTGGTTGCTCACGGTAGAGAATTTTCTGTGCAGTGTTTCCAAGGTGAAAGGTTACTTTAGACTCAAAGCAGTTAAGTGGGAAATGAGATTGGATTAGCTGAGATACTTGGTTTCTTTATTAACAACTAGACTTTGAAATGGCTCTGAGTGGCATTTAAGCAAAAACGGGAAAGTGGATGTAGAAGTTGTTGAGCGGAAAGAAGCTTCTGATTGTAGTGCTTTCAAATTGGATACGTCATTTCCAACCATATGCCCTCCAGATTCTTATACTTGTACCCCATGCTTTCTGGAATGCTCTTAAGTATTTGGAAGATTTGTAGTCTGAAAACATCTTTACATGTGGCATCTGGATATGTTTTATGAATTATAGGGTGGTCCTTATAATTTCAAAGTGGAATTTGACTTGGGAATCTATGTATGTAGCAGGGACTGAATATAAATTATGTTCATGCCTTCTATGGGCTTGTTTGAATGGCTTTGAGACTGCAGAAGTCTATAGTTGTCATAGAGCAGGACAATATTTTGAGAAGAGGGTGATGTAGGGGTAGTGATCTCTTGATCCCATAACCAATCCCATAGCCATGTATTTGAACAAGGGTGAAGACACTTAAAAAATCAATGTCAGAATCATTTAGCTTTCTGAATCTCCCTGAATTAGGTCTAAAATCTTTACTCCATATTGATCATTCTTAGATCATATTTTTATATGATCTAAGTGTTGAGGCATGAAGTATGTAAATCTGCACTAAGTTTAGTAGGAATTAAAAGTAGTTTACACTTTCTTTGTTGTAGAAAAATACCTTGGGTTTTGAAGGATTTTCAACACAGTTGTTGAGCTTAAAATGTAGCACTGCCTTTCTGGAAGGAGAAAAGTACTTCTTTTAGAATTCATGCTAATGTAGAGTAGAGAGATTGCAGTTAGTTAGGAATATATAGTACTGAACATAGCCATAGATTATGCTGCTTGAAAAAAACATTTTTCTTTTCAATAACATATGAGATGATTCCTATTTTCTTCAGACTGGTCAACTTTTATTTTTTAAGCAATTACCATATTTTTCGCTCCATAAGACACACTCCCCCCCCCAACCCCAAAAAAAGTTGGAAATGTCTATGCATCTTATGGAGTAAATATTGCATCATGGTGCCGGTCCTTTGGTGAATAGCAGCCGGGCTGCCATGGTGGGGTCCCTTTATAGTTCTGAATCCCACCTCTTCTGTCTTTATCATTGCCTACCTCGTCTGTCTCTTTTCCGCAGTGTAGGAGTCAATAGGCAGAGTTGGCACATGAGGGGACACCTATCCTCACATGAGAGGACACATATTTTACCAGAAGAGTACTACATTCCTCTGTTCGCAACAGAATACCCTACACCATCAGACTTGAGATTCTAGGCTTAGACAACCTTGAACTATGCCAGCTAAGATTGGACTTAAGCATAGTACACAAAATCATATGTTACAACATCTTACCAGTTAATTAATATTTCAGCTTTAACCACAACACAAGAACACACAACAGATATAAACTTAATGTAAACCACTCCAAACTTGATTGCAGGAAGTACGATTTCAGCAACAGAGTGATCAATGTCTGGAACTCACTACCTGATTCTGTTGTCACCTACTCAAACCCCCACTCCTTTACCCTCCAACTAACCTCTATTGACCTCACCCCATTCCTAAGAGGTCTGTAAGGGGAGTGCATAAGCGCACAATCGTGCCTACCGTCCCTGTCCTATTGTCCCCAATTATTAGTTCCTATTTCTTATATTTAACTTATGTTTATTCTTAGTTCTATTGTATTGTAAGTTTTTGACAAAATAAATAAATAAAAATTAAAAATAAATAAATAATAAATCTGTGATCCTCTCAGGCTCCGGTTCAGAATTTTTTTTTTCTTGTTTTCCTCCTCTAAACCTAGGTGCATCTTATAGTGCGAATAATATGGTAATTGCATATTTTAGGATAGGCAGAAAGACTGTGTTTCTCTTGTAATGAAGTGATAGGTAAGACAATGTATTTACTGTAATGTGAATATTGAACCTTCCCATTTGCTAATAAGGCCACTTTCTATAGTTTTAAGTAGGTTTTCAGGGGGTAAAGGAAGTTTGTTCAGTGACTGATGTCAAACAAATGATAACCTTTTCCTGAAAGTAGCTTATTCAGAAGTTAACTGTAGAAGCTTTCTAGAAATCCAATTAAACAAAGAGATTTTAAATGAACCCATAATGATGTCCTAATGTTCGCACATTCGAACCAAAGGTAAAAAGACTAATAGCTACCATGTTCCAGCAGACCAGATCTAACAATTTTATATGTTTCTTTCGAATGATTACTTGATGAGAAGGTATATTGTGAACTGACACCATAGAGCAGAAGAATGTACTTGTAAATAGAATTAATGTTTCGGGACATGCAACATACCAATTATGAAAGGGCATTTGTGAACTTAAGGGGTGCAGTTCTTTCTTTCTGTTTGGTTGAAGACACGAAAATGAAAATATTTAATGAGAGACTTGGCAGCAAGCATTGATAACAACATAAATCAATTACCTCTCAATAGGAAAATAAAGGTAGTAACAAGAAATATTGTTGGAAGGAGTACTATATAAACACATCCAGGGTCTGCAGTGGCACCACAAGATAGAATTCATGTAGTTTGTTCTAAGTAATATCCATCGGGGCACTGTTTACAATGTTTTACTGGTGGGGGTGGGGGCATGGAGTGAGAATGTGGTCCATGCATAGAATTTGGATAGTGGGGGTTGTGGAAAACCAGGTTCAGTGTTCTCCTGTATTTAAAAAGTTACCCATAGCAAACTATAGTCTTCCTATTTTGTGGATAACAGAATAGGAAGGGATCCTTTTTTCTACTCTAACCTCCCGCTCAAGCATGAGATCCATTCCAGACAAATGGCTTTCCAGTCTCCTCTTAAAAGCCTTCAGTGTTTGAAGGCAAGCTGTTCCACTGGTTGATTGTTCTTACTGTCCTCCGTTCTAGGTTACGTCTCTCTTTATTCAGTTCCCATCCGTTGCTTCTTGTCTTGTCTTTTGGTGCTTTGGAAAATAAGTTGATGCCTCTTCTTTATGGCAGCCTCTCAATTATTGGAACACTGCCATCATGTCACCCCTAGTTCTTATTTTCACTAGATTGAGCATACCAGACCCTGCACCATTCTTCATATGTTTTAGTCTTCAGCCCCTCCCCCAATAATTTTTGTCGCTCTTCTCTATATAGTCTTTTTTTCAGAGTTTCAACATCTTTTTTACATCGTGGTGCAAAACTGAATGCAATAATGCAAGTGTGGTCTTTCCAAGGCCACTATAAAGCAGTAGTATCACTTCTGGTGATATTGATTCTATCCCTCTGATTGTAGTTTAATATTTTAATAGGATAGTAGTTGGCAGATCATGAATTTGCCCTTTGTCATAGAGAATTAAATGTTATCGAAACTGCTGTATATGTTGCCACAAAATCTGTTCAGAACTTGTTACCTGGTCCTCAGCAGCGTTGAAGACTAGGAACTTAGTGTCTTTTTCTCTCTTTTTAATGAGGAATCTGAGGTCCTAAGAGTTCAGAGGGATTATTGTGCTGGAGACAAGATCTAGTTCATGTCACATTTGCAGATGAGCAATGTGTTAGTTCCAGAGGATGTGATTTAATGAAACCTGAATATGTTGATCTCATTTTATTTCTGTCATGTACCAATGTTCTGTCATTTGATATTAGATGGAGCAAGATAGGAATATGTAAGCAGCTCTCTATTCTTACAATTATTTTTTATGACTTTAGACTTTCCTTTTTTACTTCTAATTTGCTCTGAGCTTGTTTTTCCTTTAGTGGAGTTGGCAGCATTAGTTACTATTCATATGCACCCAACTACTGTACTCTGGTATTGCCTTTTGTGTACCTAACAAAAGTAGGGGAACCTAGAGAACCGTTTATTTCTGTCTAAAAATTGGAAACATGTTTTCATGCAGATTATGTTTCCTGGTATGTATTTGATTACTTGCTTTTAGTGTTTCATCTTCATCAAACAAATTCTGTATTTATTGGCTGTTTCTTTTGAGTTTATTAGTTAGATCCCATCTTTTATTGAAGAGATCAATGCAGGATACATTTTCCTCTACATCAACCATCCTTTGAGGTACATGGGGCTGAGAGAAGAAACTGTGGTCCAAAGTCAGCAGTAAACTTCCATAGCTGAAGGTAGACTTCAACCTATCACAATCTATTAACATCACACTAACTCTTCCTCCAGCAAAATCAATCAAGAATTTGGGATAAGCTCAACCCTAATCCTAACCTCAAAATATCAGAAAACCACAAGGTTGTTGATTATAGTCCACAATGAAGCTACCTTGGCTGCAGATCTTAATTGTTCATGGTTTTTTATACATTTCACAACTGATACATGTAGATTTTCTGAAGAAAAAGGAAACAAGCAACTTAGCCTAAGGTTTTGGCTGATATCAATAGGATACAAGCACTTCACTATTGCAGTTAAATTCCTTTTAATTTCCAGGAGGACTTGCTTTTGACTGTGTTCATGATGCATCAAGTATGCCTTCAACATTTTTTTGGCTGGACTAGAAGTTACACATGCAAATCAGTTGTGGGTGCCATCTAATGATGAGTCCTCAAGCTTAATGCCAGAATACTGTCCACTGCACAAGCAGATATGCGCATTCTGACATCTGAAATACGAGTACGCAACTCATTTTTGTGTACAAGTGTCAACTTTAAATTAGCAGTGTGTGAAGATAGTGTTAAAACAGAACATAATGGTAGCACCAATTATGAGATAAATGACTTCACAGTAGAGTTAAAAATTAACTACATACCTGCTTTTTCCTAAGGCTTAATCAGATGATAAAATTGAATTGATTGGTTTCACATAAAATATTGACATTCAATGCATTCAACTACTAAAACAAAATAGTAATCCTTGTGATACTTTTTTTTTTAACCTACGCTCTGATGTACTTAGCAGTGTTTGGCATGTTACCCATAATGCTTGGATAATCGTTTTAAAGATCGTTAATCGTTTATTAAAAAAAATACTATGCAGCTTTCCAGTGTTCAAAATTTGATAGTGCTTGATTGGCAAAGAAGTCCTCCTCATTTTTGCTGGTTTCTGAGCCATTAAACTAAATTTAGGAAGGCCAAATCTGGAGAGCTAGAATATAAAAACTGGAGTGCAGGTAACTTTCAGTATTGGTTAGTTGTGCTTGTCTATTAGGATAAAAATAGCTGTCAATCCTACTCTGATCTATCTCCCTTTTACTTGGGGAAGGTCTCAGTGCAGGATAACTGGTCCTTAAAAATTCATGGAAAATGGTTCTTATCGTGTCATAACTGTTATGACTCAGAAGTGCAAAATAGCCATTCTGCCCTGCCTATTTTTCTCAGTTTCATTGCATGCAGAGTTCTTAACAGCAGCTGCAGAATCATTAGGAGAAAAAAAGAAAGAGAGAAAGAGAAAGAAAGAAACACACACATACAACCATGGTTGCAGTGTTTTATTTATGCTAACTGCTGCATTTGACTTAGAAAATGATGTCCCACTGGGTCCTGTGGTCAGCATATTACTGCTTGATTGATGGCTGTCGAAACCGGCAGTTTTGGGGCAGATTGCAGTGGGTGGAGGAAAAGAACAGATGCTCATTGACTTTTGGGGCTTAGTGTCACCTAAGACCCAGGACCACATCTGGGCAAGGGGGGAGCAGATGGAAAAGCTCTATTGACACCAGCCATTCTTTTCTGACTGGTTTTTCCCCAAAGGGAAATCCCTCAAATGATTATGTCACCTTTTTTTGCCACTTTTAAATCAGGAATGTGATAGCCTGGAAAAAATAAAGGCAAGCTATGCAAATACTCACCTACCTGACACCAAGCACCGTTGTGTTCAGCAGTTGTTAAAAGCAGTCACTTTATGAAAAGCCATTAATACAGATCTCTAAGGGATTATCAACTGCCAAAAAACGTGACTTCATTAGTGTAGTGATTATGACTTAGGGTTTCAGAATTCCAGGTTTCAACGGCAACAATAGTCAATCATTAATAAAATAAAATGCAGTAGGTAGTTATTGGAAACACGCATATCAGTGTGATTATTGTCCATAATCTATTTGTTCTCTGTCCATCTTCTTTATTTGTTTTGCAAAGGGCAGGACCAGGTTGAAATTTCCGAAAAGAGAAAACATGGGGATTGATTTTGGTAATCTGAATGATTTAAAACAATTAGATTGTGTAGCCTGATTCAAAGGGTTGCTGCTTTGTTTTGGGAACAGAAGAACTTATGCTGCCTTCTTAATCTAACAACTGATCACAATGTATGTTGTCATTTCTTTGGATTATTTTGCAACTATAATGGTGGCCTGGTGAGTCAGGCTTACCTATGCCTTCCTTCGTTTCATAGATCTATCATTCAGTGGACACCTTAGCTGGAAGTCAAAGAAATTTAGAAGAGCCCTCACTTCCTTTCCGCCACCCCCCGCCCCGCCCAAAACCTATATGTATAGATCCCTTCTCCCTGATTCAAAAAGAAGAAAGTTGGAAAACAGTGATAGCCATGCAGTAGTCCAAGGGCTGATTAGATGCCCCAGCTGGAACTGGTTTTGTGGGACTGTCACCAAATTAGGTAGAGGCATACTAATAGAGTGGAGAGAACGCAGGAAGAGGCAGCTGGAGGCAACTGTTTGGGAGCTGCCTTCTACCATGTTAGTCCCGCCATATGTCCTGATTACATTTGAATAGAATAGAATTCTTTATTGACCAAGTGTGGTTGAACACAAGGAATTTGTCTTGGTGCAAATAGTCTCAGTATACATAAAAAAAAAAAGATAGATTCGTCAAGAATCATAAAGTCTATTCTATTCTATTCTATTTGTCCACTGGCCCCAATTTTCCATTGATTCAAAACAATGATTGGAGAGACTTTAGAGAAGAATTTAGTTGGAAGCTATAGAACTAGACGATGATAACAAATGCTAAAGTTCCTTCTCTGGATACCGTGTTTCCCCGAAAATACAACTTACTCAGAAAGTAAGTCCTAGCTTGATTTTACACATGCACCCAATATAAGCCCCACCCCCAATAAGCCCTAATTAAGACCCCGCTCACTCCAGGCTTCATGGGTAAAAATTAAGCTAGGATGGGGATAGCGGAGTGCAGCTGCCCTACTACTTACCTTCAGATAATTGCAGCCAGCCCTTGCACACCTCAGCCCATTTCTTCTGCAGCAGCAGGGCTTTCCTGAAAGCCTCTGTAGCTGATCACAGAGCTCCAGATCGATCCAGAGCTCTGTTAACGGCTACAGAGACCTTCAGAAAAACCTTGCTGGCTGCAGAAGAAATGGGCTGAGATGTGCAAGGGCTAGCTGAAACTATCCGAAGCCGAAGAAGTTCCTGAAGGCCTGTGACAGTGAAAAGGAGGCCAGTGGCAAAGCACATAAGTGACCAATACCCCCCCTCCCCGAAAATAAGATCTGGTGCCTTTTTTGTGGCAAAAATATAAGACAGGGCTTATTTTTGGAGAAACACAGTAGAACATCTCCGTATATTCTGAGGTACAATAAAATACAGTATTATTTGAGGTTCATGCTACTAGGTTCCTCTGCTTTGAGTGCATTTTTGTGTTACTGCTCTCTGCAATAAATAGTTGCATTTATTGGTTGATTCACATATAACAGGGAACCATAGTTTTCTGTTGGGAGAACAAATTGAGACATACCTCAGGTTCTTGTATTTTTGTGTTCTGATTATTTTGTGTAGTGTTGCTATGAAAACAGTATACTTGAAATAACGTGTATGAATTTTTATCATGTGTCCATGGGGTGGCTGCAACAGTCATAAGTGTGCAAAATGGTCATAAGTCGCTTTTTTGAGGGCCGTTGAAACTTTGAATGATCAGTAAACGAATTGTTATAAGTCAAAGACTACCTGTATACAGCTATGCTTTGTATGGTCAGAAGGTGTGGGAATATTTACAGGACTTTGAGGAAGTAACCCTGGGGCCATTCAGAGAGTAAGCAAGAGAATCCCCAAATGTAGCTAGTATGTTGGCTAAATTACATTTGGAAATAAGGGAAGTAAAACCTACTGTAAAGAAGAGACCGCAATAAAACAATCAAAGCCAGAGTTTAAAATGACTTAACTACCGGCTATGTGTGATACTGCTTTGGATGACATGTTTTATATGAATCCTATAATTTATATAATTGGTTTTCTGCTAGTGATACTTTAAATCATACTTTAAAATGTAGTGCTTCCTTCATTATGACTTGATGGGTGATGGGATCCTTCAAATGTTACTGGCTCCTGTATTGGCCTGTAGCACGGGTGTCAAACTCGCAGTGTCACGCTGTCATGTGATGTATCACAATGTTTTTTTCCCTTCATGGAGCTGGGATGGGCGTGGCCTGCATGTGATGCATCCGGCCCACGGGCCACCAGTTTGACATCCCTGGCCTATAGTAAGGAAATAATATGAAATACCATCAGGATTTTCATCCAGACTGTGACACTGATCACTTTCATCCATAGTACAGTTGTGTTTGTCTTGTCATTTAATACATTGGGAAATGTAAGCAGATTTAACATCTGAATCATAGTGAATATTTGCTCTAATTCTTTTGCAGCCAAGTTTCTTGGTTTGTCTGCACCTGCTACTCTCTTATTTGTCTTCTTTGTGGTTGATCATTGTTTTGGGTGTTTTTTTTAATATTCTCTGCTTGGAAGTGGAAGGAAGGTTAGAGGTTACTTCGGTGTAATCATTAAATAGTGTAGGAGTTGCCTTGTGATATTTGAATGTATATATCTTGTCCTGGGGAATAGCATGTTTCTTCTTCATCTTGAATCATTAAAAATATTCCTGATCTTCTGATTTTAGTAAAACAATACAGAGATGAGGTTGCACGACAAAATCCCATCCTACGCATCTCTATCCTATCCTTACCTATCCGACTATCAGCATGGAAGGAAATGCCCACTTCCGTTTTCTTTCTCCTTCTCCATTTCTATTCTCCCTGAATTATTGAAGAAAAACTTAAGTAGGTTCAGCTTCAGAATTTCTACTCATTCCCTGCAGACCTTACATTATCAGAGTGAGGTAGCCTGGGATGGAACAAGAATTCTCTTAACCCATCCACATAAAGATCTGCTGGATGTCCTTCACAGGGAAGTTCAAGTAGTCCTTGACTTACAACAGTTCATTTCATGACCGTCATGAAAGTTATAACAGCACTCAAAAAAGTAACATGACTGTTTTCCCCACCGTTGCAGCATCCTCTTAGTCACGTGAACAGAATTCAAGAGCTTGGCAACTGATCTCACATTTATGATGGTTGCAGTTTCCTGGGGTCACCTTCTGACACGCAAAGTCAATGGGAAAGCCAGTTTCAACTTAACCACCCTGTCTCTAATTTAACAACGGTAGCTATTCACTTAACAATTCTGTCAAGAAAGGTCGTAAAATGAGACAAAATTCACTTAACCAATGTCTCACTTAGCAACAGAAATTTTGGGCTCAATTGTGGTTGAGGATTACCTGTACAGAAGTTGGTTAAAAGCTGATGCTATTCTTCCACTGTCTGGGTTGTACCTGAAGCCTGAAAATACTGTACTCATTGGCCGCTTAAAAATACAGTGAGGCAGAATCTTGTTTATATTAAATAATCTATTCACCAGCTACTATTTGATTTACTACCAGTGCAGGAAGCATTTATTTCTATATTATTCAATGAACAGCAGTGTTCTCCCAATATATTCCCTTGATACCCTTGTTTTCCCAGATATATATATATATGCCTGTTGCTTCTGTCCTTTCTCATCTTTGTCTTTCCTGTAGTAGAACTAATGAAATTGGTTGGTGTGAGAGTTGTGTTAGTCAATATCTTAGCAGTGTATTTTCCAGTAAATGCTCAGGACTGCAAAATAGCAGAGGTTAAAGGGTTACGTCTTGAATTTGCAAGGTGTAGAGCCTGGATCATAAAGGAAGACTCTTACCTAAAATAAACTTTTCCAGCATCGTACCATCCGGTTCTAAGTAGCCATTTCCAGTTAGTTTAGAGAGGTGAATGTTCATTTCTATTCTTGGAGATATGAATCATTAGTGTGCATAGTCATCATATGAGTCAGCATTTTTTTTTTTTTTTTTGCAGAACCAATAAAGCTAACTTGTAAGCTATCACAAACGGATCTATTGTTACATATATTCTCTGCAGCAGGGAAACTTCTGCAGTTTGTTATGCTTGGATTTTATTAGGAATCCTACCCATCAATACAGTAATACTGTTTGATAAGGATGAATCAGAGAATGAGATGCTGATATACTTGATAGCTGAGCAATTACATTATTTAGGATGTTTCTGAACTTATATTTTTATTTGGTTAGATCAGAAATATTCCCATTGTTTAGCACTATTGTCTGACATAATTTAGTTTCTCTGTTATCGTGCAGCCGTTCTGTGGGAAGTTTTCTGCCATTGAGTATGTCCATCCCTGGGAATACTTTGACATTTTAGTTGTGTTACATTGAAAGCAAGCAGGGTTCCTTTGATTTTTTAGGGGCGGGGAGCCAGTGTTTGTTTTCATTCATTGTAGCTTATTGTATGACTGACTTTGCCTGGAGTCTGAACATAAGCTGGGTTGGGCCTGGTTCCTCCTTAGAAGGGTGACGAACAAGAATAGTGGGATTGTAGCCTAGTCTTAGATGTCAGAAGATATTCTGAAAGAAATTAATGACAAGTTGTTTTCTGAAATGTTGCCAAGAGAACTGTATCAGTATCTCCATTGCACAGGTAGTCCTCAACTTACGAATATAACGGAGCCTGGAATTTCCATTGAAAGTCATGATATTCATAAATCAGGGTACCACTGTGATCAGATCTGATTTTATGGCTTTTTTTGCAGAGATCTGTTAAGCTAATGCTGTGATTGTTAAGTGAACATGGTGGTTGTTGAAGGAACACCACAATTATTAAGCGAATCCATGTATTTCTGTGGGTTCAGAAACTGGCTGAAAAGGCAGCAAAAACATCATAAATCCTGGTCATGTGCCATGGAATAAATACTGCGATCTGGCTGTAAAGATAAACTTGTTGCCAAGCACCCAAATTTGTTCATGTGACTATGTGTTTGTGTGTGTGTGTGTGTGTGTGTTTGTGTGTGTGCAGGTATTGGAATCCGGAAACACATTAGTAGCTTTTGGAGTAGAGTTTGTCTTAACTTCAAATGGTCGCTAAGCAACCAGTTGTTGAATGAGGACTGCCTGCAATTAGCAGGAATCAAGCTTGATTCAAGGGTGTCTTTATGTTCGTATATTATAATGTATTTAAAGGGAAAACAATTCCAGTTCTGAAGGGTGCATTTTTGTTTTCTTTTGTTAATGAGATAGATGCAGGACATATCTCTGCTGAGTCATAAAGAACCCTCACCTTCCTGTAACTGTTACCCTATGTGCACTCGCTCACAAAAGCAATTTATTGATGGTGTACATGCATTGAATGCCTTTCGAACATTCCTTTTTTTTTTTTAAATAAAAGGTTTTACAAACAAACAAACTACTAAAGTAAAGGAAGAAAAGAAAGAAGAAAAAAACAATGTGCAAAGAGTAAGAAATAGAAAGAAGTTTCTAATTTCCTTTGCAGCAAATATAAGTGCAATTACAGAATTATCCCTTACTCTATGATTACAAAAAGCTCAATTGTTTTTGATTATCTAGTTTTTTCCCCTAATCATGGAAACCAAGAACAAAAGCACAGCTCTTAAATGAATTGCTCTGTTCCGTGCCACGTCCATTCCGCTCTTCCTGCATATGCATGTACAATGACACATAACTCAAGACTTGATGACGATTACCCTCCACATGATTGTTAGCCTGAGCCACTGCACCAGAAGAATACATGACACTTCCACACCTGGCTCCCCCAAGCAGACGAACAGTTTTTGCAGAATCCATTGTACCGTTTGTGCAACCCAGCAGAACAGAGCTTCCGGAATGGGACAACACGCCACGACCAATTCGCCACAGCCAACTCACCATGCCAACTCACAGTAGGACAATTTGTCTTGGCCAACTCGTCACAAGACAATTCGCTGCGGGATAATTCAATTTAATTATATACGATTAAAATTATTTTAATTTTTGTCATTTGCATTTCATTTTGTTCTTCCTTTGGCATCCTTTCTTTAACTAACCTATTCCACTATTTCTTCGACATTAGTGAATATTTTTTTTATTTTTGGTCGCTTCTCAGGCTTTCTCTGGTGATTGTCAGGTAAAATGCTTGGTTTCCATTTCATAACTATCATTTAATGTCTTGTTGGCATCATTTGCTCTAAGAGACAGAATGGATACCAACTGTGGGTCCTGAAGCTGTTCTTCGCAACGAGGGAATCGGTTGTCCAGAAGAGCTTTCTCTGTAGCTAGGATTCCAAATGCAGTTTAAGAGAAGGAAAATGTAGACCCAAAAGCTGCAAACTGAACTAGGCCATGTTTTGAAATGTGAAGCCCCCTTCCTGCTTTGTCTTTCCTTGCCTTTTCAGATTTGGGGCTAAGTGATAAAATTTGGCATTCTTTCAGATCATCCATCATAGAAATGGCCATCAAGAAACTGCTTCATTTAGTAGATTTACTGGCATATTGGAGACATTAATTCTCTGGAGCTAAAGGTGCTAAATCACTGCAAATCCATGGACTTCATCGTCTGCTCAGTGTAGAACTTCTCAAACTATGAAGCAGGATAAATGGCTGCTACATTAACGTTGTATCATTAATCAGTCCTAAAAAACTGGAGTTTCCCCAAAGGATTAGGAGAGAGAGCTCAGGTGCTTTCACTCTATAAATCTGACGTGCCCAGCAGCTGTGGACCTGAACCCTTCCATCCCTATAGTATGCAAAATTATGAGACCATGGCATGATAAATGGTCCAGTTTCAAAGCCATTAGTTTTGTTGGGGCTGCCTACATACAAACATTAGATATAGAAACTTGCTGCACTAGCTTATTATCACAGGCATAATAGCTTTTTGGGGAAAATCTTGGGGGTTATGTTTCTGAATAAGTTCCTAGTTCTCAGGTTGATAAAGTGTGGCAAAGTACAGTATGTGTAGACTAAAACCGTATTTGCACCCATGCTAAGTAGTTTTATAAATGTTTTAGCTGTTCTTCAAGCATTTCACATAGTACATAGTGTGTATTGGTGCACATTATTTATTTTAAAGTAATAAAACCTTACCCCTATTCATGGGTTTAGATAAATTGCAAGTCACAATATGCAAGAGTAATTGGTATCAAAGAGCTAGTCTGAAATAATGGCTTTAATTCCTCACCTACCCACCCACAATTGTAACAATAGTGTCTAGCCTCAGTTCTGTGGCATAGACCCAGCTGCAAAAGGGACGGAAATACATATCCATGTTAACCATAAACATACAATGGAGCAAATGATACCCCAATAAAGATTTAAGATTGCAGGACCAATTATATTGTATAGACCCGCCATTAAATAATCTGGTCCAAAGATACACAAAACTTTTTATATCCTTCTCAGTAACTTGATTTGAGCTTGAGAAACAATCTATATCCTGCCTTACAGTTTCATTGTAGGAATGATATAGTATTTCCTGGAAGCAGCACTTGTCATCTGTCTTGCAGCATTCTGGACCAACTACACATTCCAGGACTGCTCTACAAAATGCATTACTACTTTAAACCAGTCCTGACATTACCAGCCCATAATCATGGATGCCAGGACTCTCACTTCTCTAGGAATGGGAGCAACTAATTTATCAGACATTCTGATCACAGTTTTTCCGGTCTCAGTTAAATAGCATGTGGTTGGCCAAGGTGACCCTCAAGCTGTAAATCTGTTGGCAAGGAAAGTTGCAGCCTCAACCCAGATAAGGAGTATCTTCCAAACCACAGGATTAAGAAAAGCTATGCATTCTCCAGATTCAAATTCAGTAAAAACTGTGGACAGGATCTTCTGACAACGTTTACACTTCTACACACACAATTGGCTTGGATCAGATTCAATGGTCAGCCAATTGGAAGTCCACAATTAACATAGAAGTTAATCTTGACAGTGTTTCCCAGGAATTAATGTTGAGAGACATACTGGTTTCAATCTGGAATTAATACAGAATCATCATGATTTTGCAGTGACTGATATATTTATGTTCCATAAATTTGTCTATTTTTTTCTGGTGGTGAATCTATTTCACATGGTAGAAATTTCCCCAGATGATGGATTTTTCTTAGCTTGAGTAATTCATACAGTAAGGATTTAGAGTGAGACAGTTTAGAAATTAAAGCAAACAAAGCTAAAATTCAGAAATGGAGTTGATATCAGCATGGTTGAACCCAGGAGGAGTTGTTCTGTACACATTATTTCCATATCTGACTTTCTTGTTACTGTTCCATGTGTATCAGATGGTGTCAGCCCTTCCAGATAAACTGGACAGGAAACATAGCCACATGAGCTAATTATACTTTATTATAAAGTTACATCAATAGAATCTATTAAGTCTAAAAGTAAGATATCCAGCCATTCCTAGTTACAGCCCGATCATTTAGGGCAGGTCCTTCCTAAATTTATTTCTCAGACCATTAAAGAATTGTGGGCTCCTCCCTCTCTTTTCTTAGCATTCCCTGGTCAGCATCTCTTCCCTTCACATACCACTGCAGCTAGAAAGCTGTGTTCTTATTTGTGTGCGTGTGTGTGTGTCCATTTGTGCAGTCTTTTTTGTACATGTAGACCTCAACTTACGACAGCTCATTCAGTGACCATTCAAAGTTACAACAGCACTGAAAAAAGTGACATGGCCGTTTTTCCATTGCAGCATTCCCATGATCAAAATTTGGATGCTTGGCAACTTAGATAGGTAGGTAGGTAGGTAGGTAGATGATAGATAGATAGATAGATAGATAGATAGATAGATAGATAGATAGATAGATAGATAGATAGATAGATAGATAGATAGATAGACAGACAGACAGACAGACAAGGAAAGAAAGAAAAGAAGGAAAGAAAGAAAGAAAAAAAGAAAGAAAGAAGAAAGAAAGAAAGAAAGAAAGAAAGAAAGAAAGAAAGAAAGAAAGAAAGAAAGAAAGAAAGAAAGAAAGAAAGAAGAGAGAGAAAGAAAGAAAGAAAGAAAGAAAGAAAGAAAGAAAGAAAGAAAGAAAGAAAGAGAAAGAAAGAAAGAAAGAAAGAAAGAAAGAAAGAAAGAAAGAAAGAAAGAAAGAAAGAAAGAAAGAAAGAAAGAAAGAAAGAAAAAGAAATTTAGTGTGATTAAACTGTAAAGATGAGGGGGGGGGATTATAAAATTTAGAAACCTAACCAACTTTGCTGATACTTAGGCCTGTGAAATACTTGGATTCATTTCCCAAAAGATACTTTCAAGCTAATCAGATCATAAATAATGGTATTTGCATGCAACTATTTAAAACAGCTGCCGCTTTTTCCAGGATTGTAGGACTATACAATTCCCAGGAAAAGAAGTAGATGCTTCAAAGAGTTGCCAACAGGCGCTACTTTGGATCTGCATAAATTATAAAAAATCTTTTTGGAATTCCATCCAAAGTAATTGCACAACACAAATATTTATGCCAGAATAAATATTGTCTAGTTTAACAGAGTAGCTGTTGAAAGACTGTTCCATGGTAGATTGTGGACCTCTTTGTCATTAGAAAACCTGGGACTTGAGAGCAAATGTTTCATTTATTGGTTAAAGTTTGCCTTGCATACAATGGAGAACATCTTACACACATCAAGTACCTACATTGGGTCCTGCTTGGTTGTGCATTTCTTCTGAATTTATAAGATTCTGACACCCAAAATAAGTTTTATGCCAGATAGCGTTTGGAATAAAGTTTCTATGAGACATGTTAAGGTATGTACTTGTATACAACAAGATCTGTACTTGCGTGGAGGAAGAATTACCTATTATTTTTCATGTTGATGTGTTATGTGGCTCTGATTAACCATCTGTGCTAATCATGTATTAGAGGAGATGATGGACAGAAGAAAATATTTTTAGTCTATATCAGTTTCACATGAAATTGTAAATCTAATCTCATTTTTTAAAATGTGACAATTTTATAAGCTTTTTTATCTCAAAATAATTTATTTTATACATGCTAAATTAAAATCTTATTTACAGCAGAATTGTCATGGTATAGAAATTATGAGTGTGAACAATGGTTCAGAAATATGGGTGTGTAAAAATGTGAAGAGAAGCTGTTCAAAATTTATCTCATTTTACCCCTATGTCCCACTGCAAATTTGTAATGCTGTTTTATTTTCCAAGATAGTTGTGAAATTGCTAATATTAGTGTGAAGGTCATTAAATGCTATTATTAATAGGTGAATTATGTATTGTTTATCTGCAGTATACACACATATGTGGCTAAGTTCTCAATTTCATAATAGACACCAGACAATCTGGAGAAGTGGAAGCCATAGAATTGAAAATGATTTTGTAGCATAATATATATTTCCCTTCAAACAAATAAAGTGCTACTAGACTTGGGAATGGAGGTATTAGTGGCTTTATAATGGAAAATACTTCCAGTCTGCATCACTACTACAACAGGTGTCTCTTGAGTTGGGTACCTAACATTGTTTTGGTTATTGTTCTGAGCTTGTTTCCACCATGGGGACCAAATTATGTAGAATGATTCTGATAGTGCCATCTTACTATCATTGGTTTAATTGCTGTCAGTGAGAAGACATATTAGAGCAACGATTTTGTTATTTTTTACGTGCAAGTCAATTCTTTGAAGTTACATGTGTTTGATTTTTAAATGAATTTAAACTAATTTTCCAATTCACTGAGTCACTTGAGCTTTATACAAATGACACAGCTTCATCTCTTAGATGGCTTGGGGATATCTAAACCCTACCTGAATCTCCAAATGTTGTCTGAAAACATTGCCTTGTCTGAAATTGTGTATATAAATCTCTATTAACGTATTCTTCATTTTATTTCATAGCTGTGTTAGAGGGAGAAACTTATTGTCCTGATGGCAACTTTTTATCATCTGAACTCACAGTCTAGCTTTTGCAAAGCTTACTTTGATTTATCAAAAATAATATTTTGGAAGAAACTGCCTTCAAAAGAGATTCCATGCTCTTTCTTTGTTTTAATTTCTCTCTCCTACCTACTTGCTACCTTATAATTTCCCAGTATTTTAAGAATTTCACATCTTCTCTAGTATGCATGCCACAGAATGGGGTTTGCATGTCTACACGGGGTTTTTTTAGCCTTAAAATTGTGATAACCCTTTTACCCACTCAAAACAGAATATGTGTAACCACGTTATGGCAATGTTTTTTGAACAGAGTCTGGTGTTTTTATGACTGTACACATGACCCTACTGTCAAAGCAGGTGCAGTTTGCCATTTGGGTGCCTGCCGTGGATATTTGCATCAGTAAGTGGCAGATTGCAAGGCCAAAATCGGTGTTATAGCCCTTTAGGTGAAAGTAAGCAGAATATAAGCAGTTGGGATGATGGTAATAAGATGTTGGTGTCGCTTCGTACTGTCCAAATAGCTGCCAAGTCTTTGCTGTCTGCTACTCTAAAGTGGCTCTGGTTGATCTAGTTTAATTGAATTAATAGATGTTTTGACAAATGAGGGGAGTTGCTTGCTGGAAGGAATTATTAACATCGGACGGCACTTGAGATAATAAAATAGGGTTTTAGATAATTAGGTTGTTTGGAAAATATAATTAATGCTTTGTCCTATCTTGAATGTGTTACATCAGTCTTTCCCAATCTGGCACTCTCCAGACTGCAACTCCCAACATCCCCCTGGCTGGGAATTATGGAGGTTGCATTTCTAACATATCTAGTAATTGCCAGATTGGGAAAGGCTCTACTATACCATTGTTCAGTGGCCAGATACAGAGAGCATATTAATAGGCATTTTTTCTGCAATATAGTAACCAAATAGCTTTTGTTCAAAAAGTATCTAGGTAGTAGCCCTCCTTTTAGGGGGTGGAAGGAAGTAATTCCATTTTTTGTCTTATTCTCTCCTGTGTAATATACTACGACCAGCTTGCCAGCCCCAATGAAGCTACTATCTATTGTCAAACAGCCAAAGTGACCTACAAAAGGTTTGAGCAAATTTGTAGAATTCAGCGCAGATGAGTTTTATCTTTGAAAACAATGACTGTCAAGAGCCCTACTTGTAAGCACAGAATCCACTGATTAATATTGTTGAAATAATCATGCAATCAGCTATCCTCCTCTTGCTTTCATATGCTGGGTCTTTTCCTCCTCCATTATAGTGATTTGGGACTTTGTTTTGAGTTGCATTAACCTGAAGTGCGGCATGCCAATATTAAGGTCAGCTAAGGTTGTTATGTTCCTCTCATCCCAACAATATAGTTTCTGAGATTTTTTTAAACATTTTAATGTTTCTGTTTTTTTTTACATTTGTTTATTTAGGGGTTGTTATTTTTTTTAAACAGAAGCTAGGGTTTGCCTGGAGGTAAATCAGCAGCAATTCCTTTTTGGAACTTACATGGCCATTAATGAATCCAGGCAAGGCTGTTGTAGTAAAGGCAATACAAAAGCTTCAGCCTGAGGGGAGACTGAAGGGCTCGTCTTTGCAATAAGAGAGCCTTTAGAATTCACATTGCCCTCTTTGTACCGCTTAGCAGGGTGCTGTACTCATAAAAAGTCCCAAGTCTCTGATGTCACTTCCTTTTACTGTATGGAAAATTTTTTTTCCCATGATGGGCAATGCTGGGATTTCAGCTAAGTAACCGCTCTGAACGTTTTATAACCTCCCAACTTCCCAACCCATTAATAGCAGAACGAAGGCTTAATTTGGATTTCCATTTTTCAAAGATCAACATTTTAAAAATTTAATAGACATTTTCTTAGATGGGTACCAGAATCGGCTTTATGGAACAACCTTACACTTTTCCTACTATTTGTTCTGAATTTCATTGAGGATACTCTTGCTTATGATTCAAGGGCTCTTTGCCATTGATTTTTCATGAGGGGAAAAAAGAGGAAGGAATGGTTGATAATTGATGATGGGGTGGAAATGGGACTGGCATCGATGCCATCACCATCACTAGCCCAAAAACAATATTGGAGTGTGACAATGGTTGATATCCTTGGGAGAAGTAGATAGCCTCATCTGTATGATAAAACGTAGATACCCACATGTGTTTCTAGATGATACAGGGCTGCCTTCCCCAGCTTGGCAAATTCCTGAACTACAAAGATTTTGATGATGAGAGAGTTCTATTTGTGCAACTCATGGAATGGAATATCTGATGGACAATTTTGCCTTAGCTGAATTCTCTTGAGGGCTGTGCTTCTTGCATTTATCGCTCTTTTTCTTTCATATGTACAGTTCCAGACCTTGGAGAAGCATACTGATATTAAAAAAAAAGTTTTCACTTTGCTTTTTATTCACCCATTGTTTTACCATGTTTAAATACTCATTGGCCACTCCAGAATTGGATAAATACCTTGTGTCAGAATGTTGTATTTCTGGATTACAGACCCAGAGATATGGCATTCTACTACTATATTTGTTTTTGCCCTGTTTTTATTCTTATAAAAAGAAATCTGCATTTTCCTAACTTGTCTGGCCCCTTTTTGGAATTACATGGTTGGAACTTACACTCTTAATAAAGTGACCCACACCAGTTGTGTGCCTGGTATGAAAGAATGAAATAAAAGGATAAAGAAAAAGCAAACTCAAGAGCTCAAAGGGAAAGAGGAAAAATAACTTCCTACTTTCTGTGGTACAGATGTAGATATAAAATACATTAATTGCTTACTCTGCAGTCAACAATAATAAACATTGTTTATTTTGATAAACAATTCTAATCAAGTCCCAAAATTAAATTTGTATTCATTTCAATTTCTAGGGAGAACTCCAAAAGTGTTTTTCCATGTTGATACAAGTTAGACAAAATACTTTCTTTAATCAGAGTAGTCAGTTGAAGTCAGTCTGGCCATCTCAATCTGTTCCATGGTATATAAATTTTACATCCCTTGAAGTACAAGGAATGGATGTTTACTCTTGATTATTGTAGCTGCAGTTCAATAAAAATATTTTACAATTATTTGCATACTACTTATCCAACAATATAGTCTCATAGTTAATGTAGTCTCATAGTTTCTGAGGGGTCTTTCTAATTAATAGGTATTTGAATAAAGGAGAATGTTACTTCTATATAGGACGTTACCCTAACTCTTCACAGATACAGATATCAGATTAATAAAATTGAAATATATTGCATAAAGGTTAGAGTATTTTCTAATTTTTGATAAAAGGTTTTCTGATAGTTTGCTTTAATAGTTTTCTTTGCAGCTATAAGTAAAGAGAAGTGAATTGAAAATGCATTGGTTAATTTTTTTCTGCAGTTGATTAAGATTTCTGTCCCTTTCCTCTAAGGAAAGCAGGAAAGGGAAGCCCCAAAAGGAACTTTTGAAGAGAGGACAAATATTTTTTTAGTGTCTTGCCAGAAAGGCTGTATTTAAATATATTCTGTCAATAAATAAATAATATTGATTAATCTCTTGGAAAGTGCTCAGAGGTCAACCAGAGGCATAATAGAATAGTAATATATAGATGGGTACTCTATCCCCTATTGATTTTTCAAATAACAGAGACAGCTGATAACCATTTGAATTTCATAGGTGGAGGGAACTATAATTCCAAATGCATAGTGTTTGTACTGAAAATGACAAAAGAAAATTTTAGTCCTTGTGGAAATGGGAAAGTTTTGAAAATATATGCTGAAGCTGAGCAGGAATCTGTTAGAAAATGTGGTAATATATAATTCCAAATCCAATTTCAATCAAAGCTTCCTTTCCTTGATTCCATTAAAGAAAGCCGCTCTTTGTCTTCTATGATTGTGACCTTGGCAAGTGTGCCCTAATCCTTCATGTTCTACATATGGATGCTACCAAATTAAATAGGTACAAAAGTTGGACCGTGACAATTAATGTTGTTTGAATTATATTATTGTTGGTATATTTTGTTGCTTGTTATACTTCTAACAGTGCTTAGGTGACTTTGGTATCAGAATCTTAAAAGATTTGCACAGCTGTCTAGAGCTCTAGATAGCTGACTGGAGCAAGAACTTGGCGGACACAGTAGTTGGAGCCTTGAAAACTGCAAGATGCTTTTTGAAAAGGGAAACGAGATGTCCTTGGCTAGCACAAGCCAAAAAATCTAATTATTTGTCCTTGGAAGACTCATATTGTGTGTGCATCGCAAAGATGAATCTGTACAGACTTTTCCTCCCTTTTGTAACCATAAATTGGACATAATTCATCCTATTTTCCTTCAAGTGTGTATACTCCCTATCCTCCTTGAGTCTGCCGAAGAGTTAATCCAGTTTGTGAATTGTACTGCTTTATTTCATCTGTCTTATTGTGAAAGCACCTGTATCCTTCTCCTTCTTGTCTGAAATGTATCCATCCTCCATGCTAAATTAGTTTCTTGCTTTTACTAGGCATGAAGAAAGCATCCAGTTTATTGCAGACAGCACTGAATTACATGGTAGCTTACATCAGTTTTACCCATGTGGCCTTTGCTCTGGTTGACCTACTTCGAAAGGTCTGGCCTGGTGGTCTTGGAAACTGGTGCTGATGATTTTGTCCAGAAATCATTCCTGAGCTCCCATTTTCTCCCCCCCCTTTTTTTTTGAGAATAGGTTGAAATTGTGGCTATTCACTTTTGTAGTGTGTTTTTTAAGACAATATATTTATGAGATGAGAAGAAGGAAATATCGTATATTCCAGATGTTTTTGGACCATAATAAAAGATTACAGGAGTTGTAGTCTAAAATAGAAGACATCAGATTTTCAACCCCTAATTAATATAATGTGTAGAAGCATATATTTGCTTGTTTTGTAGCACTGTTTGCATTTATCTTTGTTTTGGATCTATTAGACAACTTTGTAATAGGTAACAAAGTGTGAGTTGAACAAAACACAATGATTTAAGAAGATGACCTCTCCTCCAGAGCAACCTTTCTTAATCCTTAATCAGCTTCCATAACTCCAACCAGTGTGATGAAGATGAATGTATGTGTCCCAGGATAATGTTGCAGGATCCAATCTGGGTTGGTCATCAGGACCACAGGTTTTGTCTTCTGAGCTTTCAGACTCCAGTTAGAGAGAAGTTCCCTGAAGATGAACTCCAGCATGAGTCTGAAAGCTCAGAAGACAAAACCTCTGGTCCCGATGGCCGACCCAGATTGGATCCTCCAGCCAGTGTCATCATTCATGTAAATGATAGGAATTGTCTAATGTATAGGGCACCGGGTAGAGGAGAGCTGTGGGATTTCTAGGGACTTGAAACTAAGCAGCAATATACATCCCAGTTGTGCTGCTTTTAAATAGTTGGACATGACACCGAACTTCCGGTTTGAAGGGCTTCGGCGACAGACAGAAATCCGTGATTGTGCACGGTTTCGGTCTGGGCTCGCCGCTGGAGTGCCCCGAGCGCCCCGTAGAGGTGGTGAAGAGGGGGGAGACTGCCAGCAGGGTTGAGGAGAGCTGCATCTCTCCTCCTCAGCTGGCCATTACTCCCTTTCCTGAAGGCGGTTGCAGCGGTGGTCAGAAATGGCCACCACAAAGAACTCGACCGGAAAAGAATGTGCAGGAGGAAGATAAGAAGTGAAAGTTTTGGCTGACCGGGTTAAATTGTAAAAGCAACAACTAAGGTACCCTGGAATTTAAACTTACAAAAAATAACATCGCTCCCAAAGAAGAGTAGGAAGCAGCGAAGGAAAATGAAAAGGGAAAGGTTTTTTTTTTTTTGTTCTCTCCCTTTCCCTATATTGACAACTAAGAGACTTAAATAAGAAATCGGAAAAATCCGCTTTGACATCAATAGGCAATTAAGCTGAAAATAAAACAAAATGCCAAAGGGATAATAAAGATTTCTGGACATTAAAAATTTTCTTTTTCATAAGCAGGAAGGGAGAGAAAAAGAATAAGGGCAGGATCTGGAAGAGGGAGGAGACTGCCTGGAATTAAAAAGAATCTACAGTAAAACTTCAACAAGACTTCTAAAAGATACATTTTAACTGAAACTTTGCAACTAAATAGTAACCCCAAGAAGAGAAAGTGAAAAAAAAGAGCAAAAAAGAAACATCTTGCGTGTATTTGGATTATTTGGTGATCTTTGGATTCTTGGTTATTATATTTGAATGACTAAAATCAATCGGGTGGTTGTTTAAAAATCTATACAATGGCACCACTTCTGGATGAATTGGAAATGGAACTTAAAAAGTACAAAGAAGATGCACAAGAAGGGAGAAGTTCTTTTGGCTTCGTTTTTCAATTCTTAGAAATGGAGACTTGGAACTATGAGAAACAACAAGAAACGACTGCAAAACAAGAAGACTGGGACAAAGAAGAAGCCATCTTTAATGAACAAGCAATTTTATGTGGGGAAGAAAAAGGAAAGGGGGGAAAGAGAATGGAGAATTTAAGACTTAAAAAAACAACCAAAGAAAAGAAAAAATAATTTGAAAAATAAGTATAATACTGGAAAGCAACAGAAGAGGGGAATACAGAAGAGAGAAATAGAGGTAGAGAGACAAGGGGGTAAAAAGGGGAGAGAGAAGAAGAGAGGGAAGAAGGAAAGGAAAAGAAGTTACAAAGGACCAGAGCAAGATATAGAGAAACACGACCTATTTAGAGATAATGAATGAAAATCTAACTGAAAAAGGGATTCTGTAAAGGTACATAAGATTGTATTGTTATATTAGTAATAGAAATAACTTTAGAAAATTGGAAACAACATATGATTAAAATGAGGGATAAAATAGTTAGTGTAAATTAGTGAAATGTTTGTGAATAAAATAAGTGAAATAAAATAAATGAGAAAATTGAATAAGGAAGGAACGGGAACATTTTAATTAGTTAATGTTTTATAAAATATAAGTGAAGAGGGGGGGAAAATTAACTATGGAAAGCTTATAATTGTTCCCATAGAAGTATGATATTTAATTGAAAATTAATGTTAAAGATGTTAAGACTTTAATGAATATTAATATTAATGATAGAATTGAATTGGAATGGAATGTTGTTTTAATTATATACATTTATAAAAAAAAAATTAAGAATACAGTGTGTATTTTAAGAATGTACCAAGCAGAATCCGAATGGAAGTTATGTATGATATTGAATGTTACAACTTTAGGGAAAAGACATAAAGGCGTCATACTCCAATCAGTAACTACAGGAGAAATTTTGTTTAATGAGAAAAGATAATAGATAATTGAAACAGGACAGACAAAAAATATAAATACAATGATTTGAATTGAGATGAGATAATTAAAATAAAATTGAGAAAATTAGAAGAGGGGAGAAGCTATGCAGAAAATGTAAAATAGTAATAAGATATGGAATAGAATATAAAAATGAGCATGAACCTGAATTTGTGTCTGTACGAAGAAATGTAACCCGTGATTACGCTGCTTTCAAAAAAGATGTTTTATTTGTATTTTTTTTCTCTTTGTGAAAACTCAAATAAAATTTACAAAAAAATAATAATAGTTGGACATGACACCATGATAGACATATTACCATTCCTAGAATAGGGATTCTCCAGTTTTGCAGTACTGAATGTATCTGTAAACTTCTCAAACCCTTTTGGATCTTATTTATAGATTCCTCACATTTGTCAAGCTTTCCCCTTCTGAAAAAGTTCCCTCACTATTTTATTAGGGGGAGCACTGAACAATATGAGATTTCTTGTTTTGCTTCTGTTTGTTTTTTTGCTCTCACTATACACATAAATATATTTGTGATGAATTATATGCACCAATACATTATGCATGTTTTGGTGCATAATGTAAACAGGTGAAAAGAGAGCAGAAAGGCCACATAACCACTATATTGTGCTGCTGGCCCATGGAATGGAGCCTCTGGAAATAAAGGTGAGAGGTTATCATTTTTCCAAATTCTTGGACATTCATGCTTGTCTGTCCCAATCAACAATCCAAGAAACATGGCCCTGGAGGAAGGGTAAGATTTCTACTTGTACGTTGCCTGTTGGCAAATAAAAATGGCTTCTAGTTGATTGATAGGAAAGCTCTGAAAACAGGCTGTACAGCACTGCTAATGGGGCAGCACATTCTGATCAAATTAAACTAATGGCATTGCTTAAAACCATAAAAGGAATTATTTATAATTATTCAGCATACACAATTGTAACGTACATGTTTATGTCAAAGTTTTGTACAAGCAAAATTGAAATGTGTCCAGAATGAGAACAAGAGAACTGCAGAAAGCTGCACTTCATGCTACTTAAGGACAAGTGTTGTAAGTTTTTTCATTCAGATTTTAAATAAACAAAAGCAAAATTGAAATAGGAACCACTAGTATTTAAAAGAAGACGAAGAGTGTTATTTGGACAAAAAGAATATAAATTAGGGGAATGTGACATATTTGACTATCAAATTTACACTGTTGTTAAGCATTACCTTTTCTAATCATACACATTGTCACCAGTTTGTGAATACTGTGCCTGCCTCCCTCCACTAACTATTGGCTTAAACAAACCAGAAATTGCATTAGAATGTACAGGGACACCCCACTACCAGTTATATAGTAAACAAACCAAGATCTGGTTTGGGATGATGCTCTAGTTTAGGGGTCTTCAAACTTGACAGCTTTAAGACTTGTGGACTTCAACTCCCAGAATTCCTCCTCCAGTCATGTTAGCTCAGGAATTCTGGGAGTTGAAGTCCACAAGTCTTAAACTTGCCAAGTTTGAAGATCCTTGCTCTAGTAGTTCATTTAGCTAGCCCCAGTTTTAAAGGAGTAAATGAACTCTATGGTGCACAGTAAGTTAAGTTTACAGTAAGTTAAGATTTTATAGAATATTTTGCAAATGCAGCTATCAGTGCATGTTACCTGTTGCCCAAATAGATCCTTTTCAACAATACATGTGTCCATGAAAATGCAACTTCTAATTGGAACCAAATTCTGAATGATGAAGAATTCCTGGTTCTAAAGTAAGGCCAATATGGTTAAAAAAACAAAAATTGAGTTACACTCAAACTGAGGCAAACATTTTCATGCTATAGTAAAGAATACTTCATTGGAATATTTCAATATTTATTATTTTCATTGGCAAAATAAGATTTGTGCGTGAGAGAGGGATTTTTTTTCCTGTAGGCCTTCAGACCAACCTACATAATTTATTGTACAGAGGTGCAAATGAGAAGATGGGAAGATTGGGTGGTAATTGACTACTTGGAAATAGATCACAGAGATTTTTGTGACCTTTGTGTCTGCTCCCCCAAAACATTGTGGTGGTTACTCAGAACTGAAAATGTATCTGAAATGGCAAGAGATGTAGGAACAAGACAAACGTGCATGGGATATTCTATGTTGAAACAAATGCATATATTGTGTTCTATTTCAATCTTTCTGCATTAGATCCAAGTTTTTACTTGTAGAAGTTGTCCTTGTCATTATTGCTTCTTGCCCTTCTATAGCAGTGGTGCCCTTCTATACTATTTGTGGATTGGTTGTCAGGTGCACTTTTTCTCCTCCTTACTTTTCAAAAATAGTGTTTCGTTCTTCTCTTGAAACTTCGGGATTCAACTGCTACATTCTGGAAAGATATTGGGGTGGGGCCTTCCTGTCCCTCCCTCCTTCTTGGCTGGGTCTGTGGCTGCAATTTTTGAAAAGCACTGCCTTAGGCAGAGCTGTATATTCTGAGGGCATAGTTGAGATCTCAAAGGTTCAAACTCCATATGGCTCAAAGGGATTAGTCAGGACTAGTCTTGCGGATTAATGGGGTGGGGGGAGGGGAGAGATTGTGGAAGGAGCAGAAAGTTGCCCGAGAGCTAGAGAGATTCAGAGATCTTGGTTTACAAGCTGCATGGAAACAAATCTGGTGGCAGATCCATTCATGGCAGGAAAAGAAATAATGGTGCATCAAGGAAAGAGCACCTACCTAAAGAGCAGCAACCAGAATAATGTACTGAATTGTATTTGAAGTTAATGTACTTCCCGGAACTTATTTCCAGACTGAATCTTAGTTAATAAGTAAATAGGAAAAATGACACATACTAATAGGACTGATACCTGGGGTTAACATTAGCCCTCTTATAATACTTATTTTAAAATGCCCTTTTCTTGAAGTTTGATTTCTAGAAGAACGGTCATATTGATATCTTACAATGACGTACACCGTGACTCCTTAAAGACACAAACGTATTGTTATAACATAAACTTTTGAGTTGTAATAAATGTCCCATAATTAATAAAAGTATTTGTTGGTTATACTAATGCAATGATTCTTGACGCATGGGTTATATCATAGATTTTTCTAGATTACAGTTCGATCCAACTATGAGGTACTATATTTGTACCTCAAATAATTTAACTTAAAATGACAGATCATCTGCAAATATTGTAATGAATGCTGGTATGTTATTTCTGCCTGTTTTCCCTTTTTGGGGCAGCTCATTTTAAATTTTAAGGGTTTTGTTCTTCTTGAAACAAGCACAGCTTTCTGTAATATGCTTTTGTCATATACAATATAGCCAATTACTGCTGCTCTGGATGATGGAATTGTAGTGCAATGTACAGGTAGTCCTTGCTTAACGACCATTCATCCAGTGACTATTAGAAATTGTGGCAGGGCTGAATGAAGGGACTCAAGACATGTGCCCAAAGTTGCAATTGTCGCAGCACCCCTGTAGTCATGTAATCAACATTTGGATGCTTGGCAGTCCACCTACAGTTTAACAGGTGTCAACCAAAAGGGTCCTGCAGCCAGCAAAGCTGGCTGAGGAACTCCCACCTAAAATCAGGTGGACACCCGCACCAAAGGGGTCCTGCAACACACACCACACACACACACACACACACACACCTTTCTCCTTCCTCATCTCAGATGCTCATTCATATATGCAAAGCTGCTGTGGCCTGAAGGCTTCTGCCTGCTCCCTGCCCCACCAGGCTGGGAGGCCTTGGCCAGATACCACATTTACCAAAGTACCCCACCTACTTTCATGCCGGTCTTTCGTTGCTGCTTACAGGTGCATCCAGGCTATGTGAGACGTGGCCTTTTCCCCTGAGATGCCTTGCACCATACTGCAAGTAGGTGCTTTTCTCACAATCATTTGGAAGTCTTGCTGTCCAAATTGTGCGATTTGGAGAGCATCGATTCCGAATGGTCACAAGAATGAATTCCGCTCTCAGGGTGCTTCAAATGACTCGTTCTCCAAATCATACAATTTAGAGAACAAGGCTTCTGTACAATCCCAAGAATGGCATCCATTTGTAGAATGGCATAGCCTGGGCATGCCTGTTAGCAGCTGGCCGGATAGGGAGCAGTCCAAAGAGGAGAGGAGATTGAGGGCATTGGGTGATAATAGTCACATGACCTCTCATTTAACTACTTCGCTCAATGACTGAGATTCTAGTCCCAATTATGGTCACTGAGCAAGGTCTATCCCAGATGGAAGAAGGCTGATTACAGGTATGGCTGAAGCAGAGCTGGTATTCAGCAGGTTCTGACCAGTTCTGGAGAACCGGTAGTGGAAATTTTGAATAGTTCGGAGAAGCAGCAAAAACCAACTCTGACTGCCCCCGCCCCCATCTATTCTCTGCCTCTCGAGTACCAGCTGATTGGCTGGGTCTTCTTTTGTTGCCCTGCACAGGAGAACAGAGCTGGAAAGCAGGTTAGTGGGATGGGGAGGGAATGGGATTTTGCAGTAACTTTCCCCCAGGAGTGGAGAGAAAATAGGGATTTCGCAGTAACCTTCCCCCAGGAGTGGGGATGGAATGGAGATTCTACAATATCTTTCCCCTGGAGTGGGGAGGGAATGGAGATTTTACAGTATCCTTCCCCTCCTATACCCACCAAGCCACATGCCCACATAACAAGTAGTAAAAAAATTTGAATCCCATCTGAAGGGTAGACAGAGTCACACCTGTCAGTGGATTACAATTCCTGTAAGTCACAGTCAGCCTTACCAATCATTAGCAAATATGGCAAATATAATATAATACTGAACATCTGGAGAGCATGACGTTGCCTATGTTTTGTACGGTCAGTTAATTTTGTTTTCTGGTCCTTTCTTAGCCAAACAGGGATCAGAGTGAGATAATACCTTTTTCTCACTTAAGTGATTTTCCTTGAACCTCTGCCCTCTAAAGTAGATTGTATCAGAAAATCCTGATTCACACTATTCCTTAAGACAAAAATCTCAGTCAGTCAGACATCAGTCGGATAGACAGACAGACATTTTGTGGAAGAAAAATGAATGTTGCTGGGGTTTTCTTATATTGATAGGTCAGTTTATCAAAGATCATGGCTGATTTGTATTTCCAAGCATGCTATTTGGGAATCATCATGACAGTAGCTGTCATAATGCTTAACATTTCTTCTCTACTTTTGCCTATTCCCATCTTACTGTGTTCTGCTTTTGATATTTTAATTGCATAACAACCAGTCACAAAATGTATTCAGTGAGAAGGGTGAGGTATATATTTTCCCACCATTCATGCTTTTCTCATTGTTCTTATTGTTTTTCCTGCCGTACAATCCGTCTTTTTCTTAGGTGAAAGCATCATTTAAGAATTACCAGAATCTTTGAAGCAATTTACAGTATACTGTACTGTATGTACCATACCACAGAAAATCACATTTGTAAAACGATATAGTTGAGGACTTCCAAAGTAGCAAAGTAAAAACACAATAGTAGCAAAACATGCTGAGTAAACAAAAACATTAAATAATTAAGTCAGTGTTAAAAATGGAATTAATGAATTCTTTCACTTTTTATTTCTTACAATGTCAGTATGAAGAAATGACATCTTCTGCCATGTTGAACTGACACATAACATGAAAAACACGAATTTTTTATTTCTAAAGTTTTCTAACTCACTTTATCGACGGAAGCCAAAAAAATCTTGACTTCAGCAAATCATTTGGAAAGTACTCCATGTCCTACTTACTGTTAAGATCCACATCACCTGGTAATTAAGTGGCACATGACTTCCGCAGACTTTTGTCACAGCTCCCCTCAAAATTGCAGTGAAAAGTGCTGTTCTTTTCTGGGCTTCGAGAGAAGTTTGCAGTGGGGAACTAGAAGTGCTAAAAGCTTGCAAGCACTCTTGGGAAGCAGCTCGCCACCTAGATTGGGGCATTTTTGCTGAGAGTCTGTGGCAGCAGAAGTAGCCAATGGGAGTATAAAATGTACATGTAGGAAGATTATCCATGCAGCCATATTTATCTCTGTTAGAAGCTCTATACTGGTCTCAGTTTAGAAACAGTAGAAAAGCTTTCTCAATCTGCTTTCCTCCTACTATTCTAGGACTCTAAAATCCCAGAAGTCACAGCCACCATGACCAGGAATTCTGCAAGTTGCAGTACAACCCAACCTAGCTAGAATACCTCAGACTGTAGAAAGCTGCAGATTGGGGCATTTTTGCTGAGAGCCTTTTAGATTTTAGATTTTGCTGATTAGCCTTTTAGTTTTAGACATTTCCAGATAGAGGATTATAATGCATTCATTTTCTAGAGACTACAGTACACCTAATAGTTTATATATATAAATAAATAAATAAATAAAGCCTGTTAAATCTCTCTTTCTTTCCCATTGCCCCACAAGGGGGGGAAATGTACAGAGAACCATCTTTAAAAAAACAAAACAGTTTTTTTTTAAAAAAAAGCATGAATTATAAAATAATGATACAAAACAATTGAGCAGCATTTAATACAGCAGCTATGTTGACCATTTCCACCTCAATTTAAGGCCTTTCCCTCTTGTTGGTGTATTTAATACTTATCAGCTCTGCTTTGTAGACTTTATGACAAAAAAAACCTCTTGCTCAAAATGTTAATTTTATGTTAACCTGACACACATTTTTTGTTCGAGGACGGGGAGGTTTCCCCCCGCCCTTAAAAAAGAGGTAGCAGAGAGAAAGCCGCTGTAGAAAATGTACTCTTCACAGATCAGTAGGCAAGCCAATTATGGGTCTTTCTGAAAGCATGCTCGCCAGTGTGCCTGAGAGGGGATTTATTTAAACATAGAGATGGGGGGGGGGGAGTCGGAGGGGACGGATGGGAGAGGCATGTTACAGCTTCTCTCTAGATATACAATGCCTATTTGAATATCTGTGAAAGGTTACAGCAGCATTTGAGAAAAGAGGTTTTATATTATGGCACGAAGATGGTGGCCATGTAGCTGTCAGCTTTTTGTCTAAATGAAATGGGCATCTTGTCAGGGCCAGGCAGATGGTGCTCACCTGCTCTTGGGCGAGCTCTCCAGCAGTCACCATATAACAGACAGCTGCTAGCAGTAAAATAGGCTTAAGCAAATGCAATAGTTCGGTATTCAAGCGCAATAAGAATAGGAAAAAAGTCTTTAGTGTGTGTGCCTTCCCTCTCCCCACCCCCACTTCTTTCTCCCGGGAGATAATATATAAAATACTGACCTCTCGGCAAAATATTCTGTGTTTATTCACTTGGTGGAATGCTCCCAAAGATAAAACCTCCAATGTATTTTCTTTCTATTTTGATTATAATTATAGGTTTCTACACCCCAACCCATGTAAAAAGTCCATTCTTTTCCTCATTTCTCTCAAGTTTCAGTACAAAATAAAAGTCAGGGGAATACCTAGCTAACTATAAAACCAGTAAGAGATCACCAAAGTCCCTAAATATAATTATTATTATTATTATTATTTTTTTATCCAACTCTTCCTAAGATTTTTCCCTTTCAAAATAATGGGATTTATTTTTAACGCTTGCAGTTCCTCAGTCTGTAGCTTCTGTACAGCTTTGGTTCATTTCACATAGTCTTTCCCACTCCCTGTCCTACCTTAAGGATGCAGAATGACATGAGATGTCACTGATCAAAGCTAGCTGGGGTATTTGATTAGATAAAGAATATAGAAGTTCAGATAAGCAAATATGTATTTCCTTGAAGGGTTCTGATGTAGTAATAGGCTGTGCTACCCATTTTAGCCTTTAAGATAATATAACTACCATTGGTGCAGCTTAAAGCATGATCAGATTTAGTGTGGTCTACATTAGATGGAGTAGGAGCTTTTTCCTCATGTCATCTTGTGTGCAACATGAGGTGTTATTCTCAAATGACAACACATGATATATAAACTTTCTCACACACACATACACACACCACACAGGAAGAGGAAAAAAATTAAAACAGTAGGACCAAGTCATCAGAAAGAGTGAGATATGCATTCTGTCAATTCTGCTTCAACGTTTTACAAGATATCCAAACTGATAATTTATAGCAATGTCAATTACTATATTTGGGGTATTTATAGAGATGAATCTATAATCTCCTGTATAATTTCATACATTCCTTGGTATAATTGCCTCTGATGTATTCTTAATTCTCCAGCCTGCCTTTCTGGAATCATTTTCTTTTCAATTTCATGTGTGCTTCTGGAAGTCTGGGAGAGAAATCGGGGGGGGCAGTGGGGGAGGAACCCATTCAGTGTTGCAAATTTTACTGTCCCTGGGTTTTAATGTTTGGCTCAAATGTCCCTTATAGGCAAAAAATTAGCCTCTTTTGAATATATGCTATACTTTAAATATTATATAGTAATGCCACGTTTTATTTGAAGACTGATTCCTTTGTTTGCATTTTTCTCTATTCACTATGTATATATAAGCAAATACACATACAACAATGTGAATACACGCACATGCACAGAAACGTATTGAAAGTCAAGCCCCATAGGCCAATCACAATATGTACACTATATTAATTAACATATTTTTTAAAATATTACTGTATTTTGGAATATTCAAAGGTCATGCCTCAAAATGTGTAAGGAAGTGTATTTAGAAGGAACATTTAATGTAATTTAATATAATTTACACACACACACATGCATACAAACACACCCTTTCTGTTACTGATCTTCTGGACATAATAGATAGTGGTTAACTCTGCAAAATACTCTGAAACAATTGTGCATATAGTAACCATGATTTTCATTCTGAGACTTTGATTTGGGTCATATTTGATTGCAAAAACAGATCAGAATACTTCAGAAATGTGGGATCTATTACAAGACTATTCAATATTTTCTTCTTATTAGATATTTTCATATTACCATCAGCACTGAGGTTTGTGTACTTTGTTCTGTTTACATTATATAAGGTTACAGTATATGTAGTTCCATAAATTAAGCCAATTTCCTTTTCCAACAGATGTTACCAAGAATACAATAGATTCCCCATTTTTCTTCAACATAAAGTTAATGATACTTTACTAGTTGTTTTGCTGTTTTCTTTCTCCAGAAGAAGTTGTACTTCTCCTAACCTGCCTCTTTTTTAAAAAATCAAACAAAAATTGGTTTTGGGAGCTCCATCTAGTAGATTCATCTCACGAGGCTTTTATGTATAAAGATAAAGAAAGATGAAAAGTAAGTACATGTGTATGTCCAGATGGGAAGTATGCTGTTCAGCCATGTGGTTGAGTGACCCTTGGTAATTGCAACATGGTGGTAATAGCACATGTACGTAGAAGTGTTGCAACAAGAAAACGTCCATCTGCTTTAGTACTTGAAACTTTACAGAAACTCTGGCAATTTACTGTTCCCAACAGCTTTGTTGCCTTGCCTTTTCTTCTGTTTTAAAAACTATGAAGCTTGAGCTATAAGCTTTTTCTTTAAAGCCAGTGTAAGTAGGAGAAGATACAGCTCCAGAAGGAAACAGTACAGCAGTAAAATGAGACATAATTCATCTCTCAGAATAGTATTGGAACAGAACTCTATCATGGGATGTGATGAGAAATATGGATAGTGTTGATTGTCAATGTAATAAAACCAGACAATACTGCCTGATACATTAATGGTAGATTAATTGTTCTAAAGCTGTTGTAGGATCTAATGAAAGTTTTATATATTTATTTTATATAACTTTTTTGGCAGATGGAGTCTTTAAATGGCTAGTATTGATTGTTGGATGAGCGCCTAGTGTTTGCTGCTGATGGGATTATTAGATGAAAAATTACAGTTAATTAATACCTGAGTTTGCATCGTTTTCAAGCCTGTTAATTGCATGTGCCTTGGTGAAAATCATTTTGATTCTTTCTGGCAGTGTTGGAGATTCATAAACTTTTAAAACATGTAAATTGGAAATGAATGTTGTATTGGTGGATTAGCATGGCTGAAAAATTATTCCTATTATATTTCCTGGCTAGCCACAACCATGCAGTGATATTTAACACATTCCATTTTTTTTAATTTGTCTGGATTGTTACTGATTCTTTGGAACATAAGTCAGTGTAGAAACATTGGGCTTTGAACTGGCTATTCAGCAACCAGTGTAGTATATTGGTTAAAGTTTTGAGCTGGAATCCTGGATCCAGGTTCAAGTTGACACATGATCATAGAGTCCATGGAGCACATTTGGAGTGGTATCTGTCATTCAGTTCAACCTACCTCATAGGGTTGTTGTTGAACAAAATAAGGGGAACATCCATTTATCAACTTGAAGCTCCCAGAGCAAAGGTTGACATGTAAATATTATTTAACAACAACAGCAATCTAATCATAATATTAGGAAAATGGGTGGAATGCAGCCTTCCTGTTGGAATCTTAGTAGATAATTCACTCTAGGTGACCCAGTAATCTGAGCCAAAAAAATGGTCTGTTGTAAGATATGACCTGCTCAGACTTTTATCATCTCATCATGTTTCTATTAATTGCATGATAGGGATCCTGCTTTCCAGTTGAGGTTCTGGTCTAATTTCAGCATGGGACCCATGTGGCTGGGGATATAAGGCTGGTAATTGCAGCACCATGGATAGTTCCAACAAAGCAACCTGCTTTTAGAAAGACTGGGGTTTTAGGAGAACTTTTAATTCATTAGCCAAGCACTGCACACTTTGCTTTAAAAAGGAGACTCTGGAAAAACCAAATATCTGGACGGAAGGAAGTTGTTTACTTTCTGGTCTGTGGCCTTCTACCTATGCTGTGTGAATGGAACCATATGACCAGGTTCAAGGAATGGTCTTGACTCTTCTTCAACAACCTCTGACAGAGTATGGGGAGCTTTATAGCCATGGATTCTGCTGCTTCTTTCTCTTGCTATAACTTTAAGCTTCAGCCAGGATCATCAACTATGAATCTCCTCTTCTTTTACCTTTTCATCTTCTGCTATTGCCGTAATATGCTTTATTTGCCAACATGCACAAGATGGATATGTCCTGGTGGTACCTGCTTTCTTTATATAAATGCTTCATAATCTTGTAAATAATCTTAACCTTTCCAAAATCAGCACATGCTTTTATTTTATTATCCCATTTTTCCTGATGTCTGTATTCCTGCATTTCTAAATTTATGTTCCCAGGAAGAATCATGCGTGCCTGTGACAGAACTGATGGTTCTCCAAACTGGATTTCACAAATATCTTAAGTGCATAATGAATGTTGAAGCCTCAAAACTGAGGTGTTTGGCTGAAGGAGGCATACATTTTATGTTTGTGGGTGGGTGTGGTGTGCTTGTTGGCAGGCATGCACACACTGCACAAAAAACAAACTGTAAATCAACTTGTTTGTGCTTTAGGGGAAAATATTGCGGTTGACGTGATGTCAGTTGATTTGCCATTTAATTTGGAGCATTATATTTGGCTTGGTTAGTACCATACAATGGCATCCCCTTGTGTTGACACTTCTGAGCATACTGTACTTATTCTCCTTTTACATTTTTGTGCTTGAGAATGTTATTTGTATATTGAAAATGAGATAAAGTGGAGAAAGGTATCTGCTGCAGTACTTTAAAAAAAAAAAAACTTGTCTACCAGGTTCTAAAACCTATAAAGGGAGCTAAACTGTAATAGTTTAATGTCAAAGTTTAATGTTTACAAAGAGACAGCTGTGTGGTCTGTGCAGAGCAAACAAATAGGAACAGGAGCTTTTTACAAGGGAGCTGGTGGATTTGGGAGCTGATCTGCCAAGTTTGATGGAAGGATTTGTTTGATTGCACGGATCTATGCAGGTTTTTTTTTGGCTGAGGCTGTTTGTATTTGGTTGTTTGCAAGCATACAGTCTGAGTTCATGGTTAGAATGGGAGGGGCTTAGAGCTGCCGCTGATTCTTTGATCAAGTGATCATCTAAGCTGGAACTGGAATCCTCGGCAGCAGTTGAATTTCAGGCAACACTGTTTAGAACAGGGATGTCCAACCTTGGCAATTTTAAGACAATTCCGGACTTCAATTCCCAGAATTCCCCAGCCAGAACTTTGGGAGTTGAAATCCACAAGTGTTAAAGTTGCCAAGGTTGGACACCCCTTATTTAGAAATAGGCAAGCTGTTAGGCATCATGACTAAAGAGAATGAACAGGGGAGAATAAGGAACAGGGGATTTAGCTGGAAGAAGAAGAGGTTGACCTGGGAACCTGAGAAAAGGATGGACACCAAGGGAGAAATAATGGTGACTTGCCATATGGCTGCAGTTGCCTTCTCAAAAGAGTATGCAAATTTTTACAGAAGCGAGCTTGGCTCCTTGCTGGAAGAGAAACTAAAGAATTGGAGGTCATTTCTTGTTTTAAGATTCATCAGGGAATGTGTAGCATACCATAAAAAGACAGCAGAATGAGACCTTCAAGGAGAATGGGACCTAGAGAGTTCTCCAGGAGCAGTGGAGAAGCAAGATGCTCCTCTATGAAGATGGTACCCAAATACCATGTAATCGGCTCTACATGTGCTACACCTTCCACCCTGCCAGTATTTAGTAAATTGGTAAATATGGCTAATGGTTAAAAGAAGGCAAATCTAGAAGCCTTTCTAGATGAATGATAAGCTTAATAAGAAGCAATAAGTTGGTGCAGAAGAAAAGGAAAATAACTCAGAAGGAGTACAAAGTGGTAGTTTAAGCCTGCAGGGATGGAGCCAGGAAGACGAAAGCCTAGAAAGAGATGATGTTAGCAAAGAATGCAAATATAATAAAAGGGATTGAAGAGTATATCTGAAAGAAAATAAGACTCAAGCCGACCATGGTCAGGAAAGTTTGGAAGCTAATAAAAAAAGCCCTGGTAGTGCAGTGATTAAAATGTAGTATTGCTGGCTGACTCTGCCCACTGCCAGGAGTTCGATCCTGACCGGTTCAAAGTTGACTCATCCTTCCATCCTTCCGAGATTGATAAAATGTGGACCCAGATTTTGGGGGGGCAATTGGCTGGCTCTGTAAACCTTTCAGAGAGTGCTGTAAAGCAGGGGTCCCAACCCCTGCTGCCACTGCTGCTGATCTGGAGAGCCGGAAAGGATGGGGGGGAGCATTGCTGTAAGGCGTTATAAAGTGGTATATAAGCCTAAGTGCTATTGCTAATAATGGGAATCAGGAAAAGGTAAACTTCCCAGTGCTTTCTGTGCGATGTTTTCTCTAAGAAGAGGGAGAGAAACCTTCCTGATACGGTTGCCAAAAGGGTAGGAACACAGCTCGAGGTTGATAATGGAACAGTAAGAACTTAAGTTTGTTTCTTGAAATGAATTCAGGTCTCCAGGGTCAGATATATTATATCAAGATATTGAAGGAGCTGGCAGAAGTGATCTAAGAACCACTGACTGCAAACTTTGAAAACCACTGGAGAATTGGTAAAATGAAGAAGAACAATGTAATCCTAATATTCAAAATGGGGGACAGGGAGGATCCGGGAAATTACATACCACTTTGCTTAATGTCTGTCTTTGGCAAGATCCAAGAGCATATTGTCAAGCCACATCTGCGAGCACGTAGAAAAGAATGCTATCGACTGCTAAAGAATGCTAATGACTCTTATCAGATTAAGTTCACTTCTTTTTATGCCAGAAGTAATTTTGTAGATGAAGGGAATGTTGCAGTGCTTCTTAAATCTCAGTAAAACGTTTGCCAGGGCTCTCGTCTTATCTTTGTGAATAAGATGGGCATATTTTGTGGACAAGATGGATAAATTTAAACAGTACTCAAGTCTGATGAATTTGCAGTTGATTAAATAACCACATGTAAAGAAGGGTCTAAGTGGTTCTTCATCCTGAATGGAGCTGTCAGATGAGGTCCCTCAGAACTCGGAGCTCAGTTCAACATAAATGTTTAGCTATATCCCAAGCTTAAAGGCTTAAAAGACTAAAACCTTGGAGAACAAAGTATAATTGAACACAATCTTTCTTTTATACAGGTAGTCCTCAACTTACAACCATTTGTTTAATGGCTGTGTAAAGTTACAACAGCATTGAAAAATGTGACTTGTGACTGGTTTTCATATTTATGACCTTTGTAGCATTCCCACAGTCATATAATCAAAATTCAGATGCTTGGCAACTGCTGTGATTTTATGAGGATTGCAGTATACTGGGGTCACATGATCATCTTTTGCGGCCTTCTGACAAGCAAAGCCAATGGGGAAGCCAGATTCAATTTACAACCATGTACTAGCTTAACAAGTGCAGTGATTCACTTAACAATTGTGTCAAGAAAGATCGTAAAATTGGGCATAATTTACTTAACAACTGTCTCAATTAGCAACAGGAATTTTGGGCTCAATTGTAGTAAATATGTTGAGGAGTACCTGTATTAGTCCAAAATCCACTGGATGTTGATTGTTCATGACAAACATTGGTTCCAGAAGTAATATTCGGCAGGATCTGACCATGAGTGGGATTCATATTTCTTAACAACTGGTTCTGTGGGTGTGGGCTAATTTGTGGGTGTGGCTTGGACATGTGACTGGGTGGGCATGGCTTGTTTGTAAATATTATATTTATGTAAATATTGATATATTTTTTATAAAAAAGAGCAACTTTTACCCAAAAGCAGGCAAAGCAGGCAGGCAGATTGAGTTGCTCACAGAATCACAGATTCACTTAGAGATCTTCGGTACCTATCTGCAATTGGCTACCTGAATCTGCACTGAAAAGCTTCAGTCCTAAGGAAGGTTCGGCTCTGCTTTTAGATTAGCTAGAAAGCAAGAAATCCAAGGATTTTTCCTGCTTTCTAGCTGATCTAACTCTCCCAGCAGAGCAGAACAGCTGATGGTAGAGGGGGGGAAAAAAAAGGAAAAATAGCAACTTGCCAAACCAGGCAAGTTGGATGGCTCGCATGCCAGGTAAGGAGTGAGTGGGCGGGGAGAGGCAGGGCCAGCCAGTGGAGCGATTTGCCGGTTCTCCAAACTGCGGACCATCATAACACGCCTTTGTGCAGCGTTTGCAAGAAATCATCAGCTGTGTCGCCTGGACAGCTGACCAGCGCTGCGCGCAGGTGCGCAGCGTTTGAAAATTCTCTTGTTTCCTGCTTTTTCAACCTCAGCTGTGCCATGCAATCCCACCCCTGGTTCTGACCAGTTCTGGAGAACCGGTAGCCCTGCACAGGAGAACAGAGCTGGAAAGCGGGTTAGTGGGGTGGGGTGGGAATGGAGATTTTACAGTATCCTTCCCCTGCCACATACACTAAACCAGGGGTGTCCAATCTTGGCAACTTTAAGACTTGTGGACTTCAACTCCCAGAATTCCTCAGCGCTGCCAAGGTTGGACATCCCTGCACTAAACCAAGCCACGCCCACCAAGCCACGCCCACAGAACTGGTAGTAAAAAAAAATTGAATCCTACTACTGATAGGTTCCTATTACTGGGTAGGAAAAGCCAAATTTAGAAGTGGGGGATAGAGGACTATTGGAATCCCTGCATTGGGTCTTAATTTACCTGTCAAATAATGCTCTTGCTTTAGGGCCAGCAGTGGGATCCTACCTGTTCCACTACCGGTTTGGTGATCGCGCGCATGCGCACAGCTTTCCACACACCAGCTGAGGCCTGCAGCACCAATCAGCTGAGAGGAGAAAGAAAAGCGCAGGCACGTGTGGAAGGGCCAATCCTGCGCTTTTTTTCTTCTTTCTCCGCTCAGCTGATCTTCAGAGCTTTTTTTTTTGCTACCAGTTCGGCTGAAATGGGCCTAACTGGTAGCATCACCACTGTTTGGGGCAGTGTATAGGAGACTATGAATACTAGAAGACCATTGTCAGTCCTTTGAGATAGATATGCAACAAGCTCAAAATGGGTACCAAGAACGCTTTTATTGTTGTGTGGTAGAGTTACAGAATCGTAAAAGCCTATAAGAGTTTCCTTCTTTATCTAATATCAACCAACACCAAGTTAGGGTTATTTTGAGTTTCTTTCTCCCTCTTTCCCCTTTCTCAGTGTTTTTTTTTTTTCTTTCCTGAAATTCTTCCCTTAACAGTTTGCTTATCCTCATTGCAAAGGCCAGGTCTGCATTCCTTTATGACCATTAACTGAACTGGACAGTTTGGCATGGTGTGAGAAGGCAGCAATAAACAGTTTGAGTTAAAAAAATGGGGACTGTGGAGAGGGGGAAGGAAATCCCCTGTGCAGCCTTATGGGTGAGAGAATTGAATCGCAGCTCAGAATGCTGGCATTGGTTCCGCTCTTAGTCCTCCCTCTTTTCAGTCATGCAATCCAGAGAAGTGGACCTCACTGTCAGGATTCCGGCGATCGCCCTAATTAACCTTACGGGCTGTGAAAACATAAATGCATATGCAGGGATGGGATCCGACTGGTATAACTACCAGTTCTGTTGGTCTGCGTCGCGCGGGTCCAATTTACGACCTGCTGAGCTGCCCGGACAGCTGAGCAGCGCTGCGTGCAGGTTCACAGCGGTTGGAAAAGCCCTTTTTTCCTGCTTTTTCAACCGCAGCTGTGCCGCACAAAGCAGCTGAGGTTGAAAAAGCAGGAAATAAAGGTCAGGTAAGAGCCCAAGTGGGTGGGTGGGCCAAAACAGCAGCAGACATAGAACTGGTTCTATGTCTGCTGCTCTTCAGAGCAACCGGTTCTACAGAGGTGGACAGAACCGGTAGAATCCCACCCCTGTGCATATGGGTATGATATGTGGGGAAGCAGAAACGCCACACAAAGATGCAGTACACTACTTCGTTACGCATACAAACGATATTATGGCCACTGCAATGTAAAGGGATTTTAAATGAATCCCAGAAGCCATGTTTTACATGCTTTCTATTTGCATGTTTCTCATTATCACATTTGGTTTTCGACTGTGGAGTATTTGGTTTTTTAAGGGGGGATTTCCATCACCTTGTTTTTTCAATATGTTCAAAACATATTGCACACAGCCACTGTGATCACTTATCTAATTCAAAACCCGGATCCTAAATTATACTTCACTTCCAGGTTTTTTATTTTTTTATGAAAACAAGCCTCTCGTTTAAGTGTGTTCAAGGAGCAATCCATAATTTCAGGAGCAAGAACAATGCCACTAGGATACCATGCTTCAGAAAGACAAAGGCTGTTTAAGACTGACAACAATTTTTTTCTGATACTTATTCCAGAACATGAAATTTGAATATGTTGCATGTAGCAAAACTTTATATTTCACGAAGCACGAATGGAAGTAACAAAAATTTATGTCCTAGATTTTGATGAGCTGACATGACTTAGCAACTGAGTAAATTTTACATCTATTCATTAAGAAGACTGCTGTACTATCTGACTTTTTTCCTCTCATCTTCTTCCCTCCCCTACTTAAAGCACACAAAATGATTTAAATATTTTCCTCCCCACCGCCCTTCCTCTTTCCATATTTCTATTCCATCCCCCCTTAAATTGGTTGCTGTGAAGTTTTACAATCCTGCCAAGTTATTTCCTTGGGATATAGTAAAGCAAGCTCAGCAGAGAGTCTCTGTGTGTTTGTATAAGAATGTTTGTAAATGTTAGCAAGTACCACTGCCAGGCTCATTGAACATATATATGCCTAGCAGAGGGACCCAAGAATAATTTCCAAACTGTGAATGACTGAAGTGGTTTCCCCGTACTGGAGGTGTTTCCTAATAGTGGGGGTGGTGTGGACAGAATGGGAGTCTTAAAAGATTAAAACCTTTCTGCTTTGAGACTAAAGCTGCCCTGGTGTTGCTTGCTTTTCCAGATTACCCTTTACAAAGGAAAAGGGGAAATAGCACTCTATTAGTACAGTATAAAACAGCCATGAAATTGCTAGGTTTTTAAATGCATTTGTTTAATGTTGGCTTATTTTAAACACATCATATAATCTCAGCTCTTTCTAACTTGAGGAAATGGGCCTTTGACTTTTGTTTTAAATGGTATCATAGATTTAAGATTGGCTAAAAGGAACAAATCAGAAGTTGAGTAAAAATAGCAGGAGCACAATAATTCTAAATGAAGGGATATTAATGAAATTTTATTAACCCTTCTCTCAAAAGATACCTCCTCCTCTTCCCCCTCCCCCAAACAAAAATTTGCTGATCAGGTCATATATTCTTCTTGGCAACTATGTTTACAGATGGGTGAGAAGGACAAGGAATAATTTAAGAAATGCAGAAAATACAGATACTGTAATGACCATTGTAGCCAAGTTTAAGAACAGTAAGCCATAGATGCAAATATAGTCACAATTCAGAATCAAATTGGCCACGCTAAAATATCTTGAAATAAAATACAGAGGCATCCTTTCCCAATAACGGATACATTTCTTGCTTCTTTTTTAACATTACATAAAACAAATACTTACCTCCCCCCTCCAAATGCTAAATAAATACTGATCTGTTTACAAAACCACGTTTGTTGTTCTTTTCAACACTTGAGAAAGCTAGCATTTGGACCTGAATTTTTTTTTTTTTTGAATGGATAAAAGTAAAACCTCACAATCCAATTATACGAAAACGATAGCTTTAGAATTGCGTGTTTAAGGACTTTCCCTCTGCATAAGTGAATTGTTTAAAATACTGTTTAATCTACATGATGATCCAGTTGATAATCCACATTGAATAATGATAGCACTAGTCTTTGAGATGAAATGCAGAAGGAGGGTTTTGTAGCTGGAGGGGGGGAGTTCCTTACTGACATTCAGTCAATTTCTATATCATGAATTTCTGATCCAGGCCTCCAGTTCTCAATCTCTTGTTGTTTTTAAACTCTCACCATTTACTGAACCCGGGTGGGTGTTAATCAGGATGGAATCACCCTTTTTCTAGGAAAATTTTCTTTATGTACGTTCTTACAGTTGTTGTTTTTTTGGTACATAAAAACTGCAGTAATACTGTTGAGATACCATCTACTGTAGATAAGATTATTTCATCACCTGGAAAAACTGTAATAATAACTTGGGCTTATTAGTGAGAAGTCTGGCGTTGTATTTCATCAGCTCGTATCTCGATTTTAAAAAAAAATCAACTCTCTTTTCACACTGGAATGACAGAATGCCACATGAAGTGTGTTCGTCTCAGTCAAAAGAAACTTTCTGTACAGTCCTAACCCAACAAGTCTGTCTCACAGCCAGCAAACCAGAAACATCTATATCCCAGTTATTCAGCAACTCCTATGGGGCATCCTTCCCAGTTAAATCCTTCCTTTCTTTTGCCCGCTGCAGGGTTATTATCAGAATACCAGCACATCTCAGCCAATTTGATTGGAAATTGTTTAATTTGTCCTCCTCGTTTTCTCTCCTTTTCTTTCTTTTCCATCTACAACAGTCAGGAAAGAAGTTGCATTATTATCCTTTGAAAAACATTATTTAGAGAATTTGAACAAGTTTTTTTTTTTGGACAGTGTGGGAGAGTTGCAAATAAATGGGGAGAGGGAGGAAAAAATATTGTTTGTTTGCACCATGTTGGATTTCTCCATATCGAAGTGTATGATGTATTGTACAACAACATGGGAAACCTATATCCTTCAGTGAGGCTGATAAACATTGATCATTTGCAATATTTCTTTGGGTATGCCTGTATAGTTATTTTGTTTTTTTGCCAGGTTTTTTTCCCCTGCATGTAACTTTGTTAATTTAGCATGAATATTAGTGTGTCTTTTTTTTTTCCTCCTCCCCCAAAAGTGACATCATTATCCCAAGGGGCTTTTTGGTCCTGTAGCGAAAGTAATATTTATTCTGCAGTCCTATGCATGGGCAGTGTGTTTCTCTCATAGGAAGCGATAATTTAATACAGTATTTTGTTAGCTTGCATTTGAATCTATATTACTCGAGATTACACTACATTCTATTAGTCAATCCATAGTGTTATTGCATTAGGTTAGCTAATCATTAGTCTTCCAGGTTCTTTTACTAACATGCATTATATATTTAGTATTATACTAATACTGATTTACTCCTTTACTTTCCTCATTGCTGGGTTAACATATCACACTAAATTAGAGAGTTGGTTCTGAACTCCAGTGATTTAAAACTGCAATAAATAATGTAGTTTTTTAGTGTTGGCTTACATATAGTGAAAGCTGACTCCTATACTCTACACAGGGCAATGTATGAACCCAGCTAGTTACGCCCAGACAACAAACTATGGTTTACAAGACAATTATGTGTTATGAACTTGGGCAGTTTGTCCAGATCTGTTATTAGTGAAACAATTTTCTAAAATAAAAATGCTTTTTTTAGTGTAAAACTTCTGGCTTTGGTAAAGGATATCACAAAATAATCCTTCTGTCTCAAAACCTCACTGGGAATTGACATTCAAAACAAATCTACTTTGCTGGAGTTTTTTTAAAAATTAAATAAACCTTTTCATAAATAAATATATCCTTCACATTTCATTCTTAATTGGCACCAAAATAGAGAGAGAAGTCTAAAGATCCAGCTAGATGTTCATCTTGCCAATAAAGTCCTCATACCCAGGTTTTTTTTTCCAGTTGGACTTCATATGTATTGCTTTAGTAGTAGAATTCAGATTTACTAAAATTCAAATATTTTTCATTATACAATGCATACAACAGCCCAGTGAACACATTCTGGAGAGAGGGAAGTTCCTTGAGGACATGCTTCAATATGAGCCTGAAAGATTGTAAGAATAAACCTTTGGTCCCATTGACCCATTCAGATTGGCTCCTGCAATATTATCCTGGGATGTGTATATTTGCCTTCATTCATGAATCTTCTTAGTTCCAATGACCTGGCAATATCTACCCTGGTAACATGCTCCTAAGATCTTCAACTCTACTCAGCCTTCTACCTGGGAATCTTTTTAAATTAAATTATTTTTTATTCGTCTATGTTGGAGACAGACTGACCAAGCCAGGGGGAGGAGTCAAACAGGGAATTAGTTTGGAATCCCCTACATGGGCACAAGAGGGCAAAGTCTGACCACCCTTGAATGTCTTCGAACCTTATCTTGTCTTACCCAGATGCAAACCATCATTCTGAGAAGATTCCTGTGTATAGGCTAAAGCGATAAAACAGCTAATTGAACTCTTCTCATGTGGATCTAGTTTTTCATGCCTGACAATCCTTTTATAAAGATGCACCTTCAGCAAATATAGTTTAGCACAAATAGACTATATCTATCTTCAATTAAACGGAACAATCATGTATCTGTCCATCATTCAGAATCTTTTCAGAAAAAAAAGATTAAATCTAATGAGTCAACAATTAGTAGCAAAAAAAAACCCCACCCTTCTAAGATGTCTAAATTATGTGTGCACTGTTCATAATTTATTGTAATACATACTTCTAGATGTTAAATATAAATGGTGTAAGAAGTTTATTGTAATAATTACAGTTCCAGGGTAGATAACTTATTAAGATTAAAGCAGTGTTTTTGATAATGTGGGAATTATTCCCTGGTACTTGGTATTTCATAAATAGCTTTTCCCAATCTGCCTTAGAAGAGACCAGGTATCGTTTCCCACATGGTGTTCTGAAATTTGGATGATGGGGAGGAGCCTTGCTTTATAGATAGTAAGATTCTTCAGCTGCATATGCCTGAGTGTATTTAAAGTTTAGCTGCAGAATTTGGTTGCATACTTTGTATTCGTATGTTCCTTACTTTCCAGTTTCCTCTACCTTTTATTTCATACACTCTGATTCCATAATATTAGTTTCTAATGTGAAGGATGGCAAGCTGTGGTTTTGAATTATCATAATTGTCTGATTCAGGTGAGGTATGCTTATTAACCAAACCAAAGACTAGCGAAGGAATAGTGAACTTTGTACCCAACTATGAGTTGCCTTTTAATTCACAGTATAAATCAATCTTTCTGTCTTTCTTTTTGTCTCTCTCTCACTAAAGAAAGAAAGAAGATGGGATAGGAAGTTAACTCTGCTGCCTGTCTCTTTCACTTAAAAGGGGGGTGAAACCCTTCCACCCTGCATTTCATTCCAAGGACCAAGTGTGGTGCTGTCTTCTTCCCAAAAAGGAAAAAAACACAGAACTTTCTGACCTCATGTGGCCTATTTTTTCCTACCCGCAAATTTTCATAAAATTCCTTTTTTCATAGAATATCTACAGAACTTAGAAGGCCAGCTTTAGTCTACCATTAGAGAACAAACACTTTACAATTAAACTTGACCAATAATTCCTGATTTATGGTTTAGAGCAGAGATGGCATTCAGCAGGTTCTGACCAGTTCTGGAGAACCAGTAGTGGAAATTTGAATAGTTTGGAGAATCGGCCAATACCACCTCTGACTGGCCCCGCCCCATCTCTTCTCTGCCTCCCGAGTCTTTTTTGTTGCCCTGCACAGGAGAATGGAGCTGGAAAGCAGGTTAGTGGGGTGGGGAGGGAATGGAGATTTTACAGTATCCTTCCCCTGCCACACCCACCAAGCCACGCCATGCCCATCAAGCCATGCCCACAGAACCAGTAGTAAAAAAAAATTGAAACCCACCACTGGTTGAGAGATTAAGAGATCAATGCCAAGCTTCCAGATAGCTTCTTAGCAAGAGAGCAGCATTTGTATATGGTAAATATTAATAACTATCACCATCCAGAGTTTAGTTTCGGATTAGAACTCACCACCATTAACATCAGGTTGATGGAGATATAAAGTATATTCGGTTCATATTTTGCACTAAACCTAAGTATACGTTGTTTCTTGGCTGCTTACCATGTTGTGTAAATCTCTGTTGTGGTTGATGCAAACAACTAAAGCTTGATATGATGTGCAAACCAGGTTACTCTGCACCTCTGTGGATACTAATGAAAGTAAGAGATAGCAGCATCTCCAGTTTTAATCATTTTACTACTTGCTCTGGTCATTATCCTGTAGTTGCAGGACCTTATTTCTTTTCTTAATGACTGAGATCAGCTTCTTATGAGCACTTCTACTAGTTCTTCCATTGCTGGTAGACCTCATCCTTTAGAAGCATAAAGACAATGTGCAAGAAGCTGGCAATTATATTTGCATATTTTATGTCTCATTGATAGTAGCAGCAAAATAGCTGCAGAATGTAGCTGGGATTTACATACTTTACTTGCTGGGCTATCTTTAAAAAGGTGCTATATTGGATAAGTTTTTTAAAAAATTAGATGTATTTATATGCAACAGCATAAGTGCTCAAGATATAAATGTTACATGGAGCAAAACAAAAAGATCTTGCTAATTTCACAAATACAGTCTGAGCAGAAGTACTTTCAAGTATTAACCCCAGAAAATACTATAAAATTTCTCAAATTCACTCTAAGATGGACTTGAACTGTACCTTATAGCAGCACTGGAAGCATAAACTGACTTGGCTATCTGAGAGGTTAACCAGTTTGTAACTCTTCTAAGGAATTGGACAGGATCTGCAGAGTTATGTGTGTGTCCAGAGGTGGTATTCAGCAGGTTCTGATCAGTTCGAGATCCGGTAGCGGAAGTTTTGAGTAGTTTGGAGAACCGGCCAATACCACCTCTGACTGGCCTCACCCCCATCTCTTCTCTGCCTCCCGAGTCCCAGCTGTTCGGCTGGGTCTTCTTTTGTTGGCCTGCACAGGAGAATGGAGCTGGAAAGCAGGTTAGTGGGGTGGGGAAGGAGTGGGATTTTGCAGTAACCTTCCCCCAAGAGTGGGGTGGGAATGGAGATTTTACAGTATCCTTCCCCTGCCATGTCCACCAAGCCATGCCCACCAAGCCGTGCTCACAGAACCTGTAGTAAAAAAAAATTGAATCCCACCACTGATGTGGTCACCTGTGTATTAGATCCATGGCCTTCCACATTACTCAAGACATCTGAGAGATAGTATGTGGTTGAGTCCACTCAGTGATTAATTAATTCATCCTTGAAGGAGGGAAAGGTTCCACATGCCTTGAAGGCAGTCTTTGTTTGCCCATTCTTTAACAAAATTATAGCTAGATCTAACAATTCTAGCCAACTGTTGTTTGGTCTCCAACGACTTGTTTTCTAGAAAGGTTGTGAGGAAGATGATCGGGGCGTAGTTCAAAGTATCCTAAGAGGAGCAGATTATTTGGACCTCTTCTGATTGAGTTTCAGACCTGGATATAATAATAAATGGCGGTGATCACATTTGATGATAACCTCTGGCAGAATCAGGATGCAGGCTTTACCTAATAAGAACAAATAGTTGTGGGTTTGGAGACCACTTAGATTTTACATTTTTAGTTCTGGATGGGGCCATGAGTAGGTGACAACTGTGCCTAGAAGGACATTTGTATAAAAAAATAATCTTTTATATCAGTTGACCCAGTCCTGAATCAAGAGGCTCCGTCACTCATGCTTTAGTCCTTAACACATTTGTACAGGTAGTTATGGGCACATTTTAATACATATCTGTAGCCGCACTGTTGCCTCAGCTGCACTGTTTAGTGGTTGGCTTCTGGGTGCAATTCAACATATTGGTTTTCTATAGAGCCCTTATGATATAGGACCAGTATGTTTGAAGATCTCCAATTATTCTTATCCATTCAACAAGATTAGGCAGGGATGTCATGCTTCAGATCTACTCTATATTAAACAGTATCATCTTACCAGACCCGGGAAGCATACCTCCTCTGTCACTGTGCCCACCCTGTGGGAAAGCATCCCCCTAAGATCTAAAAGGTCCCAATCCTGGTTTTGGCCTACAAAAAGGCCCTAGAACCTGGCTCTTCCCTCAAGTGCTGGGACAAGATGTTGTATGAATAGTCATTGTAATTTCTGTATGTGTCTTACAAATTACTGTGCCTGGCATTATAGAGATGCAATGTGTGTTTTTACTGGTTTATTGGATTTTAATGTATTTTTGTTATTGCTTTTAATACTGTTAGCCACCCAAGGTCATTTGCCACACGGGTGATCATATAAATTGAATAAACAAACAAAACAAAAACAAAGTCCATGGATTTTGAAATAAAACAAACCAACCCATTGCTTGCTTGGATCTGAATGAAAGGGTCAAGATACGGCTTTACTCTAACATTAATCAGGTTACTGAGAGGTGCAGTAGTGTTCTATTATTAAATTTAAAACCTCACAGCCTAAGATGAAGGCAGTTTTAATGAGATGAAAAGGCTTAACTGGAGCCCACTTAAATTCATTCTTACCTGTTTATGCAATCTGCTCAGATCTTGACCTGTGCTGTAATCTTTCCTTTATGTGTTTATAGTCTAGAGACTGGGCAGAAAACAGAATAGATAGATGTCCATCTGATACAGCCAACTGTAGTGGAGTGGGGCATTGTTTGCCAGATGGCCTCAGGGTGTGTTTCTTGGACAAGCCACTCTTTAGTATGTTTGCAGAACAAGTTCTATATTAGCCATTCCTGAGACAAATTTATTTGGATGAATCAGAATGCAGTTAGTCTTGATTATTTTGCATCTTCTTCTCCTCGCTTATTTGTACTATTCTGTTGAGCAGTTTTAGATGTTATTTTGGCCTTGTGCTAGTAATCCAGTGGTAAAGTATTCTATTAATTTCTAGAAATTGGAGTAACATTTTTTATGCCTTCAAATCAACCTTGACTTTGAGCAGCTACCTAGATTAGTCCCTGCTGTTATCTTGGCAAGGCTTTCACAAATAGTAGTTGCAGCTGTCTTCCTCTTAGAGCTGGGTGAGAGTGACTAGCATAAGGTCACTCAGCTGCTTAACGCCTAAGGTAGAACTAGGACTTAACAATATTCCAGCGTCTAACCTGATGCCTTAACCGCTACACTAAATTGGCTTTCAGGAATCATATGTAGAGGTGTGCAAAACATTCTGTGCACAAAAAAAAATCAGGTTTAAGAGGCCCTTTCTTGGACAAAAACAAATACATTTTGGACATTTTGGTCCATCCATGGAATGAAATAAGCGCAGGCACATTGATGCCCATGAAATCCCATTGTGAGGTAGCAGTTTACTGGCAGTCATTGAACTTATAACTGCAATTGAGCCCAAATTTTCTGTTGCAAGTTAGTTGTTAAGTGAATTTTGCCCCATTATATAAGGCCTTTTTGTTGCCACAGTTGTTAAGTGAATCACTACTGTTCTTAAGCGAATCATGAGATTGTGAAGTGAATCTGGCTTCCCCCCATTGACTGTGGAAGTTGACTAAGATTACACGTGGTGATCATATGATCCCCGGGACATAAATACATCCCACTTGCCAAGTGCCTGAATTTTTATCACATGACCATGGGGATGCTGCAATTGTCATAAGTGTGAAAAACAGTCATAAGTCACTTTGTTCAGTGCCTTTGTAACCTTGGTCAGTGACTAAATAAATGGCTGTAAATTGAGGACTGTTGTATTTTAAACGTAAACCAACTTCCTCATATTCCTCATCAGAAGCTTCACTTATTCAACCATTTATCTTTATATTATTTAGACTCAACCATGCCTCTTAAGAGATCCAAAAGATGGAGTTTTAATTGACCAGCCATGGCTTGGGCATTCCTTTAAATTTCCCTGCCCCCTTCTGAAGTTGCATCGATTGAAACAATATTGGCCAAGGATGCAGAACATGGTTTCTAGAATTGTTTTTTCTCCTCTTAAAATAATTCCTACTGTGGGTCATGTGGCCAGGAGGGAGGAGGCTTAGAATAGTGGAGTCAGCCATGATTCTGATTTATTGCCTTTCCCACTGAGTTGCACTGGGATACATATTCTTTTCTGCAATGTTTTTCTCCACAGACTCTGCCCTGATTTGCTCCTTTCTCAAACTCTTATTCTTCTTTTGCTGCTTCTCTCCCCCCATCAAAGTTGGTCCCATTCTGTTCAGTTTGGGAGGGGGGAATCAAGCAATTGATGGATAGACATAGTCACACACACACACACACACAAACACACACTGTTCATATTTTTCTCCCCAATGTTCCACTGGGTTGGAAAGAATTTAAAAAAAATAATGCCAAGGAAAACTTTGAAGTTTAGCCCTGTCATGTTTCTTTATATAGTCTGCCAGCCTTCTACAGTAATATTTGATCACCAGGTCAGTGCTGACCTTTCTTTGGAATTTTAAAATCTTTTCCAGACATGGAGCAGGTGGTGTTGTGAGGTGAGTCAAAAGCCTACAAGATCTTACTCGTGTGACTGCTCTGAAAAGTCGAAAAGAAAAGCCAAGAATTATGCCTGCAGTTCTAGTGGGAATATATACCAGTGCTTTATGAAGTTAACTTCTATTTTCAACCTTGTGACCCATTAAGCAGCTTTGCTTCATGCCACTTGTAACATGGGAAAGAAGCAGTAGGGATGGGAGTCGGAGATTATCCTGACAAGGGGATAGAAAGGAGGGGATCTGAATGCCAGAATAAGCACAATTTTGCCCCTTACTGTTCAAATCAGAGATTGAATGAAAGGCCCTTAAGCAAATGGACATGCACAGACCAGCTTCATTTGGGAGGGAAAAAACAGCTTACATAAGCTGTTAAGGTACTTACTCTTGTAGTTTATCAGCATGTATAAAATAGTAGGAAGTTGAAACAGTAAAGAGCTGCATTGTTTCTCCTCTGGTCCATTTCTGTAACTTAATATTTTGTTTTCAACCAACACTGCTTTCAAAACATTGTGGTGTCATCTTTGCTTGTCTCTTCATTTCAAGGCAACAAGATTATAACTTTGTGGACCAATATAAATACCACAATAAAAAGTAGTGCAGAAGGTGATCTGAAATTTGGACTGTGCTTCTGGGATAAATATTCAAAACAGTGAGAAGCAGCACAGTTGCCAATACAATTTGCATTTTCCCCTAAAGTCTGTCAGGAGTAGAAAGGACAAGTGTACAAGATGTACAAGATTAGTTTCCATTGGGACAACTGTACAAGATGTTATACCTTGGATATGTCAGTAGTACCCAACTTACTATGACAATTGGGACTGGAATTTCTGTTCCAGTCAAAAGTATAGTCAGACCCAATTTTAGGGGAATTTTTATGGTGTCGTAAAGCAAATGACATGGTTGTTAAGTGAATTGTGTGGTTGTAAAGCAAATCCAACTTCCCCCAAAGGTCATAGATCATGATCACATGACTGCAGAATGCTGCAGCTGGTCATAAATGCGAATCAGTTGCCATGAATACACATGTGATTATGGGGTGGCAGAGTGGCTGGTAATTTGGGTGCAGGTCGCAAGATACATTTTTCTGAGGCAATCGTGTTTGTGAACCATCAATAAAGAAACAGTTGTAGTAGAGGACTACCTGTTGTACTTACTACTTCCATTTTTCTCCTTACGCAAACTAGGGGAAAAAAAGGTTAAACTGGAAAGGGGTATATTAGTATACTTAAGGTAGTTTCCTGTCTGAGGAGACTCTAAGATGTACTGGAGTTACAGCCTCGGCATTCCTGAGCCAGTAGGACCAATGCGATTGGGGATCATGGGAATTGGGGTCAATCCCATTGGGAGGGCAGAAAGGTGGTGATAGCTGATTTAAAGGAGCCACTTAGCAATTTATTTTCTCCCTGGCACAAATATCAATCTTAGTGTCAGGAAAAGAAATCGTTTACTGTATTATATTTGAATGGCAGTAGAAGTTGTGAGTTGACTTTCCCTCCTGTGAGGCTGTCCTGATTCCTTAAATGGGTAGATTTATTCTTCTTTCCCTTATAGCCTGTTTTTTAGCAGGACTGAAATTGAGGGGTTGACTGAGCGGTGGAAATATTTTTAACCCTGTCAAGTATGAAGAAATGTCAGTCTATATTGAGGGAAAGATTGGGAGGGGGTATTATCCATGCACTCTTTTGTTTTTGTTTTTGGTCCCAGTCATGAATGCCCTAGAGCTCAAAGCTTCTCAATTGAGGGATGTCCTTTTAAAGCAATTTAAATGAGCTGTTTTATGAATTGATACACAAGGTACTTAAGGCATAACTGCCTGCATTCTCTGGCTCAAAAATATTACCACTTCCAGCAAACAACGCAGCTGTGGTGGGTCAAGGGTTAAGAACAGGGGAGATACTGAAGAGGCAGGCTCATGTTGCTTCCTGTAATCTGTGAATAACCTGTGCTTGATTAAAGCCTACTGATTTGCTGTCACATTTTCTTGAAAGTGCAGAAGGTAGACTAAGTGACAATGTGGCACCAGTGTGACTTGTAGGCTCTGGACCTGCATGTAGATAGAAGCATTGGTGGAGGTAACATATCTAACTGGCATAATTTATGTTGTTACCTTGGTTTAGTTCATGTGATTCAAGTAACGAACAGATGGTCCTCAACGTATGACCACAATTGAGTCCTCCATTTCTGTTGCTAAGCAAGATAGTTGTTAAGTGAACTTTGCACCATTTTACAACCTTTCATCAGAAGATCGCAAAAGGTGATGACATGACCCCAGGTCACTGCAACTTCATAAAAATGAGTCAGTTTGCAAGCATCTGAATTTTGATCACGTGACCATGTGGATGTTGCAATGGTTGTAAGTGAAAAATGGTCATAAGTAACTTTTCTCAGTACCATTGTAACTTCCAGTGGTCACTAGATGAACTGTTGTAAGTTGAGAACTGCCACTATAACATTGCAAATGAGGAAATGCCCAAAATTTGCAGATCTATAAGAACATTTCTTTAAGTGAACAAAATAGCAAGTTGGATAGCCCTAAAGCCTATGCTGTGGCAACTATCTACTGCAGTGATCTAGACATGCCATCTAATGTTGTTTTTGTTTTTTGTTTCAAAGCTATTTCAAATACTTCTAAGGGGCTATATGCCAAATAACTCCAATCCCAGAATTACCCCATGTTGGACCTTTAGCACTGCTTTTCACTTTCTCGTTTTGTCATTGATATGAACAGATTGCTGTTATACCTCCTAGTTTTCTGGTTTTCAGTCATGAATATTGATGAAGTACACATCAATCTGTCAGAGTGGATGAAGGATTCTGTGAAATTATAGATATAAGCATTACCTGCCATTATTTTTATTTCTTTGGAGCAGAGCGAACAAATTTCAGGCTTCATTTTTTTAGCCTCATGTGAAGCAACAGGTTCATATTCAAATGCTTTGGACATTAATTACCATCAGTCCTAGCCAGCATTGACAATTATAAGACATCATGGGATTTTTCATCTACTATACTATACTATACTATACTATACTATACTATACTATACTATACTATACTATACTATACTATACTATACTACAATACTACACTAAAGAGCTCCAGAGTGCAATCCATTGATTTGTCTGTGCCTTAAATTTAGAATGCCTACCTAGAATACTGCATTTAAAAGATGCCTATATGGAACAATGAGAACCAGTTTGGTGTAGTGGATAAAGGCTAAAAACCAGGAGATTGTGAATTCTAGTTCTGCCTTAGTCACAGCCAGCTGGGTACTCCTGGGCCAAACATTTTTCCCCTGGAAGAACGCAATGGTAAATTAGTTCTGAAAACTGTGTGAACTTATCCAAGCAATTGCTAGAAGTCAAAACTAATTTGGAAAGTGGGAGGGAGGGAGGAAGAGGGAGAGGGAATATAAGTAAATTATCTCATTAAGTAGTTTATTAAATATCAAAATAATATAAATACTTGTATCAGACTGAATAAGAGGTAATGAAATTGAAGGGCACAATTATCAAAATAGCAAGCAGAATCTTTTAGTATCTTTTTAAAATAAAAGGGTAGTTAATCAATGAAGCACAAGGAAACTTTAATCTTATAAATATTGCTGGAATAGCTTTTGCCAAGCAGGGCAGTTGTTAATCTGCTCAGAAACATAAAGTCATTTAAGTGGGTTGATTAATAAGACTTGGTACCATAAATCTTGTCAGAAGCTGTGGGCATAAACTTTGACAGGAGTTCCTGGCTTTTATGTTTCATGATTATAGTAATGGTACTGGATTAAAACAGCATGAGCCAGATTTCGATACGTGGAAAAATGATCACATCAGTTCACTTTACAAGTCTACAGTTGGATTGAGAAATCAAACAACTTGACAACAGGTTTAATGCTATAGAATCTGAAACTGAATTCCTATATTCTTGAGTGGCTTTTAGCACCATATAAATCTAACCTTTCTCTTTTTGTATGAATTCCATGTTAACTGGTTAATGTAACTATGTTAACTCCAAGAACCATTCCTTCCACAGTCTTTTCCATTTTAACAGTCAATCTATTTTAACTTTTATGTTGTAAGGGAACTTATTATATAGTACAACTGATGAAATGGTTTGCTAAGATTGTCTTTTACTTCTGTCTGAGTATATTTAATGAACAATTATTTTGGACTTAAGCCTCACATCTAAGTTCTCTTGGTGAGTAGTTGTCAGTTGGATAGTCAATTGGCTACAGAAATGGAATGAATGAATAAATAAAGTAGCTATCTTATTATGGCTCATGGAATGTTCACTTACCACAATTACCTTGGCCAGAGTTCTTCACAGTGCAATTCTTCTTTGAAAAGCAGATGTGTATACTATATTTCTGCCCTATAAATTCTTGACCCTACTTGTTACATTCAGTATTATTTTTTTAAAAAAAAAGCTTTTAAAAAGAAGGGCTGAATAATGCTGCCTTTACAGTACTAACAAATAACTGTTGCATTTCTTGCACAAGATAGACATCAATCATTGCAGTTTATTGAAGACACCGAAGGAGGTTCCCCATGTGTAGTCAAGAGGAGAATGTGTCTTGAACAGCCTTTTTTTCTGGAGGTGATACCTGAGAAGTTACATGAATTGGATTTCATCTCAGATTGAGCAAAGCAGGTGGTAGGAGATAAAACACTTTTTCAAGCTGTAAATTGAGCGTACTTCACAAAGGAACTGGTGGTGTTTTAGCCTGTCCCCTACAGTTTACCAAAGTCAGCTTGCATTCTATCACAGTACTATCATATTGGTCTCTGAGTACATAAAAATGTTGTAAAGTGGAAACATAAAATTTACAAACAGTGTGGGTGGGTGGGTGGATAGATAGAAAGACAGACAGATAGATATAGATACAGACAGACAGATGATAGGTCTTTTAAATTAGGTTTTGTTTTAGCTTAGTGACAATTCTGGCAAACTAAAGTAGCTGCCTACAGCATATAGGCAACAAGCTATATCTGTTATTATTTAGGAAGTCAAACAATATCAGTGTATACATTTTTTATCCCATGTCTGAAAGGAATATTTTATTTTTCTGTGTAAAATTAAAAGGGTGCAATTTTCTTAGTATCATTCGCTAAATATACAGTCCTTTTTGCTGCAGCTTTTTTTTTGGGGGGGGGGGGGTGCAGCTGTAACACATTCGTCTCCTCCTTCCAGTTCCACAGTTTAACTTTAGGACTGTGCATTGTTTTTGATTCAGAAAGATAAAAAGGGGTACCACAGTGCAGAGGGGACAAACAGAGCACACGAGTGCAATTTCTTAAAACAGCTGTGTCATTGTGAGTTACATGACTGCTCTCCATAGCTGCTGTCACATCCAAGGAATAGGTGTGTTAGATCACTGATCTCCAACCTTTCCAGCTCGAAGGAGGAGGCAGAAGTGGCAGGGGGAGGAGAAGGGATGATTTCACACACACACCACTTTCCCAAATGCAGCATTGCATGCGCACTGGCCCACTACTTCCATGGCCTGGTTCTGAACAGGCTGCGGTCCGGCCCTGGATTGTAAACCAAAGGGTTGGAGACCCGTTTTGTAAGAAATTTGCAGACGTGCATTTATGTTCCAAAGTATCTTCTCACTTTTGAATGTGGAACATTGCACAGCCATATTTAACATTGCTTTTTCCCATTTTCGGAATGTGTAAATTGCCTAGAGCTCTTAGAATCACCAACCAATGTGAGACCTTACTTACCCTGACCAGACCATGTTAGGGTTTTTTTATAATAAGGTTCTGCTAATAATATCCTTTATTCTTCCTGCCACCGTAATACCTGTGCTTACACTATAAATTCTTCAGACTTCTAGGGTTGAAGGAAACCTGGGCAAGAGTTCCCAACCTTCCCTGTTACAGCCTCAGTTCTGCATCATAAAGTTCTTTCTATCTACCATCTAGCTTATGCGTCCTGTTCTTTCCTGGACATTTAACATGTAGTGGCACTGGAATTCTCCCACCATGTTTTTAAAAAATTCTTAAATACTTCAAAGTTGCAGTCATGCCTGGCATTCTCCTTGTTTCAGAGGATTTTAAAGGAAGGGAAGTTGTAAGGCCTCTGCAGAAGTTCAGAAAGAAATGTGATGCTCAGTTGTGGGAGGGCAGGCCTTCTGAGGTGTGAGGCCCCAGTCTTGTACTCAGGGATCTATTCCTATCAATATTGCTGACAGGTTTATTTCTTTGTGCAATGCAGATAGTCCTTGACTTACAACCATTTGTTTTGTGACTGTCTGAAGTTACAATGGCACCGAAAAATTGACTTATGTTCATTTTTCTCACTAATATCCGTTGTAGCATCCCCATGGTCATGTGATCAGAATTTGGCCGTTTTGGCAACTGGTTCATATTTATGATAATTGCCGTGTCCTGGGGCCACGTGATTTACCTTTTGTAATCTTCTGATAAACAAAGTCCATGGGGAAGCCAGACTCCTTTAACAACCATGTTACTCACTGAACAACTGCAGTGATTCACTTAACAAATGTGGCAAGAAACGTCTTAAAATGGGGCAGATTCCTCACTTAGTAAATTTTGGGTTCAATTGTGGTCATAATTCAAGGACTACGTGTAGTCAGCTTGCATGTTTTTCCCTCCCAGATTGATTGTGGAGCATCTCATTTCCAAATTTGAAGTAAAGGAAAGTAAAAGGAAAGAATTTCCAAAAACATCTTGGATGTGAGTTTTCCTACTGTAGGCACTTCTATATTATACTGTCCTTTCCTGAATTTGACAGTTGTGTGATCTTTATATAGTAGATAGTTTGGTAAAATACGGATCAATAGTGCAGAATATAATAATTTATCTGCCTCTTCTTCTCAAATTTATTTGCTAACATGCCTAGTAGTTATAAAGGTTACTTAAATTACTCTAGTGAAGCACTTTTGAAAGAGCTTATAGAACAATAAATAACCTGAAAGTGGGGTGTTTTTAGAGACAACACTTTTCTGTTTTCAGACGGTCCCTCCAAATCCTTCTTTCCACCTCAGACACAGGTTTATTCAGCTGGTTATTCTGTATGTCAGATCCTCTCCTCTTCCTACTTGGATTAAAAGACAACACTGTTAGCCATAACTGAAGCAGAAGCATAATATAGGGAAAGCTGCTTTTAGAGTGGTTTTAGGAGCCTGATCTTTTTTCCCTTTCTCTTTTTCTTGGCTGGTTTCCAGTGAGTAGGGCTTCTGTGTAAGCAAAGACAAATTGTTTTCATACTAATCTGAACTAGAAAGTGAGCTGCTGTTTGTCTTCTATGAAATGGCCCTGGGTCGCCCGATGTGTAAATCACACTGGTGGTGAGGTGTGAGATAAAAGAGCAGAGTAACTATTCCTGTGGAGATTACATCACTGCATTCTGTTGGAGTGACACACTCCAGATACTTTTCCAAAACATGGTCGGAACTGGTCGAGGATAGTGGTGTTGTAACTAGAGCCTTCCGGACATTTTAAAAATATTTAAAGCCACACAGTACCTTCTTCCTGCCCCTCTCTTAGCGGTTGCATTGTTACTGGGTTTGCTCACTTAATTCAAATCAGAATGCCAGTGCTGGTTAGACATTGTGCAAATGGCATGTTTCAGAAAACCTCACTTTAATTCCACTTGCATTATTTTGATTATAGCATTTGCACACATACCTGTCAGTAAATTATATTATTTATTTACTAAGCAAATTTATATGGCTGCCCAATTCACATATGGGTGGCTCCAGATGGCTTACATTTAAACATCCACTACATAAAAACCCCATAAGCCCTCCTGCCCGATAGCAGCAGCAACACAATCAGATCAACCTCTTGATCAGCTTCATCTCCATTCATGGTCCCCAGATCCAGTGACAAAAACCACATTTTGGGGGACTTTTGGAAAAGCAACAGGTTGGGGACCCAACCGTACCTCGTGGGATTGATATTCCACAGAAAAGGGGCCATCACCGAGAAAGCTGTTTTTTGTGGTCCTACTAGAGGTACATCCCTAATTGATGGGAGTGGTAACATAACTTGGGTCAGCCAAGTTATCCTAGAGAGCTGGGTGAACTTATGAGAGTAGAGGCAGTCCTTCAAATCATAAACCAACAAATTCAAATTGTAGGAAGTTGAAACACTAAACTCAGGAAACAACTAAAAAACTTTTCAGGGGATACTCTTATTTTATATTGTTTTGTAGAGATTCTTTTAGGTAGTTTGAAGCAAGTGAAGCAGCCTTCAGAAATGGTACCCCTTGTTAGAGCACAGTCTACTCCTTGCCTAGTGACATCTCCTCCTACTGCATTATGAGGAGTAGAGCACTCATAAGATGCCTTCCATCAAGCTTGAAGCTTCTCAGAAGGGGATTGAACTTGGCCTTGCATGTTGCGGTCCTAGACAGAAGCATCCAAAAATGTTTTCCTAGGGTGCTAGCACACCTTAAAATAAGTCTAATGTTGAAAATCTTGCTCTTTCTCATAATGTGTATTTACAATGTTACAGAACAATTGCAGTACAACCACTGAATGTCATAATTATGCAGGCAAAGCTTGGTCTGGATAACATTTTGAAAATATTTTTTTAATGTATGGGGCTTTAAATTATAGTGAAATATGTGACCATTAATTCCAGCTGACTTAGCTTACTAGTTTAAAATAGTAAAAGATATAAATTCAGAAGATCCTGGTTTGAATGATAGCCCTGCCATTAACTCAGTAGTAGCCTCTGAATCTACTTGTTGCAAGAATTAGTGAGCTACTTTCTTCTCCAAGCTGATCAGCTCTTAGTGGATTCCCCTCTATTCCTTGGCAAATATGGACTCTGAGGTAGGATAAATAGCTTACATTTGAAGAACTATATGTGAATTGAACAAATGATGTCTGATCTTAATAAAAGTCTGTTTCCTCTATTAATATAAAAGGACGTCTATATGTCTGAATTGTGCATCTATTAATGCTAGCCGAGGAATATATGAGCTATAAAGTTCACCACCCTAGTCAGCAGGAGATTGACACAGCAACATTAGACATTTCTGACTGAAAGAGTCCGGCTGTAGACAGGCCCATTTTTTCCCACCAAGGAAGGTCTGATTTCTATCAGGTTTCCACCCCTGCTGAGACAATGGCATCTGCTTTGCGGAATCAGCCATCTTTCACAGTTGGTCCTGACCTGAAGGCCTTCAGAAAGCCAGTCAAAACTTGGGCCTTTGAGTCTGGATGAGCTGAGTCCCAGTTGTTGAGTTGTGGTATGGTTGCCATTTCATAATTTTAAATGTGTCCTGTTGCTTTGTGTAATGGTTCTGTGTTTCTTGCTGACTTTATTTTTTTAGGTTGGTCAGAATTACTTTGTTGTATTAGGTGGTCGTATAAATGTTATAAATAGACAGATAAATAAATAAAGAGTTGCTTTTATCAAATCTGGAAGGAAGAGGCAACATTGTCTTCATTAGATGAGTCTAATTATCTGGTTGCATGTAACAACTATCTGCAGTCTTAGTGACAAATTAGCTGGAAAAGCATCACTTAAAACCAAATCATTTCTTGGAATACAAGTGTCTTAAAACCTGTGCTTTCTTCCCACGCCAAGCTGTTTTCAGCTGTTGTTGCATTTTTAAAAATATTTTGTTTCCAATTTTGGAATTGCCTAAGAGATGAAAATGAGCATTAGCTGGGTTTTGTTGACTAGGATGCTCAGGATGCCTTTCCTGTGCCTTAGGACAGCGGCTCCCAACCTTTTGGGCACCAGGGACCGTATTCTGTGGAAAGAGGTTTTTTCCATGGACTGGAGGGAGTGTGGTTTCATGTGCTGCCTATATCCCACCATTGGGGCATGGCTTGTTTGTGAGGCTCAGTTGCTGGCATGCCACAGACCTGGGATTCGGGACTTAGAAGATTAAGGTTGAATACTACAGCAAGTTCTAATAACCAACATTTTTATAAAGGGGGGAAATGAATATATCGACTCATCCTTTCCCTTTTGCTTTTGCTTTTCCTATCTTCTTTTTCCCCTCAGCATTGAACATATATAGATAGTTTAAGCATCAGGTCCTGTGTTGAGTTGTTCAGCTTCTTCTGCATTGTGATCTACATCATTCTTTATTTGCAAAGCAATACTTGCAGGCAGCAGTAATAAATCAATTAATGACTCTGATGAATCATTTAATGGCTGACAAAATACCACTAAAGCCAACAGCTTGGATCTCTATAGCAGTACCAGAAGATGCTGGTTGACTCAGAGCTGGGAGATGAAACAGCGACTGTTAGCTCAATTAGCACAATTAGTGTGCGATTTAAAGGCTTAGATGGCATCTGCTGGAGTATACCAAGCCGGTGTGTTGACTGCATGTCTCAGTTTGGAGGCTGAACTCATCCATCCAGGTTTTCATCATCTTCCATGCCAGTTTGATTTTAAAAATACCATCAGTGAGCATCGGGAACTATTCAGCAGTGGACTTTGCAAATAGAGCAAAAGTTATAACAGTCTGAACCTTGTTTCCTATTCTGCAGGAGGAATCTGTCAGACTTCCCACACGTGCAGATGCTAAGCTGACATTTCCCACAAGTACAGTAACTCCACCAGGTGTGCCAATTGCAATCACTGCTTATTGGGCTTGCTTGGCCATTTTGCTTTAAGTTTGACCTATGAGCAATGCAAATGAGTTTTGAGGATGTTGCTAATAATGCACTGATGCATTAAAATGTACCTAACGGCTCTGAAGAGTTATAGAAGTGTTACTATATAACACATTCCTGATTCTACTCCATTAGCCTTTAATTTGTGGATTATGAGCGTGCCCTTACTGAAACTTTAGGTGCACTGTCTTTCTCGAACATAAGGATGGAGTCCATAATCAAAGCTGCAGAATCCCTTCCCTACACGGTGAATAGTTATCAAGGCTGCTATTTGTCTTACCACGTTGTAGGAACCTACACAGACATTTAGTTTCTCAAGGGTAAGAATAAGGAGGAAACCAGCAGCCCCAACAGCCTTTCCTGTTACTACACTAGCTGGGGTTGTTAAGAGTCTATTTCCGCAACATTTGAAGAGCCACAGATTTCCCCCACTCCTGCTTTAAAGTCCCCAGTGTTTTTTTTGGGGGGGGGGGAAACTCATTAAGATAGTGCTCGGGCATCTTCATTTTAGTTTTAGTAGTGTGATTTTTTTTTTAATGAACTTCTGTTTTTAGAAACAAGAACGCACCATATGAATAGTATAAAATAGCTGCTCTGTGTAGTCATGCTGTCTCCTTGGGCATTCACAAAGTTTTCCCTTTTGTTGACAAATGAAGTGCAATTGTACACCACCTATGAAACAGTGTAACTTTATAGCAAGAAAGTTCATCACTGTTGGTGTAGTTAATTGTGTGGATAATCATGTCAGATGTTCGGTGAATACAGGTAGTCCTCGACTTACAACAGTTCATTTGGTGACCATTCAAAGTTACAACGGCACTGTGGAAAAATGAATTTATGATCACTTACAACCATTGCTGCATCTCCGTGGTCCTGGGATCAAAATTCAGACACTTGGCAACTGACTCACATTTATGAAGGTTGCAATGTCCCGGGGTCATGTGATCACTTTTTACGACCTCCTGATAAGCAAAGTCAACAGGGAAGCCAGATTCATTTAACAACCATGTTGCTAATTTAATAACTGCAACAAATTGCTTAACAAGTGAGGTAAGAAAAGTCGTAAAAATGAGGCAAAATTCACTTAACAACTATCTTGCTTTGCAACAGAAATGTTGAGCTCAGTTGTGGTCGTAAGACAAGGACTACCTATAAAACTTTCAAGTAGAAGTAATCTTCCCTTTCCATACAACAGTGTATGAATATGTATTTTGTGGATAAGAATGAGAATGCTATACATCAAACAAATAAGCAGCATGAGGTAGTTGGCAAAGCATTTTGAGAGTAACTAGATAAGTGGAAACCACATGTGTATGTAAGCTGATAATGATCATAGAGGCACAGAAGTCTTGCTAATTGTATTTAGCTACTTAACTGTTGCACAGTCTTTGTCTTGCATACAATATAATGAAAATATGTGGGAGAGGATCTTATTGGACTACTGATTTTAATAAGTAGAAAATGTATGCACCTAAGCTCCTTCAACCACTATTGTGACTATCTTTTGGGCATTTTCCCCATTTAACATTTCTTCTTTATAGGGTTGACTTCTCGTCCCTCTCCCACACACTATATATGTTCATTTCTTTATTTGAATTATTCATAGGGGAAAACATTTTTAATTAGGAAGTGAGAGAAAAATATAAATAATAATTCAACTAATTACTTCTTGTAACCTGAATTCTGTGCCTAGGTTTTCCTCTATCTTAGGGGTCTTCAAACTTGACAGCTTTAAGACTTGTGGACTTCAACTCCCAGAATTCTTCCTCCAGTCATGTTAGCTCAGGAATTCTGGGAGTTGAAGTCCACAAGTCTTAAATTTGCCAAGTTTGAAGGCCCTTGCTCTATCTTGACCCAGGGATCACCATTCTTTATTCACCTTTACAGAACTCTGGGAATTTCTTTTAAGATACTGGTCCAGACACTACGAAGTCTTTTAGAGCTTCTAAAATTTACTTGGTTTCTTGATATCCTGACTCTTGTATGAACCTCAGAAACAGATACACCCTGTTAAGTAATATGATAAATATAGATAGTAGAGAGAAAAACAATGAAGACTCTTCTATTTCTCAAGAACAAGGAGACACTAATGATGTCACTGCACATGTGATTGACCCACTGTTGGTCCATTTTGGAGAGAAACCCTACCCGGTAGAAGTCCAAGGAACAGGCAAGTAGAAATTTTATATTGTAAGAAACAGCTTACGGCTAGCCTGGCTGAAATCTCCTGATACTGCACCTCGTAGTGTTACTTAAGGTAAGAATAGTTTGCACCTGAGTTGCAGAAAGTTCCCTGAACTCACCAGCCATGTTCTTTCTAACACAGATGAGCTACTATGGGGAGGATGAAACTAAGGAGGGTTGTTACAGAGAGAAACAATGCCACACGGCAGGCTTCTAAATAATTCATCAAGTCTGGTAGATACGATTCTTCCCTTGCATTCTGTTCAGGGCACTGTGGATACTTTAATTATTAACTTCCAGCCAAGTGTCACAATGTGTATGTCAAATTGACATGTGCGTATCTTGGAGGAAAAAAAAATAACTTCATGATTTGATGGGAAGTATCCCTGGGCCAGAAGAGCTTTGCATAGTACCTGGCATTCCAACTGGCAACTGTGAAGGGCATTCCAGGCCAGCCAAGAAATGTAATAGATGTCTTGTTGCGTCTGTGATATGTCCAAACTGAGAAGTTGCACACACCACAAAAGGGACCATGATATCTTGCATTTCCTTTGCCATGGCTTGGCTGCATATCCATGGTGAGTTTTATCCTGTTGTGGATAAAGAGAGCATCGCTTGTACATTCAGCTTTAAAAAAAAAAAAACTGTATTCTTTGAAAATGGTTCTGATGAAAGTTTGAATGTATAACGAGCATTGCTAAATAGCGTGCAGATTTTTTCCCCCTTTGATAGTTAGACGGGTTGTAAAATAGTAGAATGTCTGAATTGCATTATTGTAAGCTATTTTAGGGATCTGTCTAACTCTGGAAGCTCACCAGAGAGAGCTTAAGAGTATGCTGGAAATCTCCTGAAAAAATAAAATAAAATATTGGCTGGCAGTTTTATTGCAGTACCTCCTGTCTTTGGAGGAGCAACACATTATGTGATAGGGAGTGTTTGTTTTTAATAAATATAATTGGGTGTTCTGCAATTTAGAGCTAGATTCTGTATATACGCTCATTACTAGAAGTAGTAATGAATTACTAGGATTACTTAAAAGAGAAGTTGTAATATTTTCATGGTCTATTTAAAAAAAATGTTTTTAAGATGTGAATAAAAGAAGAAATATATTTTCCCCTGGTTTTCAATTTGATGATGCAGAATCATCTTTTCTACTACATTCTCCTATTGGTGTCTTATGTTTATATTACTTTGTTGTTTGTATGTACACTGAAAGCTTGGGCACCAAAGAAAATTCCTTGTGTATCCAATCACACTTGGCCAATAAAGTATTCTATTCTAATTCTAATTCTAATTCTACTCTATAGAGCTAGAAATGGCTTATGAACTTATTTTTCATGGTTGTGTATAACTTTGCTTTTATACCTTCATTTTCTTTAAAAACATACTGGCTCAGATAGCTGGGAATAGGATGGGTAGATGTCAGTCATTTCATGGAGAGTTTGCACCTACTTTTCATATCCTCTATTTCAGTATATAGGATTCCTTCCCAAGCTTGATCTGCATTCCCTGTTTTGTGCTTGTCATATATTCTTTGCCCTTCATTAGTATTCCAAAGTAGGTAAGTCCTGAATGTATAATGATGCTTTAAAAATCCAAAGGAAAAGCATTCTCTTCCTCCATCTCCCTACTCCCAAACTGGTAGGAGAAAAAAAAATGCTCAAGCTTTAGTTGTACCTAATAAGGAGGTAGGGGAAGAAAAAAAAGAATCCTTCAAAACACATCACAAGCGGTTTCCAGATGTTTTGGATTGCAACTCTTAATATTTCCAGCCCTGTTTTATAGCTATAAGGGGATGATGGATGTTGTAATCTGGATGGCACCAAGTTTGGAAAGGCAAACTTTAAGAGTTTACTTAAGTCTTCAGTTTTGGGGGGAAATCCGATGACATCTTGAATTGCGTTGATTTGGGAGAAGATTATTTATTGGGACCAGTAGAGACACTTGCACCTATTTTTTTTTTTCTTCCTTTGCAACCATTTTCCAAAGAATGTAAACCCAGCTGGAGATTTTTGAAGTGGCTGCAAATGACTGGGGAAAGTACAAGGAAACTAAAGAAGGTGGGGGAAGAATATGATTTTTTTCTTTCTTTGAACATCATATCCTCCTGGCTCTTTTTAGGGGAACTCCTTTGAAAAAGAACTGAAAAGGAAAGGGCCTGTTAGTTGAATTGCGTTAGTATTTTATATGTTGATTAGGACTGTTCTATTTGTAACACAAGAACTCATTCTGAAGTCCATTCTGCAAACATTAAAGCATTAATTCTTGTTGTCTTCCCATTTCTGCTATGAAATGGTTATGTGACAAACTCTTCGCTTCTTGTTTTTCTTGTGTTATATCAGGCTTAGATAAAGAACTTAGCCACAGCTTTTTTTAGTAAACGATTACTTAATTTAAATAGGTTTCAGCTTTGCTTTGCTATTTGCAATTAAAAAGCCAGGGTAGGTTAAAAATTGAACCTACAATTTCTGTTGCTAAGTGAGACAGTTGTTCAGTGAGTTTTGCCTTGCCCCATTTTATGACCTTTCTTGCCACAGTTTTTTTAACAACTGAATCACTGCAGTTGTTAAAGTTAGTAACACGGTTGTTAAGTGAATCTGGCATTCCCCATTGACTTTGCTTGTCAGAAGGGCACAAAAGGGAATCACATGACCCTGGGACACTGCAACCATCATAAATATGAGTCAGTTGCCAAGCCTCTGAATTTTGTTCACGTGATCAGTGGGGTGCCACAAGGTTCCGTCTTAGGCCCAGTACTCTTCAATATCTTTATTAACGACTTAGATGAGGGAGTAGAAAGGGAACTTATCAAATTTGCAGATGACACTAAGCTGGCAGGAATAGCTAACACCCAAGAAGATAGGCTCAAGATCCAGATGGATCTTGACAGACTAGAACACTGGGCCGTATCTAACAAAACGAGAAAAGTAAAGTCCTACACTTAGGCAAGAAAAACCAAAAGTACACATATAGACTGGGTGAAACCAGGCTCAATAGCAGTAACTGTGAGAGGGGTCTTGGAGTCTTAGTGGACAACCAGCTAAATATGAGCCAGCATTGTGCAGCAGCAGCCAAAACAGCTAATGCAATCCTGTATTAACAGAGGGGTACAATCGAGATCAAGTGAGGTACTAATACCACTCTATAAAGCCTTAGTAAGACCACACGTAGAGTACTGCATCCAGTTTTGGTCACCACACTATAAAAAAGATGTTGAGACTCCAGAAAAGTACAGAGAAGAGCAACCAGGATGATTAGCGGACTGGAGACTAAAACATATGAAGAACAGTTACAGGAACTGGGCTTGGCTAGTCTAGTGAAGAGAAGGACCAGGGGAGACATGATAGCAGTGTTCCAATATCTGAGGGGCTGCTACAGAGAGGAAGGGGTGAAGCTATTTTCTAAATCACCTGAAGGCCAGACAAGGAACAATGGGTGGAAACTGAACAAGGAGAGATTTAACCTGGAAATAAGGAGAAACTTTCTGACAGTGAGAACAATCAACCAATGGAACAGCTTGCCCTCGGAAGTTGTGGGAGCATCATCACTTGAGACTTTCAAGAAGAGATTGGACTCCCATTTGTCAGAAATGGTGTAGGGTCTCCCATTTGGGCAGGGGGTTGGACTAGATGACCTACAAGGTCCCTTCCAACTCTGATTATCTGTTAAACATCTGATCCAATTTTTTGTTTATTCTTCTGAGACCTTGCCATTTTGCCATATTTCATCTGGCAACATATCTATTGTTTCACGGAAAATACAGATATTTTTTAAAGATCATGGGGAATGCTGCAACAGCCATAAGTGTGAAAAATGGTCATCAGTCACTTTATCTAGTTCTGTTGTAACCAAACAATTGTTAAACAAACTGCTGTAAGTTGACCACTACCTGTAATGGGGAATAATCATGCAATTTATATAACATAAGATCCTAGATATTTTTTTTTAAAGGAGCATGTCAACATTAGTTGGCATTTAATGAATGCAACTCCATTTGTCAGAAATTTATACATATTTTTAAAAGAGCAAATTTAGTTGAATGTTTAGAATATCATTCTTTTTTTTTATCAGAAAATGGTCCCCTATTTGTTCTATATCTATCCTAATGGTAAGTCAAAGATGATTTTTTCCCTAAAAGGTACGCTATTTCAACTATGGCGTTGTCAGAAACTGAGATGGATGTGCTTATGATGTGGAAACAGAGATTGCATATGAGATAGTTATTAATTCTTCTTCGAAATCCATAAAGAAATGATTGTCCCAATGAGCTGTTTTCAATATCAAACATCTTTGTTCAAAACGTTAAACAGCTAACATGACTTTAATGTGCAGACTGGGATTTCTGGTTCATTGCAACCTGGCAATATTTTGTTAGATTTGAAACTGAAAAGTGGCTTTATTATTTTGGTTGGAAGACCTTGTTAAATGTGTGCATTTTAAGATGCTGTTGCTAATGTCAGTGTGATGTATCAGTAACAATTGATAGCAGTTCGCCTTTATTTTTTTTAAAAAGGAAATGCCATGCTATAATTTATAACCAAAAGGAGAAAATACCTTGCGTCATCATAATGAACCTTTCTGGAGTCACAGCATTAAGATATAGCAACTTTGGTGAAGAGGAAATATATTTGATAATATTTTTGATGGGTCCGTTGTAATTGAGGCTTACAGTTAACAACCTGTAGTTCCATATGTAGTTCTTTCATTGTGACAGCTTCCTGTACAGTATATATATCCTGTGTTATAGGGTAGTCCTATGATAAAATCCAGTGGAACTTTAATGTGGCTTTCAATAAATTTCATGTGGCTATATTAGAAGTTATGGGTTCATTACTGCTTTATAAATAAGATGATAAAAATTGCTAATCCACAGAAAAGATTTTCAGAAACACCTTCCATGCATCTGATGAAGAGGACCAAAGCTTAAACAATATACAATAATGATTGGATTGTTGCAAGAGACTTCATTGTTTTTGCTGCAAAAGGATTAACAAAGCGAGGCCTCTGCATTATTTCTTTGCTAGTTAGCTTGCTGACTTCATTCCTAAATGCAGAACAAGGAAGTGATGGAGCATTGTATCACATATTTCACTGGCTTGCTGATTCCATTTCTTGTACTTCCCAATGGCTACTAGGCCAGCTCTTAAATACAAGGCTACAAAGCAAAACAAAAGAAAATCATTGCAATCGGAGAGATTTCCCATATTCAGATTACTGTATAAAACAAATCATTTGGCTGCTCACATTTTTCAACAATGATTTTTTGAACATGTCAAGTCAGTAGACTGCTGATTAAATTAAATGTAGCATTGATAAGACTGTTGTCTGTGATCAGTGGAGACGCAATCCTTGACATGATTCTGGTTGCAGTTTTGCAATCTTTCAAACATTAGTCATAACTAAATCATTTATTTCATTAAGTCTTTGTTTGCTCATCCTTGATTGCATTCAGAGTAGACAAGTTTTCCTTTGTTAATTTTTGACTAAAATGTTTAAAAGCAATCCCTTTGGAAAAATATTAATCTGTAATGCATTTTTTTTCTATTTTTCCATGTGGGAGTTTTGTATAGATATTTCTATTTATCACTATCTTGGGCATTTTACTTCTAGATTAAAAAAAGAGGAATCTACTGTTGGCAAAATTTTTCATAAAAAATTGAGCAATTAGAATAATGTTTTCATTAAAAATACACAGTAGTACCAAAGTAAAGCAAAGCAATAGCAGAGTGACTGAAGAATTATCAGAACAGAACCTACTTTTTAGGTCTGACAAACAATATTTCATCACCCTTGGCTTATCTACTTTTTGTTATCCTTCAGCTGGCTATTTATATGACTTAGTTTCTCAGAAGGGAAATGGGCAGAGACATTAAACTCTATATTCAGCAATAGAGAAATCTACATTTAAAACAAACCTCATTTTTTTCAAATTGCAATTTTATAAATCTCTACATGGTTCTCAAAGACTCTACATGGTTCTCATAAATCATCAAGACTGATGATTTGAGAATGGACAGTTGATGTTTATGGGGTTTTTTCTTTAGTCTTGCTGCTGTATTATAGCCATTATTAAAGTGATGTCAACATCCCTTTTGGCCTCAATTTTTGTTTTGTCTTACTTAGCACGAATGTTGTTTTCCCTTCGAGTCACTGGTGACTCTTTAGTGAATGCCTAGGCTCGACCCCACAGTTTTCGTGGCAAGGTTTTAGAAATGATTTGCCATTGCATGCTTCCAAGGGCTGAGTAGATGTGACTGGCCCAAGGTTACACAGCTGTCTTTGTGCTCGCAATCTCCCAGTTTCTAACCTGATGCCGTAAACCACTACACCAAATTGGCCCTCAATTATTCCCTGACCCCCTGAAACAATAGAAAATGGAAAGAATCAATAGCAATCATTTTGCTAAGCAGGAATATGCTAATAATGGAATATATCAGATTATGCAACCCAAGCTGGTTATGTATGTATGTATGTATGTATGTATGTATGTATGTATGTATGTAAGTAAGTAAGTAAGTAAGTAAGTAAGTAAGTAAGTAAGTATTCTCCTCTACCAGCCAGTCAGTCAGGTTATATATATGTATATCACTGCCTGGTGGAGGATAATAGCATGACTGCTAACTGACATCAGAATGACATTCAGAGAGACACATCAGCTCACCACCCTTTTGCATAATGCTTGAATAGAGACTATGTCCTTTATGTTGAAATTGGGAAATTACTAGGGACAAGGAAAAGGCTGTTTTTGTTCGTTTGTTCTTGCTTAGTTTATTGACTGTCTGGTTTAGCTAGCAAAGTACCTTTACCCTTTCTCTTTCCAGTTCAGATGAACACATTATATCAGGGCCAGTTAATCAGTAAACTTTTCCTGCAAATCCCACATAAGCCACATAAAATACTGCCAGAGATCAAATGAGGACATAGACTAAAGGCTTTGTACCTACCTCACAACTTTCCTTATAATGCAGCAGCTAAAAGCTGTTCGGTGCTTTTGAAAGAAGGGAAGAGCATACAGAGAAAATAGGTAGAAAGGTTTATATGTACACACCTCTTTTATTTCCTTGGCTTGGCTTTAAATATTAACTGTGATCATTTTGCTCTTTAAACATGGCAGGTTAAATATTTAGCACTTCTGTCTTTTAGATTATGTTCTAAGTTTTGGTGGTATAGTCCTCAGTTGAAAGAAAGATCTTAGTCACTTTTGTCTTTAACTGAAAGTGATGTTAGTAGCCCTCTCTTAAATTATAAAGTGATCTTTTAAAAAAAAAAGTCTAGATGAATGGCTATAGCAGTGGTGGCTAACCTTTTTGGGCTCGTGCCAAAAATTGTGCGCGCACTTGCGCGCTCGTGCTCACATGCCAGCACCCAGAAGGCAATGCACGCGACCCCCTCGTGCCCCCTGCGCATGCACGCGCAATCCCCCCCCCACGCTCCCTTACCTGCACTGCGTCTCACAGCTGATTTTTCAGCCTCCCAGAGGCTTGAGGAAGGCTTCTGCAGCCTTTGCAGGACAAATAATAGGCCCGTTTCATCACTTCCGGTATTACAGGAAGTGACGAAACAGCTCTATTTTTTGGCCTGCAAAAGCTGCAGAAGCCTTCCTCAAGCATCTGGGAGGTTGAAAAAGGCCTCAAATCAGCCGAAAAATCAGCTGTGAGGTGTACGCATGCGCAGTGAGCTAAGTTTGCCTGCAGCTTGCGTGCCAGCATAAATGGCTCTGCATCCCACCTGTGGCACATGTGCCATAGGTTCGCCATCAGGGGGCTATAGTATAGGAGTGTAAATGTAGAAGATGCTCTGGAGCAGCATCTCCTAACCTCGGCAACTTAAAGATGTGTGAATTTCAACTCCCCAAATTCCCTGGCTAACTAAGGAATTCTGGGAGTTGAAGTCCATGCGTCTTAAAGTTGTCAAGGTTAGGAAATCCTGATCTAGAGTGTTTTTAACCACGGTCCCTATTAGGTCTCTACACTGAAAGATATGGATTTGCCATTCTCTTTGTCCATGAGTGTATTCAAAATTCTACAAAAAAAAATAGTTTTGGAAGCTATAGTTAATAACTTCTGCAGTTTTGGTGACCGATCTGTAAGAATGAGAACTGAACCAAGCTCTCAGTTCCACCTCATTCAGAATGACAGCCATTGATACTTTGTTCATTTTAATGGCACAATTTTACAATACAATTTCATTCTCTTTGGGTAGCCTTGATAATAATAGGACTGGTAACTGGCCATACATTATGGTGGACATATGAAATATGTATAGGTAGTCCTCGACTTATGACCACAGTTGAGTCCAAAATTTCCATTGCTAAGAAAGTTGTTGAGTGAATTTTCCCCAATTTTATGACCTTGCTTGGCACAGTTGTTAAGGGAATCACTGCAGTTGTTAAGTTAGTAATACGGTTGTTAAGTGTATCTGGCTTCCCCATCGACTTTGTCAGAAGGTCACAAAAGGGGATCACATGACCCCAGGACCCTGCAAATGTTATAAATGCACGCCAGTTGCCAAACATCCGAGTTTTGATCATGTGACCACGGGGATGCTGTACCGTAAAACAACCATAAGGCCATTTTTTCCAGTGCCATTGTGACTTTGAATGGCCACTAAATGAATGTTTGTAAGCTGAGGACTTTCTGTACTGATGTCCTTTACACCAGGGGTCTCCAACCTTAGCAACTTTTAAGACTTGTGGACTTCAACTCCCAGAATTCCTCAGCTTAGCTGGCTGAGGAATTCTGGGAGTTGAAGTCTAGTCTCAAAGGTGCAAGGTTGGAGATCCTTGCTTTATGCAGATCTCAAACCAGGGTTATCCAACTATATGTGTATCATTATATATTTGTTTGTTTGTTTGTTTCCAGAGTGCAGCTGCAGCGCCAAGTCCAGTACTTGGAAACATTCCTCCAAATGATGGAATGCCAGGAGGACCCATTCCTCCCGGTTTCTTTCAGGTAAGGGTTAATTCTCCTGATTTTTTAATGTGATTCATGGGTACCTTTCTGTGGTGGTTTTGTTTGTTTTCTTCATCATCAGTTCACATCAGCTGTGTGTATGTGATAGAGCCTGTTTGTCTGGAAAGCAATATTAGTTTTTGTTTTTATTTTAGTTCCACGCATTACAAAGCTACTTTGGAATGAATGAGATGCGTGTTGATCATGACAGGACTGTGTGTAATCCAGGATATGGAGTCTTATTTTTCCCTTTTGGTTAATCACTTGGCTGTTTTCCAACTGCTGCCACTGAATTCTTTTAGGCAAAACCTTCTTAAACTTTAGCCACAGGTAGAAGTTCATCCAGGCTGGGCCATAACTGTGGAGTTTTGGCAACGGGAGAGAAATAAAATATTACATAGCTGCTTTTGGGGGATTGAACTTATTCTTCTCTCCATCTTTTTTTCCTCATAATAAAGTTTGCTTTTAGCCACATGAAATTCTTGTTGTTAGATCCATGGGCAAAACCTGAGGTGACAGAGACCCAAGATGAAAACAACAAAAACAAGGATGGCCAAAACAGTTTTAAAGCAAATGCTGTTCTTAACATTCTTTTTTAAATTAAAAAATATTTTCCTGTCTTGGGTGCAGCAAACTTTTGTCATTCGAAAAGATCCATTGGGCTGGGTTGGAGAGTTGCCGTTAATTTGCATGTTATAACTAGTTGGCTGTTATTTGCATAGGGACACTCAGAGGGTTCTCAGCAATTAATATATGAAAATCTGCTTTTGGAACTACTAGATGCCAATGTTCTTGGACTTCAGTTCTTGAGGGAGAAGAATAAAGCAGTGGATTTTCAAATAATGTTGATAATGATGATGACAATGATGATGCAGTGGGTTTTGAAAATCATGGGATCTGAAAAAGTAACTTATGGACGTTTCTCACATTTATGACAGTTGCAACATGCCCATGGTTACATGATCAAAATCTGAACACTTGGCAACTGGCATGTATTTGCTTCACTTAACAAATGTGGCAAGAAAAGTCATAAAATCGGGCAAAACTCACTTAACAAGTGTCTTGCTTAGCAACAACAATTTTGGGCTCAATTATGGTCCGGTCCATTAATCAAAGTCTGTCTGTATTATGCACACAACTAAGAGATGGGAAGGACTGTTTGAACAGGGATAGTATCATTTCTGTCATCATTAAGCACATTTAAAATCATAACTGTTGGAACAGTTATCATTTTAATAATTGGTAATATAAAGGACACATGGCTGGTAAACTCTAGTAACCATTTTTATATTAGAAGAATTGCCAAGCCAGGTCTCCTTCACATAAATGATTAATGTTGGAAGCTGAAACTTTAATTTTACATTTTGTTTGAGTTATGCAGAACAAAGTCTCAAATAATAGCTTGATCAATGTTACGAGGCCTACGTTAGAATTATAAAATTCAGTGGCAATCTTAGGATGGTGCTGTAGGTATGTCTTTTGGCTTTGTTATTTTAGGGAAATAAGTATTTTTAGGAAAGTTTTACATGTGATGAAATGAAATCTATTGATTTTTAGGATACCAAATAAAGGCCAGAGTGATTCTTTAAAATTGGTGGAAATAAAAGAAAGCTTTTCGCCTTTCCCCAATGAGTATTTCAGAAGTGCCTTATGTTTGTGAGCCAGTTGGATGGATAACATGTGCTGTTCTTGATACTGCTGAACTCTTAACACCCATTCATCATAGTATAGTCAATAGTGAAGGATGAGGGGTATTGCAGTCCAGCAGCATCCCAGATATTATCGCTTTCAAGTAATCCACTTAACAGCTTGTGTACTACAATTTAAACAGCAACTGAACTGGGGTAATTTCTATCTTTTTCAAGTTCAGTTTAGTCTAGTAACAGTGCTTTTGTTAAAGATCTAGTGAGCACCTCATAGCACGTATCACATCTGTCCACCTGATCTTAAGGAAGGGAATTCCATAGGGTTTGCATTGTAGACCAACTACTTCCTTTTTTTCTGTTCTGAATCTCCCCTGTTCAGTTTCATTGCATAAACATGAGTTCTTGAATTAATTCTTTCTGACCCCTCTATGTTCTTAGACTTTCCAAACTACATGTCTTAGGCTTTATGGGAAGGATGTGATTGAGTACATAAAAACCAAAGTGCAAATGTTTTATAAAAATGAACACCTTCCCATTTCACTTCCATCAATTCCATTTTGAAATTTGTATATCAGCAAGTGGCCGTGGGCTAAAAACTCTGGACCTTTAACACTACACTACAATTTAATCACAGTCTGTAATTTATCTAACTCTGTGATGCATTTCAGCCACAGTATATGTGGTACATATATAAATAGATGCCATCTGATAGAATGGAAAATTTAAGGAGAGCACATGAAGTTATGTGCCACTGAAAGTATACTTTCGGCTTGCATAATGTAGGTCTTTCTACTGATCGTGTCTGCTCTATAGGATTTGTCCTTCTCCTTGACAGCATGTGCTATTTACCTTCAAAAAATGAGGTCAGTCAGGAAGATGAGCTCCTCTGTGCCTAGATGTGCACAGAGGTAGGAACACAGCTCTTATGGAAATCCTAATAAGAGACTTTTTTCCACCATTCATTTTCTTGGGGATTTCTATCCAATCACTAGATGAGAAAAGGAACTGAGCGGAAGAGGAACATTAAGGGATGGAGTTTGTAAACAGAGCAGAGACCCAAATGTGCATAGTTCTATAAATGCTGACTATGACTTTTGACCTATGATCATGACAGCAACATATATATGTGTGTGGGTGGGTGTGTATGTATATGTATAGATATAGGTATATACCTATATAGATATATGTGTGCGCGTGTGTGTGTATATATATACATATATATACACACACATACACACATACATACATACAGGGGTGGGATTCTACCAGTTCGCACCTATTCGCTAGAACCGGTTGTTAACATTCTCCATTGAGCTGTTCTGAGCATCCAGAGAGTGGGATGTGCTTAGTCTCTGATCGGATAGGCTGGGCTTAATTGTTAGGATGCTCTTACTCCTCCCTGGCTTCTCCCTAGCGTCCCCCAGTTTTAGCTCAGCCTTTGGTGTGGTAGGCAGCTTATCCTTGGCCGGAGCAGGAACACTTTGAGGTTTGGATTTCTTTAAAATGAACTAGATTCTAAATTGCTCTCTTCTTAGCTCCGACTGCAATTAGAAGGGAAGCAGTCGGGTTAACATTCTAAGCAGTTCGGAGAACCGGTTGTTAGAAGAAATTACTGGCCTAATCCTGTAAGGAAGGCAGGAAGGAAACATTCTGGTGTTGCTTACAGAAACTGCCTCTCCATTAACTCTTATTACATTCTTGGCAGGACTAGATTTACTGTCTAGGGACTTCTCTGGAGTTTTTTTTTTTCCTCCTTTGCTGGTACTTTGCTTGTGTGGAGTGACCATTCAAAGTTACAATGGCACTGAAAAAAGTGACATGACCATTTTTCACACTTACGACTGTTGCAGCATCCCCACACTCATGAGAGGCCAGGTGAGGAGATGCATGCCTCGATGTGAATGATATTGAGTTGGCCATGCCCAGCCAATAACATGATCACCAAGCCACGCCCACCAACTTAGCCATGCCCACAGAACTGATTGTTAAAAAATTTGAATCCCACCCCTGCATACACACACACACACACACACACACACACACACACACCATTTTGATGTAATCTTGGCACACTTGGTCACCTGTCCTATTATAGCACACTCGCAGCCATGCAGAAAAAAAAATCCTCAGAACTTCAACGCCAATGTTTCTCCTGTCTTAAGGAAGAATCCTGTTTGAGATTGTTTCATTATGATAAAGGGAAGGAAAAGCTCAGCTCACAGTGTCTTTGCCAGGGTCAAGCAGGTCTGTAGACCGATGACAAAAATACAGATGTACATGGCCTGTTGCTGTCTTAAGCAATTTCCAAGCCAAAAAAAACCCCACAAGAATGTGAAAACCCTTTTTTTAAAAAGTCACAAGAATGTGAAAACCCTTTTAATATATATACAGAGAGAGAGGGAGGGAGGGAGGGAGAGAGAGAGAGAGAGAGAGAGAGAGAGAGAGAGAGAGAGAACTGCTACATTGGTGTCCATAACTGCCAGTCAAACCCAGAATGCCTAAGATGCTGATTTGCCCAGTATTCCAAAATCAGCAGTACAGGAGTGATGCTTGTTTGAGTGGTTTGAAACCTCAAGGCAAGGCGCCAGCATCCTTAACCATGACTTAGACACTCTTTTGCAGGCTGAACTTTCTCCTTCCTGCCAGATAGAGGAGGAGAGGGTGGTAAAGGAGTAAGCTGGCCACTTTAGTTATCAACTGCCCTTGCTTGCCTTTCACATTTTCCCAGAAGGGCAGGACTTTTGCTACCAGACGGTTGACTCTGCCTTCTCCAGTGGAGGTCACTTCAGGAGCTCCGTCAGCAGCTCTGCCAGGCCCTGACAAAATACTAGCCACAAACACCAGGCCCCCTTCCCTTGCAACTGCACTGCCTACATCTCTGTATAGGCTTAACTTTAGAAAAAGACCTGGGCACATCAGTATGCATCCAGTTGTATGCCTGTGGCCCAGCATTTCTTGTTTGTGCATTTTCCCACTGAATTTTGAACTTGTGTGTAGCATTTTTTTAAAAAAAAAAACCTTTCTGATGAAATGGAAAGTTGAACATAAATCAATGTCTGTTGCTGTGTTAGCTATGCATCAGCAGTTAGTGAGATGCACCATAACAAAGGCGTAGCAAGTTTGTGTTCCTGCACTGCCCCCTAATGCACTGAAATCTTAGGAGTGAACAGACAATAGTGTTCCTAAGCGCTTTTGCATTGGGGGTGGGTGAGTTGCATTTATTTACTGCATTTATTTATTGGTTTATAGTCTTATTGGTAAAGGAAGCAGAATTAAAATTATCAAAGGGAAAGAAAACTAAGGGCTTTTTACTAATTACAGAAGATTGATAAGCATAGGTAAGTTCTGTTGGAGAGATTACATTTTTCAGGTACATTCGAAGTGTATAGTTGTGTCTCATCGTGAGAATCTGCCTTAAATAGGGTTTTCTACCATACACCAACATTCACCCGGGAATAAACAAATATATGCTATGCCTGTTGGAATCCACAAAAGTTCTTCTATGCTATGCTTCTTAAGTCAGAAGTTAATTTTGAAATTTGTATTCGTTCTTGGAGGTTGTCCTTTGCCCATGATACTTCTAAAGCTTTGCTTAATCACTCATGCTCTGTGCAGGCCATTTAAAGTAAAAGTAAGGACTGGTTGACTCTATTTGGAAGATTTGCTTTTGCACTGAATAATTGGATTTGGAAATTGCAACATTTTAGGAGTCCCCCCCACCAAAAAATGTTTTTGTATCCTTTTCCTTTTATGGCAGAGCTGACTTTTAACGAAAATGAAATCAATCCTTGCTATTTAACAAGCACTTGGTTGTTTTCAGCAATGCCTTTAAGAAGAAAAAGTAATATGGGAACAGAGAATAAGGAAAGAGAGAGTGGAGTAAAGCATTAATATGATAGAAAAAATGTACTTTTCTGGCTGCCTATTGGCCGTTGCCTACTTTTTTTGCTTTTTTGTTTCCTATTTCTCTTACATAAATCCTTTGTGGGTCATATCCTATCACTCTTATTTACAGGCAGATAGATCCTTTACTGTGTTCAAAGGGCAAAGTTTCCTGTTGCCACAGATGCTTCTTGAGTAAATACATTGAATTTGGATTGTTCACTTCCCGGATGCTAGTCCATATTTTTTTTGTTTTCTCCAGGATTGCGTTTTAGCATAAACTTCTGTTGGTACATGCTAAACTTTAGAAACTTTCAGAAGCAGTAAAAAGACATTCCCATGTGATTGTCCCGTATTTACATCCAGGGCTGGGATTCTACCAGTTCGCACCTATTCACTAGAACCGGTTGTTAACATTCTAAGCAGTTCAGAGAACCAGTTGTTAGAATTACTGGCCTAATCCTGTAAGGAAGGCAGGAAGGAAACATTCTGGTGTTGCTTACAGAAACTGCCTCTCCGTTAACCCTTATTACATTCTTGACAGGATTAAACTTCCTGTCTCAGGAACTTCTCTGGAGTTTTTTTTCCCCTCCTTTGCTGGTACATTGCTTGTGTGGAGTGACCATTCAAAGTTACAATGGCACTGAAAAAAGTGATTTATGACCATTTTTCACACTTACGACTGTTGCAGCATCCCCACATTCATGAGAGACCAGGCAAGGAGATGCATGCCTCAATGTGAGTGGTATTGAGTTGGCCATGCCCAGCCAATAACATGACCACCAAGCCACGCCCACAGACCCGGTTGTTAAATTTTTTGAATCCCACCCTTGTTTACATCCCTTTTTCAGATATTCTTTGGTGATTGCCAAAATTAATTCCCAGGTGATGCCTCAGAATGCAAGAAGCAAAACCAGGAATGTTTTAGCACTTCTGTTCACTTATGCATAATTTCTTAGGATTCTGAAAATGGAAAGAGTATAGCAGTCCATTTTCGTGTGCCATAACCCATACATATTTGGGGCAGTTATTCTACAAAGTCTTTCAGCTAGAGTTCATGGCACAACCCTGCAACTTCTTTTTAACATACAATTTAAGTTGCTTTTGTCCTTACAGAGATTACTACTAACCATGAGTGGTGAGCCCCAAATCAATATTTTGCACAGCTGCTGCCAAAATATTGAGGGGTTGGAAAAAACACCATATATACTCCGTAGATAGATTCCTCTGATAAAGCAATCTCTCCTTTTCTGCCGACTGGCTTTTGTTTAGTGGGATAGTTTAGGAAATATATTTATTAGTGAATGTTTTTATGTAAACTATTTTTTACACAATGATGTCTGAATAATTCCAGTTAATAAGGAAATATTATAATCCCCCCAATTATTCTCCCCAATTCATTTGATAATGGGGATGCGGTGGTTCAGTGGCAAGGACACTGAACTTGTTGATCAGAAGGTCGGCAGTTCAACGGTTCGAATCCTTAACACCGCGTAACGGAGTGAGCTCCCGTTATTTGTCCCAGCTTCTGCCAACCTAGCAGTTTGAAAGCACATAAAAATGCAAGTAGAAAAATAGGGATCAATTTGGTGGGAAGGTAACCGCATTCTGTGCACCTTCAGTGTTTAATCATGCCAGCCACATAACCACAGAGACGTCTTTGGACACCACTGGCTCTTTGGCTTAGAAATGGAGATGAGCACCGCCCCAAGAGCTGGAAGCAACTAGCACGTATGTGCGAAGGGAACATTTGATGGAGGTGGGGGCTGGGGAAGTAAAGTAACTATTCAAGTGAAGTTTTCATTTGTGTTTAAAAGTTGTGCTATAAGCCAATTTTTCTTGTTACCTTTGAGCTAATGTTTTCAATGTGTTGCCTTTTGCTGCTTTTTCTTTTTAAAATCAGTGTTAGTCTTTTTTATTTACATCTTATTCCAAAGTAAGAAAAACTCTTAGAAATGTAGAATATTTTAGTTGCTCACAATTATTTTTACTGCCTAAGTAAACCATAAGCATTATGAAAAATTGTTCTAATGACAGGTGGTTATACCATGTATAATACTTATTTGTTTGTGTAAATGCTTTACCTGTTTATTCTATTTCTAAGTCACTGGTAGACACATCTGAGATGTGGTCCATGTTCATCTTTTTGCAATTATTTAATTTGTGGTGTACTGCATGTTCTCATTTTACATAATTTTGATCAATGGAAATTGTATTTTTAGAAGTGAGTTAGGTTACTGAAAATGTTTGCAAAAAACATTATGCAAAATTACTGAGAACTGTAACTTAAAACAGCAACAAGCAGGATGTATATTATGCTGCATGTTCATTCTGTTTTGCTTTTCTTGTAAGTGGGAGTAGGTAATAATAACCAGTTACTTACCAGGACAGAAAAGTTGAAGGTTGCTTCAAAATTCAGATTCTGCCTTGTCATTCCTGTAACATTCCAACTTCAAAGCTTTCTGTGATTTTTGGCTTCAGATGATGTTTGTGGCTTTCTTGCCACAATAAGGTTCTGGTTAACCCAAAGGTGCTTTTTCAGAATAAACAGGTAAAGCATTTACACAAACAAATTAGTATTATACATGGTATAACCACCTGTCATTAGAACAATTTTTCATAATGCTTATGGTTTACTTAGGCAGTAAAAATAATTGTGAGCAACTAAAATATTCTACATTTCTAAGAGTTTTTCTTACTTTGGAATAAGATGTAAATAAAAAAAGACTAACACTGATTTTAAAAAGAAACTGAACTTTCATGTTTTTTTCTTTTGAAGATGTTTTGCTTCTCATCCAAGAAGCTTCTTCAGCCCTGACTGAATGGTGGGGAATGGAAGGATTTATATTCCTTGCAGACAGCTGGTCATTTGCATTCTTTTAGAGAGTCGTTGAGGCCACTTGGAGGTTTATCTGTGTCCTCCAGGTCACCTGAGTAGTGCATATGGGAATGAAGCCTTCTTGGCTGCAGGATGTTTTCTGCCCTGTGTCCCTTCACTGTTGAGGACAGGCGCAGGCTGTTAGGGATGAGTCTATGTTGTCTACATTTCAAACTGAAGCACAAATGGTTCTTGTAGTCTGCAATTTTTCTGGAAGTCTGTTCCCACACCATTCGAAGGATGTTCATCCCAAAGAGCATAACTAAAAGTCTATAGAGATTCTCAGTCATCCAGGTCATGGTTGTTCCAAAGTTCTTTTTCAGGAGACAATTACTAGACTTTCTTGTTTTTTCTTTGAAGACATTTCACTTCTTTGAAGACATTTCACTTCTCATCCAATTCAGGTCTGTTCTGGTTTAAATTATACTTCCCAATTTATTCTTTTCTTTTGCTGTGATCAGTGGATATTATTAGTACAAAAATATGACACTTGGAAAGCAGGCTACTGTACTGCAAAAACTGGAGTTTTGAGCTATTTTGGCTTAGGATTTGGTGCAAGTTGGGCCTGTATGTTCACCATGGTAACACCAATATCTTGTATGTGCCCTAAATTCTTAGAATCAGTTGGATTAGAAACATTGTGACCTGATTGAAGAAACAAAAGTTTTCCTTATTGTTTGAGTACCTAACTGCATACAGTGGGAAAACTGAAGAAGGAAGTAATCCCTAAAATAGTAGGAAATGTGTATTAAGAAAATATTGGCTGGACAGGTCCCTTCCCTTTTAGGAGATAAGAATTTAAAAGAGGAGAATTTGCTGACAGATTCATTCACAAGTAATTTGTGTCATTTTTAAAAGTTAGTCTTATTAGGGTTCACCTGCCAGCTCTGAGAGACATTTGTAACAAAACCGCTGAGACTTGCAAAACTTCTAATTATTTCTTGAATTCTTAAGAATTCAGATGGAGGCAAAAATATAGTTTGTGTTATCTTCTTCCCCTAAAATTATAAAAATGACAGTGTTCTGAGCAAGGAGAAGAAAATCATGAAGTCAAAAACTAAATTAAAATGATTTCTTTGCTCATGGTTGGCTTGCTTACTGAAAATAGGAAACAATTAATTAGATGACTTCCCAAATGTGTAAGACCAGTTGTGGCAATTCTGATATTTCGGTGTTACTATTTTCCAGTTCCAGTACTATATATCAATTCATGGTATATATCGTTCCTAGATGAAACAATCTATAGTATTCAATCAACCAACAAGTAGTTAGTTCAGTCTCACAGTTTTGATATCACTGTTGTAGATCTGTTCCAAAATTCTTCCGAGTTCTTTAGTATATCAATCATAATGAATCTCTAATTTTGGTCAACGTGCATTTCTTTCACTTGTACAGATACAAAAGTTGACATACAGGCAGTCCCCAGATTAACAACATCCAATTTATGGACAACTTGCACTTACAAACAGACTGCCATAAAGCTTATTAAAAATTTGAGTTAAATACAATGGTTTATCATAACAAACACATTCACTGCTTTCTGGCGCTCATGAAATCATTTCAGTGGTTTCATCTCAAGGAAGGTGAACACCACCATCTTAAGTTGGATCATGCCTCCGAAGCATAAATACACTAGAAGTGTATCAAATAAAAGGAAAATGATCATGATTAATAATAAAGTGGTCAGAGTAACATATGATACATTAGAGCAGAGGTCTCCAAACTTGGCGACTTTAAGACTTGTGGACTTCAACTCCCAGAATTCCTGAGCTAACATGACTGGAGGAGGAATTCTGGGAGTTGAAGTCCACAAGTCTTAAAGTCGCTAAGTTTGGAGACCCCTGCAGTAGAGGAAGAAGGCGGGAGCTAAAAACTGCAGAACCGAAGAAGTCTTTGACAAAAGAGTTTTCTGAAGCCTTTTCATCTCATTGAAGCAGGGATGATAAAGTTAGAAGAGCAAAATCCTAAAACAGAGAGGTGCACTGGTGTTTTCTATACAATTACGAAGGGCCTCCTCGGGTGCTACAAAAGCCATTTATAATAAGAAAAAGGAAAGCTTGTACCAAGTAGTTTGTACCAAGGGTAAAAAGCAAAATATATACTACGTACTAAGACAGTGATGGCTAACCTATGACACGCGTGTCACTCGTGACATGCAGAAGCACTTTGACTGACACACCTGTTGGTGTGGGGAAAACCTGCACATTTAGAGGCTGCCTGTGCTCTGCTCCAATCCCTGCTCCCTGCTTGTTGCGTGGAGGCGTGGTGTTACCGCTGCCGCAAGATCTTTGCAGCAGAGAACCAGTTTTAACCGCCATAAACTGAGGTTTGTCAGTTTCATTACCTCAGGAACGCTACAGGAGGAAAGGAGATCCATGAGGTTCACAGCCCTGTAAGGTGGCCTTCCGATCCCCACATCCTGCACCTGCAGCCCTGAGACCAGGGAGACGAGTTTCACAGCCCTGTGTGATCACCCCAGCCCAGTCCGTCATAAACCAAATTATTGATATTTCTTGAAGTGACACACGACCCGAGGAAGGCTACACTTTTTCCCGATTTTCGACACACCAAGCTGAAAAGGTTAGCCATCACTGTACTAAGACAACCATTTGACGAACTGATGCTAAAGAAGCATCGCCTGTACCTGTTCTGACTTACCTACAAATTCAAGTTAAAGGCAGACTTAGGAAGGGATCTGGTTCCTAACCCATGGGACTGTCTGGTAATGAAATCCTGTATTCTGATACAGCTCAACAGTGCCACCTAGAGCATATGGGTTTTGGAATACCTCAAGGAAGCTTAAATAAAGATGTTCTTTTTGTTTCTGAATAATCTCCCAGAATTGACCTCTTTTAAAAGTAAGCCAGTGTGGAGTTTTTTAGCTTGTGCAGAATTTTTCTACAAAAATGGTTAGCCCAGTGACATCAGATATACAGTTATTGCACAATCAGATGAAACAACTGACTTTTCCTTTTCCAAATAACCAGCATTCTCTAGATTCATATGAGGTTTATTTCTCCATCTTGGAACCAAAGCCCAAAAATCTTAAAAATGTACTTTCTCATGCACTCTTGTCTACAATAAATGTTGCACAGGTATAGTTTTGCATAAACACTATACAATCAGCTAAATTAAAGGGATTATTAATTTCACTTGGAATTGTATATGTGTCATCATTTCCCTGTTTTTCTTTCTTTCATCCCAAATTGTGTTTTGGGATATCTCCAGCCTAAAACTAGCTCTAATTTATAAGGCCGCATGGTTAGAAAACTACCTCATGTGTTTAAAGAATATTTCAGCAGAATTTGGTCCAATCCTATAGGTCTTCAATGTGTACATTCACAGCCTCTTCCCTTTTCAACCTTTCCCCCCAGGAACTGAAAGAGAAGGTCATTTTAAAAAAGCCCTAAATAGCCTTGTTTAATTGGATAGTTTGCTGCCATCCTTTGAACTATACCCTTTGAACCAGTGGTGGGATTCAAAATTTTTTACTACCGGCTTAGTGGGTGTGGCAGGGGAAGGATACTGTAAAATCTCCAGTCAGAGGTGGTATTGGCCGGTTCTCCGAACTACTCAAAATTTCCGCTACCGGTTCTCCAGAACTGGTCAGAACCTGCTGAATACCACCTCTGCTTTGAACAACCCACCATCACAAAAAAAAAAAAAAAAAATAACCCAAAGACCTCCTCTCTAATTGCTACAGTATTTGGGGCTTATAAGTTTTAAACAAGATACCTATTGGAGACAGACTTCCTAATTCTATACTGGATCAAGGAATTAATTTTAATGGTTGCCTTCTGTTGCAATCATTTGGAAGAAATACCTGTAAAGAAGAGGATCTACTAGTAGAGAAACCATCAGAACTAATAAATAAAGAGGTCCTGCTGGATTAGAAGTTCCAGAACTGCCATGCAATATATCTGGAAGGCAAGAGATTGGGGGAGGCTGGTTAGATATGGTCTGTTGAGTCCTCCTTTCTTTCTTCATTAATATTAGCAATGTGAACATAGAGGCATACCATATCCAGAGACTTTTATATAGAGAAAGGTTTCCTGTCTTTAACTTTATAAAACATGTTTGGATTCCTAAGCATTGTGTATGCAGTTTGAGAGTTAAAAGTAGAACATTAATCCTTTCAAACACAAGGGAAGGGCCTGATGCTTTTTAATATTCATCTCACCTATTGCTAATGTTGTCATGATTAACTGTGGAGTTCTTAAGTAGGGAGGAGATGATGTTATCTGCTACAGAAAATGCCTCTTTAATCTTGCCTGTGTTTTCCACTAGAATACAGAAATCGCTTAAATACAAGGCTATGTTCTTTTATATGAAGGCTGCTATAATTTCTCATGAAGATCTGAATAGTAATATTTTTTTCTTTTTTTTTAACCATCTTCACAGTATATCATTTTTTAAATAAAAAAAATAGAAATAAGGACCATTCTCCAACTTCAGAAATTGTAATCCAGTAAATCATATTTTTAATCTTTTTTCACTAATTCCCAGCCATAACATTTTCCTCTGTTTCCCTGTTTTCTTGGGTCAGTGTATTTAACCTTAGCCATCTACAGCAAGGGTCCCCAACCCATGGGACATGGCTTGTTGGGAACCGGGTCATGCAAGTGGCAGGCAAGCATGCACGCATGAAGATCCATTTGTACAAGTAGCGAGTGAGCATCCGTGTGCACACCTGCTGCTCACATGGAATCATCCCCCCCACCGGCCAGTCTGCCAAGCCAGAGAGGTTAGGGACTGCTGATCTGTGGCTCTGTTGAAGAGCATTATGGAAAACCCACCATTGCCTTAAAATTTGTCTTTATTTTATTTATTAAATTTATATGCTGCCCATCTCGCTATCCAATGTGACAAATTTAAGCCTCTTTGTGTGTAGTCACAATATGTATGGAACCTTTGTGCTGTTATAAGTGGTGAACATTTTTTAATAATCTTTAAGTTAAGTAGTGTGAAGGAAGATAAAACTTATTTTAATATATATGTGTGATAACAACTAATGTCATGCCCTTTTTAGATCAGATTCTGAGGGAGAGGAGGAACAGCTGACAGGGAGTGGAGGTGTGGCTCTGGACGTTGTGGAGGAGGCTGGGAAAGGGCAGAGGCCGGCTAGGCAGTCAGAGGAAGAACCAGGCCCATCCCCTCTTCATCCTAGGACATGCAGGGAGGAACGGAGAAGGCAACAACTTGGCATACGAGAGAGGAAGCGGCCATGATCCCCCTCATTGGTTGCAGCTGGGGAGAATAGTATATAAGAGAGACGGTTAAAACACAGTGTTGCCAGAAGCAAAGCGTGTTTTATTCTGGGCTGAAGTTATCTTGGTTGGCGTCCTTCCAACAGACTGTGCCTTGTTATCTCCTTGAAGTTGGTAATTACTTATCCAGGTCTGTTGTGGAATTCCCTTTATTGGAGTTTGTTTTAGTTTTTTATTTCACTTCTATCTGCTCATTAAGTTCAGACTATATTGCTTTCTTTTGAAGACTATTTTTGAATACGTTTTATCTCTGAGAATTATTGAACGGTGGGGCCAAGTTGGAGGCATTAAAGGACATTTATTTACGTTTTGGATTTTGTTACGTTTGTGTTATAGTCCGGGTCATCACAACTAAAATGTAGATCTTTGGTTAGAACAAGATGCAGGGTTTTTCATCAAAGTACCCTAGCTAATGTTTCTTAAATCAGCCATCCCTGAAAAGAAGATAAGGGTCACATAAAGGATCAAATAGTTCTAGTATTTTGGGGGGGTGAGATGCAGTTGGAAACAGGTTCAAGAGATCATTGGCCCCTTACTGTTATTGAGATGTGTAAAAGATATTAGAAATGACTAGATTAAATTCATTGTTAGATTATCAGAAAAAAACTATCCTATGAGCAATTGTTGCTTAAGGAAAAGAAAATATTCTCATTTCCCTTCTTAGAAATTTAACTACTGTACTGTATGCTATAGTCACAGATACCAAAAAATTGGAATTTAGTTATTGAATGGGAAAAGTACACAGGTGTGGCAATTGGAAGTAAATAACATGTAATGGAAAACAGGAGAAATTGTTTATGTGCCCAGAGTGCAAAATATTGTTATGTTGACTTAAAGATAGTGGTAGTGCCTTCAGGACTTCACAGATTAACTAATGGAATAGATCACAAGAATTTTAGGTGCACAGTCCTGTTGAATTTTCTAGATTTGGATTGAAACCACATGGCTACATCTTAGTTTTGAGAAGCACTTTATATATAGATAGGTTGATATGAAATCACACCAACCTTGTTGCTTTCACTTTTTCCCATCACAAAAAGATAAAAACATGCTATCTTTAAATGAGGTCCCTGTCCACTGTATTTGTCTTTCCCGGTCAGGTTTAACTTGAAAGCACATTGTATTTTCTTTCAAACATTTGCAATAAGCATGTGAGGAACTGGATTCGGTGCATAGCACTATATTTGCTGCCATATCCCATGTAAAAACCTTGTGCACCCTAATATATTCAGAATAATGAGCAGGCTCTGAATTATGAACTTTTCGTATCCAAGATAACATTTCTCATGCATAGGAAATACCGTGATTTGTACAAGAGCGAAAATAAATATTGGGTGAAAATTAGGTGAAATTCAACTAATACTGACTGATCGATAAGCAGAGCATGGAAAACCAAGGAAGAAAAGAAATGGACTTAACCCTCTAACCATTACACCAGTTTTTAATCAAGTGATTGAATGGGTTAAAAATTGGAGTTACCATTTGTGAGATGCATCAAAGCCTTTTTTTTGGAATCTAAGATAAAATTCTGATCTGTCCATCTCCCATCTCAGCATACCACTTTTATCTTGTTCAACCACAGTTAATCTGTTATTAATATCTCCAATCTTCTTGTCTCTTTGTTTATCTTCTTCTTCAATTTTTTGGAGTCTCTCATCATACTTCAGCATCATTTGTTGGATGTACTCCACCTTTTCATCGGTTTTCCCTGTTCTTTGTTCAATGTTCTCTGTTCTCTTTTCAATATTCTCTGTTGTTTGAATATTTTGAATTCCTTGCATAATCATCTGCAGGGTCACTTTTTCTTGTTCTTTTTCTTGCCGTAACATTGTCTGTATTGAACGTTGTCCTCCAGATGGTGGAGAGGAATAAGTAGAAGTTGAGGAACCAGGGGCTGTTAATTTCCTACTCATTTCGAGCAATTCAAAATCTTCAGGTTCTTCTAGACCTTAATCCAATTGTGAAATAACCAATTGCAATTCCAAATCAAAATAGTAGGAAAAAAAAAAAGCCAAATAGTAATAATAATAAAAAAAGAGAAAAAAAATCTTCAGGTTCTTGTATACCTTAATCCAATCGATTGGTTAGATAGCAGTAAAAATTCAAAAATGAAGGAAAAGACACACACACACACACACAACACACACAAAAGAAAAAGTTGTAAAATCCTAAAAAAGGCGGAACAGTGAAAAATAAAAAGCTAAAAAAGAGAAAGGGAAAATTCTTCAGGTTCTTCAACACCTTAATCCAATTAACAGGCCTCAAATTTAAAAGGATGCATAAGAAAGAAAAAGAAGGCCAGAAAAATAAACAAAAAGAAAAAGAAAAAAAAAGCCAATATGGAAGGTAGATGGAAAGACAAAAATACCAGGGAGGGGGGAGGGAAAAAAAGAAAAAAAGACTACTTCCTTAAAAATAAAAGGAAGAAAATCATTAATACTAAAGCTTTTCCTTTAAAATAAAGAGCAAGTATAGAAATTTAACTTCCAAAGACAAGAAAAAAACCAAAGACAAGTTCCAAAGAGCCAAAAATCCAAATAGCTATTACAAAAAATAAACTGATGAGGAGGGGTAGCGCAGCTTAGAAAAAATAAAAAGAGCACACTGCACTTTGTTTAATTATCCAATGCTCTTGTTATAACTCTCTTTTCCAGAGACTTATCACCTTTTCTTTTCCTATAAGCTTCAACACCAGACTGCAGCTGTTGATAGAAACCCAGAAGAGCACCTGTAATAATACTCTCCCATGCTCTTTCCCTCTATCTTATCAAAGAGACAATGTCCTTGAAAAGAAGTCTCAGTTCTTTCTCAGCTTTGTCTGGTCAAAAGAGAAATAGAATATTTCCAAGCCTCTAGTTGGCAGTGTTACAAAGTTTCTTTAGCTTTCACTTTCCCCCTCCTTTTCCAAGCAAAATATAATAAGAATTAATTAAAAAAAAGAAAAAGATATTTTAAAAAAATAACTAAAAGGGAGTCTCTAGCTTAGAATATTATAAAATCAAAAAGGAGAAAAAGAATAGATAAAAGAAGAGAAAAAACCAGTCCAGTTTCAAAATATAAGATCGTGTGTAGAAAATCCAGCAATGAGAAGAAGAAAAAAATATTACTTTGACATTCCTGTTTAAAATCGCCGCTTAGTCACTTCTGTCAAAACTTTTACAGATTCTTTCTTTTCCTTAGGGTGTCCTTTCAAATCTTAGAATAAAAAAAAAGTTCTCACCAAACCGGCACACTCTCTCTTTCCGTTCTCTTTCGTTTCGGAGCTGTCCCAACTTCAGCAGCTTTAATGGCTGCCTCTTTGCCGCTGGCAAAAAGAGCTTCTCCTGGATCTACCAGGGACTTGACAGGGCGGAGCTGGCGTCACGACGATACGGCGTGCGATCTTGGAGGTCTGAGATCCCTGCCGATATCTTTGCTCCTGGACGGTCCAATTGGATCTAAACCGTCCCAAAGAGACGGTGAATGTAAAGAGTGCATCCTGTCGATCCCAGGGATACCGCAAAGTTCATCAAAGCCTTTTTTTTATTAACACTGAAAATATTTTTAAAAGTTCATAATAGAATAACTATAAATGTCCCAGAAATCTTTTCAATGTTGAAAATGTTAAGTTGCTGCACATTTTCATACTTTAATTCAAAGTAAGGGGAAAAGCATGCTAGCCTTTCTGAAACAATGTAGAGCAATTATGGCTGCTCCTCTTGAGAACTGGTCATTTGGAATTACGTAGATTTATAATTCCACTAATGCATAAGCGAAGGTATGTGGATGAACTAGGGTTCATTGTCCCGATGTGTTGCTCTTTCTTTCCTTTTTAAAGTGAATTGTGGGTTCACAAAGGAACAAATATGTGTAAAAATAATGTTAGAGTTACTGAACATTATTATGTTTAGTTCAATCTCAACTTTATGAAAATATCAATCTAGTGTGCAAATGTCATACTGTATCTGAGTTTTGTCAACATGATTCTTTTCTTAGAAAAATGGTATAATATGGATTCCATCTCCTACATTGTAGGTCATGATACAGTTTTTAGGTTTGCTTCTTGTGAAGATACCAAACAGTTGTCAATTGTTATTATTAACAGAGCAGATTGAGATAGCATCCTAAAAATTAAGTATTACTTCTAAAAAGAATCCAGAATTATGTCCTTGTAGAATCTCTTTCCCAGTCTCTGAGATAATAGGGAAGTCAAATGGAATTGTTTTATTATTCCAGTATCCAAATTTGGAATAAGGGGAAATTTGGGGGGGATTTTGGTCAAAGTATAGTGATATTTGATGGCGTTGCATGATATTTTACTCTTATTTGTTTTTCCATCATTCTTTCCATTGGTACTCAGGCAAATATGCATTTAAGATCAGGAGAAATAACACCAAGGGGAACAGAATATACTTTAGTTGCAAAAACTTTGTAAAATAGGTTTTTATTTACCTGTTAACATCAACATTTTTCAGGGATTTTTTTTTCAGATCACTTTGAAGAATTGAAAAGCAATGTTTGTCCTTGACAAACTATTTTGTGTCATTTGAATTGATTCTGACAAAAATATTATCTTTTTATCAATGTCATATTGAAGAATTGTGTCATTTTTTTCCCCAAAATAGAAAATATCATGACTAAAGGTTGATGATTTTTGAGAAATCAGTGCAGTTGAAAGACATATGCAGAGCAAAAATTGTATAGTAACATGATTATATAGAAGGATTCTGAGATTATGGAGCTGCATGCGCACCTTACAAAAAGATTTTGGTTTGGCTTCCTTGGGTAAACCACCTTGTGAGTTCTTTCGTATTCTGTACCTTTGGAATAGCATTAGCAGGCAGTTTAATTCAGTGTTTGATTTATAACACAGAGTGGGAGGGAGGGAAAGGCTCTAGCATTCATCCTCTGTTGAATTGCTGTTCTCCCTGATCTTCCAACATCTGCAAATATTTACAGAGATAACTATATCCAGTTGTCTGGGGCATTGTTTTTGGTTGGTTGTTTTTCTTTATTTTGTTTTAAAGGGAAGGTAGAAATCAATCTTAAGCTTAGTTATAAAAAAAAAAAACTAGAGGAGGAGGCAGGTGAGTTGTGGGGCACCAGAGAAGAAGGAGATAGATGTCATATTGCATTCTTTCTATCCAAGCACAGCAGCTTTCGTGGCCCCAGGGTAGCAGACAGGAAGTAGCAAATATTTTCAGATCCTTATTGTTGCTATTTCTTGCCCAGCCCCAAACCACTAGCTCCTCCCACTGCTACATAACAAGTTGAAAGAAAGAACATGCATCAAGCAGTATTGCTGAGATTATGTGTCTCTATTGTACTTCTGCAGCTCCATTACACTAGCAAGCTAATGCAACCACGAGGGTGGTATTTACTATTGTATGTCATCTTAGCGGCGAAATGCTTTGTAAAGCTTTGCATTTTGGGAGAGTATTTCTTGCATTTTCCCCCCTCAGTATGTTGTTCTAGGATAACCCTGCCAGTTAGTTCGCAAGCAACCTGCATCTTCGAACTGGATTAAATTAACCACTGGGATATCCTTCCTAAACAATTAGATATTTTTAAATCTCCTGTAGGGAAAAGTATGTGTTTAAAGCAGACGTTATCATATAAAAGGCCCTGGGTGTCTGGATGCATATACAAAAAGCCTTTCCTTACACCAGTCACTTTCATTTAAGGAATTAAGAAAATCTCTGCTGCTGTGAATTGCAATAACCCCAGTTGCTAATCAGTTTTGTTTAAAAGCAGAAATTGATTTTTGGATGTTTTTTAATTAAAAGTGGTAATTTGAGTGGAATGTCGCTCTGTGAGGCAAAGGAGAACATTTTGCAAGCCTAAACAAAGGTCTTCATGCTTGAAATGATACACTTGAGTGTGGATGTGCTTTAATCTTTCTACATTTGGGGAGGAGGGGGTGTGTGTATGTGTGTGGAGAGGCATATTCTGAAAGTGAGATGTCCCTTTTTCATACCCCGAAGGCAATATTTTTTTTTTAAAAAAGCTTCTCTAGTTGCCTCTGATTAGGTTAGGCTGCTGAACTATTGTGATCAGCTATTGTGATCAGCAATTTATGCAGGGGTGGGATTCTACCAGTTTGCACCTATTCTCTAGAACCGGTTGTTAACATTCTAAGCAGTTCGGAGAACCGGTTGTTAGAGAAGAAATTACTGACCTAATCCTGTAAGGAAGGCAGGAAGGAAACATTCTGGTGTTGCTTACAGAAACTGCCTCTCTGTTAACCCTTATTACATTCTTGGCAGGACTAGACTTCCTGTCTCAGGAACTTCTCTGGAGTCTTTTCCCCTCCTTTGCTGGTACTTTGCTTATGTGGAGTGACCATTCAAAATTACAATGGCACTGAAAAAAGTGACTTATGACCGTTTTTCACACTTATGACTGTTGCAGCATCCCCACAGTCATGAGAGGCCAGGCGAGGAGATGCGTGCCTTGATGTGAGTGATATTGAGTTGGCCACACCCAGCCAATAACATGACCACCAAGCCATGTCCACCCAGTCACATGACCACCAAGCCACGTCCACCACCTAAGCCATGCCCACAGAACCGGTTGTTAAAATTTTTGAATCCCATTCCTGAATTTACATTAGTGAAGATAAGGTAAGGTAATATTTAAGGTAAAGGAAAGAAGCAAAAACAAAGCAGCCCCTTCATAATAATAATAATAAGTTTTGCGGCTCTTATAGGTTCTTCCTCTTTTTTCTTTTTAACTTCTTCCATAACTTTTAGACCAAATAGCAGAGCTTAATGCAATCACTTGTTTGGAAGTTTGTACTACAAGAACCAATACTTTTAGAACACCTGTGGTCTTTAAATTCAGTCTTACTCCCTGGGATTAATTGATCTCTCTCTCTCTCTCTCTCTCTTTCGCTCGCTTTCTCTCTCTTAAATTTCCAGTTCTGGGTGGCATTTATGCATCACACATATGTATAATTCTCTTTTCTTGTTATGTCTTGAAAGAATAACTGTTTTGATAGTTATATTTTATAAATTTGACTCTGAAACAGAATCTGGGAAGCCTATTTAATTGTCAATAACATTGTGTTAAACTCTCTGTAGAAGATACTGGGGGATGTCAGGTGGGAAGGACAATTTTTTTCTTCAGAACTGAATATCTTTTTATCAGAGAAGAACTATTTCTATAAAGTTTAGGATAGAATTATGCTAAAACATCAACATCTTGAAAGGTTTGGCAATAATTTGAGATTTCACACATTTAAAGGACCCTAAACGTGGTGAGGGGTCCTTGGTACTCTCTGAGCTTGTTTTCTTGCAGATGTTTCTTTATCCAAACTAGGTAACACCCTCAGGACACTGATAATGTTACCTAGCTTGGTAATGAAACATCTGCAAGAAAATGACCAAGCTCAGAGAGGACCAAGGACCCCACAGTTAAACCCTGAGCTATAAATATTCTCCTTTATCAGCACCTAAACGTAACATTGGAATTCTGATGGTGCTATCACCGATGGGTGCCATGTTGACAACCTTTTAAATGGAGGCTGTCCTTTCTAAATTGGGGCCATTCTTAGTTCCCCAAGATAGCTTCTTTCAAATAATCCCTGGTTCATCGATTGAGATCAAAGACTTATTTCTCGTGAAACTTTTCAAGGTCCATATATATTATAGGTGCCAATTCTATTGATGTTACTCAGAACATGTCTCCAATTAAAATAAAACCTACTTTTTACATTGATTTTTTTTATGTATGTATCTTATCCTTCAGCTAAAAATGACATGTGTTTGCTGTGCCAACGCTAATAAATTTGAGGGCTTTAGAAGGAATTTGCACTTCTGGAGATGGACTGTTTCACCTTGTTTTCAATTGTGATTGATCAGATGCTTCGCTAACAATCTATAAACAAAGATACAATGCAAAGGCCATATTATTACCAAATATGAAACATCAGTAAGTCCTGTTTGAAATGCCATTGCTAAATCAGAATACATTCATTTCAAGTGATAAATAAAATAGACTGCTTTGACTGATTGCCATTTTTTTTGAATAATATCAAATGTTAATCATACAACAGTTGGATTCCACACTATTGGAAGATACTTATGTAATCGAAATTGGGCTAATTGCTAACAGGAAGAAGAGGGTCGAAACATTGTAAAGCAGATGCTGCACCTAGTAAGCTCTAGTTTCTATTTCCAGAAAATCCATATATTTTATTTATCCACAGAGGCAAGTTCAAATACAGTTTTGTATTTAAAAGGATGGGGTAGGAGGGAATTATTACGTTTCCTTTTCATTGTAATGCATCATCCATTTGAAATGTCACAGCATCCTGAAGAAAGTGAGGAATATGCCCTTTTTGTCCACAAAATGCTTAGTATCCCATGAGCCCTTGCAGTAGAAAAGTACAATAACATTCCATGATATCACCGGTCCATTCCTATTGGTCAGGGAAGCATCAGTAGATATTAAAGGAAAAGAGAGAATCCAAACTGGAAGAGCGGAGGAAAGGAGAACATACAGTACCCCAAGCCACAATGCATACAAAGCTTACAGTGATCACCAGAAACCCCTTTTCCATGTACACCTTCCTACATGCTACCTGCTTTGCTTTTCCCTAACCAGCATGACTGCTTAATAAGTTCCCCAAAGTAACTACCATAGCAAACTGTCAGAGGAGCTGCTGAAAAACTTTCTATATCTTCCCTTACCATCCCAGCAACCGGCCACTCTGCCAAAAATGTCCCCTAAGAACAAAACTAGTCACACGTGTCGTGCAGACAAAACAAGCTTTAATGAGGGAGATCTCAACCACAACAAACCCACAAAGGGCTATGGCAACTGAGGAGGCCAAGGGAGGCACACAAGTGCAAGTCTCTAGCATCCAGGACACATTGTTCCTCTATACCCAGCTTTAAATATTTACACAGTATTCAGATCCCTACCTACAGCCCACTTAAAGTGTTCCTTCATCCCTCATAATTTCTAACATCAAGCCACCCTTTATTTCTCTTCCCCAACCTATTTCATAACATTTTACATTATGAAATACAGTAACTTGATTATCTTGAAAGCTAGTGTATTTTTTTAATTAAGAATTTTTATTTTTAAACAAACATACACAAACAAAACATAAAACATAAAACCATCTTCCAGTTACGTACAGTATGTCGGTTGGTTACAAGTCTTTTGTGCTTCATCTCCGTAGTCCTCACTTATAGTTTGTATAAATTCTTATATTATCCATTGTGTGTGTGTGTGTATAATTATCATTGTTAATCATTTATTGGACTATAACTATTATTCCATCATTTTATGCGAGATATTCAACATGAAAGCTAGTGTATTTTGTGCCTTCTTAATTGACTTATTAAAGATATTCCCCCCCTTTAAAAAAAAAAAAAGCCTCTGCTGCTGTCCATCACGGAATCCTGAGGGAACCAAATTCTCACATCAATTTAAAAGAGTTATCAGCCTTCCCCCCCCCCCCACTTAATTACATTAATCCAACATAACAGTTATTTCATCACCGAAGCACAATATTTGAATGAATTTTGATGTTTATTGCTATAAAACATAAGAGATGGAGCTTCTCTGTAGCTGTTGTAAGTCTACGCCATTCATGAATTGGAAAGGTGGATGGATGGGAGTAGTCACTTTCCATTGTCCTTGTGGTGAATGCAGAATAATGAGCAGCTGTGTGAAAAAGCTGTATGTACATTAAGATCCATTTCCATGTCTCTAGTGAGTGTGATTATCCCTCCAAGTGAATCACTTAGCAGGTAGTACTTGCCATTACTGATTTCATCTGTCATTCCATTGCCTACTCTTAGTGGTCTGAGATTCTCCTTCCACTTTTCCAAATCTCTTCTAAGTCTAAATATTTTGAATTAAAAAAAGATCTTACAAATTTGTTGCGTTTGTGAGTAATTGATTGATGTGTTTCAAAAGCACTACTTGTACAAGCCCCACATCTCATATCTTGCCATCTTTTAACCAAGTGATTTTTTCCACTAGAGCAGAGCTATTTGTCCTGCACAATTCAGATAATGGGAACTGTATTGGCTGTCTTAAACTGTGGTTAAGTGATCAGGAGAAGGCCATGAAATCACAGTATCCCTTGCCAAGCCACTTACCTACATAGAACAGCAGAAACAATTTGCTTACCTTAAATTCTGTTATGATATGAGAGTTGGTATCTGTATTAAGTGTAGCTAAGACCAGTTGAATGACTTTCTAGACTGGAATTATGAGATATACGTTAAGGAATATAATCCAGTTATATTACTGATTAGTACTGTGCCAGTCAGAAACTAATAGTTAAATTAGCTCAAAGCAGGAACATATGATCCTGAAATCCTTTGGTCTGCTTCTCTCTTTCAACTATAGTTGACAAATCTTTCATGTATACTGACATTTAGTTTTGTTTTATTTATATCTTTGAGTCAGTGTTAACTTCGAGCAAATGCTGGACAAGTCCCTACAGTTTTCTTGTCAATATTTTTGTGATTTGCCATTGTCTGGTTTCTAAGATTGAGGGTGACAGGCCTAAAGTCACCCAACTGGCTTTGAGCCTGAGGTAGAACTATAATTCACAATCTCTTGGTTTCTAGTCTGGGACCTTAACTACTACACCAAGCTGGCTCTAATGATATTAGTGTATAGATAATATATCTTGTAATGCTGCTGAGTGGAATTAGTATCCATTTAATTTGGTATTGCCTATGGTCAGTAATGTAGACTGGTGAGCATTGCAGCTTAATTATTTGGTGATGTGATTAAGACCATACCTTATGAGGTGAGCTGGGCTGAGAGGGAATGATTGCTAACTGGATGACTTTGGGCCAGTCACTTTCTCTTAGGCCAGCCCACCTCACAGGGTGGTTGTTGTGGGGAAAATAGGAAGAAGAAGATGTGTTGGGTTGCATTAGTTATAAACTTATGGACAAATTTCTTTTTGGTTGGTAGTTTATCTTTGAAGCTACCCTTTAAAAGTAGGAGAATCATAAAAAATTGCTTGATAAAATTAGATAAGTGAATGAAAAGAATATGTAGAATTCTGTCTAGATCTATGAGTATACGAAGCTTGGATATTATAGTTTGGGGAATACAATAGTGTGGTAGGATACAAAGGTAAACATTTTACAGCTGTGTGTAAAATGTGTGTATGAACATTCAGTGGATACAGTTAATTTTGCTGGTAGTTGTAATAAATAAGTTTGAAGTCATTAGATGGTTTCTTTGAGCTTTCTAGAAGCTGTTTTTTGTTGTTGTTTTGTTTCCTTTAGTAGCTAACTGATAATACATTTGGAGAAGAAAACGGTTTTGTCATTTTTATGACTCGTTTCAATTAACAGCTGATTATTTCTGCTTCAAAATTGTATGTCACAAACACAGAACATTTTTCTTGAGTGGCTAAAAAGCAAAGCAGTGTACTAAATCACTGAGGTTAAATCCTAGATAGCAGGTATTATTTACTTTAACGCTTTTAAAAATAAAAACTAGTTTGGTGAAAGGAATGAGTAATTCAAGTTCATATTTCAAATTCTGGATTTTCCTGGATAGCGCTCTCTCCCCCTCTTCTATCTCTCTCCTCCCAACCCCACACTCCCACCCACACATAAATAAATGCATAAATGGTGAATGGTAAATACATTTCTGTGGCAAAAATTAAATGAGAAATTTCCTTCTGAAATTAAACAATCATTTTTACTAGAATGGTTTTGGTGGCAAGTTTTTACATGCTACTTAGGGTATCATACAAGAACTTTGTGTTGTACATTCTGCTCCAAAATGCATGCTTTATACACATTACATGTATCATATAGATTCTGCATGTTCACAACAAATCTGGTTAGGAAAAAGAAACCACCATCACTGAAAACAGGACAAAGGAACAAGTACATACCAATTCCAGTCTGTTTTGATAATTAGACATTTCATGCTGTCGTTCTTCTGGGTTGGATATTGGGAGAGAATTATTACAAGCCCATGAACAAAATCATTTAGTGATTTTTTTGGTTGGCATTCAGCTTACATAGCTAAAAGACTAAAATAATTAGGAAAGCATTTTAAGGGCATCAGCACATATATATATGTATGTATGTAGTATGGCATTCAGCTTTGTTCGGGTATTTTCCACGTCATTGTAGTTGTGCTTTTAAAGTCGTAACAAGCGTTTGAGGCAGAATCTCATCTGCCATCATCAGGCTTCTTCTAATGGCAGATGAGATTCTGCCGAAACGTTGCTACAACTTTAAAAGCACAACTACAATGACATGGGAAAATACCCGAACAAAGCTGAATGCCATACATGTAAGTACCCGCGAAAACTTAAGAATGAATATATATATGTCCCTCCTTTTATATATATATAAAACATTATTTTCTATTTCTAGTTAAATAGTCTTAATTTTTACTTTCTCTTGACCACTGTCAGAGACCCTTTAAAGATTCCTTTCCAGATAGATACTAATATTGGTAGAGCACACAGTAATTAAGATCACATTTCTATGTAGTCTGAACATTTTTCTCAAACATAAGTAACAATGGCGCATACCAAATATATGTGTTATGTGTTGGGTATGAAAGTCGTACATGAAGATCTTACTGCTTTTCCTGGGTAGTATTAGAAGGCAGGATCCTAATTCTTGCCTATTCATTGTATATAATTATTTAAAAAGGAAATGCAATAGTTTGAGGCGTGTGTGTCTTTTGTACATCATTGTGTCATTGTTTGGCTATCAGTGCTAAAACAAGGATACCAGAGTGAAGATAAGATGTGAGGAACTCTGAGCCTTCAGTTAAATGAAGAGTTAATGAGCAAACATTAGCACCCTGCACACAATAGACCCTATTAATTCGATGGGAAATCAGTTTTTTTTTCAGGTTAAATATAACCTGGAGGATCAGCAGAGAGTGTGCTTCTGTTTAGATTTCTGTTTGTATCTTTCTGTGTTAACTCTTCAACAATTCTTTTTCTCCTTTATTTATATTGCACTCAAGTTTCCTTTGTACAAAAGATTTGCAGGTGCAAATATGTCCTGCCTTCATTAACTTCCCCTCCCCTTTTAAATTTATGTGATTTCAATTTTCCTTCCCTGTACTGTTAATTAGGGGACCCTCTAATCAGTACCATTATCACAGTGGTATTCATGTTTAGGAAAGCTGCTAAACAAATGCTTGCAAAATTGCTAAATGGCTAATTAATGTCTGTTAATTAAGAAAATTGCTCATGGTAACAAACCGTGCCATTGCTGGCAGCAGCTAGAAGGCGAACACTTGTTGAAATTACTAACATGGCAGGTATAGAACATCTGTTCGCTGGCTCTTCCTGAAGTGTGTGTGGCTGTTTCTCCTAATGTACTTACAAATCGTATTTGCTTTCCAGATCAATTACAAATTTGTTTTTATTTGCAAGAACAAAAAAAAAAAAATTAAACAAGCAACATATGTCCCTCCTAGTCTGAATTTGGATATCCAAGTTTCAGGCCTCACTCCAGAAAAGAAGTTCAAATTCTCTGAAGTGAATAATGTGTTTAATCTAACTAGTCTGGACTTGTAGCATTACTGAGCTAAAACCATAAAAACATGTTTTTCCTTCCTTCCGAGGAAATACAGTGTTTTCCCAATCAGTAGTCAAAAAAGTTTATTTGGGTCACCGAATAGTTAATCAGGGTTTGAGAACATAAGCAGAAATCTCTCAAAAAGGCTGTGCTGTAGTTTTGCATATGCAAGCCACTCCATTCATCATCATCATCCCCAAAACAACTGGAGCACCACTTGAATAGGCATTGACAAATTTGCCATCAGTCAATTGCAGAAGGCAGCTTTACTTGGAACAGCTTCCATCCTGCAGCGATATCTATAATACCATCAAACATCCAGATTTGCCTATCCCAAGTCCTTGGTTAAGGACTTGATAGGTAGACAAAAATGGCAAACCCAGTCTGAACATCTGGCTGGTTGTGCAATGAATAGTAGTGGTGGTGGTGGTGGTGGTGGTGGTGATGATGATGTCATGAATTGATCTTGTATGGAACAACTTGTGGGAGCAAGTAGATCTATACCTGAGCTGAAAAGTGAATGTTTTAAGTGTTGTTGTTTTTCTGTGCAAGTGAAGGAAAGAGGTTGTAAGCTTCTGTGGAGATTGTCAATCATGCAGAATATCATGGTTCTTCCAAAGATGCTTTTTCCAAAAAAAATAACTGGACTTTCTTGGGGGATTTTCCCCCTTTGAAAATGTTTCGCTTCTTCTCATCCAAGAATTGAAAAAGCTTCTTGGATGAGAAGTGAAACATTTTCAAAGTGGGGGTGGGGACACAAGAAGGTCCAATTGAATTTTGGAAAAAAAACACCTTCGGAACAAGAAAAGGGGTCGTTTTGTTCCAGACAGAAAGAGGGTTGGGTTGATCGGGGTGAAAGAGAATGGCAAAACAAAAAACAAAAAAACAGCTGAGAACATTGGCCTTTAATGGGGAGGGAGACAGTTCTGAGAAGTTTGTGGCAGGCGAGGCTACTATGTGCCATACCGGGAACAGCCAAAATGAGAAAAGAGGCCAGTGCAGATCAGCTTTTTCTTACTTGCTCCATCTGGGTTTTGCTTTATCCGATAATCAGAACAACCAAAGCATTCCATGGTTCCTTTTTGTTAAAGCATGTCTGGCTTGAGATAGCTTGACACAATGGGCTTGTTCTCAGTTGAAACAAATGTTTTTCCCTATTTGTTGGACGTCTCAATTTTGAATGTAGAGACCTATTGTAAAACACCCCTGTTCATTTGCTACTGTTGCCGCAAATTTCTAGATTGGAAGTACTCTGAAGCAGAAGAAATATTTAAACACCCTCTCTCTTTGTTTTTTCTCCTGTGAGCTGCGTGGCAAGTGAAAATAAAATGCTAATTTACTATGACAGGATTGTGAGTGAACAAATTGTTTGGCGCATTCCTCAAATATTTAAACAAATGCATTTACCGGTGATCCAATATTGAGGAAAAGTGAGGCTTGCATCAGTAGATACTCTTTTCAGACAGAAAATCTGTGTGGTCCGACTCTACATCACTATTCATACCATCAGAGCAAATTTGCTACATGTTGGGCTTAGGCAAAATGTCTGATTAACATAGCTTGGGGAAAACATGTTTTACTGCAGGAAGATACCAGGACAGACTTGGTAGACATGCTGCATTTCTGTGGTGCCATGTGTGCAATTTTTAGTGAGTCTGGACAAGGGAATATTTAAACTATTTGGAAGATACTGTATTAACTGAGATCACAGTTTGTATTTAGTAAGGTGTGGCAATAAAAATGTTTGCTCACCTTGCTACAAATTGCATGTATTTTAAGCTGTCCGTGAACGTTGGGTCGCATTGGGCCAAGCGATAAGGCAACAGAATATTCATTAATGATTTCTAATCCAGATATTGCAATTACCAAAGAAACCCATTCTATCCATTACTCAGAATCCTAAGAGAAATGGCTAAATAATAATGTTCATTTGTTGTTTGCTATCTGATGTCAGTGTTATTAGAAGAATTTCAGTGGCATTTTCAAGAATGATGTGCAATTATGGGGACCAAAACTAAATGGTTCATTATGGCCCAAATCCTCTTCCTTTCTTTCCCTTTCTTTATAATCTAAAAGCTCTTCTGATGGGCATAGCTGTTCTTCTTCAGTTAGTAAAACATAGAAACAAACTATTTGTTTGGTAAGGTTTATCAACTCCCTAGCTCGATACCCGTGCTTTGCTATGAAACTATGTGGTTGGGCTTAGTTTGGGGAGGGGAATTGTGCCTCTGCCTACCAGCATCCATTGGTATGCATCTGGTTAGCGGCCTGTCAGTGTGTGAGAGAGTTGAGGGCTGTTTGGAAACTGAAACAGTATTTGCTGTGTGAGGAAGGAGGAGACAGCAAGGAGCCTGGGCGTGGCTTAGCAACTGTTCTGTACTAAAGCTGCTTGGTGCTCTGAAACTGAAACTCCTCTGCTTGTGTTTGGAATTTGGAACAGATTTCTTTTCAGGTGGAGAGGGGGAGTAGAAGTCCTTAGCATCAGAGCGTGTTAATAATAATATGCAAAATACTAATGCTCTGATGGTCATTTCAACAAATCCTTTCTTAGTGAGCACCTAGAAGCCAAGAGTGCCAAATTTCAAGTTTGTAGGCTTTACAGTTCTGGAGATTTTGTGATGATGCATGAGTGGTATTTCACTTTTATAGATATAAATATTAAGCCAATTCTTTCCTTGCATATGGATGTATCTGATCTAAAACCACCTTTTATTCAATCTAACAGGGACCGCCTGGCTCTCAGCCCTCGCCACACGCACAGCCTCCACCTCATAACCCCAACAGCATGATGGGACCCCACAGTCAGGTAAAACCTTGAATCTGGTGATAAGTGTGTTGTGAGTGAAACTTTTTAGCATGTGGGGGTGCTTCTTCTCTTCCATTAACTTCATTATATGAGGCTCCAGGATCATCCCAGTAACTTTGCAGATTTATTTCTACTCAAGCTGAGGGCCCCAAATGCTTATTTCATTCCATCTCCATTAAGACATCTGCTTTTTTTTGTGGGTTCAACTTGTTTTATTGATATCAGTTTAGGAAAACAGCTTTACATTTCACGGATGCTAATTTACATGCAAATATGACTTTTCCTCTTTTTTTTTTCTGAATATGGTTTAAGAACATGTTTTCACAACCTGTCATTGGAATATTTTAAACTCAACCCTTCTTAAGCCTCATTTTCATTTTAACAAACTCTGTAAAAAAATATCCAGTACAGATGTTCTGGGTTAATTTTAACAGTTGAATCTACAACTGCCAAAGTTTAAAATATATAACACCCACGTAACGCATACACACATACCCCAGAAATTTTGAAATAAAATACTTACCAACAGGTGGTTTTCTTTTTTAATTTAATCTGCTTTTGTATATATTTGTCAAATTATAAGTTGCATGGAATGCAGGATGTTACATTTATAATTGGGTTGGTTTAGACTACCACAAAAATAGTTAATGAAATATGTGTATATAGTGTGTGTGAAGGAGTCATTTTTCATGTGCATGTACAAATAAGAGTGCAAAATGTTGACTTCCACTTTTAAACATTCATTGCCACTCAACTATTTTTATATGCTTACAGCCTTTTATGTCACCGAGATACGCAGGAGGCCCACGGCCCCCCATTAGAATGGGAAACCAGGTACTGTATTAGCCTTAAGTCCAGATAACGTTTTACAGTACTACAGGTAGTCCTTGACTTACAACCATTTGTTTAGTACAAAGTTACAAGGACACTGGGGGAAAAAAAACCTATGACCATTTTTCACACTTATGACAGCATCCCCATGGTCACGTGAACAAATTTGGACGCTTGGCAACTGGCTCATATTTGTGATAATTGCAGTGGTCATGTGGTCACCTCCCAACAAGCAAAGCCAAATGGGGAAGCACTTAACAGCCGTTTCATTAACAAGTGCAGTGATTCACTTAACAACTATGGCAAGAAAAGTCATACAATGGGGTAAAACTCACTTAACAACTGTCTTGCTTAGCAGTGGAAATTTTGGGCTTCGTTGTGGTTATAAGTCAAGGACTACTTGTATTCAGGTTGAGATACATATACACAGGAGGAGAGAAACAAGCTTTGATAAAATATTTTCCTATTCTTACACTAAGCATGTTTCATTGCAGATGAAGTTTTGCTGGGAGAAATAAAATCTGTAGGTCTAAAAAAAAAACCACAGAGCTTAGAATATAAAAAGAGCCAAATTTTTTATTGGATTCATGCAAACGAGATTATAAAAGAAATACAGAAAACTGCCTTGGTCACAGAAAATATTTACACTTCCAGTTTTATAGGGCTCTTTCTTTAAGATAATAACACAACAAACAGCAGTAAAATCAGTTTTAAAATTGTTCTAAGAGACTAGAGCACAAATACAGCATTTTGTTTTGCACAGGGGCTATACATTGATATGGGAATAGCTTCCCACTATTCTTTCCAAGTGACTGGTATCCAGAAGCTATTGAAAGATTTATACAACATATACTCCGGTCATATGCACCTTTCAAAAATGTTATGGTTATATGAACAAGCCATCTTCTAAATACATCCTTTGCATGTTTTCAAAATTAAATATTCTTAGTTACATTGAGCATGCTGAAGTTGTTTTCCTAAGATTTGTAATTTGAGCACTCTTGCTACTTAAAACAAGGGTGAGGGAAGGGGTGTTCACACAAAATGCACATGCCAGCAGTAGTTGACATCAGAATAAAACATTTCTATTTTGTGCTGTCTGCTGTGAACATAACATGAGGTAAACTGCTTTCTTCAATGAATGTGTAATAATGAAATTAATAAACTTAGTCTTCTTTGAGAGATAGCTGTAAAAATAAATTAATATGGATATATCAAATATTTAATTGTAAACTAATCTGTTCAAATATAAATGAATTAGTTAATATAAATTGGTTAGATTTAAATAAAGGTGAATCCTGTGAAACTCTTCAACAGAGTACATAGCCAAAAATCTTTACTGGATTCATGCAAACGAGATTATAAAAGAAATACAGAAAACTGCCTTGGTCACAGAAAATATTTACACTTCCACTTTTATAGGACTCCTTCTTTAAGATAATTTAATTGTAAATTAATATGTTCAAATATAAATGAACTAGTGAATAAATTGGTTAGATTTAAATAAGCGTGGATCCTGTGAAACTCTTCAACGGAGCTTGCCTCTGAAAAATAAGTAAGGGAGTATATAACACCATAATTTATTCAAAAGGTAAAGCTATAATTCAGGGTAGTGTACTAAGTATACTCTCTTTAGTAGAATTTTCCTTCCCATTGACAAGAAGAACCAAAATGTCCTGCAATGCAGTTATTCCTTGACTTACAACCATTAGTTTGGTGTGTCCATTCAAAGTTAAACAGCACTGAAAAAGTTGACTTATGACCAGTTTTCACACTTATAACTGTTGCAGCATCCCTATGGTCACATGATCAAAATTCAGGCGTTTGGCAACTGGCATGTATTTATCACAGCTGCAGTGTCCCAGGGTCACATGATCACCATTTGTAAGCTTCCCAGCTGCCTTCCAACAAGCAAAGTCAATGAGAGAAGCCAGATTCACTTAACCAAATGATTTACTTAACAATTGAAGTGATTCCCTTAAAAATTGTGGCAAAAAGGGCCATAAAAGGGGGCACAACTCACTTAACAACTGCCTTGCATAGACACAGAAATTTGGGGCTCAGTTGCCATAAGTCCAGGGCAACCTATATGTGACCTTAATTCAGGCAATCAAGTGCCCTTCACTTATCTTTGGACTACGATTCCCATCAGCCACAAGCAATAGAAAGGGAAGCTATATATTTCAGGACACCTGCCTATAATTGCTGACAATGCAGCAATCAGAGTAAATCCTCTTCCATTCGTTTTATTTTTAGTTTAGTTTTATTTATTTTTTTAATCCCAAGCCTTTTGTCACTCTGTCATGGATAAGGGAATGATACTTGTTGGCAGTGAAAAGAGACTAGACAGAGTTAAGGAAAAGAAGGCAGAGTAAAACAACTAATCGCTCCAAGGAAAATTGTGTTAGGAAGAGTAAATATACAATTTATAAAGAGTTGGCATATTAAAAAGAGAGAGGGAGGGAAATGTTTTCAATATGGTCTTCCTGCTGTTCAAAGTTGAAAATGAACTCTGCTACTTAAAAATAATTCTCTGCTTGCCTCATACAGTGGGGAAACAAATACAATAAATATATAAATACCTAAGAGACAAAGGATGGCTCTGCCTATTCCTGTTTGAAACAGGAATAGGTATCTGCAATATTTATCAGTCATGTTCCCTTCTGGTCCAAACTCAGTTGAAAATGTTATTTATCTACGCTGAAATGTCATTTGATTCAGGGGAAATTGCAGTTAAAAATTCTAACTAGAAGGCTTCCAGATTCCCCTTAGCATATGGATAATCACACATTAGTGCTCTACAAATTGATTTTCTGGAAAGCCTATAACAACGAACAAGTTGGAGCTTGGAAATGGAAGTTTCATGGATTGGACATACTATCTAAATTTCAAATTATTTGGCCAAAGGCTGTTAATTGTTAAAAGCACTTCGGAGCCCACTTCTGAAAAAGAAGGCTGGCTAAGCCTGCTCTTTGTGGTTTTCCTATAATTATTTATACTAACTTGGTACCCAAGTATATCCATATATGATCCACTGCATACTTAGAGCAAATTCTGAAAGCAGAATTTATCATTTATGAAGTTCCTGAACAGAACCAATTTCTTTTAGAAGGGAGACAGATAACTGGACAGATTTTCTTAAGTTGACAATTTTTGCTATGTGCTCATCAGTAGCGTCTGTACATAGAAAATGATATTTGAGTTCCCAAGGAAGAGCCGTTTACTCCAACTGCAGGTTGCACATCTTCATGTGAAATAGTTTTGTATGTTATTAAACTGATAGTACTAATAGATCTTTTAAGAATGTACTATGAAGTCACTTTAGTCCAAAATGGAAACTAATATGGAACTAGTTAAATATATTTATTAGACCCAATTTGGTCATCTCAGTATTACATTCTATAAATAAGGTGGATCTCCAGATGTTGTTGAATTCTCAGCATCTCCACATTGCCCAGCAAATTATGCCATGCTGAGGGTCATATTTAAGCAGTAACTGAACAGACACAACTTCCTCATCCCAGCTTTTAAAATTTCATCTTGCAAAAGGGTTCAGATTCATATCTACCCACATTCAACAATGCCAGTCTCAGGGGATTCCAAACAGTTCACATGACCTTGCATCCAATGGTTTATCTTCAATACCATGTGTTATTTGTTGAAAACAAGCTCTTTCTTTTTTTTTCTTTCTTTCTTTCTTTCTTTCTTTCTTTCTTTCTTTCTTTCTTTCTTTCTTTCTTTCTTTCTTTCTTTCTTTCTTTCTTCCTTCCTTCCTTCCTTCCTTCCTTCCTTCCTTCCTTCCTTCCTTCCTTCCTTCCTTCCTTCTTCCTTTCCTCCTCCTCCTCCTCCTCCTCCTCCTCCTCCTCCTCCTCCTCCTCCTCCTCCTCCTCCTTCCTTCTTCTATTGTCTATCTGTAGTTCTAGTTAATATAGGAAAAACAGGATGTTAACTGTTTTACCTATCTATAATTTAGATTCTATCAGCTTTGTTTCTCTCGTTTGTAGCCTCCAGGAGGTGTTCCTGGTACACAGCCATTGCTGCCCAACTCCATGGACCCTACACGGCAACAAGGTAACAGATGTTGAGGCTGCCTTCAGAAATTCCTTCACTGGGTCTTTCCTTCTGCTCCTTGTTTACTTCTCCGTAACACTCCGTAACATCTTCCTGTCTGTTTCTCTCACTAGGACATCCCAACATGGGTGGGCCGATGCAAAGGATGAATCCTCCTCGAGGAATGGGACCAATGGGCCCAGGTCCACAGGTAAAAACCTGGGCAGAGACCACTTGCTCTCCTGTCCAGTGCCAAGCGTTAGGCATGCTACTTTGTGAAGTTTGTAAACAAAACATCATAAAAACAGCCTCTGGGGATTCTTCCATTCCTTCTAAGACCTTTTCTCTCTACCATTAGCGGTAATGCATTTTACATTAGTGTGTTTACATATGTCTGGAAAAATCCCACCTTCCCACATTTAGTTAGGGCTTCAAAAAAAAAAAAAAAAACCCTGAACATTCCCCATCACGTATTTCACGTAATCACCTATTGCCCACCTTTTTGCTTTTTAGTGTAGGCAAACCTCAATTTCATTGGGATTTCCTACTCGGGAAATGATGAATCTTAACGCAAAGTGGGAAGAAAGGAGGCTGCAGATAGAATGCTGTATGTATTTCAGTTGAATCCATGTTAATAATTAAATTTGCTGCAGTCTCGTCTGTTTTGATTTACCTCGTTCTTTATAGCTGGAGCAGACACATAGACCACACTTAGCAAGCTTCCTCCCTCCCCACGACTGCTGCCTTCCTTTTTTTTCTAAAAAATAAATAAATCACATACTGTACTTCACCTTTGCAACATTCTAGACAGGAAATGAAGGAAGGTAAAGGAAGAGTAGGTGGGTAGAAATAATACTCGTGGTAACCAAACCAACTTCATTTTTGCTTTCTAGGGTTCTGATTTTGTTTAAACCTGAAGAATCTAGATAGGTTTCTAAACTGCCCACAGTGCTCTTGCTCACATATAAAAATTTTGCAGTATGTTTATTTTTGCCCCCGGGATTGTCTTAAGGATGAATCCAGTTTCCAGATCCAGATTCCAGAGGTTACAGTTATTTGGGGGAAGAGAAGTGAAAGTTCTCTTCTCATTGAGTCCACTTTTTTGCTTGGCTATTCCAAGTAACTGAGTAGCCTGTTAATTTATTGTTGTCTTGTGAGAGTGATGCAGACCTCTTCTTTCATAAGCTTGCTGCTTCTCTGTCCTGCCATCTTAGCTTCTCTTAGCTTCTTCCTCTGCCAAGCTGAAACACCGGCCTTTCCTTGTCACGTTACATTTTTCAGGCAGGTTTTCCTTTGGTTGAAGTTACAGACCATCATTCCTCACTGCAGTATGCGTCTAACTGTTTGAGAACACCAGTCGAGGTGAAGTCATGCAGTAGCATTCAAGTTAAGGGATGACAAGAATTTCACAGCCATATTTATATTCTCCTGTATTTGCAGCCAGGGGCAGAGGCATGCTAAAATCATCTTCACTCTATAGGTTGGAGACAAAAGGTCCAAGTTCCAAACATGTTTACATATGTTGCCCATCAGCACCACTGCAGGGGAACGCTTAAGGAGCCTTCTAGGCCAGGGGTCTCCAACCTTGGCAACTTTAAGCCTGGAGGACTTCAACACCCAGAATTCCCCAGCCCTGCTGGGGGAATGGCTGGGAAATTTTGGGAGTTGAAGTCCACCAGGCTTAAAGTTGCCAAGGTTGGAGACCCCTGATCTAGATGGAGGACTCATTAGTAGCAGCAGTCAAAATACATGTTGCTTCTATTACATAATTTTGTATTTTGTGCATAAGGGGGAGGGGGAATGAAGGGGGAGTTAAAAGTGGAAGATGAGCTCACTCTTCATGAAGCGTTGTAAATATGTCGCCTTCAGATGGAAATTTCTTCTGGGCTCTGTTTTGAATAGTGTCTAGGTTCAATATTGCACTCAACTAAAATATTCTGGGCTGCCCCTATGTTTGCTTAGTGTGTTACTCATTATGATTTATAAATCATAGGTTATGGCTTAACATTATTATAGTTGTTTATACAGTCAGCTAGATGTTTAGATTTGGCATTGTTGTCCACCTAGTGAGTCCTTCCCAGGGATCTGGGATGGTGATATGGTAGTGGAAGTGATTTATGATGATGATGATGACGACAATGATGATTCTCACCTTTCTTATATAAAACATGTTTTCAAAACTCCCCAACCTGTATCTTACTGTACCTCCAAAGTTTATCCCTGTATGTGATTCAGTCGGTATCTAAAATCAGATATGGACTCGGGGACAACAATGTCCTTCAGCTTCGTTAACACCCTTTCCTTGCCTCTCATAATAGTTCGCTTGTTCACTTCTTGGTTTGCTGCCTCACTTGAATCTTTCAAACTGGTTGTGCAAAACTAGCGCTAAGCCCAATTGGAACAATTATCACAATGAGAACAGCTTGGAAATAGAAAAGAAGAGTATGTTTGTGTTCTTCTAAGCAGACGCTATCTATAAGCATCCAATGCAGAATGCGACCCAGAAAATGAGCATATGAAAGAGTATCCATTTCCTAAGGAAAGCGGGCTAATAGCCTTTGGAAAATCATTTTTCTTAATCTATTCCAGCAAATTTGATATCGTAATCTTGTAAAGTATTGGATAGCATCTTAGGAGGAAAATGTGCAAGAATACATTTTGGTTTCTTGCTGCAAATTGCACGCATCAACTAATATCCTGTGCTATTCCTCATATTTGCTGCAACAGCAGAAGTACTGAGCATTACAAACTTTCCTTACCATTCTTGATTCAATCAGAACTGCACTCTGGCCCTTATTTCTACTAGAATAAACAAAATATGCAAGTATAAGAGAGCACTCACTCAGGCCAATTATTGTTAGGGTGTAAGACTAGATAACTAGACAGGCATAGGCAAAGACAGAAGTATATTTAGATTTGGAGAGGGAGGCAGATAAATTTTGATGAGTTTTGGAACACATTTGCACTGAAATCTTGTTTATGCAGTGATTGGGTTGAAATAATTAGAACATGCGCCCTATTTAAATCTTCTGCACCAATTCTGGCTATGAAAGCAGCATGTTTATCTATTTTGGGAAGTATAACACGTGAAGAAAAGTGTATGAACAGTACTGATACTCAGTAAAGAATGAGGACCTACCAGGAAAGAGAAAAAGGGGATTGCATTTCCAAGCAAGTCTAGATTCCAGGTGTTCTTTTGTCTGGTTTAATGGTCTGGAACTCTTGGTGACCTGAAAGCTGTCAATAGTTCCTCATATGCCATCACAAAAGTTTGCATTTCTTATAATTGCACCAGCCAAACAAAGACAGCCTCGTGAAAGGTTCTGGATTCATGGCATATCTCAAGCAAACCAGGTGCTTCTCATCAAGATGAAACGGTATATTAGCTGTAGCATTCTTTCATACTTTTGGAGTTGTAGGCCTGTCATTTAGCCATTGTAAGCGGCAAGTGTGATTGCACCGTATCTTTACGAAGCCTTGTGTGAATGTTAGAGACAAACTTTCTACCTGTAATGTGCTTTTTTGTGTATGGGCCATGAGTGAGGAACTCGGAGCAAATCCTTTTCCTCCTGGTTGCCATTGTTCCATTTTGTGAGTAATGTAAGTCTCTGTTCCAGACAATAAAAGATTAAATGTTGAGGGGGGAAAAGTACTATCAAGTGGAGGCTGTAATGGACTGTTAGATGGGGATATTTTTTTCATTTAATACTTCAGCCAAGTAGTCTGTTTGCCTCTCAGGAATATAGATTGTGTTTTAACTCCTAATTATAAAGCATAGCTGTGGTTGTAGCTTCATTTAGTTAGGACAACTTGATGGGGAAAATAGCCCATTTGGTAGCTAGCAACCTGTGCAGGTCTTTCAGTACAGGAATCATGCAATCCAGCTGGCTCATTCAATAGCATTTACAATTTCTGCATAGAGAACATTGTCATGGGTAAGATACCAAGGAGTCAGGCAAAGAGCAGAAGTTGTGGACTTGACTCATATTTTATATACCTCAACCGTAAGTCCCTATTTGTTGCTGCTTCTTAAACAGTAGCCCTGCATGTTACCAGCAACATGACAGATTTGCTCCTTTTCCCTCTGTAGATCCATTTTCAAAGCAAATGAGCCTAGCTTGCATTGACTTTTTCTGAAGTTTGACATCTAGAAGATTGGGCTAAGCAGACATTTGGATATGTAGAAGGGAATTTAAACAGAGTCATTTAAGTGCTCTAATTTTAAGGGTTTTTAATAATCATATTAACAGACCCATAGTGTTATTTCTTTGCCCAGAAAAGTCCTCTATGTCTTTTGTGATTGTGATGTTTTAAAAAATAAAATAAAATGTATGCAGCAGATGCTACTTGATCGGCATTGCTCTTTGTTACTGTTGTTGAAGACAGACTTTTGAGAGGAAGGAACGCTCTTCGCAAACCTGCTACACACTTTGCTGCTGTCAACATCTCCTCTTGGGCAAACCCATTGCTTGCTCATTACTCTGTATTTCCTAAAGCAGAATTAATCTCTCTCTCTTTGTCTGTCTCTCACTCCCCTCTCTCTCATGTTCTGCTTCCTCACATCAGTCTCTCCACAACCGTCACCCCACCCCAAGCAAGTAATTTAATTATTTTGCATCTTCTACTTGTTTGGATTCATGTGTAAGGAACAAACTGCATTTGGTTTGTTTGTTTTTGGTTTGAATTACTTTCTTAGATCTTACCTATTTTCCAGGTGAGGTTACTCCCTTGTTAATAATATACCTTGGGCAGTGCCAGAAGCTTTTGCCCAATGGGCGTTTCTAGTATTATCTTTTCAACGAAGAGATGGAAACTTGGTGGCTTTTAAGGTTTTTTGCTTTTTTTTTTTTAAAAAAATAGACTTTTTCCAGTCAATCAGCAAAATGAGAGTTGCCACAGCCCTGTTTCACTTTTAGAAGTTGCTAAGTTGACCTGTATGTTCATTGTCATCATCTTTTTTTTTTAATTAAAGTTCATTTTCACAAACTAACCCTCTCGTTTTTGTTTGTTTTTTTTCCTTTCTCTTTTCTTCTCCGGTTTCCCTTCTCGTTATGGTAGACTGATCCTTGGTTATCATTGCAGAACTATGGCGGCGGAATGAGACCTCCACCCAACTCTCTAGGGCCCGGCATGCCTGGAATTAACATGTAAGGCGTTTCTCATGCTCCTGGCTTTTGACTGATGTACCTTTCATTGGATGTGGAAATGAGCACATTTTTACTCTCTGCTTAGGCTTGAGTAAACATGTGCAGGTGTGCACTAAAAGCGTGTTTCTTTTCTTGAACTCCAGGGGTCCAGGAGCTGGTAGACCATGGCCCAATCCCAACAGCGCTAACTCAGTAAGTGTTTTTCCCTGTGGAATGCCTTTATCACTTGGACCTTGGAATTTAGTTTACTTCTTCCTGCACCCGCCTTTAAATCTATGTTGCATCCCTTGCTCCGTCTTCCCAGTGGGGTGTCATCCGGAGCAGGAGACATGGGATATCCTCCATTTCCTTTTGTGCAGCTGTCCTCTCCTCTAAGCATATTTGAAAGCAGTACATATTTTTATTGGAGTTCTGAACCCTCCCTTGTCAAAAGCTCCCTCTCGGAAAAGTAATGCATGTGCTTTGGTTTGTTCACAGATTCCATATTCTTCTTCATCACCTGGTACATATGTGGTAAGCTCTTTTTTTTTAAATTCACGGGTTAAACAAATCTGTGTGGCCACCATCTAATCAGTGGGCAGTGAACACAAGGGGATAAAAACCCATTATCCACAATCCAATACAAGAAGAAGTCAGGAACCAGGATAGACTTCAAAAGTACTATAAGTTTATTTCATGCTACCTATGCACAGGAATCTGATCTACTAATGGTCAAGGCGAATTGGCACCAGATAAGAGTCAATGGACTTCAAAGGGGGCTGGATTAAGGTCTCTTTTGGGAGTATAGAGATTCCAAACAGATGATACATTTGACCCCACCCCCTCAGGCTCAGCCTGGTCATCCCCTACAAATCCAGATAAATTAAAAGCCCAAGTCAAGACCGTATTGAAAAAAAATGAGCTCCATTAACATCCCAGAGCCAGCCAGGGCCAGAACCTTTCTTATCCCTGTGGAGATGCTGTTCCATAAGACAAGCACCATAACAGAGGAGCCAGGGTTCCTAGGCCTGCCAGGTGACACCATTTTATTGAGGGTCCCAGAGCATGTCCATTCTCTCAGATCTGGTGGGAAAAGCCACAAGAGGGAGGATGAAGCTTCACAAGTAACCTAGACGAATGTCATGAAGTGGCAATACATTTGTTGACTAGCTCTAAGGATACTTGAATTCACAAGTATGCAGCCTAGATTATGGCTATAAGTGTTCATGCTGTTGCATAGTTTTATCCTGCCGAAGGGCAGCGTCCACATCTGTATAATATGCAAATCATAGATATCGTTGGGGAACACATTTCTTGTTCCAGGAAGCATAGTGCATAAAGCATGCCGAAAGAGAGGATGTTGATTAGCATAAGAAGTCATTTCTTCAGTCAACATCCTCCTAAAGCAGTATCTCTTAGCCTTGATGGCTTTTCAGACACACGGACTTCAACTTCCATAATACCTCAGCCAGCCACACTGACCAGGGAATTCTGGGAGTTGAAGTCCATGTGTCTTCAAATCACCAAGGCTGAGAAATACTGCCCTAAAGTATGGAAAGGAACAACCTTTCTAACCCCCCAGCATTGTGAACGATGTAGTGCTTGTGATGCTCCAGATTTAATTTATCTTAGAGCAATTTCCATCAGAATTTTTAGCAGCTGTATTCTTAATTGGATGGGAATCAGACCATCAAGTTAAAACATTGACATAGCAGGTTACAATGCTCTAACCTACCCACTTATTGTTGCAACTTCTGCATGAGTGAAGATTACAGAAAGGATGGTCCTCCTTCTTCTGTTCCTTCCCTGACAGAACCAGTGTGTGCATCTTGCATAGAAGCACCTTACTATCTCCCTGTAAAACCTTCATTTTTCCCGAGGCTTAAACAAAGAAATTGCACTTTGGCTACAAGGGTGCATCGAAGGTTTTAGCAGGAGATTAATGCTTGGCTGAATACCAAGGTGAAGCATTGTTGCTGACAGCAGCAAGATCTGGCTGACCTATCGCAGGCTATGTTATCACAGTGGTGCCTGATGTGTATTTAATCTTGTCAACAGGGGCCCCCTGGTGGCGGAGGTCCTCCTGGAACACCCATCATGCCTAGCCCTGCAGGTAAGATGGGGGAGAGAATGAGAAAGGCGGCGTGAAAGAGAGTTTCTTTCGTTATTGGACTTGATGGAAAGTGACAACATAACATTTGCCAGTGGTTGATGCCCTATTTGTTTTGGAACAGCTGCAGACAATAATCAAATGAAAAGCCTTCCTTCCTTCCTTCCTTCCTTCCTTCTTCCTTCCTTCCTTCCTTCCTTCCTTCCTTCCTTCCTTCCTTCCTTCCTTCCTTCCTTCCTTCCTTCCTTCCTTCCTTCCTTCCTTCCTTCCTTCCTTCCTTCCTTCCTTCCTTCCTTCCTTCCACTGATTGCTTAGGTTCTGTTAGGCTTAAAGCACAGGGAAGTTATACAGTAGGAATTTGACAATGGAGATAGGGAGGGTTCACCTGTGGCTCAGCCTTTCTGGATTCATCTGAAGACAGTTTGCAATCAGCATCAAGTTCCTGGCAAGTAGGATTAAGTTTGGCACTGCTTCCCTTGATGAATAATTTTTAATAAATGTTGACTTATTAGAATAGGCTTATTTTGTGTGGTTTTTTTTTTATTATCCTGGTGAAACTTTTTATCGGAGGTGAAATGTGTCCGGGTGATTTGTGGAATCTTAACAAATCATCTTCTACAGACCCCAAGGGAATTAGAGGGAAATGTAAAATAAACCCTATTGAACTCCCTAAATCCAGCGTGGTTAAGGTTGTAATGTTCCACTTTTGTGGGCTTTCCCAGTACTGGGGCCAAGGGGTTCCTCAGAGAAGTAGCCAGGAACACATTATCCAGCTTTACACAGTTTCAGAATGGCACTTTGCACAGTGGTGCTCCCCACGTTGCGTGATCTGCTTCTGCACATGTCTTCCCAGACGTCTGCATAAAATCTCCTCCTAGCCTTGGTTCCCTAACAGAAGAGGTGGGGAACTATGGCCCTTTTATGACGTGTGGACTTCAACTCCCAGAATTCCTCCTCGTGAATATTCTGACAGGGCCAAAGTTTGACTTAGCTCACACTTGGAGCATCAGTTGGAAGAAGACAAAATGGAAAGGGACACTGAAAGAAAGTGGTCCTGTTGCATGTAACAGGGGTGCACAACAGCTGCTGAGGTGGAGCTACATTTCAGTATTATCACTGCTTTCCTCCTGCATTTTTACGAGGACTCTGACCTACATTTTTTACTAGATCATAATAAAACAATCCATATGTAAATTCATCTACAAATCTCCCCTCTTTTTAAAATTCCGTTATTGTGGCCTGCTTATAAATCTTTCTGTTTGGCATTCTATAGCTTGGCTGGGTCTTTCCTCCTGCTACCAGCGCTAAAAAGCTAGATTCTTGCTTTATTGGGGAAAATAATATATGTAAAATGACAAATATTACTCTTCTTTCAAAAAGAAGAAAAAAGATTATGGTGTAGTGAGATAATTGCACTGGCTAATTTTGAGGCGCTAAGTGGCATGTGGCAGAAAATTATCTTTCTTCATCCCTCAGTAGCAAAAAGGCTTCAAGATCCTTGGTTAGTAGCAGAGACTTCTTTTCACAGTTGAATTTCTGTGATTAAAAACTTTGTGAATCTTCATTAAATACAAATTAGCCAGAAAATGGTGGTACTTAGAGGGAATTTTAGGTGATAAAGCTCGAAAGAATGAGTTCAAGTGGCATGAGTTTGTTTTAATTAAGAAATGAATTAATCACCCTGACTTAGTGGATTTCACTGTTCTATAGATTCGACAAATTCAAGTGACAACATCTACACAATGATTAATCCTGTACCGCCTGGAGGCAGTCGGTCGAATGTAAGTCTGCTTTCTAATAATTTACATATCAGATACCATAACAAATCATAATTAACTTCATCAGTTGAGGGTAAAGCAGTTTAATTGATTTCAGTCATTTATTTCAAAATAGAAATAAAACAAACCATTAACGAGTGATTAACTCTTCAGGACTTTGTTAATTTTTTATGCTTATTAAAATAGTAGCATTCATGTGGCTCTGGTCAAGACCATCACACACTGAGATGGGGCTGTTTTTAAAGAGAACACAGCTTGAACTCTACTCCTTCTTGCACATTTAGTTGAAACTAATTACCAGGGGTTGCTCTGAAGCTTCCCTCCTCTTCATTTACTTTAGAAAGTATATGACACTGCTATACTTTCTCTTCAAGGCAGTGATAATTTCAGATTTTTTTTCAAAGCTTAGGCAGCTGTCTGGTATAGATAGAATAAGATCCAATATATTAAAAATAAGGATGTTTTACCACATCTTAACTGATGGTAATTTGATACTACTAGCTGTTCTCTCTTTTGAAGCTATCAGATGTTCTTTTCCTAGTATCAGACTTCCAAAAAAAAAAAAATAGTTTGCAGAGCATATTAACCTTCTGAACATTATAGCTGTTAATATATAAGGTAATTGGTTGGCTGGCATTTTACAATACAAATGATCCATCATAACGGATGCCTTCTTTTTCCCCCCTCGTAGTTCCCAATGGGGCCTGGATCAGATGGCCCCATGGGAGGCATGGGTGGGATGGAACCCCATCACATGAATGGCTCATTAGGTAAGCTGAATAAAAAATATTTGGGGCAAAGTCACACAGGATTCTGTCTTTTAATAGAAGTTGGTTCTATGGAGGTTTCTGATTGGGTAAGCCACACCCAGTGAGTGGCTACAAAGGAGGCCAAATCATTCCAAAGTCGGAGTGAGTTGTGGGAACCTAGGAGAGAAGGCCTTGTAGTAAGACACAGGTCAGAATGCAGAGGAAAGAATTAGGGGCTTTCCCTCAGCCAGTTTTAGGCACCAGGAAGCCCAGCCTTTAATTAGTACAGGGGTCCCCAACTCCCAGGCCGTGGCCTGTTCAGAACCGGGCCATGCGAGTGGCTGGCCGGTGCACACACACCCAGCTCAACTTGCAGGACCAGCGGACCGGTGCGTACACATGCAGTTCAACTTGAGAGAGGTGGGCCCTCCTGCATGTTAGTGCATGGACCGGCCCACCATTTACGTGGGCAGTTCCCTCTTGCCCCTCCCCTGGGCTGCCAAGTTGTAAAGATTGGGAGATTGCTGATCTGGTATCCTTTCTGCTCTAGCCAGCTGCTTCCTTCCATAGTTCCCCACCCCAACATGCTTTCTCTCACCCACCCCCAGCCTCACCCAGGAACATGGGCAACAGACCGCTGCCCCTTTATTTTTCTATGATACCTCTCAGTCTCTTACGCCATCACTCACGGGTACCGCAGGAAATGTTTAGAGGCTCACCACTAGGACAGGCATAAAAGTGCCGTGCAACTAGCATTATGTTGGTAGCACCTTTGCCCTGGTATTCTACCCTTTTCTGCAACTGATGCTCTTTGTGTTCAGAACCTGTGGGGCCTTCTCATTCATAAATGGATGGCTTTGATTTTCCTCTTCCTTATTTTTCTGGGGGAAATTCCTCCAAGTTTCCATAGGTGACTGGTTCTATGTTGGTAATCAGCAATCCCAATGTCTTTGCCATTCTTAAACACTCGTAGTATCGAAAATTAGCCAGAAAACAGGAAACGCTAGTCACAGGCTCGCAGCACTCCTGTTGATAGATAACAGAGAAGAAGCAGCGTGAACCTATCTGTGGTGTGTGTGTTTTAATTAAAGCAGCAGAAAGACCCATTAACCTCCCATGCTTGCCTTATACATCTTGCTGAAGTAGAGGTGCTGTACTCCATCTTGATCAGTGTCAGAAAGCTCACGGGAGGGAGGCGAGGCCGTAGCAACTCGATTAGGCCATTACTCTAGTGCTGTGCAGGAAGGTGAACTGGGCTCTGCTCCGGGGAGTTTTCCATGCAAAGGAATGGCAGCTGAGGCGTCCCCCCAGCAGGTCTCTTTCTGGAGGCAAATGTTAAGAGGTTTGCATTAGCCCAGCTGTGACCTGCAACTCACTAATGTACCGCCAGCTGCTTCCCAGAAGGTCCAGCCGTACCTTTTGCAGCAGCCTCTTATTTTCTGCATATAGGTTCACGATCTACATGTTTCTAGATGAGGGAAACAAAGTCCTTTCCACTAACAGTCTGTTTTTCTCTTCCTCTCCATCCCATCTTCCCAATCTTCTTTCATAAGGGTCAGGAGACATTGATGGACTTCCAAAAGTAAGTTAACGTGTTGCTAATGTAATTAGGTGGGGGCTTGTTGCCTTTTTTTTTTTTGTATTAAATGTCAAATTGAGGTTTACAGGATACTATGGGGTAAAAGTAGGGAGGAAGTGTTCATCCTCCGGGTCCAAGTTTATTAGTTTCCCAGAAGTTAGCAGACTTCCCCTGTTGACTTAGCAGATGAAGACCCTTATGCTCTAAATGAAGTGCAATACTTTCTTTCTATGCATAAGCTTCGTGTTTAGCTATCTTTTGCTCATCCGAGAACAATGTTTTTTCTTATAGTTGTTTGTGTACACGTTGCTGAAAAACACTCTCTCACTTTCAATGTGTATGTGTGTGGTCTCTGTGTTTCCCTTTCCTCCTCCCCCCCTCCCCTCCCCTTTTCTTTTTAATTGTAGAATTCTCCAAACAACATAAGTGGCATTAGCAATCCTCCGGGCACTCCACGAGATGATGGTGAACTGGGAGGCAACTTCCTCCATTCCTTCCAAAATGACAACGTGAGTCGTTCTTACACCCGTCCTTTAAATGCATTGCATTTCAATCTCAGAGTTTTTTCAAGGCTCTCGGAGGAGTCTCTGTTTTATATATGTGGAAATATGATGGCTGACAATGTGAGGGTGGCTCTTGGACCATCAGATGAAAAAAAAAATCAAGGAAGTATGATGTGGGGGCTGATAGAACTGGGAAAAGATCCACAGTAAGATAATCAGTATGATATCTGGATGTAGCATACCTTCTACATAAGAGGAAAATAAATGGTTCCAAAGGGAGGCAATGGAAACCATAAATTATTTAAAGGAAATAAGGAAATATAGAGAGTTCCTCTGAAACAATCCTAGAAGCAGAGAACAAACACAAAAGAAATGTGCTTGGCTCTCACAGTTTGAATATATAGCAAACACGTGTAATGTATGTGCCTAAGAGAAACTTGTTGCCTGACAACTTCTGCCTAGAGTTTATATTGATCATAGAAGCCCTTTCAATGTAGGAAAATCATTGCCATCGTTATTAATCATACTTTTAAAATAATAATAATAATAAAGTAACATAAATGAATGCTCGGTCTTAGCATGAGGAGCTTAGAATCAAATTTTATGGCGGCTCCAAAGTCCGGTCAGAATCAAATTTTCAATGAGGGTATTAGAAGAAGTGGGAAAGCACAACTATGCTATATCTCCTTGAATGGGTGGACTTCTTGAAAACATCCCTGACGGACGGTCAAAGCAGTAGAAGCTGGTTCGGCCAATGATGCCAATATAAAATATAACATGGCCGCAAGGAAGGGATGCTGATCAACAACCAAACCAAAGGTTATTAAGAAAAAGCAACATCTTCATTATTAGCGTAACTTGTTTCATGCAAAAACATATAAGATTAAATCTTTGTTGCATTATATTCATTCTAAGGTGAGGGTCTTCATCACTGTATACATATGACAAAGGGAATAGTAAAAGCAGCAGCCCTTGAGTTTCCAACTAACCACCAACCATTGTTGACCGACAGGAGATAAAAGAGTGGCAATTAGATTTCATATTTTCTCTCTGTGATTTCTTGAATCAGTTGAGAAGAGTTGTTGTTTTAGGAACCCCGTGTCTCTTTCCCCGTTTTCTTGCCTAGCCCATTAGTTAGCAATTTGTTCTGGTTTTGGCCTCATTCTTACTGTGTGATATTTTTCTTTCTTTCTTTCTTTCTTTTTTTTCTCTCGCCCTCTTTCCCTCCCTCACCCACCCAGTATTCTCCCAGCATGACAATGAGTGTGTGATTTCCCTCTTCCTTCGCCCCACATCCTCTTCTCCAGGATAAAGAAAAAGTCGGCTGCCCTTTGGAGGATCTGAAGAAATTATGCAAGACGAGAAGAAGCTTAGGTGCGTTTGGCAGGGAGACACTGAGAGCCGGAGATCCAGCCCTAATTTTTAGTTTCATGCAATAAAAAGGCTGAACTTTTTATTCCATAAAACAATGAAGGACAAATCTTTAAAATATTTCAAGACATGACAAGATCCTTCTTCTGCAGAAGGATTTATTATATGTATATGACACTTTTTTTTTGTTGTTGTTCATTTTTTGGAAACAAACGGAAGCCTCTAGCACCCAATTCCAGCCTCCTTTGCTTGATTATTCTTTTAAACTTCTTGTATGTTTGTGCTGTGCTACGCAAGGAAACTAGTCTAGATATGAAATCTCATGTTGTCTCTGTAGCCATTTTAAAATAATAAAACTGGACAGGTTTGTTTTTTTAAAAAAATAAATAAATAAATTGGTGGGTTTTGTTCAGAAGACCTTTGGCCCCCACTACTCCCCCCTTCCCCTTTTTTAGGTTAGTGTCTTGCAGCACAACACTTCCTTCAGCAAGAAGAGTGGAAAAGATTTCCCCTGCCTCAGTTTGTAATGCAGCTGGCTCCCTTCTAGGATCACATCCTCCAAAAGTTTAATTGTGATCTTGGGTATATCTGTGACTGTGGCATGCACTATTTTAGTCCCCTCCCTTGCTTGTCCTCCCTCCTCTCCCCCATCCCCTTCCCCCCTCCTCCCCCAAGCACTGCTATGAATTGCCCTTTTGCAGAATTTGGAAAATGTCAGGATTTCTGGGAGGTGGGGTATTGAGGGTTAAGGGGTACAGGTAGTCCTAGACTTACAGCCAGAATTGGGGTTGGGGTTTTGGTTGCTTAGCAATGCGAGAGTTAAGCAAGTCGTCACACAACCAGACTTGGTTTTTACGGCCATTTTTTTTCCCCATGGCCATATAAGCGAATCTGGATGTTAAGCGAATGTGGTTTTCCCCATTGACTTTTGCTTGGTAGAAGCTTGGGAAGGTAGCAAATCGTGATCACGTGACCACAAGACCATCTGCCACCAATCATAAATGTGAGCCAGTTGCCAAGTGCCCGAATTGTGATCACATGGCCGTGGTGTGGTGTGAGGGTCCTAGGTTAGAGGATGGGTCGTAAGTCACTGTTTCCAAGGCCATCATAACTTCAAAGCACTGCTAAAAGGTTGTAAGTCAACTATCTGTACTTGGGTGTTTTTTTTTTTTCCCCTGTTGGGACGGTGTCAGAAATAAAATGAAAAAGGCATTAAAAAACTTGACTCAAAAACTGGTGAGAGCAAACTTCTTAACAACTGCTTTGTTTTCATTTTCGTTTTGGGTTTTCTAATGAAACAATGTGATCTTACTAGGGTTTCACTGTATATGCTCTGGAACTGGATGGAGATATTTTTAAGTAATTATTGTTGTTAAATTGTATACTTGCTATTCTGTAGGCTCTCTCTCCCTCCTTCTCACTCTGTAATTAAAAGCAGAATTTAAAAATAAATAAATCTTACATTCTCCTGGTAGGGGTGACTACAGAAAAGCATATCATGTATAGTGAAACTCGCAAGTCTTGAGATCTCTGTACATTACACCCCCTTGTAGCTGGTCTTTGTTTTATATAAAAGAAAAAAAAACCCTTCACTTCTGATCTATGTATTTCATATTATGTAAAATATTATCTTACCCTGGATTTACCTACCTTTGTGCGGATTCTTGAGAACATTGTATCTTGTTTCAGTGTTTTTTCTTACCTTGTAGTCTGGTTCTAAAGTTAAACGAGGGAAAGGAAAAGTAATTATTATACATTGTAGTTTGTGTACGATATTTGTTGATAATGTTTTATTAAAGGGATGTCTTTTTTCTGCACCCCTTAATGAAATGTTTTTTTTTTTTACTTATGGTTTTGTTTGGGTTTTTGTTTTGTTTTTTCCTTTTTGGTTTGGTTTCATTTTGGAAAACATTGGCTTGTTTTTACTCTATCAAAAAAGTACTTGAAACCGTGTAATTTTTAAGAAGACAATGATTTTTTTAAAAAAAGAAATGCTTGCCCTTTTCTTAGGCATTTTGATTAATTTTTTTTTTCCTGTAGAAAGATGATGGGGTGGGCAAACAAAGATTCTCACAGTTACAGTCAGGATTATATTTAAAGAAAAAAATAATAAACCTTCAAATGAAGATTTGTCCCATTCCTAATGCAACACTTTTTTTTAAAGAGATAACTTGGCAGGTTTCATTGTATTAAAGTGATGGCTAAATTAAATGTCTTCGTTGGTCTGGGATGGTTTTTAAAAGATAAATCAAGATCTTTTCTCTCCCCCACCCCCTGCTGTAATAAATATAAACATTTGATTTCACGTCCTTGCTGTTCATTATTCTCTCCTGGATACAGAGATTCCAGAAAGCCTGCTGTGGAAAGTCGCCTCATTCTGATTATGGTCTCTTTAAAGGCACCATATTCTGAAGATACACTTCATACTTATCACAAACATTCTCACAAACATCTAGATTTAGAACCCACCTTCACATTCCTTTTAGACAGCCTCAAAAGCAAGTAAGATGCCTTCTCAACACTAAAGTGCAACCGTTCAGCAAAAACAGCCATTTTCTTTTAAATGCAAGAGCAAAAATTTATCAAGCCGCAGAACTTGGCACAGCTTTGCCCAGAGTGTAACAAGAGTTTTACAAACAAACAAACAAACAAAAACTTGATGATTCTCGTTCTGTGAATCTTGGCCAAGAATCCACAGAACATTAAAATGAATATGCCATAAATGGTTTACCTGCAGGTTAAAATATCAGGTAAATCAGAGATGTTTGTATATAATTCTGTTATACAAAAACAATAAAAATTCTTGATTTTTTTTACATCATCTTTAGGAGAGTTAAGGAATAGGTTATTTTAACAATATCTATTACATTGATATATAGCTCAGAGTAAATCCAGCTTAATTGTGTGTGCTCTTATAATAGTTATTTCTTCAAAGCAACCCTTTGGCTTGCTTGAAGTGTGAAAAGGCTACTAAAATGATGAATCAAAATTGTTTCCATGTCCATGTGAAGTGTGATATAGCACAGTACAACAAATGAATACATCTCATTGCATCTTCGTACCTAGACATTGAGGTTGGCGTGATTTGAAGTATTCCCTTTCATGACTTGAGTTGTTTATTCGGTAACCAAGCAGATTCTTGTCCAGGGATTGTCACACAATATTCAATGTAACTATTAAATATTAATTGACATTATTTTAGTCCTACTGATTCCACGTTAAGAGTCCAGTAGGAAGCACACAGTTAGGCATATCTAATAACATCTAATACAACTATAAGTAACTAATGAGTAGCCAGTTCAGAATAGTTGTTTTGAGCAGGCTGATATTCTCAAATTGTTACCCTCTTTCTAGTCTGAATTTAAAAATCCCAAAGTGTGCAAACATGTTTCTTTTGCATGTGACAGAAACATCTATGCAAATTAGGAAATGAGTCCTATTCATAATCCATATTTTAACCCTAATTTCCTACCAATTGTTAGTTTGGGATATTAAATTGAAGTTTCCATTGTGCTTGATCGAAATTTGAACGGACACCATTATCTGTTGTGCAAAACAATGGGATATTTTGGGGAGGCCTTATTTTCTGCTTCTGTTAGACAGGGGGAAAGAATCTGAAAGAATAAATAGTCTATGTTCCCATTTGCAAGATTTCACATGAATTGCATGATTTCAGTTGTACAATTGCAAGGTAATGTTTGTAAACCTGTATCTTCCCAGGAAACCAACAAAAAACATAATAGTCTGCAAAGTCTAAATATTTATGTAGCAAGAATTGTAAACTTATATGTAGTTATCAAGAGGGGAGAAAATCAAGATTCATAACTTAGGATCAAATTGGTTGCATTTCGCATTGCTGTATATACACAGAGAATAGTAAATATTTAATATATCTGCAGAAATCATTGATCACTGTATTCATGTATTTGCTCATGGACAGAAGTTCTAAATGCTGTATATGAAACTTGATTGTCGGTATGCAATGTTTTTGTAACGTGTTCTAAAGCTAGTTGTGAATATCCGAGAGGATGCTAACCTCACTGAAAGAGAAGGCAGTCCTAGTGAGAAATTGGGGTGGGTGAAGCTACTGTAATGAAGGTGCAACCAAGGTATGTGCTTTTTATGGGCAGATTTTCCTCTTTGCAAGGCACCCCTGGAACAGTTCCCATTTTCTACATGCCTGTGTCATCCTTTCAAATGTACATTCCTGTGTCAAGAGTTCTAAACACAGTTTAGACCCATAAAATAATCAGCTGAAAAAAAAATAAACAGGACAAAATATACATATGCACCCAAACTCCATCACTTTATCAGCATCTTACATTAAAGGACTTAGAAAATAAAGGGGTCTTCATCAGGTGCCCAAAGAACCTTTCAGCCTAATCAACCTACTGTTCATTATGGAACATCTTAACCAACAAGATCAGTTTTGTCCTCTGTTTGCAATGTGTGCCATTTGGTATCTGATTTCCAACATGTTCTTCTTTTGCAAGGCAAATGTTTGTTACTCAGCAGAACTTTATTTCAGAGTCCATTTCTGCAAGACTTTGTTCCTGTTTTATGCTGCTTTTTTATCAGAGTGGTGTTTTGTTTTTCTTATGAACCATTGCATACATGCACTTTCAGAAGTTTTTGTTTTGTGTTTATGCCTCCTGCGTCCTGCCGATTGCCTGGACAAGTTCCTGCAGTTTTCTTAAACAAGATGTCAGAAGTGGTTTGCCCTTGTCTTCCTTCTAGGGCTCTAGTAGACTGACTGGCTCAAGTCACCCTTTTGGCTTTGTGCCTAGGGTAGAGCTAGAACTTCCATTCTCCCTTCCGACCTGATGTCTTTCTTCAGAGATAGAAATGGAATTATTTCAGCTTTGACTTCAGCTACTATTTCTTGCAATATCCAATGCTTCTCTCGACGTGCAACTTGGTGGTTTCTATAGAGCACCATATTAAACCTTTGGTACCTGCAAAATACAGCCCCATGATCAGCTAGATCTATTAATGATGAAATAGGTTTCTGCTTGATTTCTCCAGATAAAGTTCTGAGGGATTTTTTGAAATTGGAGAACAAGAAGCTTGAAATATTCCTGAGATATTTAGGGTATGGTTTGCAGTTTTTTTATTTTCTTGGTTACATGATCAAGATCATATTTAAAGTCTATCTATCTGTCTTAAAAGATGGGCTTCCAGTTATCTAGCAGAAACATTAGTTTGGCAGTAGAACCAAATGACTGCTGGTGCTGGGCTTTCTTTCCTTGCATGCATAGGATTGACAGCCATCTATGGGCATACTGTAACTGGGATTCCAGCACTAAGCAGGGAATTGAATTGTTGGTTTATGTGGTTCTTTCCAATTCTATGAATTTATTGTCTCTTTTTAAAGAAGAACTTCATAATATCCCGCTAGAAAGCTATGAAATATTTGAATTTTTCTGTTTTGATTCTGCATTGATAGACCTCCATGCATTTTTTTCCTCTTTGGCAGGTATGAATTATGTTTAACTAACTGCTTTGGGGTGACTTGCTTTGTAATGTAGTTTGCCATGCCTCTGTCAGAGTCTGAATCTGAGGAGGAAGACGAACAGCTGACAGGGAGTGTGGTTTCGATGGCTGTGGAAGAGGCTGGGGAAGGGCAAAGTCCAGCTGGGCAGAGCATGGGAGAGATAGAACAAGGGAGAGGGAGTTCAGAGGAAGACCCAGGCCTCTTCATCCTAGGGCACGCAGGGAGGATCGGAGAAGAGAGCAATGTGGGTTGCATGGCTTACGGGGGAGGAAAAGGCCCCGATTCCTTTCATTAGCCACACCTGGGAATGGAAGTTTCAAAGAATTGAATGCTGACTGCAGCAGCTGCTGGGAGCAAACATGACTTTATCCTGTGTTGTCTTTGCTTATCTGTGTTCCTGGTGTCTTCCCAACCATGTGAATTTTGCCATGCCTTCACGTCTGGAATTCTTGCTATTGCCCTGCCAAACTAATTACTTCAGTTTGGCTTAATTGGACTTAAAGTTACAGTTTTTGTTGACCAGGTTTTGGACTTGATTCCCTGCAGTTAAAGTCTGTTCCTCCTGGTTTAAAAAGATCCAAAGGAAGCCTGGGTTCTGCATCCTGTTCCTTTCTCACACTCTTCTTCGTATTCTAGCATGTGTTTTCTTTTTGATAACTAGAATGCAGCTCTTGACATTTTCATGGTTTGCAAAATCTCTAAGGCTAATCTTGTTTCAGCTTTCTCATCTTGTACCTCTTTTTTTTCTTCCCCTTGCCCTCTTTCTTCTTCCCTGCCCAACGCTTAACTCATTGTTCCCTTGAAAAGAGGTGGAAAGGATGCCCTGGAGCTCTCAAGTTTTTCTTCCAGTTGAATAATTTCAAGATTTGTGGAAGCAATGGATTGTTTGGTCATGAAGCGGAGCTGGAGGATGGGGATGAGCTGTGCCTCCCATGACAGCCAACCTGACCCTGGGCAAACCGGTTGTTAAATTATTTGAATCCCACCACTGGGGCAGGTACAGGATATACGCTAAACACCATTGGGAGGTTTGTTGATTTTAATCTAGCATTAGTCCTAAAAACAAATACAGGTAGCACTCAGCTTACAACAATTGAGCCCAAAATTTCTGTTATTGAGAGTAGACTTTAAGTGAATTTTGCCCTATTTTACGACCTTTCTTCTCGGTGTTGTTAAGTGAATCACTGCAGTTGTTAAGTTAGTAACACAGTTCTTAAGTGAACCTGGCTTTCCCATTGACGTTGCTTGTTAGAAAAGCAAAATATACTGACACTTGCAACTGGCATAAATATGAACCAGTTGCCAAGCATCCAAATTATGATCACATGACCAAGGGGATGCTACAACAGTCGTGTGAAAAACTCTCACAAGTTGTTAACTTTGAACCACCACTGTGAACTGTTGTTAAGTCGAGGACTACCTGTGCAGGAAACTACCTGGCTGAAGCATGCCATAGTGAAAGACCACTGCTCAAGTGCATGGATATGTAGAGTACTTAATTTTGCTGTTTTACCATTTCAGTGCGTGCAACCGGACCAAGAGCTGTCTCTGGGTTCATGCAGCCTTCTATTAGCAGAACCTGTAGCATTTGAGCAAACCTGCACTTCAAGTTCTTAAATGTTTTACTTTGATTAAATGTCAAGGGTGCCTCACATCAAGCGTGCCTCACATCAAGGGTGCTTGCTAAGGAACCATTCCCCCTCGAAAAGCATACAGGTTTCCTCGTGTTATCTGAGCCCGTGCCTACCTGTTGAAGCAGTTCAGACAAAAGAGATCAACGAGTGGGAGCAGCTTCAAAAGCCATCACAAACCTTTTGGCGGGTCCCTGGGGGTGGGGGGGCAGCCTTAGCATTGTCACTCTAGTCAAGAAACTGGAGGAAGAGAGACTATTTGTCAGCACTCATAATAGGGGGAAGCAAGAGGCTGAAAGCCATGTTGAGAATACTGATGGTTTCCTGTTGCTTTTGTCGGCGCACTTTCTTTTTATATCCAGAAGAGACAAACAGCTCAGCCAGGTCTCCCTGTATTAACAGCAGGGCTTATTTATTTGTTTGGTCTACTGGCTCCCTAACTGTGAGAGAACAGTTTGGTTAAGTGCTGTCATCATCTCCGCTTGCAATTACACAAATACTTCACTGGCCTGTCAGAGCATATTTACATTTGTCAAAATTCAACCAGCTGTTCTGATTGAGGTGATTTAAAACATGGCAGCTTCGAAGACCTGTGATGCAAGATTAAACTGATATATTTGACCTGGGACAGCCAGTTTCTATCCAGTCAGACCCTCACATACTGGAAGCCATGTTTGGTATTTTAACTATGAGCCGAATGAAGGTAGATTGCCCTTCTTCCCCATCCTATGCAATGAATTCTACGAAGTGTGAATGGATTTTTCTCCCCTGGTAAGCGTAATTTATATAATTTAGCTGGAAGGTCCTGACGATTCAGTGACCAGCTTTCCAGCCAATTACTGGTTTTGCTTTCCTCTTGTTTTATCACAAGCAGCCTATATAACCCTGCAAAAAGCACATTAAAATATTTTTTTAAAGATCCCAATCAAATTGCAATGGTTATACGTTTAATCAAAGTAAAACATTTAAGAACTTGAAGTGCAGACTTGCTCTAAAAGATGCAACACAATGTAGTAATGTCCAGATATCTTTATAGTTTTATTGCAATTTATCAAGAAAGTTCATCTAGTCTCCCATGTAATGACTAATCAGATAACAAGGCAATACATCCCTGAATATTGCTCCTTAGCCAGTGATTTGCAGAGGCATCTAAACATAGTGTCAATATTGCAATAGATTGGCAGCAAGTTATTAATGCAGGTGAATTCCATCTTGTAACTAACTAGCCTGGCTCATCCCCCCGCCCTTTTTTTTTTTTTTTTTGCATTATTCTTTGTATGAAATTTGATTGGCCTAATCTTTTCCTAATCAATATTCCAACTTCTAACATTTTCAAATCTTCTCCCCGCTATATACATAACTTTATATTATCTCATTGTTTTCTTCCTGGAGATGTTCCAAGTACTGCATAAGAGCAAAAAAAAAAAAAAAAATTATGTAAGGTCCCACCTTGTTTTTGTTGCATTCTTCCAGTTAGGGTTTCTAAGGTGTATGGTAGTATTCCAGTCATTGGCAATGCTATAGATTTAAATATAGGTACAAGCACATATAGTTTTTATCAGTGGTGGGATTCAAACAATTTTACTACCGGTTCTGTGGGCGTGGCTTGGTGGGCATGGCGTGGCTTGGGGAGCGTTACGGAAAGGATACTGTAAAATCCCCATTCCCTCCCCACCCCACTAACCTGTTTTCCAGCTCCGTTCTCCTGGGCAGGGCAACAAAAGAAGACCCAGCCAATCAGCTGGGACTCAGGAGGCAGAGAATAGATGGGGGCGGGGAGGCGGCAGTCAGAGGTGGAATTGGCCGGTTCTCCGAACTACTCAAAATTTCCACTACCAGTTCTCCAGAACTGGTCAGAACCTGCTGAAAACCACCTCTGGTTTTTATGCCAGACACTTGTGTTGGGGAAAAGGAAGGCTGAGGAGTTTGTGCATAATTTGGAACACAGCAACCACATCTGAAAAGGACTTTGAAACCCTTTGGGGGCTTTGTCATATCTTGCATTGTTTTATATAAACCTAATATCAATATTTTTATAATTCTACATTACTCATGAAATTGCATCCAATGAAATATTTTTAGGAAATCCTCTCCATGAGTTACTAATCTTTCCTATAATCTTAATTAGCTAATGAGTACTTTTCTTGTTAAGCTTAATAAGATGCTGCTGGAAAAGATTTGCAGTAGCTATGCTTATTTTTTTTCAATAGTTGTTCTTTATCCTTCATAAATCTATGCTGAATATCCCAAAGGTGCTTTTGTAGGAGGTAACTGGACTTTTTTTTCCTTTTGAAGATGTTTTGCTTTTCATCCAAGAAGTTTCTTCAATTCTGAGAGGATAGTGGGGAATGAATTTATATTCCTTGCAGACAGCTGGTAATCTGCATCCTTTTAGAGGCATTGAAGCACTTGGAGGTTTATCCTTGTCCTCAGGGTCACCTCAGTAGTGCTCTTGGTTCCTGTAGTCTGCATTTTTTCCTCTGGAAATCCATTCCTACTCCCACACCATTCAAAGGGTGTTCATCCCAAATTGGACAGCTAAAAGTCTGTAGAGATTCTCAGTCATCCAGTCATGATTGCCCCAATGGTGCAAAAGCACCATTGGGACAACCATGACCTGGATGACTGAGAATCTCTACAGACCTTATACTGAATAATTCTGCTAAGTTTTCTAAGACAGAACATTATGCTCAGTAATACCCAAAAATGCATCCTCTACAAACCCATTATAAAATAGTTAATATTCCATTTTAGGGAAGTTACAAATTTGAGCTTGGGTGGAAAATACCTGTTGCAATTTACCTTTGTCAGTTTTTATAAGCCTAAACTATTTTAATTAGGTAAGCATGAATCCCCCCCCAATACAACCATTATAGCACTTCCTATTGCACAAGAGAATACCCCAGGGAAAACTCTTTCCTTTAATGGCTCAAAGCAGAAGTGTTTTGTTTCAAATCCAGAACAAGCAAGCTCTGGATAAGTTGCCAAACTGTTTTGAGTGAAACATGGTTTTTGAGAAACAAAATTCAAAGAAACATGTTTCCCCATATTTAGGCAAGAATGTAACTGCCTTGCCTTCCACACTTTCCTGAATCCATTCACCAGATAGATCTGCTTTAAATTAAATTTTTAAATTAAAAATCATCCTAATTTGATGTATCTTCCAGTATACACATCCAATGTTGTGAATTAAAATACCCTTCAAAGTGGTTAAAAGTTTTGACTTAATTAGTTCTTCCCCCAAAACCGTGGCCTCCTTGAAACACTGTATCAAATCTTACTCTAATTCTTAAAAGAATTAAGCTTTAACACATGTATTTAAAAATATCTTTTATTAAAAATAACATATCCTTTTCAGTCTTGTGTTAACTGTACATCTACTGTAGTATTTCAGGAAGAACAAGTTGAGTTTAGACTTCTTGGGACCTGTTCACACAATACCATGCAAGTAGAGTGCCAGGAATTTTTTGAATGTGTCTGGATTGTAGCCATGTATTCCAGCAGGAATCTGTAGAGAAAAAACCTGATATTTCAATGTCTAGCACACAAATTAGGACAGCATCTAAATGTTGCAATGTGTTACTGCATTTAATGATACATTCTCTCTTTCCCTTCAAGAAAGTTTTCTTCTCGTCAATGAATCAGAAAAAAATAAGACCAGCAATGTAAGTAATAGGATTTCTGCCTTTTGGAAACTTTGTCAACTGTCAACCAGTTACAATTTTCAGCATGAGACAAAACACATTAGGAATTCTGACCCAGTGTTAAAGAGATGGACATGCATTCTAGAAAGCATGTCATAGCATTAAAACTGTCCCACGTATAATGATTTATATGATCTGTTTGAACCACCCTCTAACACTGGAGATGGTTTCTGTCAAAGGACTTCCAAAATACCCTATTCCAGTGGAGGAAGATTTTTATTTTTAAAAATATTAGAACCATATTTATACTCACTGTAAATATTCCTGAAGCACTTTATAAATTCAATTAGATACATATTTTTCTTTTGTAAAAAAATCCAGCATACATATGGCTGGGAATGATCAAACTAAATAGGATGATTTTTTTTAAAAAACAACAATGCTTGATGTATTAGTAGGGAATGGTCATTTCACAGGACAAAAGGCACCAGAGAGAAGGCTGTCCTTCACTGATATTAGCATACCATACAGCAGTTTGCAAGCCAAGCACAGATGACTGATGTAGTGGGAGAACCTGATATAAGTTAGGAGATTCTGGTCCCAAGCTTTGCATCCTAGTGTTGCCTAGTGGCTACATTTTGCATTAAGTATGGTTTTCAGACCAGTACAGTATGTTACAGTAATACAGCTTTGAAAACTTTAAAATAGCTTTACCATTAACCGCATTAGCCTTAAAAGCAGTTGTATGAGAGCCAGGGTGGTGTAGATGTTGGATTAGGACTAGGGAATTCATTTTCTACTGTCTGTGGAAAGCTTAAGTGCTTTTAATCAGTCACTTGCACTCTCTTAGCCCATCTACTTCATCATGTGGTTCTGATAAGGACTGAGCTCCTCTGACATAAGTCATTTTGAGCTCCTGGAGAAAAAGCCAAACATAGATCTAACCAATAATAAACATTTCCTAACCAAATTAAAAAGCTAACTGTTCTTTTGGCAATAGCTTGATTAACAAGTAATTTCACTTTCATAACATACCAGAACTATTTTCTTCTTGATTTCTGGACGTTTCCTGGCATCCTCATACAAAAGCTGATTCTCATCCAGCCAGGCCAGGTTTTTAACACCATTGCTAGGGTCCAAATCTGTTGTGTTTAACTGAAACACTACAAAGTGGAAAGCTTGACCATTTGTACCAACACTCTGAACAACTACTGGCTTCTCCAAGACTTTGGGTTCATCCTGGGCAAGGAAAAAAAGAAAAGCTGTATGAGACAAACTGTGCTGTCGCACATATTAGGAAGTTATGACTGGGCATTAATCAGATACATGGCCATCACACCATTGTCAATTGCTGGCATGCTTTCCTGATCTATGTAACATGCAGATTCAACAAACACAAATTCCTGCTTGTATTTTGACTTATGATGACCTTGTATGTAGAAGAAAACCCACAGGTGACGTTGCCGAAGACCAGGCCAAATTTCCACAGCTTAAGAAATAGGAAAAGTAGTGCTGGCTTTTGTCATCTCCAACATTAGATGATATACCAAAACCATTTCAATCTCATGAATTTCTCTTATAGTAGTCATAACTCTTCAGGAATTACAAGTGTTATAGAAATTATTTAATCTTAACATAGGAAATTCAAAAATACATCCAGCTATCTCATACATTCACAAAGTTTAAAATTCCATTTGCCCGTTAAAATCCAAAATTATGTACTATGATCGTAACATCTATATGATCAGCAATATGAATTTGCTACCTTTGATCATTCTACTCAGTACTGTCAGCTCTACTACTCTCACAGTGCCTTCACATTGATTATGTGCCTTCACACAGCCAGCCAATAAAACTCAAGTTTATTAAGAACCAAACAAGTTATGTCCTAGATTTGTAACTTTTCACCTTTTCTCAAAATCTGAAATCAAGATTTGCAGAAGCTGTATATATTTCATGTTAGCAGTTAATGGACCAATATTGATGAAGTGCAGTTAATGGAACTTTCAAGAGCAAAAATAACCAGCATCTCTTGATCAGTTATGACAAGTCATAGTTTTTCCTTCTAAATTATACTACTTACTCCATAAAGTTCCTTAGCCTTGGCTAGTGCATTCCCAAAAGCAAACATCAAAACTCTGGCTTGTAAATGTTCCGATTTCTCCCTTTTTCCACGTTCAATAGTGTAAGATGTATGAGGATAAGGATATGGGTAGTCTTTGTTGAAACCTATTTAAATTAGGGAATAATTTAGTAAAAGATCACAACTCACTGCAAAAGACCATCTGCATATAATCCACAATCTTTGGACAATTACTTAGGACATTTGATGCTTCGGTTACATTCATTCAACTCTTTGTATTAAGACTTTCTTACTCTCGTATTTCATTTAGTAGATTCACATATACAAATTAAGAAATTGTGAAACTGATTGTGTTTAATCTTACCAGTGTCATTTTTTATTTTATATACATTCTTTTCCCTAAGATCAATTATAGGTGAAATAGGATAGAAAGTTTCTAAATCATAATCTTCAGTGGCTAATATCTCATCACTGGATGCTATAGGTTGTAGACAATTTACTGCATTCAGAAGCTTTCCACCGGTAATATGAATCTGAATGAGAGTAGACTCTATAAAAGAAAATAACTTATGTTAGTTCGTTATAAGCCAGATATTATAAAAATGAGAGATAAAAAAACTTTTAATGAACACTTCCCAAATGGCTATTGTTCATTTCCAATTCTGGAAATCATAGAGAACCTGAATAGGACAACATCAAGTACTTCTATTGATCTACCAACCTACACTGGCTCAGCTGCTATCAGAAAATGACATTTGAAATCTGAGTTTAACATTGTTCTTTGAACACAAAAATGCTTTATATTTGTTCTAACTATGCATTCTATCTTTGTAAAAAAAATTCTATAGATTTTTGATAACTGGTAGTGGAATTTAATCCACCCAGTGCCTGGATTGTCTCCCCACCCACACATACAAATAGATCAGTGAAGTCCCTCCTCTCTAGGAATTGTTTGCTTCAAATATGAAGAAACAAATCCTCCTCTCTATTCAGGACAAACCTTTATACCACAGAAGATCATCTGGGATATTTATCCTTAGTTTTCTGCAGTTTATTAACATTATGCTTGCCATAAAGAAAGCTTACATTTTTAACTAACCTCGTTCCCATGTAGCCGTTGCTCTGTAGTCTTGGGACATCATTCTTTTACTCAATGAGGGGAACTTGACAGTCATTGACCTGCACAAGTGGAGCAGGTTTTCCAGAAGCACAGGACTTCAGAACAAGAGGATAATTAGATCCAAGCCAGAAGTTTCACTGTATCAGGATTTTCTTAACTGATATTTATTGTAATATTTGCAAAATGGCAAACACAAAATAAGGTGATAGTTATAAATGTACATGAGATAACATGTCAGGTTTTCGTTATTAATCCAACTGGTTTTAAGTTACTGATACTTCAACTGTTACAATAAAGTTTATACAAATTATCTTAAAGGTTATTATAACTACAAATTATACTTATTTTCCAAATTTATTCTGCCTTTTCTAATTATAGAGAGGGACAATAATTGGGAAAGATAGAAATAATTTTATACCTTCTCTCAATATATAATCCTGAATAACCAAATAAAATTTACTGCAAAATTCTTCCCATACATTCAAAACTGTTGTTTCATTTTTTTCAGTTTTAAAACAAAGTCAAGAAAATACCTGCCCTTCCGAAGCCTTTTTAGAATTCCTCTTTTTATTTCAGAAAAAAAAAACATCCATTCATATAAAGTAATGAAATCATATAACTGAAATAAAACATATTTTGCACTCATTTTGTTTACCTTTTTTCTTTAAGTGATAGATTGGGGACTAACATTTTTAGGCAAGGCAATCAAAAACTAAACACAAGTTTAAAAAATAGTCTAAATCTCATAAGATGACCAAATTGTATTAGATTTTGACATTCTGTGATCCTGTGCATTTTTCTCTCCTCAAAGTATGTGAGATTTTCTAATCTAATGAGGATTCAGATACTTTTACTGGGGCACCATGTTGCTTATCCTTATAAACCTTTGGAATAACAATTTGTCTATTTTTTCTTTGTAAAGTACCTTGTACATTGGCAATAACCACCAGCAGTTGCCTAGCTTAACATTTTCAAACAGGCATATGGCATTATGCAAGGAATACAAGGTAAAAGCTCAGAAAAATATTTCCCAAACTCCTGATAGGAAAAAAAAATGCTTTTATAAAAGTAAAAAAATATTTATCAAACAAGTTAATATGGCCATCTCATATATGGTGACTCCACGCATCTTACACGGAAGCATACTTGTACATATATCCAACACAGCATTTCTGAGTCATTTAAGAGGATGAACTACCTATTTTACATGCAGAAACCAGTGAAAGTATAATAAGCAGCATCTCAGAGAATGCAGCACTCATATTTTTTACACATTTTTGGAAGCTACTGTGAGATATTATCCAATTAAACATACTTGTTTAATTTTAACTTGTTTAAAAAACTTGTTTAAAAGAATGACAAAGAGCACCAACAACTCTGAAGCTACAAAGAAAATTTAGGCTTAAAACATACCTGTATTTATCAAAGGAAATATCTTCAGTGTCAGCCCAAAAACGAGCATGAGAAATTGCATTTAGAATTATCTCATCCTGGTCCTCCAACAGGGGAGTTATGTCATTCATGATGGTAAGTATTGGGGGAGGTAAGCCTTTGATTAGCTTTGCTTTGGTTAGCCACAATGCTTGCTTCACACCTCAAAATAAATATGTACATATTAACACAGAGAAATGAATATATGCTTTTCATATTATACACAATACTCAATTCCCTTCAACAATGACAACTACTGTTTACTACTTCCACATCTGATTACAGAAGTAGAAAAAGAATATAATTACAAAGGCATGAAGAGCATGAATATGGCATAAGTACAATAAGTACAGTAAATGGAATAAATTGAGTTGCTATGGAAATAACCTTGCACCTAATTGGGCCAGTGTGGCTATCCTAGAATCAGATGGGACTAGTTTTTTTTTTTTTTACAATATTACATGCTATCTGTTTACAGATATATGTAAGCATAGAGAGCCAGCTTGATGTAATAGTTAAGGCGTCAAGTTAAAAAATGGGAGATCATGAGTCATTAGTCCCAATGGGCGATCTTGGGCCAGTCACTCTCAAGCCTTAGCAAGAGTTGCCAAGAAAAATCACACTGATTTCTCCAGGCAGTCACTGGGAGTCAACAACTGACCGGAAGACACAAAAACAACATTAAAATATGCATACAACTAATGTCATTGCAGGTAGTCCTCGACTTACGACCACAACAGAGCCCAAATTTTATGTTGCTAAGTGAGGAATTTGTTTAAGCGAGTTTTGTCCCATTTAACCACCTTTCTTGCCGCCTTTGCTGAGTGAATCTCTGCAGCTGCAAAATTAGTAACATGGTTGTTCAGTGAATTTGGTTTCTCCACCGATTTTGTTTGTCAGAAGGTCACCAACCCCGGGAAACTGCGCATCCGAATGTAAATCCCATGACTTGGGTGGGGATGGAAATGCTGCAACGGTCATAAGTATGAAAAACAGTCATAAGTCGCTTTTTTCCAATGCCGCTGCGACTTAGAACGGTCACTAAATGAACCGTTGTAAATCCGAGGGCTACCTGTATCGAAATAACGTTTTTTTTCCCCGCCTGAGCCTCAGCCCTTGTCATACAAATAAAGACGTAGTGCCGTTCGCTGATTTGCAGTTTCAACTCAAATTTACCTCAGCCCGTTTTGCCGACTGCCATTAGCATAACCGAATCGCCACCCCCCCCCCACCCCCGCGCGCCCCCCATTCGAAAGCGGGGGGTGGTGGGGCGTCCTTGACCAAGCCCCGCCCACCGCCCGCGCGCCACCGGCTACCTTCCTCCAAGCGGCTCCTGCGGTGAAACTCGTAGCAAGGCCGGGTCTTGTAGTCCGGCAGCTCTTCTAAGGGAATGCTCTGGCGGTGGTAAGGGTCGTGCCAGCCCCTCTCCCACTTCGGGAAGGTCGGCTTGGCCAGCCAAGGCACCCGGTACATCTTCTCCGCGTACGTCACCGTGTCGAGCTCGGGTACTTGCTCCCGCACGGGCGGCGGTCTCCGTAAGTACCATGGCAGGGCTCCCTCGGGCGGCGGCCCTTTCAGAGTCCAGGGTGTGCGAGGCAAGGGACGACTGAGGGTCCTCGGCCCGTACAGGCCCCTGTTGCGGCGCTGCCCCCAGGGCGCCCAGCACCCGTCTCGCTTAACCAGCCGCCGCGCCGCCAGCATCTTCCGCCCCGGTCACTTCAGCGAAGACAGAGGGCAGCAGCCATTTTTGGATCCGGCTGCGAAAAGCATGCCGGGAGAGGAGGCGGGCACCTTGGGTGATTGACGGCGGACGGGCGGGGCGCTTTTCCCGAGCGGGGCAGAGCTAGCGGGAGGGAGGCGGGGCTGAGCCGCTTCAATCCTTCCCGAAGGGGCGGGGCCGCGCAGGCTCAAAGACTCTGGTCTCTGCTCAGTACATGAAGAGAGCGAAGTCTTCAAACGGTGGGCAGCCTTTAAACCCATTTCCCCGATTGTCCCCAATTGGGATGCCAACGTATGAAGAACGGTTGCAGGAATTGGGTATGGCTGGTCTAGAGAAAAGAAGGACTAGGGGTGACATCATAGCAATATTCCACAAAGAAGACGGGGGTCAACTGATTTTCCAAAGCAACAGTCCCGAAGGGAAGACAAGAAACAATGGATGGAAACTAATCAAGGAGAGAAGCAACATAGAACTAAGGAGAAATTTCCTAACAGAGAAAACAATTGACCAGTGGAACAGCTTGCCTTCAGAAGTTGTGGGGGCTTCAACAACTGGAGGCTTTTAAGAAGAGACCGGACAGTCATTTGTTCTGAAATGGTTTAGGGCTGGGGTCTCCAGCCTTGGCAACTTTAAGATTTGTGGACGTCAGCTCTGGTCCACAAGTCTTAAAATTGCCAAGGTTGGAGACCGCTGGTTTAGGGTCCCCTGCTTAAGGGGGCGATGGGTGTTTGTTGGACTAGAAGACCTCCAAGGTCCCTTCCAACTCTGTTCTGATTGAACATGCCTCAGTATCTTTTTCAGCTACTCCCCACCCCCATGAGTGAGGAAGCTTTCAGTAGTTCTTAGCTGTAGCAGCATATCAGTAGCATTTCCGCTTATTCCAATACTATCCAAGAGCCTCTGGAGGTGTGTAAAATGAAGTGTGAGGTGTTGTGTCGTATTATTTTGGAGCGTGCACCAAACAGGCTTGTTTGATTACCCACTGTTCATCTGAAAGAAATCTCTGAATGTTTTAATTGCTCTGGCCAATATTGGGAGGGACCCTAGGGTGATTTTGGAGGGGAAATGGAGAAAGACAAATGCCATCAATCCCCTCACAACAGGGTCCCCAACCACCGGTCCGCGGAACAAGTCCTACCGGGCCGCTGGCTTGCTGGGTGCCGCCATCTTTTTTTGATGAAAAAGTGCTTCCGGTGAGCTTTTCTGGGTAGAAAGCCAGCGCTTCCGGTGAGCTTTTCCGGGTAGAAAGCTGGCGGCGCCATCTTTTTTTGATGAAAAAGTGCTTCCGGTGAGGTCACCGGAAGCACTTTTTCATCAAAAAGAGATGGCAGCGCCCAGCTGATGCCGGTACCGGGCTGCAGCGTAAAAAAGGTTGGGGATCACTGCCTCACAAGATCTCTGCACAGCCTGTAGATCAGAGGTCTTCTTCAAACCTGGCCATTTTAAGACATGTGGACTTCAACTCCCAGAATTGGAGTTGAAGTCCACAAGTCTTAAAGTGGCTAATTTTGGAGACCCTTGCTATAGATTGACAGGATGAAGGGTTGGAAAACCTTCCAGCTTAAATCAGGGAATCTACAGTAACAGTCCTAGCTTCAATATGGCAGGCAGATGATTGACACTCTTATTTCATTTACATGGTGTGCATAGCACAGATTACAAGGAGCCGGATACAATCACCCAGTAATACCCATCATGTTGAAATCGGGCCAACCTATACCTGACAGATGTGTATCCTGTTTTTGTTTAACCTCCCTTCCCCCCCCCCCCATCCAAAAAAATGCTAAGCCAGTCTCTTCCATGGTGAAATAACTTGCCATTAAGATGTTTTTCCTGATCTATAATCTGCTTCCTTGTAATTTAATTCCTTTGCTTCTTGTCCTGTGTCCTGGAACAATTCTGCCCTGACCTCTACTGCCTTTGAAATATTTGAAGGCGATTATTATGTCTCCCTGCCATCTTTTCATCAATAAATGTTCCCATCACTTATTGTTCTTCAGAATTTTTTCTTTTTGGTTGCTGATTTTGGTGACTCTCTCATATGGCCACAGTTCAGTTTCTCAATGCCCTTCCTAACATGCAGCGTCCAGAGTATTTTAGATGTATCTAAACAGTGAGACACAGAAGAATGAGGCAGCTGATCCGCAAAAGGATTAAGTCAGCAGCATAGGGGGAATGTGGGGGATCTTGCACTTTTGACCAACTTGCTTTTCCAACAGATGTAGAGGTAGTTGACATCTGAATTATTTTCTCCTCCCATCCCCAATTTTCCCAGTATTTTTCTCCTCCACACTCCCTACTCAGTTGCTACAGTTGTTTTCCTTGGCATACTGCCATTCTTCTATGCCTTTAAACTACTTTGTTCCAAGAACAGTCATGTTTTTGGTCCATATCCCAAACAAAAAATTCCCTCTGGGCATGACCAAAACAAAGCAATGTCTGAAACCAACTATGCTGCCTATGGAATACTTCTGCAGATCAGTATTTTGGAAGGATATTTTATAATTGCAGTAACAACAAAATCAATACAGGCAGAATAGGCTACAGGGAGAACAAACTTTTACCAGTGTGGTTTTTGGCCAACTTTAACTCAATAATGAGAAAATGTCCATTGTCCAATAACCATTTAATAGGTAGAAATCTGGTACACTTGTACACTGTTCAGCCTGTCATTTTAGCACCCTGCCACAAGTTCAAATGTTCATATCCTCATATAGCAAAGTAGCCTGGGCATTTGGCTGCCTTTCATAGGCAAATCCTCTTCTCAGACTCAATGTCAGCCATCCCAAGTCAGTCAGTTAGCAAAGAAAGACTCTGGAGGCCATGGCTACAAAGTGTACACTATTTACTAAGGCAATTTGATAACAGCGTAGCGAAGCTGGTTCTAACTTTTAGCCTCCAAAGCACTCGATTAACTTTTTCCTTTTGCCCCTTTCCACTTGGTTATCTGTATCTGTCATTCAAACAAATTGGGTAACAGTCCCTGGGTTAGCGGGCAAGATGGTGTTGCATTCCATGTTGTGACCTTGGAACTTCCGGCGGCTCTTACGGTACCGCATGATGAGTAGTTTCAATTCCCTTGAAGCTAGCCCTCCCAGCAGCTGCCTTCCTCTGGTAGCCTTGGCAGACGCTGGCATGTTGCGAGGCATGGCTGGCATGGAATGGCAGCTCTGACATCCAGATAGATGTCATGTCTTTGGATGTTACCAGATTCTGCCATGTTCTTGTTAAAATCAATTAAAATGGTTGATTGCTGTCATTTGTTAACTGAAATAGACATCCTCAGTGGCAAGGTACCATTGTTATCTTCTTGACTTCTTGACAGCTCTAAATTCACAAATGTTGGGGTATCAATAGTGTACAGGTGGTCCTCGACTTACGACCACAACTGAGCCCAAAATTTCCTTTGTTAAACAAGACAGTTGTTAAGTGAGTTTTGCCCCATTTAACAAGAGCCATAGCTGTTAAGTGATTCACTCCAGTTGTTAAATTAGTTAACATGGTTTTGTTAAATGAATCTGGCTTCCCCATTGACTTTACATGTGAAAAAGTCACAAAGGGGATCACATGACTCTGCGACCCTGCAACCATCATAGATATGAGTCAGCGGCCAAGCATCTGAACTTCGATCACATGACCATGAGGATGCTGCAATGGTCGTAAAACGATTATAAGTCGCTTTTTTTCCCGTGCCATTGTAACTTCTAACGGTCACTAAATGAAGTGTTGTAAGTCAAAGACTACCTGTATAATATTTTCAGATTTGGGCCATTTTAGTTTGGGTTAGAGATATAAATTTAGCTTTAACTAACAACACAATTTTATTCTTAGTTTTTAGGTTATTCCTAGTTCCTATTTTATATTTTTTAAAACTTAATATGACTAAAAGAATGTTAGAATCCTAAACCTCCATTCACAGAAAATCAAAATTAGTGGGGGTTTTTTCATGGTGCTACTGTTTTATCCGTTCTGATTTTTCATGCCAGTTTTGTCCCCAAAAAGGATGAAAATTCCGATCCATGGCAAGACATAGTTTGTTGTATGTAGTACATTAATTCATATTCTTTATTAAGAGGCTCGATACAACCCTATCGGGGTTTTTTTCACCTCAAACCTGTTAGGTAAGCTGGTCTGAATAGGATAGAGCCTAAAATGTCAAAAAACTTTATTAAAAAGGTGGCTTTTGAACGTGGCCTTTTCTCATTTAAATTCCAGTGCGGCCTAACTGCATCACAGTACATCATATGCCCTGCAGTTATTCTACACTTGATGACACTTGCTTCCATGTCTGATGCAGAAGAGAGAAATCATCCCCATTCAGTAATTTTAAATGGAATAATGTTGGATTGTGTTTTGTAGGTAATGGATCAGAGTGAAGACATCTGGCTATCTCTGAAGCCCAAAGAGCCACTGTCATCTCAGTGCTGTGGCAGTGGCTGCAAACCCTGCATTTATGATATATATCAGGAAGACCTAAAGAAGTGGGAAGAAGCCAAAGCAAAAGAAGATATAAGCCTTCTCTCCAGAAAGAAGCAGCAAGTAGATTATTATTAAAATTACTAAGGCTGTGTAAAACATTTCGAAGAGATGCTTCACAAAATGTATTCGTGTAAATGAAGCCCCTGTGTTGAAAGTGCGTGCAGAGTTGTTTCATTTATCTGTCATTTCCCACAAAAGCAGCCACATAGCTCTACCAAAGGATGCAGCTGTTTCAATACTTTGAAGGGGATGTCGTATTCATACTTTGCAAAGCACTCTTTTGAATGCCTTACCCCAGGGGTGTCAGACTCAATGCCTGTGGGCCGGATGTGGTCTGTGGGGTGCTTGGATCCAGCCCGTGGGGCCTTTGCTAGCAAAAACGGGCCACAGGGGGACAAGGGCAGCCCCCATAAGGCCTGGGATTTATTTTTTTTGTGAAAAAAAAAAAAAAAAAAAAAAAAAATAAAAGAACCTTCCCTTCTTTGCCTGTAAAAAAAAAAAAAAAAAAAAAAAAAAAAAAAAAAAAAAAAAAAAAAAAAAAAAAAAAAAAAAAAAAAAAAAAAAAAAAAAAAAAAAAAAAAAAAAAAAAAAAAAAAAAAAAAAAAAAAAAAAAAAAAAAAAAAAAAATACACTTTCCAAAACCCCAACCCCCCACCCCCCCCCCCCCCCCCCCCCCCCCCCCCCCCCCCCCCCCCCCCCCCCCCCCCCCCCCCCCCCCCCCCCCCCCAACCCCCCCCCCCCCCCCCCCCCCCCCCCCCCCCTTTTGGCTGGCAGGGTGCTGCAGGAGGCCATCTCTTCCTCCCCGCCCCGCCCCCAGCTGGCCTATGGAGGACAACTACAGTGCTGATCCAGTCCTCCAAGAAATCCAGTTTGACACCCCTGCCTTACGTAGACCTAATTTTTTTATTTATTTACAGCACAGATTACAGCAAACCGGAACTCTCCCTACAAGTCTTCCGATAATTAAAGATACAAAGCCAGGGTGTTCACTCTCTTTTATTTTGCTTGTAATTTCTTTAAAACGTCTATCAAAAAGATAAAGAAACATTTGGGATCAAAATTCAAGTAGAGGAATGAATACTAGACTCTATGTTACACTCTGGGGAAAAATTTAATTCAAGCATTCTCCATACTGTCACCTATTTTTTCCCTAGATTAAGGATTACCCTGTTTTAGCTTTCTAAAACACAGTCAAGCTTCTCAAATTTCCCAGAACTGGGAAGAATGCAGAGATTTGATTATTGTATTATTAGTATTATATCTATTAAATCAATATTTAATAAAGTACAAATTAAGTCAAGAGATCATATTTATAAAGATAAATAAATATTATATTATTAGTATTATACCTAATAAATAAGTATTGGAGGAATGCTAGAAAAGATATTATTGCAAATAAGACTTCTATTTTGTAACTGCTGTAACCTAGAACTCAGTAGAAATATCACCTGCACACAGGATGGTGCTGTACAGGTGGTCCTTGATCTATCACCATCATTGAGCACCATCATGCTGGTCATTATATGGGTCACCACATTACCGTGCCTGATTTTATGGTCTTTATTGCAGAAGTCATGAAGTGAATCACTGTGGTTGTTAAGCAAATGCCACAATCATTAAACCCATAGTGGGCTTTTTTTTTTGTGCTAGAAATTGATCATTAGATGCTGCAAATGACTATATATGTATACTGGTTGCTGAATGTCCAAAATGCAATCACATGACCATGTGGAGTGGGATCCATCAGAATTTCTAATCCAGGTTATATAAATAGCCCTGAGGAAGTCTGTTGTAACTTCAAATGATTGCTAAGCAACTTGCCATAAACCGGGGACTACCTGAACAACTACAGGCTTAAACAGATTTACTTGAAGTTCTTGGAACTTACTTGTGAGTAAACAGTGCACAGATTGTTTCATGATTTTATAAAACCAGAGGTAATGTACACAGATGGAGAAATCAGGAGAACGTGAGGGTTGACGAATAAAAATATCAGGATTATGACTTTTTCATTATTTGCATTGAGTTGATTGAGATTCTAGCCTGGAAGCCATTTCTCTTAGCCTTCAATGTAGAACTTACAGATACTTTATTACTTTCTTGTTCAAAATGTTTAGTTCTAAGGCTAAAAAAGATTCAAAAAGAATACAGTGGTTTTCATGCTCTGAAAAATATTAAATTTATGGTAACATCAAAAATATGAAAGGAGGGGGGAGATTGGTTGTTGTTGTTTTGGAGGATGGGGGTAGGTCTATGTGAGACTGAGAAGTCTAGAAAATAAGCTTTTAACCAGATCTTTACACATAATTTTGCATGATGTTCTGGAATTATTGAAATCATTGCCAAGAGAAATATGGCAGGCAGATAGTCTGGTGTAAAATAAGGAATTGCTTTTGAAAGAAATGATGTAAGAAAAAGCAAGACAGAAAAATGTCTACATATTCTGTGTTCTACCATACCTTCTATTGCTATACATTGGAGGTTTTTTGCTTTTACTAATTTCAGAGTCTTTAGGTTTCTTTCCTCATTAGCAGGAAAGGCATTGCCAAATTCAGAATTGGATACATAGGTGTTGGAATTTAAATAGGATTTCAAAAAGGGGAACCTATTGAATTAGATAATGATAGTATTTGGTTTTAAAAAATTCTTTTTATTTGTAATACCACATTTGAATTGGCTCACAGTTTGGAGGGTATTGTTTAAAATAGTAATTATTTATTGTTGTTCTTGCAGAGTAGCAATTCAGACCTAACACCAGAAATATTTATGGCTTTCATCATAAGGTCTGTGACTCAATTGACCGAGGACACCTACCAGTACACTTTTAAATTGCCTGGAAACAGCAGCTTGGGGTTGAGTTTAGGACAACATATTGTGCTAAGGTACTGTACAAAATCTATAGCTAAATTGTCCATAATGTGCAATTTGTTGTTTTTTTTCAATTTTGCTCTTGATCTGTAAAGATTTCATACTGAGTACCTCATAATTACCACACTCCCAAAGTGATTCTTTTGAAAGAATTTGTGAATTCATTGAGCTTATTAATCTTGTTAATTGTATAGCATATGCTACTTTGTAGTCGCATTTTCCTTCAACTGCATTATTATTGGAGATAGAATTAAATGTGCATACGAAAACCACTTTTTAGAAAAAGGAGGGTATAAAATTATGGTGAATTGATTGACAAGGACAATGTGATCCTGTTTTGCTATTAGGTAGTATATAAAATGTATATAAAATGTAGTATATAAAATGTATATATATATATATATATAGTATATAAAATGTAGTATAAAACTATCTCTTTGTCAATGTATGTATTTATTATAATTGTATTTTGTCATTTCTCTAAGAAATTCCAAAGAATTATAGGAACTTTCAACTTCCCAACAATTATTAGTTATTAATTATTTATTAATTAATAGATTAATTATTAGTTAAAGTAACTGGCAGGTTTTGCCCTATGGACATATTGTTAGATAGTTGTGCAATGTGCTGAATGATCTGTGAGCCATTAAAATAGTCATATAAATAAACCTGCTATTAGCAAGCAGTTGCATTAAGCTTATACAATTGTTTTGGTAGCTAGATGTTTCACGTAACTTAATAATGATAATAATATGGACTGTATAGAACTCCGCAGCTATCAGTTATTGATTTGCACTTGACAGATAATGGAAGTTGACAAAGATATTCTGTGTCAAGTCACTTTCTAGTTTTTGAAATGACTGCACTTAGATCCATTTCTATAAATGAATATCACCAACCTCAGGACAAAAACTCTGGTTTTCATGATTAAATCATCATTTGTATCACAGAAGTTATAGTCTACAAGACAATTTTTGCTATTCGGGGTTATTTCTAAAGCTGTTATTCGATATTAACATTTTGGAAAAATAATATGGTAATACAACCAGAAAATGAGAACAAATACATACATATCTACCTACCTACCTACCTATCAGGCTTAATAATGAAACTTGTATCTTGCAAAGATGTTAGACCTATCTTAACCACCTGCTTATTTTATACTGCATAGTCTACAGTTATATGTGATAATGAATCTAGGTGAATGAATATTCCTACACTATCAAGGAGCAAATTGTCCAAGATTTTCTATTTCCAAAATTCCTCAATTCTGGCATTTAATATTTGAGCCCTTGGGACTTTTAAAAGCATTCAAGAATATTAATGAGAAAGATTTGATTAAAGTATTTTGTCTGTGTATTCCTAATTAGTCAAGGAGTAGCCCCAGAAAGTGTCAGTGGTGATGGAAAATGCTAGTGGAAGAGCTGCAGCAAGGGCCAGAATGAAGGCTAACACAGAGAAGTATAAAACCACATATAAAACCACCAGATGCCAGAACTGGTAACTTCAACTAACTGACAGTGCCCTGTCAGTCTTGTTAATGGCCTGGTTGGAATTGGGAAACATTACCCTTAGTTTTGGATGTGGTAGTATTCAGGACACACCTCTGGCCTAAAGATTATCATGGACTCTCAGCTCCTACTTATTTAGTAGATGACAACTATGGCCTGGAGGATCTTTTTATAGATCTATTTGCTGTGCCAGTTATGCTTATTTCTGAACCAGGAGGTTCATGGTCACATGACTTATTCACCTTGGGTACAGATTATTGCAATCCACTTTAGAGTGGATTGTCCCTGAAGATCATTCAATTGTCCAAATGTTGCAGTACAGGCAGTTATGGGCATACCATAGTATGTCCATATAATACAGAGGTGTCAAACTCATGTCATCACGGCGGCGTCACGTGACATATCAGGACCTTTTTCCCCTTTACTAAACTGGGTGTGCACATGGCCAGGGCATCATCCATCTGGCCCACAGGCTGTGAGTTTGATAGCCCTGATGTAATACTTCTGCTTTGTGGACTGCACGACACTACTTGCCAGCAAGCTTCTGGATATAATTCAAGGTGCTGGCTATTACCTACAAAGAACTTCATGGCTTAGGCCTCATTATTTGAGGGACTCCCTGTTTCCCATGGTTTCTGCTTATCCTGTCTATTCAGGCAGAGTTGTCATGCCCCATGTCCTATCTGCTGAGAATGTGTCCTGATGTAATCCCAGAAGCATCCTTTCTCTGTAATAGCTCCTGCCCTGCGGAGCAGCTTTTCTTAAAATGTAAGAATTTTAAGACCTAGCTGCATCCTAGGATTTGTGCCAGGGGACTGGAGGGCTCCTTTGCTAGGTGAGAGATTGATTGTGGGTTATTCCCCTCAGGTTAACCATTGTGTTTCTCTGGATCAATTGTTTTTATACTTGGTTTTTATAATTATTTACTGCCCAATGTTGTCCAGAATTGGCTGGCTTATAAATACAATATATAAATACATTTCATTGGAAAAACATTAGGCTGTTAAGCATAGCAGGTATCATTTGTTAACTTTTATTTCTACACATTGGTTATTTATTCTTTTAACAATGGTGTCAGGGTGAAAACCCTTTTCTGCTGCAAACTATTAATAGTCCTCACCTTCCCCAGTGTCGTTCTTTTCTTACTTTGCAGCAGCAGAGCAGTACAACATAAAATACCATGTCTGGCTTTAGGAAAGGGAAGAATTGTTAAGGAGGTAATATAACTGTGTTGAAGAAAAAAAACCTATTTCAATACTTGGATCTCTGCGATCTTACTGCAAAATGGGAGGGAATAATCTGTTGTTTGGCTGGCAGAAGATAACCCATGGAGATGAGGAAGGCAGCCTGCAGTGCTTTTCAGGCTGCAGCCTTTGTTATGAGAACCCGTACAGGACTTACAAGAATTGTTTGAGATTCAAATCAAGATTCCATCCCTTGATCTTTGCTCCTTTTCTCATTTTTTTTCTCCTTCAGAGGAGTAGTGAATGGTTTGGAGGTTCAGAGAGCTTATACTCCAATTACGCCTGTGAATGCCGAAGGGTTCTTTGAAGTTTTAATAAAGGTAAATAGGTGCCTTTGTTCTATAAATTAACAGCTTGACACAGCAACAGTCATCTTTTATGCCCCAAGAGTGCTCGGCTTTGGCTTTTTTGAACTGGTGGGCTTGCCATTAAAGTTTTGATTTGTTGGTATTCCCTTTGCCCCATACCAAGCCCTACTCAAAGCTAGGCAGTAAGACAAAGCAGTAAAATGGAACAACAGAGCTGATTTGTTTCAAGATGTTCTCTGTTACTGAAATGAAATGTGTATTCCTGCAACTTAAAAAAGATTGTTAGAAACCAAGGTATGAACACCCTAGTGGAAAACAGTTTTTGTTGCAGTAGATCCTTGAAGCAAATCATAAATGAGCCACCAAATTCCCTTCTGCTCATTACTAGGAGTTTGAACTCCTCAAGATTTTACCATAGGTGCTAGTTTTTCTGGTGTCAATATACTTCTTTAGAAATGTTAAAGTTGTACAAGACAACTATAGATAAATCTTTCTGAACACTAGAGGGTCTAAACATGAAAAACGATTGCAGGAATTGGGTATGTCTAGTTTAATGAAAAGAAGGACTAGGGATGACATGACAGCAGTGTTCTAATACAGTGATCCCCAACCTTTTTTATGCCGCGGCCCGGTACCGGCATCAGCTGGGCGCCGCGGCCCGGTACCAGCATCAACTGGGCGCCGCCATCTTTTTTTGACGAAAAAGTGCTTCCGGTGAGCTTTCTACCCGGAAAAGCTCACCGGAAGCACTTTTTTATCAAAAAAAGATGGCGGCGCCCAGCAACCAGCAGCCCGGTAAGACTTGTTCCGTGGACCGGGACCGGTCCGCGGACCGGCGGTTGGGGACCCCTGTTCTAATATCTAAAGGGCTACCACAAAGGAGAGGGGGGTCAATCTATTCTCCAAAACACCTAAAGATAGAGCAAGAAGCAATGGATGGAAACTAATCAAGGAGATGTCTGATCTAGAAATAAGAAGAAATTTCTTGACAGAACAGTTAATCAGGGGCACTTCAGAAGTTGTGGGTGCTCCATCACTAGAGGCTTTTTAGGACAGATTGGACAAGCAGGAGGTTCAATTAGAAGACATCCAAGGTTCCTTCCAACTCAGTTATTCTGACATGTTTTACTATATTCAATCTGTATTTACATTATCTTTATAGGTTGACTGTGCTTGCTTATTACATAGATTTTTTTGTATTACAATAATAGTAATAATGATTGTAATAATACTTACCTTTCCTATAGAACCTATTCAACCCATTGAAACCATTGTTATTCTCTGACAGTAACAAAAGAGATGGAAACGCCCATCGCTTGTATAGCTTGGTGTAGATTGTTGTGTCTCTTAATCCAGACAATTTTGGAAAGTAGTGTATTATTAATAGTAGTATAACTATTAGTGCTTTTACAACTAGCAGTACTATCCCAAGTGCGATTCAAATGTCACTGTGTTCCATGATTACAGCACTGCAGTACAGCTAAGTGTGCATGAGTGGTGATTTTCTTTCCTTATCCTTATTTTTGAAGTATTCTTTAATAGTATGATTTTTTGTGTGTGGGGTGGTGGTGGTGGTAAAACCCGGTATAGAGTTTTTCTCTGCAGGATTTTTTTCTTCTGTTATTTAAAAGACTTTATTATAAACCAGTTTGATTGTTTCTGCATTGAGATGAAGAATAAATCTATTCTTAATACATTTTCTCCCTTGAAACCAATATTCCATTACATGAGATACATAGCAGCTGAAGTCTTGATTCTCCAACCTCTTTAATTTAATTCCATTTTCTTCACTGTGGCTAGACTTGCCAACGGTTTTTAACATGACACAGTTTTTTACACTAAAAGCAGTCTAATACCACATGCAAAATGTAACAGTAGAAATTACCATTGATAAATTAGAATAAATCGTTTATTTTAATTGCTGGGTAAAAACAATGCAAATTTAAGGAAGAGGAATCTATAACATGTACAGTGAGTTACACTATAATAAATATTTTAATTTTAAAGGTGCTGCACAAAATTCTGTTATTTTGCTAGATTCCCGTTGGAAGTTATTTGCCCAAAACTTAGGCACAATAACATATAAATTGGCAATCTTGGTTTTCATTATCCCACTTCTTTTGTTATGCATGAAAATATTTCCTACCAGTGTTGCTTATGAATATTTGAGGGTTTCAATTGTGAACAAATTTCTGTATGTCACAGATCCATTTCTATTCAAAATTCATAACTGAAAGAAGACTCAAGGCAAAATAACACAACTGGAATTTTACTTCTCAGAATGCTCTCTTGTTTCTATAAATATACAGAAGATGAATGGTTACTTGCAGCTGCTGCCAATTAGTATATCTACTAAATAAAAAATCTTGCTTGCAAATTGTAGTTTGAGCAAGTTTAAAAATACTTATGTAGTTTTTCTGCACAATTAGGAATAAAAGCAAAAGACAACGTTTAATTTAAATCTAATGTAATGAAGCATTGCACACAAATGGTAGATTTAAGTATCACCCTGATTTAATTTTTTCCCCATATTCATATGTACCCAACTGCTTTTTTTTTTTTAAGTCACATAAGTTTCAATTGAGAAGATGCGAATTACTGGTTCCAAGTTTGTATTCCCTCTCTTATCTTTTTTTTATTTGTTTCTTTGACTCTTTTTTTTTTTTTGAAAGTGCTATAAAACTGGACTAATGTCCCAATATATAAAATCATGGAAAACAGGAGACACCATTTTTTGGAGAGGACCATTCGGAGGTTTTCCTTATACAGCCAATCAGGTAATATCTATAACAGATAGCAAACAGCCACTGACATTGATTCATTTTTGGTTTTTGAAAAATGAAGAAAAAAAATCCATAAATCAATTTCCTGTTTCCTGAATTTTTGCTGTGTTTGTTTGTTTACCATAATGACTTAGAAAATACAGTAAACAATCAAGATTTGCAATGTGTTAAAGTTGGTGTATTTTTCTTCTAGAAAAAACATATCTCTGAAATAGTTATTTGCTTCTGAGTGTGTACTATAAGTTTGCACTGGAAATGTGTGAATCTGCCCTGACCATCTAGCCCTAACTCTAGAAATACCATCAGTTCTTGTGCAACTTTTAGATTGGGGGATTTAATCTTATTTTCTGGATTTTCATCTATGATTTCTCCTTTCAACTACTTACTACTAAATCCTTCCTAGTGTTATTCCCACACTGCGGCAGGCTTAACTACTTATCGCTAAATATCTAGTGATTATAGAATTACTACTGGTGGTATTTGCTTTGTTCACATACAATGTTATGCTGTAATGACTTCACTAAGGCAAAGGCAAATATTGTGCCTCAATAGTTATGTATGAAACCAAAGTAGGAGGACTATCATACCTACCTTTGGCTGGGAATTATGGGAATTATAAGACTGCTATATCTAGAGAGCTTCATATTGGAGAAGGGTGGGGTAACGCAATGTGGACTAATATACAGAGAGTTCTAGGTAACTGGATGTTGCCAGATATTATGATTATTATTTTGGAATCACTAACAACAGGTGTACTTTGATTATATGTGATTTATTCCTGTAACTTAAAGTCTTGGATTAAACAGCATAATAGCCATAGGATATCTGATTGAAGATTTTGAAAATGTCATTTATTTGAAGTCATACAATAGTTTAAGAGGGTCACAAAGTGTAATTTGAACATAGCCATACATTTTCTACATACTGGACCAACCAATTTTGAGAATAGTAGAAATATATCAGTAAACATTGTCATTATTTACTATAATTTTTCAAATTTGAAAAAGAAAAATTGTAGCATACAGCTGAAGTACATATTCACATCTATCAGTGTATGATCTTATGGCAGCATTACCTATACTGTAAATAGAGGGGAGAACGCAAATACTTTCCAAGTACAAAATTCAATAATGTGGAGTTTCCAAACTTGGCAACTTTAAGACACAGGCACTTCAACCCCCAGGATTCCCCAGCCAGCATGGGAATTAAAGTCCATGTGTCTTACAGTTGCCAATGTGGGGAAATCCTGTGGTAATGGAATAACAGCCCAATCCCACTGCACATGCAATTAAAGGCAAATTGTCTAATGAAGTCATCCTGGAACATTTATACAGCCAGATTAAATAATGCTACTTACATATGAAGTTAAACTAGGATACTTCTAGCATGGTCCTAGTCCCCTTTATTTGAAAGCAGTGCTCATCAAGCTCAAACAATGGGCTAAACATGTCTAGGGCTGTGCTAATTAATAGCTAACAGCATCGTCTTCTTAAAATCTTGCTAGTCATCCTTCAGACATCATTCTGAATACAAAATTATGTAGTTATAAAGCAGTCGTCCAAATAAATAATGATCTTATGGATTTTTTTATTAACTAGATAATTTAAGGCTGAAATCTAAAATTCACTTGCTAAAGAACATTACATAAGTATTCCTTTGGTCCTATATATAGGTTTATACTGCAAATGTTCATCTGAAACAAAAAAACCATATTTATTTGTTGGTGACACATATATGTACCTTAGGTGGAGTCATCCAGCACGGTCTGATCTAAATCGAAGTAATGTAAAACCAAATTCTCCTTTTGTTAGTTTAAATCTGACCACCATTTTTTATTATTTTGTAATTAAAGAGTAAACTCTAGTTTTACACTGTTGCAACTTTACAGTAAGGCCTTGCACCAGTTGCATCCAGTCTGCACTGTTCTTTCTCTCCTTATTTATAGAGGAAGGTCTTTAAAACATTCCCACATAGAGTTGCTTGTGAGCTAGGAGGGTGATGGTGTTTTCCAATCAATCACTCTGATGGAATTGGCAGCATTGTTCTATTATAAAAAACAAGAGCCACTCGTATATGTGCATCATGCTATCATACATGCAGGTGCCATATATGTGGGCATGTAGGTATATGCAGAATTTTGTATTTATTTTGTCATGTTTATGTAGTGTATATTGGAGGTGGTGACCCTTTCAGAGCTGTATGCAACAAATTTTCATTATAATGTATACCGATTAGCGTACATTCAAAGTGACAATAATGTTATTCTAAGTCTATAGGGGCTAAGTTTGCAGTACAAAAGGGTGATGCTGCTTTCATTAAATGGACAACAAAGAGCAGAGCTGTGGATGCTTACACAACAATTGACTCTTTCTTAGGAACACAGGGATAACACTGAGGTTCAGTCTAGGAATAAGGAAACATTGAACGCAAATGGATTCTCAAGACATTTGAATGTCACTCCTTTCTACTCCATCCCTTTCCCTAACAGAAAATGATGAAGTGGTATCATAAATTCATCTTGCAAAATATTTGCTTTCCTTTTTTTGATGACTTAAGACACATTTGCTATATTTTGTTTCATTTTTAGTATGGAGAACTCCTCATGCTCGCTTCTGGGACAGGCATAGCACCAATGCTTCCTATTATCCAGTACATAACCGCAAATGAAGATGATGAGACTTTTGTAACTCTGATAGGCTGTTTCAGAACTTTTGAAAATATTTACATGAAAGCTCTTCTTCAAGAACAGTCTCGATTCTGGAACATCAGGACATTTTATGTATTAAGCCAGGTAAATACTTGATTGGGAAATTGTCCCTTGGTATTTCTGAGACAATCCCTTCATTTGATTGTGGGCTTTGCAAATGGTAGGTGATGAATTCATGACAAACCTGCATTCTCAATGTAACTCTGTATTGTAGCTTAACAGCAGAGTACGTGTATGTCATGCAGAGCACCCAGGTTCAATCCCTGATGACTCCAGGTAGGGTTAAGAAGGATTTCCTGATTGAAGCTCTGCAAATGCAGCACCAATCTTTGAAGATAAAGTTTGATCAAACAGATGCAAATTTATTTTTTTCATGCCTTCACTATGTGAGATCCCTTCACCAGGCACCCCAGAGAGAGGTCAATCCTGTATTGGTAATAAGCACTGGAACGCACTCCTGCAAGAGTCAGCTCAGATCCCTTTCCAGTTTTGAAAAGAACTTCCCCTCCATCTGATCCCCTTTTAAATAGTTTCAGCACTTTAGTGATCTAGCTGCAACATCTCTAAACACATCTATATTAATTCAAGGCCTGAGATCCCAAAGTAGTTTACTTCCTATGTTGTAGATATTGGGTTAGAGCAGGCAACAAGAAGAACTTGTTCAATTCTGGAGCCAGGTTTTTTTTTTTGGTGCCCGATTCAGTCTTTTTCATGCTACTTTTGGAGAACACAAGGCAGCTTAAAAATCTATAGAGGACGGCTAACAGTCCAGCGCCATTTTTCCCATTTCTCTTTTTTTTTCTATGCTTTTTTCCTTCTCTCTCTACATTTTCTGTCTTCCTACAAATACATAAATCCTGTGCATTTCTTATGGCACAAATGGGGCTTCTGAGACAGTAAACTACTTATTCCATATTAACAGCATTACAGGGCATATCTGAGTGACATTTTCAAGCAATTGTTTCAGAAATCATCACAATATTCAGGCTTCTGCTTTGATCAGCTAGTTTGAAGGAAGAGTATGATTTTTGGGTTTAACCTGATAAAGGTTCAATCCTTCTTGTATGAATACATTTTCTTTACCTTCGGATAAATTTAACTAAGCATTACGTATTAGCCAAGAATGGCAATGGTCCAGCTAAAGTTAGTTGTGACTAATTTAGCTGGATTTGGACTATTAAATTAGGAGCTTCTGTGAAGCATTTTAAAACAGAAGAGTAGGATTCTATTTTAAAATAAAGTCTCTACAAATCTAATGACTGTGTTAGACAAACAAGACTTGTTTCTATTGATGTGAGGTTCTGAAAATGCATTTTGAAGTCTTAATTTGGAATTTATCATATATTTTTGTGAATTTTGCAAATGTTGCACATGTTATCTATTTTTCCTTTTAGGAACAGTCACTTAAAAATCTGCCATGGAGCTTTCAAGAGACTGCACACCTTGGTCGAATAAATGAAAACCTGATTAAGAGTATGGTGAACACATGTAGAAGGAAACCCTTTGTACTAGTATGTGGCTCAGTGACATTTAATGAAGATATGGAGAAGTGCTTGAAAGCAATTGGTTTTGAAAAAGAGTCATATTTTATATTTTAAATTACTTCAAATGAAGTGGGTATCTTGGCTACAAATATTACTACTGGACAGGTCTGCTGAACTATTTTTAAAAATTTATATGATGTATATAAAGAGTTTTATAAATGGTTTCATAAATTAACATTATTTCAGAGCTTGTATTATATTACTATATTTCTGTTTGTTGCAAATTTATGTAAAATTTATCTGCCTTTTGTGGGAATATTGAGATCCCCATACATTGGGTGCAGTATATACAGTACAGGAACAAGGATCAGAGTCACCGTTTTGATTTTCCAGCTATTGATCTGAGTTGGCTGAAAATCTTTCTCCGTGCCAAGCTAAACCACATGCACAAATTACACTATGGAAATATATCTGTTTGTTGTCCTGTGGAAGATATCCAAGCAGAACATTCTGCTGTGTAGCTGTATATTATCAGCATTCTGCTTTATCAGCATTTTTTGAAAAATTATTTTAAAAATTGAAGGACGCTTTGTGAATCTTGCCCTAGTACACTCTAAATCCACTGGATTGCCACTTGTTTAAGAATCACAATAACTGGAAACAGTGGGTTCCAGTATTATTTTATTCCTATTAATTTAAATATACAGTGCATTTGTGAAATATCCCCCTAACAATTATTTTGCTAGCAAAGCAGTAATTGTTCTAATAAATAACAGAATAAATAAATAGAATTGCATTTTTTTTTTTCACAGTAAGTCTCCAAATCATGCTGGTTATGATTTTTTTCCAGTTTGTTTTTGTTTATATATTATGGAGCACTGAATTCAATAAAACACTAGCTGATAAGAATTTTAACTTTTTTATTTTAACTTTTACTGAATCTATTAATACCCATTCAAACCCAGGTAGCAAAATCTATACCACAATAAGAGACTGAAACAGTTTCATTTTATATCATAAGGGCTACATCTGATCTGTTTTAGGGGGAAACAAATTGATCAGTAAACCAAGGAAACCTGGCATTTTAGCCTAATGGAAAATTGCATTGAGTTTTGTTTCAGTCATGGAAACTGCTTTGCGAATAGAAAATGCCCCAATCTTTGTGAATATACTTTTCCCAGTAGCGATAGAATAATCTATAAAACTTTGCTTCTAAGTAGAGAAAGGTTATAGTTCGGTGTCTGCTTTTGTACATAATAAGTCTGTCATATCTTTATTTAGCCTAATCTTAAAAAGGTAGCTCAGTGGTCTGACGCAAAACAATGCCAAGCCTCATATCTTTGTATATACAGTACAACATAATGTATGTATTGAACATGAGACTATGGTTTTGGCTGGGAAGAATTTATATGAAATATATAACCTATTATAGCTATTAATTAGGCAAGATGTAGGATAAGAGTCCAGCAGCTGCTGAGGAGAAGAAGCAGGAGCGGTCAAGGCCAGCTGCCCTGGAGAAATCAGGAGATGCAGAGGTGGGATGGAAGGGACTGGCTAAGAAAGCAGGGATGCAAGCAAGAATCATTCCTACGCTATTAGGGTTTGTTTTATAGGGAAAACCTGCAGTTCTGGGCTCACACCAATGAACTATGATGTGTGTGCTATTAAGATATTGGAATAGGAGAGGGAAGATCCAGTTTCTAATCTCTCTTAAAGCCAGCTTGATAACCTTGGGCCAATCACTCCCTCTCTGCTCAATCAGCATCAGGCTCTGCAAAAGTCCCATGTTAGAACTCCCATGTTGCGCCATGCAAAGCAATTGAACCCTGCAAATTAATTAGGAAATGTGTGTGTATGTGTGTGTATCTATGTGTGTATGTATGTATGTATGTATGTATGTATGTATGTATGTATGGTATTCAGCTTTGTTTGGGTATTTTCCCATGTCATTATAGTTGTGCATATAAAGTTGTAGCAACGTTTTGGCAGAATCTCATCTGCCATCATCAGGCTTCTGTATAGTGTTAGTCTGACATACATACATACATACATACATACATACATACATACATACATACATATGCTTTGTTATGAAGTCTAGTTATTAGATCACTAACAAGATGATACATTTTAAGGGTATAATTTTAAATAGGGATATTATATTACAGTCCCATGGGCTTCTGGGAAAAACCAGTTTTCTGGATCCTCGTCCCACTTTCTGGTGTATGCAAGGTTTTGCTTGTTGCTGACATATATCATTTCACAAGACGATTTCCACAGATCAAAATAGTCTTGAGTATTTTCAAGTTTTAGATGCTTCTCAGATAATTTCAGAGATTAATTTGAAGGTGTATTTTGTTTAAATCCCGCTACTTGGAAGGTTGGAGTAGATTTTGTTAAATTATCAAAGTATCTTAATCTCTTTGCCCCCATCATTTTCACTATTACTTTTTCCACAAAGCAGCAGATTTCCAAAGTAGACAGCTAACAAGAGGACCCTTGTTGGCTTCCCTTCCCCTCCCCCTCCCCCTCTGTCTACTGACTGACAAATGGTTGTAGCCCCATTTAAGACATAGTTTGTGCAGCACAGGCACCAGGTCAGGAGAGGGTGAAACATGTCACGAGGCTGAAATACGATGTCTCCTGGGATCAGGTCACAGCTGGTGTTTCTGTGCAGATTGCATGCCCCCTCTCCTGGCTGATCAAACCCATTGTGTCTATTGTGTGCGGCAAACTGCAAAAGCTGGAGACACAAAGCAAAATGAGAGGAATGAAGAAAAACTAGATGAGCAGAAAGCTCCACAGGGGAGGTTGCCGGGCAGGAAGGAAGGAAAAAGCAAACCAAGTCATATTTTTGAACCAGCAATTACTTGTTTATGGTGGAGATAACAGTAGTACATCTGCATCTTGACGTTCTCTTTTATTCAGATCTGCAAAATAAACACAAGATGTGATATTGCCTGGAAAAGAAGGGAAGCTAGAAAAGGCCACCAGTCCTGATCCTGATTGAGACCTCTTTAGGATCAGAGGTGGAGAATACAAAGCTTGTGGAAAGCCTCCTATCTGAAAAAAAATCAGTTTGAGCATAGGGTCCTGGGTGTAAACTAGCCCACCTCTCTTCAGTTTGGACTTCAAGCCCAGAAAGTACTTCACAAGAGCAGATCATTCCACCATGAGAACAACGAAGTGCACCCTGGATTTAGGTGGAACTTACTGCATGACCTTTACTGCTCTCCTGCAGAAGTCAAATGCTGAAAACAATATTTGTGCCATCCTTCTTTTGTTTCAATCTGAACCCTCTCCTTCAGCTGTTTATCCGGTCTCTTGAACAGTGACCTGTCCCTTGACTATTCCTTGCACCTGCCTCACTAGAATCTGGTATGGTCTCTGCTGTTTTCACCCCGGGTTATCTATTCAGCTTAGCCGTTTCTCTTCTCATGTAGATTTTGAATTGCTTCCTAGATGGTGCAGTTTGTCTCTACTCCTTGGCCAAGATACAAGGACGCTCTTTTTCAGTATGGGTCTCTCTGTAGTTTCAGTCAAAGGGACCAGAAGCAATAGACCTGGAACAGGCTGGCTACGCTGCAGAAGTATAAGGAAAAGAAAGTCACCTCCATCCGTGTTCAGTATAAATGCTGAGACTCAGTTGACAGTGCCCAATTGGGAATTGTTTGACTTTTGATACGCAAAAAGGCAATTCGGTGTTTGCTTCTAAGCATGTATTATTGGAGTTTATGTTGCTAGTATTTCTGGAAATGTATTGAGCAATGTAGTAAATGCAGATGGATTTGTGAGTTGCATTTTGGTTGAGTCAGTTTTTTAATCTTTATTCTAATACCAGGTTTGCAGGACATCTAATAATTTAAAAAATAGATAAAATTACAAGCGTCAGTAAAGCATTGAGCCTTATTGAAGAGAGCATCATAAGGAGATCCTTCAAATTGAAACCCATTTTGGCTTCAAGCAATCAAAGGACTTCTCAATGGCATTGTATTTATTTACTGGCAAATAAATTGAGAGTTTAAGCAAATATCTAGGACTTACTTAGTACCTACTGTGTGGACAGTTACATGAGGTTATGACCAATCTTGGAGGTCCTGAGGGAATCCTACATTCTTTGGAAAACCCAATGCTGTGTAAACATGTCCAAGTTTAATTTTAAATGTTAAAAGAGAGATAAGATCTTGTTTTGTCACTTCACAAAATTGAAACCCCCTTATGGATTTTTGGGGAGGAAACAGGGAAATTTGGCTAGCCAAATTTATTATTTGTTCTAACAGAAAAATATCTAACCTTGGTAGTAAATACCCTGCAGCAAAATCCCCACAATCGTTTACAGCAGGGTAAAATTATTTTAAAAGTATAGCTCCAGATAAGAGGGAAACTTTTATGGAGCTCTTATGGAGCTGGGCAAGTACTTTTGGGAAGAAGGACGTTGCATGCCATGGGGTAAAGCAAAACAGGTAGGGACAGTGTTATACTTATGAAGCAGTGAAAGAGGAGAATTCATTTTTTTTTAAGTATATCAATCTTATTTTAGAGTATGCATTATAGTTTTCACATATTTCCCCTATCAAAACGGCAACAAACAGTGAGTGCTGCCAATTTTTATTCATTCAATTGGCAGCTACCAAAAAAAAGACACTGCATCCTCAAATTGCCCAATCTCCACTCTAGATAACAAGAATAAATGAAAGTTTGTAAAAAGTTTTTAAAAAGTTTAGCTCATTATGAAAGGATATAAACTACAGGCAGCCCTCTACTTACGAACCACAAAAATTGTGTTGTGAAGTGAGACATTCCTTAAGTGAGTTTTGCCCCGTTTTATGACATTTCTTGCTATAGTTGTTAAGTGAATCAATGCAGTTGTTAAGTTAATAACCTGATTATTAAGTGAATCTGGCTTCCCCATTGATTTTGCTTGTCAGAAGGTCACAAAAGGGGAATCACATGACCTTGAGACACAGCAACAGTCATAAGTATGAACCAGTTACCAAACATCTAAATTTTGATCACGTGATCAAGGATATATACTACAAAGGTCATCAGTGTAAAAAATGGCCATGTTACTATTTACAGTGCCATTGTAACTTTGAAAGGTCACTAAATGAACTGTTGTAAATTGAGGACCACCTGTACACGAAACCTTAGGAGACCTAATAGGAAAAGAGAAAGACACAGTTAAATCATTCATTCATTCATTCATTCATGCCTTTGAATAAGGCTTGATGCCTGTTAATTGTTTGGACTAATCCCTGCAGTTTTCAAGTTGTAGAAGTAGTTTGCCATTGCCTTCTTCCTAGGGCTGAGAGAGTGACTGGCCCAAGATCATCCATGCTTCATGCCAAAGGCCTCCCAGTTTCTCACCTGGTGCCTTGACTGTTACAGTATCCTAAACTGATTTTTCAAGTCCTCTTTACAATGTGGAAATTACAGTCTTAAGGTAGGACTATGGAGACCCGCATTCAGATTCTTGTTCAACTATGTATCTCACTGGTTAATCTACGACTCTACAATTCTCTAGAAACAGAGTTGGAAGGGACCATTGAGGCTCTTAAAACCAACCTGCTGCCTGAATTCAAATTAAAGCATCTTGGACCTATGGTTTATCACATCTAGTGAAGGAAAATCCACCATCTCTCTGGCTAATTGTTTAGCTATAAACTGATCTGGTTAGGGGATGCGGTGGCTCAGTAGCTAAGACGCTGAGCTTGTCGATCAGAAAGGTTGGCAGTTCGGTGGTTCAAATCACTAGCACCACGTAACGGAGTGAGCTCCCATTACTTGTCCCAGTTTCTGCCAATCTAGCAGTTTGAAACCATGTAAAAATGCAAGTAGAAAAATAGAGACCATTTTGATGGGAAGGTAACATCATTCCGTGCACCTTTGGCATTTAGTCATGCCGGCCACATGACCACAGAGACGTCTTCGGATAGTGCTGGCTCTTTGGCTTTGTAATGGAGATGAGCACCACCCCCTAGAGCCAGAAACAAGTAGCATGTATGTGCGAGGGGAACCCTTTACATTTACCTTTAAACGATCTGGTAGGTTGTTTTTTTTTAACCCTACATCTTTGGAATATTTGGGAAAAGAAAACTAACCCAGATAATGGCCTTTTATGACACCATGGAAAAGAAGGTCAGGAGTAAATCTGTAAAAACTACATTGCACATCACAATAATAGATTTATAAAAATGTTGTTTAGACTAGCTATCTTTCACACCAGCAATTGCCTTTTGCTAGATTCGGGTTACACATAAATGTCTGGCGTTCTCAGATTACAGTCATTTCTCAAAATTGTCTCAAGGCACCTTCTTTGGGAATCCGAAGTACTCTGGGAAATTTTATACATTTATAAATGCGGGGAAGTTGTGTGAACAATTCAGCTGACAACATTTGATACTGGGAATTCTCCACTTAATTTATTTTGTATGAACTTCCCCTGTAGAATATTGCTGTGACTTGCCCAAGAGGTCTGTCAATAAACTGGCCAAGCAAAACCTACATTTGTTTGCATGTGATTTAGGTTTCAACCCCAGACCAAATTTATTGAAAAAGGAGGCGGAGGAAGAGGAGGTGAAGAAGGAGAACAAAGGAGAGTTAGATAGAATGTCATTATTGAGTTGGAATTTGTTCCCAGCACTGTGGTTAACACTTCATCAGTTGCTGGAGTAGTGGTGGTTTTTCGGCCTTAATAGTTCCTTGGGGCTTTGTAATAGTTTCCTATTTGCTTAACTAAATGAAGTAGTTTCTTCTGTAACACACTGTGTGGACAAGGCAGGCGCTATTCCACATTAGTCTTCATTAGGCAAACACCTTTGGATAAGCAGCAGTGTTGGCTGGCTGTTGACCACAACCGCCTGCAGAAAGCCCCTTTTACACCCTGTGAAGCTTCATGCATTTTACATGAGCAGTTAATATAGCATGACAACAACTGGATGTCGCTGAACCACAAATCTTAAGGCCCCACTGCATCAGCCAACTGTTGGCTGAATCGAGGAAGGGCTGGGTTAAAGCTAACTTTATCGATTCCTCCACTGAGTAATAGATTTAATTCTGGGGATAATCAAGTTAGCAAAGGCGAGTTCCGAAAGCTGAGCTGAGCGGACAAAAGACTCTCTTTCCTCTTGGAGAAGGGAGGGGTGGTGGTACTTCCAGGCATGAATGAATAGATGCAGACATCTGAATTAATGGCATTTGGGAAGAGCAGTTGTGAAGCCAGCTTTGATGTCGGAATTATGAGCTTGCATTGGAACAATTGCAGAAGATAAGCCAGTTTGTAGCATGTTCAGTCTCCAATGAAAAGCATATTATTGCCTAGCTAATATAGGTTCCAACTCTTAACAAGGCGACTTTAAATAGCTTTATACTTTTCATCAGTGTAACAACCAGGGGGAAAGTGGGGCTGAAAAAAACTAAAAGTTCAAATGAAACTTCCAATGAGCTTCATGTCTCAGCAAGCAAAGATCAAATTGAAATGTTTTTTTTTTTTGTAAATGGCCATTTCCTTATCAAGAATTGCCCAAAACACTGATTTCTTATTTGTCAGCAGTATAACCCAGCTTTCCTTGATGAGCTCAGGGCAGCATACATAGCAATCCCTTCTCTCATTTTAACTCACCACTGAGAGAAAATGTCTGTCTCAGAGTCCTCTATCACTTTCTGTAACTGACGATAGACCTGAATATCTGTGACCCTAGTCCAAGGGTCTTCAAACTTGGCAAGTTTAAGACTTGTGGACTTCAACTCCCATAATTCCTGAGCTGACATGACTGGAGAAAGAATTCTGGGAGTTGAAGTCCACAAGTCTTAAAAATGTCAAGTTTGAAGACCCCTGCCCTCATCTAACACAGGGGTGGCTCAGGAATTCTGGGAGTTGAAGTCCATAGCTTGTAAAGAAGCCATAATTGCCCACCGCCCCCCTGAGCTAACACTTTAACCACTACACCACATTGGTTCTTTTAGCCCGATTAACCCAGCTATGTATGTAATCTGAGAAATGCAGTGTTGGAGAGGATACAGACACTTGCTTCTATCTTGGTTCTAATTAGCAACTGCAATATTCAGGCTTACCCTTGAAAGCCATTGATTCCAAGAGCTTTCTTGCAATCTCTTAATTTTTTTTTTTTTTTGCAGGTCTACCTTATTGATTTCACTGAGAACTAATTTCAGTTGGGAGTACAGTGTTATACCATCTGTAATCAAGTCCTATTGGAGTCAATGGGATTTGTTCCTCAAGAGATCCATATAAGATGTATCATTCTCTTATTCAATCCAATTTATTATTCTGAGCTGTTCCTTTACTGTCTAGGCTTTCCTTGATGGTATCTGTTGGGCAATTTAATGACCATGGTCTGAACAATAGATTTCCTGACATTTCACCAGCAACTCTGAACAAACATCTTCAGTGGAAAGTAGCCTACTATGCAGACCACAGGCAAATGAGCACAGGAAGAAATTGACTGGGCTCCTGTCTTTATAACAAGATTTTCTGACTTCTGATTGGTCTTTAGCCGAGCTGGTTTTCCGTTGGTGCAGACTGGTGAAATCTGGTGTTCGATTCGTTTTTTGTGCTCAATCTTGATTGGTCGTATTGATGCTGTTGGTTCCCAATTGTTCCATTGTTCATGCCAGCTTCTGATTGGTCATTTGGGAGTGCTTATTCTCTTCATTAATTGCATACCTATCCACCCACCTATAAATTGTTTAGGCCCATAAGTTTTCACATGGTAATCTTGAACATGCAGAATATAGATGTTTAATCTTCCTCGGACATCCTTTTCTGCATACATTTCAATGAACAAAAATGCACAAGATGTTTCCAGAGACTGAGGAAATAATAGGGCTTAGACTTACCATGCCTCTTTGCCAATGTGATACAGATTTAGATTAATCATAGCAACAAACCTTATTGCTGGTAGCAACAAAATAGCAATAGCACTTAGACTTATATACTGCTTTATAGTTCTTTACAGCCCTCTCAAAGCGGTTTACAGACTCGGCCTATTGCCCCCAACAATTTGGGTCCTCATTTTACCCACCTCAGAAGGATGGATGGCTGAGTCAACCTTGAGCCTGGTGGGATTCAATCTGCCAAATTGCAGTAGGAGTAGCTTGCAGTCCTGCCCACTTACCACTGCGCCACAGAGGCTCATAAATAAATAGAGATAAGGTATTGATATCAATACCTAGAATCTAAGAAAAGTTTTATCTATGCAAGTATTTTCAAAAAGGGAGCCTTCCAGGGGAACTGAGTTAGAGTTCCAATGTAGGAGAGGGGAACCACTTGGTAAAAATGCATCTATATACAGGTGGTCCTCAACTTACAACTGTAATGCACTCAGCTCATCATGGTTGCAAGTCCTGATGGTTGTAAAGCCTTTTGACCTTCATGACTTCAAATAGTTGCTAAGTGACCGGTCATATAGCAATAGCAATAGCACTTAGACTTATATACCTCTTTATGGTGCTTTACAGCCCTCTCTAAGCAGTTTACAGAGTCAGCCTATTGCCCCCAACAATTTGGGTCCTCATTTTACCCACCTCGGAAGGATGGAAGACTGAGTCAACCTTGAGCCTGGTGGGATTTGAACTGCCAAATTGTAGGCAGCTGGCTGCAGAAGTAGCTTGCAGTACTGCACTCTAACCACTGCACCACAGAGGCTCCTAATTATGTCGAGGAATACCTGTGTTCCAAAGGCCAAAGAGATAAATAATTTACCCTCATATGTCGCATGGCCTATAATTCACGGGAGCATTGTCCTTTGAAACTTAAGCATTCTTGAATAGATCTCCAGTGACTGTTTCACTGTGGTGTGTTCCCTTTATCTGTATGCTGGGATTTTTATTTCATGTGAGAACAGAGCCCAGGAAGAAAGTGGAACGTTTTCAAATTACATGTCCCAACCCTTTTTTCATCTGATGCAGAGGCTATCAGATCTGCCCTGCTACCGATAGAACCTGGCAGTCTAGTAGGTGGCAGCCAAGGGTAGGGTTTTTCAACTCTTCTGCCTTTTGTGGTAGGGATTTTTGATCCCTTTATTGTAACTTAAATGAACAAGACTGGGTAAGTGGGAGGCAGAATTGGAATTGCTGACTTCTGCCCAAGCAGTATTCCTTTTGGACTGTGTGTTATATCTTTTCTTTTCACAAAAGGAAGATCTAAAGTAATACTTGAGTTTTTAATACTTAATAATTAAGTTTTGGTTGGCATTGGCAAAACTCACAAGAAGCTAGAAGAACAGCTTTGAATGTGAAGGGGCCTTTCACCCTATCAAGTGTTCCAATAGCATTCTAATTGAAGCTGCCATTGGAATTATCTATAGTACCCTAACATAAAGTTACTACAGGGCACTGTGGAAGGATAAAATTATTCTGCTCAATGCAGCCGTAGAAAATATTTTTATAGAGGGGGATTGAAAATATGCATTCATGGTGATTGCACTATTCAGACCTCTGAGGCACCAAGGGCTGCGTAGATAATTGAGTTTGCATAGACATTCTGAAGCACAAGTAGAATTTAATATCAATGTACCGTTTCTGGATGCTTTAATACAATGGCACTGATTCTTCAGCAAATCATCCCTTACAGATTTCAAGAGGGCAGTGGGATGTAGGTAGAAAGTTAAGTATTTACTCTTGGTGTATCGCTCTGTCTGCTTTTGCTCTAAGACACTGTTTCTCAACCTCCGGATTTGAAGATGTGGACTTCAACTCCCAAAATTTCTCAGCCAGCATTCTGAAGTCACATTTTTCTGCTTGGAGTACCAGCAGAAAAAACAGAATCTTCTTCAGATAAGCTGTAATTAGCTAGGTGGTAGGCTCTGACTATCCCTATAATATATTTCTTGTAAATAAATCTCTTTTCAGTCAGATTCCCACTCTGAGAAATATCCACAGAGTAAATGCTTCAATTTCCAACCGTTCTTATCATGGTAGGCTTTCATCCTGGACTAATTACTCACTTCTAGGATCTGTTAAACCAGAAGTGGGTAACTTTGCAGCCATCAAAACAAAAAAGATCAGCCACTAAAGACAACAAGAGGTACAGTAGAGTTGCAGATTTAATGAGGCGCTGGAGGAACGGAATTCCTGCTGAAAATCATTGGGATCACTACTAATTACTCACAATTTATCATTGAATTTCAGCCGGGAAAACTTAGAGAGTTTGGGGATCACACAAAGAATTGGGGAGGGAGGCTGTCTGAGCCTCTTGATAATCAGTCTTTGGGTCGGTGTATCACAACCTTTCCAAGTTTAAGACAACTCCCATCCTGGCTGGAGGATTCTGACAGCTGAAACCCACACATGTTATAGTTGTCAAGGTTGGGATACTCTTTTTTTGGATAATGGATAATTTCTAACTAAATTTAGAGTTACAAAAATCCCCTCCAAAAACTGGTAATAATTGAGAGCCAGAGTAATGTAGTGGAGTGTGCTGGACTGATGCCAGGGAGACCCAGGTTCTCATCTACCCTCAACCACAGAAGCTCAGTGGGTGACTTTGGACCAATAATTCCATCTCAGGCCAACTCACTTTGTGTGATTGTTGTCATGAGGGGTAATGGGAGGAATGAGTGTTAAGCATGCTGCCTTGAACACTTGACTGAAAGCCCAGATATAAATCTAACAAACAATCAGTAACAAAGCCAGTTTGGCGTAATGGTTAAGGTGCTGGCCTAGAAACCAGGAGACTGTGAATTCTAGTCCTATGTTAGGCATGAAAGCTGGACAAGTGACTTTGGGTTAGTCCTCCTTTCTCAGTCCAGCCCACCTCACAGGACTGTTGTGGGGAAAATAGGAGGAGGAAGGAGTATTAGGTATATTCGCCATCTTGAATGTACTTATAAAATAGACTAGACTAGACTAGACTAGACTAGAATAGAATAGAATAGAATAGAATAGAATAGAATAGAATAGAATAGAATAGAATAGAATAACAGAGTTGGAAGGGACCTTGGAGGTCTTCTAGTCCAACCCCTGCCTAGGCAGGAAACCCTACACCACTTCAGACAAATGGTTATCCAACATCTTTTTAAAAACTTCCAGTGTTGGAGCATTCACCACTTCTGGAAGCAAGTTGTTCCACTGATTAATTGTTATAACCAGGGGTGGGATTCTACCAGTTCGCACCTATTCGCTAGAACTGGTTGTTAACATTTTAAGCAGTAGAAGAAATTACTGGCCTAATCCTGTAAGGAAGACAGGAAGGAAACATTCTGGTGTTGCTTACAGAAACTGCCTCTCTGTTAACCCTTATTACATTCTTGGCAGGACTAGACTTCCTGTCTCTGGAACGTCTCTGGAGTTTTTTCCCCTCCTTTGCTGGTACTTTGCTTGTGTGGAGTGACCATTCAAAGTTACAATGGCACTGAAAAAAGTGACTTATGACCATTTTTCACACTTACGGCTGTTGCAGCATCATCATAGTCATGAGAGGCCAGGTGAGGAGATGCGTGCCTCGATGTGAGTGATATTGAGTTGGCCACGCCCACTAACTAAGCCACACCCACAGAATCAGTTGTTAAAAAATTTGAATCCCACTCCTGGTTATAACTGTCAGGAAATTTCTCCTTAGTTCCAAGTTGCTTCTTTCCTTGATTATGTTCCACCCATTGCTTCTTGTAATAAAAGCAAGATAAAAATCTAATAAATATGAAAACAAGAGTACATTGCTGACCATGCCAGCTGTTTATGCTGTGTTTAGGGGGAAAGAGTCACATAATTATTTTTGTAAATATGGTGTTGTTGCAGCCATTGTGCTTTTGCAACTGTATTTTCTTGAACAATTTTACTAATCTCATTCTGCTCTTGCCCTGCTTTCTATTTCTAATCCTTTTTCGTGATAATATACAATCCATTTCTATTAATCTTGTGCTTGTTATTTCCATACCATATATCAGCTATGAGCAATGCCACAGTTCCCTATGAAATGACTCCACCAGCATAAATTATTGAATTGATTCATGACTCCATGTAATAACATTAAACATACACACCCTCTCTCTCACACACACACTCACACACATAAAACACACTACACATCAGATTTGAAGCAACACTTCACTTTAGTGTAATCCATATATATATATATATATATATATATATATATATATATATATATATATATATATATATATATATATTGTTATGTTAGTCTCAGGAAACTGCAACAATGGCATTCACTCTGCTATACAAGTTTACATGCTGATCACTGAACCAAATCTTAACTATTTATTTGCTGGTGTAGTGGGTCATAAAATTAGCTCTCAGAAAGCTGATCTGTCAGGTATGCCCTGAATAAATTAGCATGCCTATGAAGTATTTTGCAAACTGGCAATTTTATATCACAATGGGGGTCTGCTTTTATTAACAATTTTTCACCGGGGGAGGGGGGAAGGAAAGAGAAAAGAAAAGAAAACCTTTGCTTTCCATGGAATGCAATATACATTTCAATTTCTTTTCCTTTAAAAAAACAACAACCCCTCTTTCTTTCCATTTCACAGAAATAAATTTTGATTTTGTCAACAGGGACATCAATGAATTTATTGCACCACATTAAAAATAAGAATAATTTGGTTCAGGATGAAATGGGAGGAGGCAACTAAATATTGCTATTGTTAATCATTGCCCATAAAATAAATCCTGTCACTTAGTAACCTTGGTGTAGGGCATTTCCTGGGAATTGATGACTGATTGGTGTTAATGGCCCTCAGCTGCACCTTGAGTCCATCAGCTCCTCCAGGATGGTCATTAATCCACAGGAAACCTCTCAGGTATTGATCAATATAGCTTAATTAATAAATGTGGTGTGTCTTGTGATCTCAGACTTAGATTTCTGTTTTTCCTTACTAGTTATTAAGGGTGAGATTTTAAAACCTGGCCTCTTTCGAAGCACTTTCAATAGAAGTATTGTAGTTGAGCTTTCTTTCAGGCTTCATTCATGGAGAATTTCAGCAACAGAGTTTCCTTTGGGAATGGAAGAAGGAAAAAATGATGATGGGCAAGGTTCATGTCCTTCAAGGAGCCATGGGATATGGGCAAGAATATCTGCAGACCCCTCACATCCTGGACACAAACAGTTTCAATTCTTTCCCTCGGGAGGATGCTGGAGCCATTGTATGCCAAAACAACTAGACACAGTGTCATGCCCCCGTTGGAATCTGAATCTGTGGGGGGAAGATGAGCTGGAACAAGAGCCGACAGAGATTGAGAGGCCGGCTCCGTTGGCCTTGGAGGAAACTGGGCAGAGTCAGTCCAGGCAAGGCTTTTCTGAATTAGTAAGGACTGCAGACAGGGAGAGCTCAGGAGAAGAGCAAGGACTACCCTCTCCTGATCCGAGAGCAAGGAGGGAAGAGAGACTGCAAGATCAACGCAGATTGAGCCAGCTACGAGGGAGGAGAGTGCCCTGCCCCCCTTTCACAAGGCACACATGGGCACTGAGATGTAAGGAGGTGCCGGCGGGAGGGGCATTTGTTGGGAACAAGCATTGAATCTGTGGAGCCTCATGTGCACTTGCCAAAGCCCGGAGATTGCTGTGCTCTGTCTTGTGGGGCTTGCCAATTTGTCTGCTTCACTGAACTTCTGGCTCTGGTTAATATTTGGGATAACTTGGCTTATTGGACTTCTGGTCCTGGTTGTTTTGTGGCTAACCTTGCTTACTGGACTACTTGCAGCCAGAGGCTTCTGAAGGTGAATGTGAGAGCTTTGCTCCAGGACTTGTGGTGAATGTGGGAATATTTGGCGGCACAGTTGGAGTTAGGGAGTTAGGCCCGTTCTCCAGGTGTGTTGTTTGCATGCCACACTCTGGGTCATCACACACAGGGACATTTTTCCCCTTCTGCCATCACTCTGCTGAGCACCTGATACTCTCGGTGCTGCCTAATGTCTATTCACCCATGTAGTGTGGCTGTAGTATCATTATTTTTCCTTATTTTCTTTACTCCCCTTTTTATTGGTATTATTATTCTGTTGGTTTGTATTTACATTGAGTGGGTCTGTACTGGAGACTAATTCCTTGTGTGTCTAATCACACGGCCAAATAAAATATTCAATTCAATTCAATATAGGCAAGAACTGCCATTTTCCAGGTAGGGCAGGGAAAGGCTGCACTTGTTGAAATTCTAGCTCTGACTCAAACATTTACCAGCCTGACATATAAAATTTGCTTCAGCTTTAATTTACCAAATTTCCAGCAGGCACAGCAAAACGAAGTATTGTCTGCAAATTCTGTGCCACAGGAATACAAATAGAGGGTGCAGCCACATGGTGCATTCAGCAAAGCACCTTATTCTCTCTCTCATCTATCTATCTATCTATCTATCTATCTATCTATCTATCTATCTATCTATCTATCTATCTATCTATCTATCATCTATCTCTATCTCTATCTCTATCTCTTTTTTTATGTAATCATGCAAAAAATATCATCCTTGCCCACCCAAAAATCCAAATCTTGAAGTATTCAGTATGTTTGAGAGGGCGGATAAGATGTATTATTCTCTGAGACTTGAATAGCCAAAGCAATTTTCTATATATTTGTTAAATCATTGTCATAATTGCTCTCCAGTAAAACATACAAAAAATTGGGTATTGGGTAGCAACAGGCTTTAAAAAGCAGCTGCATCTACTCACTGCCTTTTATATCAAATATATAACTGATTCCATGGCTATGATGGAATACATTTTTAAGTAATTTTTTTAAAAATATCCTTTTCTGTCAAAGATTTCTGCAAATATATAGTGTTGAATAAAGGGTCAAACCATTGATATCCAACTAAAAATAGCTGGAAGGTTACATTTAAATTTTTAATTTGAAAAGGGAGAAATAAGATACATTGTAATGATTGGGAATCAGATAGTATACAAGTTTTTATTATTATGATTCATCGCACAATCAGCCAGATGTTCAGACTGGATTTGGCATTTTTATCTATTATTACTATTATTATACCAACGTAACATTTAACAGCTATTTTTTCTTATTTTTAAATAGAACCAAATAGCAGTTTGGGTCACAAATTTTCATTTGATCCTCCTTCATTCCAGGTTTCTCTTTCTGATCATTCCTCACTCCAATTGTTATTTTAAAAGCAAATTTTAAAAAAATAGAAACTCCAAGTCCATTTAAAAGGATGCAAGTAGGTTGCTTCTACCTTCTATGAAGAGGTATTTTATCAAAGGCCTCATCCCACAGAAATAATAACTAGATGCAGCAGGGGCCAAGGTTCCTCTATCTCAGGGGTCGCCGACTTTTTGGACCTCAGGGACCACCAAACCCATAATTTTAAATCCCACGGACCACTAATATGAATTTTGACTGATGGTGGCTTGCTGACGTTTTCCCAGTGTCTCTGCAGAAAGCAGCAGAGACCCTGGGAAAATCCCCAGAAAAGTCTGCAGGAAAATTTCCCACCCTGTTTTTCTACCAATCGATCATTCTTTATTTGGAATCACAGGATACCATCTCCAGTTCCATTCTCAGAGGGAGATAGAGAGAAAGAGAGACTTTTGGCTTCATGCAAGGAAAGCAGCAGAAGCCTTTCTTTCTCTCCTCCAAACTCTGCCAGAATGGCGAATCCTCTTGGAGCAGGATGCCTTACAGAATCCCAAAGACTCATTTCTGGCGGAGTTTGGGGGAGAGAAAGACTTTTGCTGCTTTCCTTGTGTGCAGCCAAAAGCAGAAGAAAGAAGCAAAAAGAAGCAGCCCGGTGGCCAGGCCAGGCGTGTGGGGTGAGTGGGGCAAGTTTATTTTATTTATTTATTTATTTGATTTGCCAATTGTTTACAAGATAATAAGTATAAATGTATACATAGTTGTGAATACATGAAATGGGTACATATAAGAAAAATAAAAGAATAAGAGAAACAATAGGACAGGGACGGTAGGCACGTTGGTGCGCTTATGCACGCCCCCTACAGACCTCTTAGGAAAGGGGTGAGGTCAATAGTAGACAGTCTAAGGTTAAAGTTTTTGGGGTTTGGGGAAGAAACTACAGAGTCGGGTAGAGTATTCCAGACATTGACCACTCTATTGCTGAAGTCGTATTTCCTGCAATCAAGTTTGGTGCGGTTTACTTTGAGTTTGTATCTATTGTGTGCTCTTGTGTTGTTATGGTTGAAGCTGAAGTATTCATTGACAGGTAGGACATTGCAATGTATGATTTTATATACCATGCTTAAGTCAGACCGAAGACGGCGTAATTCAAGGTTTTCAAGTTCTAGAATTTCAAGTCTGGTGGCATAAGGTATTCTACAACGAGTAGAGGAGTGGAGAACTCTTCTTGTGAAATATTTCTGGACTTTCTCAATTGTGCTAATATCAGATACGTAGTGTGGGTTCCAGACTGATGAACTGTATTCGAGTATTGGTCTAGCAAATGTTTTGTATGCTCTGGTTAGTAGTGTGATATTACCAGAGAAAAAGCTACGTAGGATTAGGTTAACAACTCTTAATGCCTTTTTGGCTATGTAGTTGCAGTGGGCTCTAGCACTTAGATCATTAGAGGTGAGTATTCCAAGGTCCTTTACAGAGCTTGAGTCATCAACAAGATCTTGACTATTCAGCTTGTATTTTATTTTCTGATTTTTTTTGCCAATATGTAAGACAGAGCATTTATTTGTTGAGATTTGAAGTTGCCATTTGTTTGACCACTCTGATACATAGTCAAGATCTTTTTGTAGGGTAGCAGTATTGTCTGTGGTATTGAACAGCTTTACATCATCAGCGAAGAGAACGCAATTGCTCTTAATATGATCACAGAGGTCGTTTATGTAGAGTATGAAGAGAGTTGGTCCTAGAACACTGCCTTGGGGAACACCACTATTGACAGGTACTGGATTTGATAGTACGCTCCCGATTTTGACCATTTGTTGTCTGTTTGACAGGAATGCTTCTATCCAGTTATTCAGTTGTCCAGAGATACCGTAGGATTTTATTTTTAGGAGTAGTTTGTCGTGTACCACTGAATCAAAGGCTTTACAGAAGTCTATGTAGATTGCGTCTATTGCTTTGCCCTGGTCGAGTTGTGTCGTCCATATGTTTTTTGCAGTGTAAGAGTTGCAGATTACAGGATAGTTTTTTCTGAAACCAAATTGTTTATTGGAGAGTAGGTTATTTGTCTCTAAGTGAAGGATGATGGATTGGTTGATAATTGATTCCATGACTTTACAGGTGACGCAGCATAAGGAGATTGGCCTGTAATTTTCAACTAGGCTTGGGTCTCCCTTTTTGAAGATGGGGATGACTGTGGCTTGTGACCATAGGTTAGGCAAGGAGCTGGTTCTGAAAGATTTTTCAAAGATTATGCTTAGAGGTTTGGCTATGGCAGTGGATAGCTTTCTTAAGAAGTAGGCACATATTCCATCCGGTCCAATAGATAGAGATGGTTTTAGGTTGCGTAGTGCTTTTTCAACATTGTCTTCTGTGAAATTGATATGTATTAGATCATTGTTGTTATCTGTGGTACGGCTAGGAAATACTGGGCATGATCCATTGCTGTTTACAAATACTGAGCCGAAGAATGTGTTAAAGATGTTGGCTTTAATGGTGTCGTCGTTGCAGTCTTTACCATCAGGTCCTATCAAGGGAGGGATGGACCTTGAGTCTTTCTCCCCTCCACTCTTTCCTGCCTCCCCTCACTACCTCGTGTTGTTCACAATGCAAGCAACACAAGCCTTGTGTTCCTGAGGGCCATGTGGGCAGCACAGCCTTGTGTTCCTGTGCAGCCTGGATTAAATGCTTTAGGAGTGCTTTGGGGGTGACATTTCTCTGCGGACCACCAGAATTTTCTCACGGACCACCAGTGGTCCCCAGCCCACTGGTTGGCAACCACTGCTCTATCTGAACTAAGGATAAATTTCCTGACAGAACAATTAATCAGTGGAACAACTTGCCTCCAGAAGTTGTGAAGGCTCGAACACTGGAAATTTTAAAAAAGATGTTGGGATAACCATTTGTCTGAAGTGGTGTAGGGTTTCTTGCCTAAGCAGGGGGTTGGACTAGAGTTAAAATAAGCAAAAAAATAGTAAGAGAACACCTGTCTGATCTTGATGAAAACAAATCACCGGGGCCTGACGGATTACATCCCAGAGTTGTTTTAAAGGAGCTGGCAGAGGTCATTTCAGAACCACTGCATCATATCTTTCAAAAATCCTGGAGCACCGGGGAACTACCAGAGGACTGAAAAAGAGCTGATGTGGTTCCCATCTTCAAAATAGGGGAAAAAAACAGACCCAGGAAACTATAGACCAATCAGCCTAACATCAATATCTGGGAAGATACTGGAAAAAATAATAAAAAAACAGATCTGCCAACATCTAGAAACAAGTAAAGTAATAACTAGCAGTCAGCATGGGTTTGTTAAAAACAGATCATGCCAAACCAATCTTATTTCATTCTTCAATACAGTGACTAAATTAGTAGACTAGCAAAATACTGTGGACATAATATATTTAGATTTCAGCAAGGCATTCGACAAAGTAGACCACAACCTACTTCTTAGTAAGCTAGAAAAAAGTGGAATAGATAGCACCACCACTAGATGGACTCGCAACTGGCTGGCAAACCGTACTCAACGAGTAGTCCTTAATGGGTCTAAGTCTACATGGAGGGAAGTAAGCAATGAGGTGCCACAAGTTTTAGGATCAGTACTCTTCAATATCTTCATTAACAACTTAGATGAGGGAATAGAAGGGGAACTTATCAAATTTGCAGATGATACTAAGCTGGCAGGAATAGCTAACACCCAAGAAAATAGGCTCAAGATCCAGATGGATCTTGACAGACTAGAACACTGGGCCGTATCTAACAAAACAAGAAAAGTAAAGTCCTACACTTAGGCAAGAAAAACCAAAAGTACACATATAGCCTGGGTGAAACCAGGCTCAATAGCAGTAACTGTGAGAGGGTTCTTGGAGTCTTAGTGGACAACCAGCTAAATATGAGCCAGCAGTGTGCAGCAGCAGCCAAAAAAGCTAATGCAATCCTAAATTGTATTAACAGAGGGATACAATCAAGATCAAGGGAAGTACTAATACCACTCTATAAAGCCTTAGTAAGACCACACCTAGAGTACTGCATCCAGTTTTGTTCACCACATTATAAAAAAGATGTTGAGACTCTAGAAAAAGTACAGAGAAGAGCAACCAGGATGATTGGGGGACTGGAGGCTAAAACATACAACAAATGTTTGCAGGAACTGGGCTTGGCTAGTCTAGTAAAGAGAAGGACCAGGGGAGACATGATAGCAGTCTTCCAATATTTGAGGGGCTGCCACAGGGAGGAAGGGGTCAAGCTATTTTCTAAAGCACCTTTAGGCCAGATGAGGAATAATGGATGGAAACTGAACAAGAAGAGATTTAACCTGGAAATAAGGAGAAACTTTCTGACAATGAGAACAATCAACCAATGGAACAGCTTGCCCTCGGAAGTTGTGGGAACGCCATCACTTGAGACTTTCAAGAAGAGATTGGACTGCCATTTGTCAGAAATGGTGTAGGGTCTCCCGCTTGGGTGGGGGGTTGGACTAGATGACCTCCAAGGTATCTTCCAACTCTACTCTATTCTACTCTATTCTTTAATAGTAGAATAGAAGTTAATGCTAACAATAATTTGGGACTTTTAGATGTGAATGCATCTGGACCAAATTATGAAATCAACAGATCCAATTCCTCTTCCAAAAAAACCTCAAGGTGGTTTATAAATTGATTGTAACTAAGCAATTTCAAATTATTAATATTCTTAGTAGCTTGTGACTTAAAGAAAATACCTGCAATCTTGGAGTGAAATTGTCCCAGAATATAAGTTTGTCGTTTGAGTTAGAGTCAAAGCTGTGTTTCCAATATATTCCAAATGGGCCTGATAACCTTTAATGAAGGACATTTTCGAATATTTGAAATAATGGAACTAATTTTTCCCCCATTTATAAAGTAGTTGTGTCCAAAGTGGGTTTTTACTTAATCACTTATATTTCTTAGGTACCAACCCTTTAAGATAAGCCAAGCCAGCTACAAAAATTACCAAAATGTTCTTTGAATCTTGAATTCAGTGCCTGAATTTTGATCACATGATCCAAAAGGGTTGCTGCAAAGGTCATAACTGAAAAATGGTCATAAGTCACATTTTTCAGGGCCATTGTAGCTTTGAACTAAATGAACTATTGTAAATCGAGTGCTACCTGCATATTTGTCATTTTCTCTTCTATCAACAGCAGTTCTGTACTGAAGAAGGTTCCTTATTTTCAGCCAACACATTCTCCACATAGGTTTGCATGTAAAATCTGAAATCCCCAATTTTTTCCCAATTATATCTAGTACGATTAAATACCAAAGGGTGTGTAGTCAGTCAGTAAAGACGTTGGGCATTGATGCAACATATCCCAACCAATAACATTGTTTCCAAATACAGATAAGTTATTGACAAGTTATCTCGCCCGCTGTAAATTCTAGAGATATTTGAGCTTGGTTGTGAAAACCAAGTGTTGGAAGCAAAGCACAGCTCATGTTACTAATTCAAAGAAGCAATAAATTATTCATTACATTATTAATTCGACAGCCCTCCAGCTATTTTTCCTTTCCAGAGAGCCTGCAACGAGGATACTTTTTGCTGTTTTTGCTTCTCTGAGGATGCCACAGATGCTTCTCAAACACTTTTTCCCCATAATTTTCTTGAGCACAGCAAACGGAATAAATGCCAAGACAGGTAAATGAAAGGGCTTCGGGGTGTGGAAGCAGCATTCTCAATTAGTTTGCAGAATCCTTACTTTTTAAATAGAATGTCTTAAGTTTCTTTTCCATGCCCATCTGAGATACTTCAGAAAATTAGCTGCCGTTGAGAGAAATATTATCTATACTAATGACACTCTTTGGGCAATGTTTTCAGCAGTCTGTTTGGGGTATTTTGGAAATTTTTTAAAAAACACTTACAAATGTTGTCTAATCCAGCCTAGAGATCTTAAGTGTGATCAATTATCAACTGGAAGTGAATCCAAATATTCACTCCCTATTGGAATGAATGGGAAACACTCATGCCATCTCATGGCTGTAACAGACTGGAAATTTCTTCCCCTATTCCTCCTGTGAAGATTAGGTATGATAGGAGAGGACAACATTTGTACAGGTAGTCCTCGACACAATTGAGCCCAAAATTTCCATTGCTAAGCAAGACAATTGTCAAGGGAGTTTTGCCCCATTTTATGATCTTTCTTGCCGCAATTGTTAAGTGAATCTGGCATCCCCATTGACTTAGCTTGTAAGAAGGTTGCAGGTGGCACCACATGATCCCAAGAAACTGCAACTATCATAAATACATGCCAGCTGCCAAGCTTCTGAATTTTGATCATGTGACCATGGGAATGCTGCAATGGTCATAAGTGTAAAAAATGGTCATAGGTCACTTTTTCAGTGCCACTGTAACTTTGAACAATCATTAAATGAATGGAGGTAAGTAGAGGATTCTTCATTACTTCACACAATTTCATTGATAAACTTACAACTATGTTTACAATAGTCTACTAGACATGTGGTTTCTCTTTTACTAATTTTTCACTGATTTCTTAGAATGTACTATCTGTAGGCTAGTCTATTTGAATAAAGTTAAGGACAATGGTTAAATATTTACAATATGCAAAGAAATACTGGGGGGTAAATCCCTATCTGGATTTTTGAATTCATGCCAAAATTCTGTCCTAAACTCTGTAGAAGTACCAATCTCTTTCTTTGATTAAAAAAACCATATTTCCCACCTTACCACCTCCCAGTATCTTTTACTGAGAGTTTAACACAATGTTACTGACAATTAAATAGTCTTCCCAGATTAGACTCTGTTTGAAAGAGTCTGATTTGTAAAATATAAGTGTCAAAACAATTATCCTTTCAAGACATAATCAGAGAAGAGAATTATACTTATGTTCAATGCATAAATAGGAAGGAAGGAAGGAAGGAGGGAGGGAGGGAGGGAGGGAAGGAAGGAAGGAAGGAAGGAAGGAAGGAAGGAAGGAAGGAAGGAAGGAAGGAAGGAAGGAAGGAAGGAAGGAAGGAAGGAAGGAAGGAAGGAAGGAAGGAAGGAAGGAGAAAAATACAATTTAAAAAGTATATTTTCCATAGAGAATGAATAATTGCATAAAGTCAGACAACATGATATCTTGGAGAAACATATCTATGAAACTAAGATTTAAATAAGATTTTTTTTCTAATGTGGAATCTTCTAATTTACATAGAAGGAAAAGGAATAATAAGGAAAGCATTAAGATATTCAAAGTGTCATAATAATAGGTGACTTTAATTACTCTCTTATAGACATGGTAAAGGCATGTTCTGGTGAAAAAAAAGAACTAATATCTGTTGGTTATGGACACAATTGTGGAGAAAGTAATTTTGTTGATGTCAAAACAAATGCCAATATTGGCAAAATGAAATGCAAGTGGATCATAACGAGACACAAATGTTAAAGAACAATCATATTACTCTGAAACAGAAAACTATCAGGCAGCTGGTCTACTGAATAATGTAAATTCAAAAGGAAGTAAATGATGCTTCCAAAAAGCTTAAACATTTTTTTAATCTGTCCTTTTTGGACAATATATAGGATATATTCAAGGACCACCTTGTCTGTAAACCCAATCTGAGGATGAGGATGATTCAATCATGTCTGACTCATGGTGATTCTTTGGGCCAGATATCTCCATATTTTCCAATCTTTTACTACTACTTTGAATTTTTCTATGTTCTAGCTGGTGTCAGCTTTGATGGTGTCCAGCAGCCTGTTTTCCATTTACCGAGTCCAAACTAATTGTTTTCTCCAGTGAAATCTCTGGCATGACATATTCAAAATAAGTGAGATGCAGTTTCATGATTTTGCCTTCCATTGACATGTCTGGTGTTATATACTCCAGTACAGTAAGGTCTATCTAGCGCTCTACAAAGAATTCAGGCTGGTCCAAGTTGATATGAAGATAGTCCACTGTGACATCAAGCCCAGATCCAGGGAGAGATTTGATGAACAGAGCCCTCTTGTTCTATACCAGAGGTCTCCAAACTTGGCAACTTTAAGATTTGTGGATTTCAACTTCCAGAATTCTGGGAGTTGTAGTCCACAAGTCTTAAAGTTGCCAAGTTTGAAGACCCCTGTTCTACACTTTAACATACCCCTCCACACACACACACACATAAGTTCTATATTTGTTGAATAAAATTTTAATGGGAACTGAGCTATGAAGTATATTGGAGTCAACTAGCTAATTTGTTTTTTTAGATTTCATGTAATTGCTGCCAAAAATTTAGAATAAAAAAGATACAATTATTTAATGGCACTAGAAGAAAACACTTGACCTGCATTTGAGTATTTCAATGGCTGAGATCATAGCAAATCTTCCAGTGTGAAATCCTGCTGAACTTGGTGAGACTCATTTCTAATTAAACATGAATGTGGCTCTTTTGTGCATGCTGCAAAACAAAACTTACAGTCCAAATGGGTAATTTCAAGAAATGTTAGGGATGTAAACACATCTTGAGGATATTGTCTATTATTGGACTAATGATTAAGCCTGGAAATGTAATTATCATTTTGACTGCTATAACTAAATTGTTTTGTAATGATACATTACTAACTAGGAGTCTTCTAAGTATGTTGACTAATCAAACAAAGGTAACCCCTAGTTGTTAATTCTGTTATATGTGGTCAGTAATTCAATTTTATATATCACACAGAGAAACTTCTTGTTTGTAATGTGTGTATGTGCATTGCTTTTCTTCCTTAAAAAAACATTGTAAGGTATAAACAGAATAGAAATGATCTTTAATTAAAACAATTAAATGAAACAATCAAGAATAAATCTATCTACTCTAAAATATCTATTTGCTGTACATGTTACCCAATTTTATTTAAATGTTGTTTTTTTTCAGTCAACCAAGTCTCCCAAATTCTTGAAGGATTAGTACAGAACATTATACTATGGCATGTTTAGTATCTTTAGTCATTTATCTGGATATATATCAAAACTATTCCCAAATCTGATTTAGCATGAGTGAATTGACTTCAATGAGTAAAAATAACTTTGAGTCACTCTCTTTCAGCCCAACTCACCTCACAGGGTAGTGATTGTGGGGGAAATTGGGGGAGGAAAGAGTATTAGATATGTTTGCTACTTTGAATTATTTATAAAAATAAAAAGATGGGATACAAAAAACTTTTTAAAATGGTCAAATGAGTTTTAGATAAGCATTAAAAAGATATTTGTAAGTAATATAACCTATTATGCACAATCTCCATTTGTTCTTTTAAGTCTCTGTTTTACAGCTCCAGATTCCCCAAGTAAGATCAGGTCACGCAGAATATTATTTTTTTATAATGAATGAAATGAGTAACTTGAGCCTTGCAGATTCAAGGCTCATTATGTGCGGGTCCACATCGAAATCCTTTAAAAATATCAAAATTAGTCCATTTTATGCCACTTTGGAGACATCATGCCTTTATTTTAAAAAGGCAAAGAAAGGCTAGTCTCAGTCCTCAAAAATTGATTTATCCCTGGCCTGCATGCTCTAAAAGGGAATTAACTAATTACAAATTCATGTTTTATCCTGAAGCTTAATAATCAGGCCTGGTTAGTTTGGGAGGGGAAAAACTATTTGGGAATATCAGTTGCTGCAGGCATTTTAACAGGCTTTTAGAAAAAGACGAGACAACATCCAGAATGTGGGCTATTCTAGTTGCTAATCTGTTATTCTTCAAATGTTGATATTTTCTGTAGGCATTAAATGTGGTGGACTTCTGTCAGCACCATACGGCAATATTTCAAGCCCAAATTTCCCAGGACTTTATCCGTATGATACAGATTGTACCTGGCTCATAGTGGCAACAGAAGGATCCTCTGTACTGCTCACTTTTCAACATTTTGACCTGGAATATCATGATAATTGCGAATTTGATTACATCAAGATCTTTAATGGGGTTTCTGAAGATCAAGGAAATCTGCTTGGTAAATTTTGTGGCACAAGTTTTCCTCCACCGTTTACCTCATCCTGGAATATCATGACTCTAATATTTCACTCAGATAACCATGTGGCCAGTCAAGGATTCTCAGCAGTTTACCAAAAAGGTCAGAATTGTTTTCACCTGGATTTCTCCTAAGAGTTACTATATCATACAAATATTGTAGAATCTGTATAATTTTGCTGGTATTGGGTGCTTGAGAAGTAATAAGTTTCTACAAAGGATGAGATGAAGTAATTTCAGGCAATATGTAAAGGTTCCACACTGTGGAATTTTTGCAGTGATAAAGCAGGATAGACAATGTGTAAGTAAACTGATTTGCTAAGTGTTTGTGGATCTTAATAAGCCCAAACCAAGTAAACCACATTAATGTTTAGAGGGATGTATAAACCCAGCATTTGATACATACATCTCTAAGACACAATGTAGTTAGTTTGATTCTGACTTTATGTGATGTGTGAATTGGTCATTGTGCTCTGCAAACCATAGGTTATGCTTAAAGTATTGTCCAAACCTGACCACTAATTCAATGGTCTCAAAGCATGTTATGCCTACGTGTAATTATTTTGGTTGGTTGGTGCTTTCAATTTCTCTTGTAGAATAGGTGCAGCTTCCCATGATTCCAGATGCAATAAGCTACTATTCTGTATTTCAATAAATTATTTCTTAATTAGCTTTAAATAGAGTTCATTTTCAGTTTAATAATGAATGCAGATTGTTCTTTTCCTCTGGCCTTTGGAGAAATGCTTCAAAACTACCAAAAGCATCTAGAAAACAACCTGCCATCTTTTTCAGACTTAGATATTTATATTTTTCTTGAAATCAACAACATGTAATTAAGCAGTGTATTCCATTCATCTTTATGGAGGTTAGAGATAACTTAAGTAGTCTAAATTATTCCAAGCCAGTTTATCTAGTAGTTAAGGCACCAGGCTAGAAAGTGGGAGACTGTGAGTTCAAGTCCTGTCTTAGCCGTGAAAGCCAGCTGGGCCAGTTACTCTCTTCCATCCCAACCCACCTCACAGGATTGTTGTTGTGGGGAAAATAAGAGGAGAGAAGTGCGTTGGATATGTTCACCTCCTTGAGTCATTCGTAAACATAATAAAAGTGGAATACAAATACATTAAAATATTTGTACTTTTCCTCTGAATTCTAGAAATAACTCTGTTAAAGAGATTGTATGTAAGAATATTAATGCCACATCCATACATTTCAGAATATCCATTTAAGTATTGTTCATTCTCTGCCAGTGTTGTTCACAACTTAAATGTTGGACTCGAGAGGACCAAGTTCAAATCCACCTTCAGTCACAGAAGCTCTCTGGGCGTCTTTGAACCAGTCACTCCCAGCTCAACCTCCTCTATAGAACAGTTGGGGCGTAAAGAGAATGATGAGCTCTTGAGTAAAGGGCAGGATGTAATTTAATAAATAAATGTAATATTACATTTTATTAAAGTTTCATGATGTGTATTAGCTATTTTGAACTGCTCAGGCAGCAAGCCTACTCCGAAATCCTCACCCTAGCATGAAAATAGCAAAAATCACTTCATCGGTTTTATAGCTGAACAGGAACTGTTTCTGGAACTTGCCAGTCATTTTTGGAGTTCAAACTGCTTCAAAAACCTTGCTCAAACTTCCCTCAAAATCAGTTACCATTCTATATTAAAGCTTTAAAAATGGCATTGTGGGATCATCAGATAGTATAATGCAAAATGCAAAGTCTTAATTATTATTTTTTAAAGTAGTGCACTCAGAGTGCACACAAACACACGAATATATCCATTCATTTTTCTCAAAGGTGTTTCGTGAACATTGATCCAAAAGATCCAGAAATCACACACGTTTTCCCCCCACTCAGCGGCCAACAGCAGCAGGAAAAGGTTTCAGGGTTTATCCTGCTCTCCCTCCCAATGTACTTTTATTGCTTCTTCCTTATTATCTTGCTGTAATTGAAAGCAGAATTGACCCAACAATTGAAACTATAATCTCCAAAACCATTAGTGATGTGGAAGGAAAGCATATTGGTTTCAATATGACTACTCCAGAGTAAACAATCTGAAAATAGGAAATTATTTTAGCCAGGCTGCACTTGGGGTTACTAGTTTAACACTGAGATATTGTATATATATTCTCTTTTATTCAGTCATAATCTGGACAATGGTTAGGATTATTTTCTGTAATGCAGAGGAATGCACCTTGAATCCACAAAGGAACTTTGCTTATTTCTATCTCTGTGTCTTATTTTAATACATATTGTATTTTCTTGCTTCCAGATGTTTGTGGGGGTGTGCTCACAGGATTGTCTGGATCAATCACAAGCCCTGATTACCCAGAGAGTTATCCCAACAATGCTGAGTGCCACTGGGTCATCCAGGGAACACCCAATTCTATCATCAAACTGATTTTTGTTGACTTCCAGATGGAACAGAGCGAGCAGTGTAATTTTGACTATGTGGCCATCTTTGATGGGCCCACAATGGAAGATGCACTTCTCAGTTACTACTGTGGAAACACAAAACCTCCAGAGGTGGTATCTTCTGCACATGAACTGTTAGTTGTATTCAAATCAGATTTTAACATTGCTAACAAAGGCTTCAAGGCATATTTTTTTTCAGGTATGGTACAAAGATTAATATTTATCACATATCAATATTATGATATGAAATGAAATGATTTTTGGAACCTTCTTGAAAAATAACACAAAATATTTTTTTTATTTTATTTTATACATATTTCCAAATATGTACAGTATTTCTATAGGTGTAAAATATATGTGGCATTATTTTCCAAGAAGTTAATATAACCTTGTGTGTGTATAGGCACACACACACACTTTTTTAAAAAAATGTATTTTTAAATGTTTTTTAACCTTGTGTAACTTTTTTTAGTTTTTAGCTTTTTAAAAATTATCTCATTTTTCTTATGACTGAGTCCAATGATAGATATCCACTATTCTTTGCTCAAAATATGAGATTCTGCCTACATTGAAAGAGAAAGCTTCATTATTCTAAAGTCAACAGATAAAGTAAAGCCTTTGTAATGAATCTTAAACCTTCTGTGTTTTGTTAATAGAAGGACTCCCCCAATGCTTACTAAAACTATATATGACATTAATTCTATTATTTATTTACAACTGATAAAGTTATCATTTTAGTTTGCTGAATATTTTTTTCTGAATGTACTGCCACATTATTTACCATATTCTGGAGAACCTAAGCTTTAGACCAGCTTAGGATATGTGGCACAAATTCAGAAGATATCTTGACCACAAAAAATATGAGTAAAAATCCTAGGAGCATGAAAATTACGAGACAAGCTGAAGAAAAGCATTTGGATAGGGATGGTGGTGAGGAAGCATGAAATTGAAGACTATCTCATCCCAGAAGAACCGAAGAAGCTTCTTGGATGAGAAATGAAACGTTTTCAAAGAAAAAAACCAAGAAAATCCACTTGCCTTTTAGAAAAGCATCTCTGAGACAGTTAGATAAAAGAAATCTGAACCTGGGCCAAAACTGTAACTTGTCTTAGACAAGACCCTCCCTAGTTAACAAGAAGATAAGTTGGGGGGAGGAAATGCAATCAGACTTGCAAGATTATGTTCTGTACTGGAATATTAGCATGCATGACTTTGGTTTCCTAATCTGGTCTGTCTTGAATGACTGACAATGTTAAACCAAACTGCAATATAAAATTCTCATGACATTGGCTTCTGACAATGGTAGGCTTAGATACAGTAGCTGCTTCCTACTATCAGCTACTCGTTTTCCAATTCTAGCTATTTTTAGGTTAGGCCACCAATTTAATGGTTTATTATTTGTATCCCTTATATCATAGCTTCAAACCAAGTCTGAGCAGAGAGAAAAGTATTTAGAAATGTGTTGAAGTAAAGAAGTTTGAAGAAAAGAATTCTAGGTGGTCCTACACAATAAAATGAATGTTTTTGTTGCTTGCCATTGTATTTCATTTGTTTTTCCCTTACAACCAGGTGCATGTCAGGAGGTATATACCGCTGTCAAAGGAAATTTCTCCAGTCCTCAATATCCACACTCTTACCCCAATAATATCAAGTGTCGATGGACCATCCAGCTGCCACTAGGTTATCGAATCAAAGTTTTCTTCCTGGACCTGGATCTCGAGGGACGGAACAGCCTGACAGATGGTTGCGACTATGACCATTTGGCTGTGTTTGATGGAGGTACTGAGAAGGCATCTCTACTAGGAAAGTGGTGTGGGAGAGAAATGCTATCTCCAATTATATCCAGTAGAAACAACTTGCTGTTGGTCCTTCACACTGACAGAAATACAGCCAACCGAGGTTTCTCGGTAGCATACTTTGGAGGTAAGATCTATTATTAGATAAACTATGTGGAATAAAATAAAAATGAGATGATCAAAAGAAAAGCAAAAATAGTTTGAAGATAATTAGCTCACAAAGGCTCTAGAATGCTACTATATATATATATGGAAATTAGCTTTTCCTGAATAATGAAATCCACAGTAACTAATGTTTAAGTTATAAGTGTCAGCCAACTTTATTTTTTTCCCATTGATGTATATAAACAAGCTCTTAAATGTACCAGAAGGTTCCAGATTGAATTAGAACCTGCTAAAGGTATCATTTTGAATGTTCTAGATTTGAATTTTTTAATTGGAAAATTCCCCCATCTTCACCCAAACTCTACATGGCCATGAATAGGTCTCCTGTTACCTTAGCTCCTTCTTGACTGTTCTAGGAACTGCATCTTTATAAGCATTTTTGATTTTGCTTATCATATACACTTTTATTTTTACTGCAGAATTCTATTAAAATTGTGTTATTATTGGGTATATTTTTTTTCTACACCAACAGAATGTCCAGCTTTATGGCACAAGAGCAGTTCCAGAGATGTTCAGCATAAATGCAGACAAGTTCATTATTTGGGTTGCCTTATTTACTAATCGATTTAGAATCAGGTTGAGGTATTCAGAACCATCTACTTTCTTTGCCAGTTATTTTTCTGTTCTAATTTTACATCCACACATATATCAGTCTTAGTATTTTGAGAGTATTAAAAATGTCAAGTATGTAACACAGGATTTGTACCTGTACATGTATAAGAATTGTATAAGAATGTACATGTATAAAAATTATGTTTAATCATTATTCCACCATCACACATCAGTGGCATTATCTCAAACTATAGATGCGTTTTTCTAATTTTTTCTTCTAGCTAAACTATGACGTCCTAGAATATGTACTAATTTATTTCCTCAGTACTCATAAGGGATTGGTCTGAGACTCATCTGTTATGTGTTTGCAGAAGGCATCACTCAGCATTAACTGTTTCTTTGCCCTGGGCCCTCTATCCCCTAAAATGAATAGATTAGAAATGCACCTTTTTTTTTTTTCAACCTTGAGGAATTTAAACTGGTGCTAGGGATATGGTCACAGACTGAAATTATTCCACGATTTCTCACTATGTGGTGAAGAATGATCTCCAATCACAAAGGGAAATAAAAATTTTCCAAGCACTGCTTCAATATAAATGGACCTGCCCAATATGTACAATCTCTCTGGAAGTGGTGTTAATCTCTAGAAACATGGGTGAGCCAAAATTTTAGTTGTTTAGTTCAGATCATTATGTGAAATTCAACCTGATTACTCTTTCGGGATCCTTCATTGGCCTGCTTGTGGTTACAAGTTTTCAACACTGCAGCAAAAACAGAGACCACAACTGGAAAAACCTCTACCAAAATATATTTTAGACAAATTCTAAACATATTTCTATGTCTGACCGCCTTCTTGGTCCTGAAAATTTAGATTTTAAATGGATGATCTGCTTATATTGTTGCTGCCAGTTATATAAAACTCCACCACACAGTTGTTCATCTCTGTACAAAACTATTCCCTTATCCATGATGTTGAGATAGTAGGAGGTCCTATATCATTTCAGACCAATGGTTGTCTAATCTCTTCTTAAAAACTTCCAGTGTTGGAGCACCCACAAATTCTGAAGTCAATCCATTCCACTGATTAATTATTCTAATATTTATACAGCCCTCAATTTATAACAGTTTGTTGAATGACCATTCAAAGTTACAACAGCAATGAAAAAAAGTGGTCTATGACAATTTTTCACAATAAATTCTTTTGCAGCATTCCCACAATCATGTGATCAAAATTCAGATGCTTGGCAACTGGCTCATATTTATGGCCATAGCCGTGTCCCAAGGTCATGGGATCATCTTTTGTGACTTTCTGACAAGCAACGTCAATGGAAAAGCCAGATTTACCTAACAACCAGTTTACTAACTTATCAACTGTAGTGATTCACTTAACAACTGCAAGAAAGGTTGTAAAATGGGGCAAAGCATGCTTAACAAACATCTCACTTAACAATAGAAATTATGTGCTCAATTGTGGTTGTAAGTTGAGGACTACCTGTATATACAGGCAAGAGAAAGGAGTCTGAATTAATATAGAAATTACTAATAACAATAATGATTTTGCTACTGGTAGCCTTTGTTCAGTTGACCACAACTTGGATTGGCAACTTGGTTATGAGGCAAAACAGTCACTAAATGAAACTAGAACAATACTTATAATCTTACTTTTCTTTGCTTTATAGACCTGCATGGGTTATAAATGCAAGGATTGTAAAATTACTTTTTCATCACTGTTGTAAAGGCAGTCGCTAAACAAGGATTATCTGGATAAAGCATCCATCTTTTGTTTCATTTTGTCCTACTTTAGCTCCACCCAGTACCAATTTTTCATAATGTATCCCACTGCTTGAAAAAAAAAAACTTTATGAAATAGGTGTTGATATAATTGTAAGATTATGTAGGGTAATTAAATACCAATATAATATTTTTGTTCTTTCAATAACTTCTTTTTTTAAATCTAGGTGTTGTTTTTTTAAGGGCTGTCTTTAGGCCTGGGCATATATATGAAGTACTCTATATTGGCTGGTAGTATATCAGAACAGAAACAGATAACATTCTTACTTTAAATGTTGAAGTAATGAACCCTGGTTTTTCCAATATAGCAAGATCTATAGTGTGGGAGACTTTGTGATGATGTCAGCTTTCTAAAAATATAACTAGAGTACAGGATGCACAAACAGCGCAATACTGTATGTATTGAGTTTGGACCATGAGCAGAATATATTAAAACTACCTGAGCAACTGAAATGACTGTGAAGGCTACATGCTTGGCATAATGCTTGGGAAACACTGTACTGTATGTATTTCTTTGTACTACCTCTCATTCAGTTTAGTAGAAATAATTTTTTTAGATATTTCTTCAAAGATACAAATAATTTATGAGAAACATTGTATTCTTGTGCTCTTTTACTTATGATTTATCCAAGAAGAGATCTGTGTCAATGTGCTTCCTCTTTCCTCTCCTTCTAGGAATATTCTGCAACCCTGCTAGCTTCTCACGTATCAGTTAAATCCAAGGAATTTAAAAATCATGTAGGGATTTTCAAAAGTGTCACTGCTAAGGGGGAGCCCTACCGTGGACAAATTTTTGATGTTCTCCTTTCTCTGGAGCAATTTGGATAAACTGCCACCCAATTTCTCTGGGCCCAGATTTGAGGGAGAATTTGCGACACTTCTTCCTAAGTTCAATATTCAGACTGAAAAGACACATACAGAGACATGTATACTTGGTCAGGTTTTTAAAAACAACAGCAACATTTTGCTGCCCACCAATTACTTGGGGAAACTAGAGATCATGAGATCCCAACTCTAACCCTGTTTCCTAATCAATTTCACAACCCAGTTACATCCAGAGAATCTAACATCAGCAGAAAACTCTCTGAGTTGATATATTTCATACAGATTCTCAAAATATTGTTATCTATAGGAGACTACATAGGCAGGGGTGGGATTCAAACAACCAGTTCTATGGCTTAGGTGGTAGGCATGGCTTGGTGGTCATGTGACTGGGTGGACATGGCTTGGTGGTTATATTATTGGCTGGGTGTGGCCAACTCAATATCACTCACATCGAGGCACGCATCTCCTCACCTGGCGTTTCATGACTGTGGAGTTGCTGCAACAGCCGTAAGTGTGAAAAATGGTCATAAGTCACTTTTTCAATGCCATTGTAACTTTGAATGGTCACTCCACACAAGCAAAGTACCAGCAAAGGAGGGAAAAAAACTCCAGAGTAGTTCCTGAGACAGGAAGTCTAGTCCTGCCAAGAATGTAAAAAGGGTTAACGGAGAGGCAGTTTCTGTAAGCAACACCAGAATGTTTCCTTCCTGCCTTCCTTACAGGATTAGGCCAGTAATTTCTTCTAACAACCAGCTCTCCGAACTGCTTAGAATGTTAACAACCGGTTCTAGCGAATAGGTGCGAACTGGTAGAATCCCACCCCTGTACATAGGGAGTTGTAGCAAGAACTACATGACAGGTTTTATATATATACTGTACAGTAGACAAATATGGCTTATTATCTCCAAAACTGGATCAAATAGTGATTTAGTGCATGTGTAAGACTTTAGATTAGAAGAGAGGACATTATCTTCTTTATAGATAGTATTGTGCCGGTGTGTTAATTCTGGAAGTTTCACTGGCTGTTTGTCATGATTCTGTAATTTCAAAGATTCCTTCTTTGCTTTGTTTCTCCTCAATGTAGTTGTCCCTATGAATGTCAGCTGCACAAGAACAGAGTTTCAGATCCAAATCCCCACACAGTCTTTGGCCCAGCTGGAGCGAAATAAAATCTACTTAGGAGTCCCCTCCTGCCCTGCACAAGTGGTTGGCTTGACCTTTCGGATACATGCAAGATTTGAAACCTGTGGCATGGAACCGCAAGTACATTATCTGTGTGGAAAGGGCAGAGTTTTAGCTATTAATGCTAAGCCAAGATGAAAGGAGCTGTCTACCCACCTCCCACATCTAGCAGCAGTTGTGTTATTATGAAAACCATAGAAAGGTCTATTGCTCCTGTAACATCTTGATCATGATAGCATCTGCTGCTGAATGTGTTTCAGAGGTTTGGTGTGGGAAATCCTCTTCTATGAAGTCCACTGAAGCCTTCCGTTGCTTTGCTAGCTGAGCGCAAATAATTAGAAGCGGCAAGACTAACATGTTCATGAAATTAACAATGATATACTCATATCATTGGACAATTAAGTCTGAAGTCGAAAATGATTATTACTGAAGAATAGGTCATCTAATATAGATGTTTATTTAATATATTGAATCATCTGTCCTAGATATTTTGTTATATTGCCAAAGAATTCACTCAAAGTAGCTAGCACACAAAAGATTCCTGATAGTTATATTGTATTATATCCACTCACGTATATACATATACATTTAAAAAAAAACAGCCTCTGATATTTTAGAGAGGAAGATAAAAGAAACTGTTAACTTGTCTTTTTATGCATTGGATGTACATATAGGATATGGTAATTTATGACATGAAACTATATGTGATGTAGACCTCTATTAATACCTTTAACTCTCTACTGACTCAGACCAAATAATTTTACTCAATGCCCTATTCAAGCATCCATTTGTTCAAGCAGTCATTGGGATATTGGGTCTTCCTCTATACTTAATTTATTATTACTGTTTTATTTAATTTACGGTTTGTAGGCTTCTTCTTCTCCTCTTTTTTCTATTTTTTCTTTTTTTTCCGCTTTTCTTTCTTTCTTTCTTTCTTCTCTATCCTATATATTATGTAAAACTATATAAAAAGGGTGATCGTGGCTTACTTTCTTTCAAGGACACAAGCCCATTCTCATTCTCTGGATGATAGTTTGAGAAATTGATTTTTTTAAAAAGAAATTGTGAAGAAAAGCATTAGTTCATATGGAAAACTATAGTCTGTTTACTAAGCAAAATAATTCCAGATGCTCACTTTTTATTTAAAACATACTCAGATAATATAATAAAAAACAGAGGGCCAAACTAGATTTAACATTCCATCTTTTGTATTTAGTCTGGGTATCTTTATTTCTGGGGATCACCACAGGCAGGGAAATGGAATTTAACTCTCTCATTTCCTACTGAGGTCCTGCTGATCATTCTGCTTCTTTGCATTGAGAGAAAATCCTCCATTGATAATGGATTCCTTCCAGATAGAAAGATTCCAGATAGACACCAATCGCTATCCAATCCAATTAAGGCATCAATCTGCTGCTGCTATTTTTAAGTTTTTTAAAAAGTCATTACGGATGTCCCACAAGAAGATGGCACAACAAGAAGAACTTTATAATGCCAGCAGTCTTAAGCAAATAACTCTGGATGGAACACAATAGAAAATAATAAAAGGGTCATAAATACAAGTACAAGGAAACATAATAAATGCACAAATACAAAAGCTGAGGCAGCTCATGCATTATCTTCAGTCAAAGAGTCCTATATAGCAGTAGTCGGCAACCAGTGGGCTGGGGACCACTGGTGGGCCGCGAAAAAAATTGCTGGTCTGCAGAGAAATGTCACCCCCAAAGCACCCCCCAAAGCAATTAATCCAGGCTGCGCCGTCCACATGGCCTGCGGGAACACAAGGCTTGCATCGCTTGCATTGCGAACAACACGAGGTAGTGAGGGAAGGGAGGAAAGGGCGGAGGGGGGGACTTGCCCCACTCGCCCCACGCACTTCACCTGGCCACCGGGCTGCCTCTTTCCACTTCTTTCTTCTTCTGCTTTTGGCTGCATGCAAGGAAAGCACCAAAAGTTTTTCTTTCCCTCCCCCAAACTCTGCCAGAAATGGAGTCTTTGGGACCCTGCAAGGCATCCTTCTCCAAGAGGCTGCGACAGGTCTCATAAAGACTCATTTCTGGTGGAATTTGGAGGAGAGAAAGACTTCTGCTGCTTCTGCTGCTTTCCTTGCATGAAGCAAAAAGTCTCTCTCTCTCTCTCCCCCTCCCCCCGAGAACGGAGCTGGAGACGGTATCCTGCGATCCCAAATAAAGAACAATCGATCAGTAGGAAAACAGGGTGGGGAATTTTCCTGCAGACTGTTTTTTTAATTTTCCCAGGGTCTCTGGTCTGCAGGATTTAAAATTGAGTTGGTGGTCCCTGAGGTCTAAAAAGTTGGCAATCCCTGCTATATGGGGTTCCCCTACCAATATGCCCTTTAAAACCTATGGTGGAAAAAACAGATTTATACAACCTTCCTAAAGGCCCAAAAGGTCAGGACTGCTGTCCCACAAGGGAGGTACCACAACCTATAAAACATATTCTTTTATCATTCATTAGGACAGGTACAGAAGATTTCCCTGCCAGTGGTAATCCCAAAAATAAAAATACCCAAGCAGGTTAAATGATTTGCACACCATGGTTCTATTTAAATCGTTTTATAATATGTTCTAAGTGGATCCTTATCTCAGTATGTGGTCACAAAAATATTGGTATTGTTCTGTACGCAAAACTTCATCTGAACACCCACAAAGCTTAGCATTATTCCTAGCCAGCCTACCCATTTATCACACTGAGCAGTTGCAAAATGTATTGCACAATTTTCCCTCAAAAACCTTACCTATAGGTTTGTAATGGCATCTTGCCACCTGTCTCCTTTTAGCTTTGCACAATATATGAATCTTGAAGTCAAATGCAGCTGGGAAGCTTTGCCAGGCAGCTCAGCAAGGGCTCAAAAAACATCCAGTTTTGCTTCCCACCCGGCACTACAGGACCAAAGGCTGAAAGCCATAATATGTCCCTTGTTGTGTGTAGCCCATCTTCAGCTTGATTCTAATGTCCTTATTTATCTGGAATCAAAGCTTTGTGTGCCAGAAACTGTTTTTATTTTTGAAATCTGTTCTTTCCTTCACTTGTTTAGAAAAGAAACAACACAAGTGTGATTGTCAGCATTCTGTACATTGACTTTTCCAATGGAAACCAGAAGGATGTTCATCAATATGAAGTGCAATGTGAGCCTAAAAGGAAAGAGGCCCTTGTGAATCTGATCTCTGGCTCTAATCCCTACAGGCTGGACCAGTATGCTGAGAATCTGGTGGAGTCCCAGCCAAAGGATGTAGGAGGAGCAGCTGTCTATGAGAGCAAGGCTCAAGATACCAGTGACTTTGTCTTCATCAGCATCTGTGTCCTTGCTGGGGTTCTGATGGTGATTGCTATTGTTGGGTTAGTCTTATTATAGGCATCTGCTTCTTTGCTTGTACTCCTGTACTGTTAGAGCACTTTCTTTGATTTATTGAGTTTACAGTGCATTCAGAAAGTGTTCACTTTTGTCAATGTTGTTGTGCTGCAGCCCGATTCTACAGTTGTTGAAATTAATTTTTTCTCTCAGTACCCCATAATGACAAAGTGAAAACAGAATTTTAGAGATGTCTGTAAATTTATGCACTGTATATAGCTGTCCATCTTACAATTGCAATTCTAAGTAGTGCACAAAGGATCAACACCAAATAGCAATAGCACTTAATCTTATATACTGCTCCATAGTGCTAGAAGCACTTTCTGAGCGGTTTACAGAGTCAACATATTGCCCCCAACAATCTGGGACCTGACCTGACTTTACCGACCTCAGATGAATGGAAGGCTAAGTCAACCTTGAGATTGTCACCATCGAACTCCTGGCAGTGGGCAGAGTTAGCCTGCAATATTACATTCCAACCACTGCTCCACCACAGCTAAATAAAAACAAAAACATTATAATTATTAATCAAATGATGGCAGGCAAACCAACTCCACTGATGGCAAGCAAATCAGCACAAAATCACATCTAACCTCCAGACTTTATGCTCACGGAATGACCAGATATTCAAGGAGTTATGGTAGCAGAGTCAGGCCCCACAAATGGTGTTCCAGGGGTACTGGAATAGAAGGCAAATTTCCGGGTTCAACCTGGTGGTACTGTTTAATTGGTGGGACCTGGAACCCTGCTAGATCCAATGGGACAGATAGAAAGAATTGGAGAGAGGTGATCCTGCAAATAACCTGATTCCATGCCACAAAGGGCTCTATCTATCATCTCTATCTATCTATCTATCTATCTATCTATCTATCTATCTATCTATCTATCTATCTATCTATCTGCGAAATACCACTCATACATCATCACAAAATCTCCAGAACCGTAAAACCTACAAACTTGAAATTTGCCCCGTATGTTCCTCTTGGCTTCTAGGTGCTCACTAAGAAAGGATTTTTCGAAATGACGATCAGAGCATTTGTATTTCATATATTATTATTAACACACTCTGATGCTAAGGAGTTCTACTCCCCCTCCCCACCTGAAAAGAAATCTGTTCCAAATGCAAAACACAAGCAGAGGAGAGGAGTTTCCATTTCAGTTTTAGTTTCACAGCAGCAAGCAGCTTTAGTACAGAACAGTTGAGCTAAGCCACACCCAGGCTCCTTGCTGTCTCCTTCTTGCTCACACAAATACTGTTTCACTTTCCAAATAGACCTCAACTCTCTTACACACTGACAGGATGCTAGCCAGATGAATACCGATGGATGCTGGTAGGCAGAGGCACATTTTTAACCCCCTTATTTTCTTCCCCAAAATCTAAGCCTGACCATATAGTTTCATAGTGAAGCATGGGCACTGAGCTAGTAAATCATAACCAGGACCTAGAATTAGGTTTGGAAGCCTACTGAAAATCAGAGCAGCTTGCAGATGAATGATATAACATGGGCAAACATGAGTGTTCCCATAACTGCCTGTGCAGTTTTGAATTATAAAAGGCCCACATGAAAGCTCTGCTACTACAGACCTTAACTCTGATTTTTTCCCCCTCAAAATTATATTATTCATGTCTTCATATCAGCAATATGTTATAGGAATAGTCCTTAACTTACAGTCATTAATTTAGAGACCGTTTTCTAAATTCAGCACTCTAAAGTGCTGGAAAAAAGTGATTTATGACCAGTCCTCACACTTATGACTGTTGCAGCATCCCCATGGTCATGCGATTGCAGTTCGGGTGCTCGGCCACTAACATGTATTTATGAGAGCGTCCCAGTAGTACAATCAGTATTTGCGACCTTCCCAATCATCTTCGAACATGTAAAGTCAATGGGGAAAACCAGATTCACTTAGTAATCATATGATTTGCTTAAATGACCATGGCAAAAAAGGTTTTAAAATCCGTCACAGTCACATGATGACTTACTTAAGACACACATCACCTAGCAAATGGAGTTCTAGTCCCAATTATGGTTGTAAGTCAAGGACCTCCTGTATGTCCTCGTTCTATTTCCATTTGTTTCCTTGCAACTTGTTTTACAATACAGTATTAAACTATAATTTCGTTTAGCTGTCCATTTCTGGTTCCTTGGACAAATAAACTGTCTCCGATCCTTTTTTAATTTGCAATTTTCACTTAGCAGAGGATGAGACTGTGAGGTATAAAGAATGACCAATTTTCTGTTGATGCTCTACATGTAGGTATGAAGCCACATCAAGATCTTTTTCGGCGTGCTAAAGTACTTGCTTTCCGATACAGTGTCCTGGAAACATCTGAAAATGAAGCTTGTGTTCAAAATGGAGGATAATTCCTTAGATAAGAATCTTTTTCTAATATATAAAAAAAATCTTCCTTGTACATTCAGAACAAGGATAAGAAACTTCATTAACTTTCACAAAACTGTCATGTTCAATGTTCTGATTTGGCTGTTATATTGTTAGACTTGATTTAACCAAGAGGCCAAGAAGCACTGCAACCTTACTAGATTCTGAAAGCCTCTTCCTGCAGTTTTGCTCAAGAGTGCATGAAGAACTCATTTCCACAGAGAATATCAAAAGAACATGACTTATCCCAGCCTTCGCACGACTCAGACCGACACATAATCCAAGCTTCTTTTGAGGTTCTTGGTGTAATTTTGACTCACGTGTGCATATTACAGTTTTTAAAATGAAAGTGACTTCACCGTGTTTCTGTGTATAGCAGTAAAAACTCAAGTCCACAGGCTGGGAAACGGAGTTAGGATAGGCATTAGCATTACAACTGTTAAGTCCTTGTGTTTTTTTTTTTCAAATTATCTCCAGATCGTTCCATATTTAAAATTCCTAGTCATCTTCCTTTAAGGTTGAAGATCTGGAGCATGTGCTTCATTTTTTAATCCTCCATTTCACTTACTGGGTTTCTATTCTGGTCTCATACCGTATTCTATTTCAACTATTATTCCTCAAAGATGCAGTGCACACGTTACAACTTAGCTTCAAATGCATGCATGTGTAACTGAACAGACCCCCCCAGTCAACTTACTGGTGTTAATTTATTGATGAATGGGATAGGGTTGCAAATTAAGCTGAAAGATATCCCAGAAACATAAGTTTTAACTCTCTTAACTGAGTTATTTATTTATTCGTTTGTTTGTTTAATTATTTAATTCCATGTAGGTGCTGCCCAACTGCAAGTCAGAGGTGATTTCAGAATATAATAAATAATTAACAGAATAAGAGAGTGGGAAGGTACTTTGGAGGTCTTCTAGTTCAAATAAGTTTTGTTTAACATTCGGACAACTTTTGCCATCATCATTCAATACAACCACTATCAAGCCGGCTTCAATTAAAGACACAGAAAAATATTAAAGCCACCCACATCCACACAAACTCATTAGTGGTCTTTAAGTTTTTTTCCCTCTAAATTCCAATGCTTAATGTTTACATATTCCTTTTTTTTTTCTTTCTATCCATCCACTCTCACTCCCCACCACTTAGGATCTTTTCCATTCCTTTGCCTTTCGGACATTTGACTATAAAAGATCATAATTTATATTATCACTCAAAATCGTTACCATAAAAAAAGTACAACATTTGCCAAAACTGTAACAAGAGATGCCTGATTGTGGTCACTTTTCCAATAATTCTATCTGTTCCCATTTCCAGGATTGTGCGTACTAATGTTTTGGAGTTATTGCTCCCTGTCTACAAAAACTTAATCATGAAATACTTTGGTTCGTATTACTGGTAGTCCTCGACGTACGACCACAAGTGAGCCCCAATTTTCTGGGGCTAAGTCCTGTAAGTGAATTTTGCTCCATTTTACAACCTTTCTTGCCACAGTGGTGAAGCAAATCTGGCTTCCCCATTGACTTTGCCTGTAAGAAGGTCACAAAAGGTGGTCACATGACCTTAGGACACTGCAATCGTCATAAATATAGACCAGTTGCCAAGAGTCCGAATTTTGATTGCATTACCATAGGGATGCTGCAGCGGTCATAAGTATAAAAAAACAATCATAATTCACTTTTTTCAATGCCACTGTAACTTTGAACAGTCACTAAATGAACTGTTATAAGTCAAGGACTATCTGTATTAGTGTTCAGACCAGCAGTGGGATCCTACCTGTTCCATTACCGGTTCAGTGATCGTGCGCACACACCTAGCACACGTGCGCCTAATGCACCCACACAGCTTTCCCTACACCAGCTGAGGCCTGCAGCGCCAATCAGCTGAGAGGATAAAGAAGAGAAAAGCGCAGGGGCGGGTGGGCAGGGCCGATCCTACGCTCTTCTCTTCTTTCTCCTCCCAGCAGATTTTTTTCCTCCTTTCAGCTGATCATCAAGGCTTTTTTTACTACCAGTTCAGCTGAACCGGGGTGAACCGGTAGCATACCACCACCGGTTCAGATTGATAAATCTAATTCTGCAAAGCTGTGAAAGGAATATGTATGAGAGAGGGCAGTTAAAAGAATCAAGATGATAGCCCTGACCCTGTGCATGGCCCTCAAGCCCCCTTTTAAGTATGTTGTCCCTAGGACATACATTAAAAGGAGCAAAAGACTTTGTCACATAGTCATAATTGCCATCTCAACTTTTTTATGACTTTCAGTAACAAACACATGCATGGATTGGATATTATTTTGCATATATCAAACGCAGTTCCCTAGTCACAAAGAACTCTGTTTAAAACAACCAGGGAAGCGTATAGTATCCTATGGTATTATTCAGTCTTTGTGCAAGTAGATTTATTGACACTTGCAATCATGTAGATAAAAGGAACAGATTAAAAAAGACAATCTGTCCATTATTCCTCATGAAGAAAGCTTTCATTATCAGGGTTTTTCACTGAGTCAATGTTTATTGGGCCAATTTGTTGGTAAATGACAGATTTATGAGTGAAATATTTGCCAACTGTGTTAAGCTTCATTAAGGAAACATTGGGGTTTATACGTTCAGACCTAGGAAAGAAGGCTAAACTAGCTTCAATAAATGCACATCTTAAGGTTAGTCAATGACTATGAATATAGCTATCACTTTGAGACTAGAAAGAAGGATTGATCTTAGAAACCTCTTAAAAGATGTAATTATCTTTCTTCTGCCAGATGTGAATACTTACTAGTTGTGTAGATGCTATTTTTTTGTGATTGAACAAAACATATATTGGCCAATTGTGACATGTCAGTTAGTAGTGTAAGAGGGGACAGTGTAATGAAAAGGAAATGTGAATAATGTTTTCTTAAGCACTGATGCACCTGTTTGAATTACACACCCATCATACCTGTTGCTCAGTTTCATCATACTCTTCATTATTAATTGAACAGAAGAACTGAGGCACTGTAGGGAAAAGGTATGTGTAAACCCAGGCTCATGATTTATAAACTGATTTATAACATTATATAACTTGTGAAATCAATTAATGGTTTATACAATAAACCATAATTAAATAATAATTTGGCATGTTGCACAAATCAGCCATTGTCTCTAAACCTAACTTATCTTCAAGGATTACTGTTAGGAAACAATATGCAGAGAATCTTGCACTTGTTGTGAGAAGTACTACATAAATATGGTAAATAATAAAACCAAGGGCTGATGGAAACCAATTATCCTTGCAGAACTAAAAGAAGAAAAAGTTATATTGATTATTTCATAGGAAGCATGTCACATCTAGCAAAGCTGAAACTAAGAGGTAAATTTTCATTCTGAAAGTATCTTAATTTTTTATCCCCACCAAAGGCCATTTTCTCGTGGCTACCTTAAGGCGTACCCATCTAGTCCTTGAATCAGCAGAACATGCTAATATACATATAAGTGGTGGGTCTCCCACAGCTTTTAAGCTGCCTTAGTCACAAGGCCAGTGAGTGGTTCTGTTTTGGATGAAGACCAAGATAAGGAAAGCAATTGCTGGTTTCATTTGCTTTCCTTTCTCTCCTACCAAGCATCATCTGTTAATAGGAAAACCCACCATGAATCACTGTGTTTAATGTCTCATGAGGCAGGAATGCAAGGGTAGGCAAGGGCTTGAGACAACTATCTTTCAAGTTGCCCAGCTAATATGTTGCCAGCCAGAAACATTCTGCCCTAGTGGCCAATCAGTTGGGCTATTTTGAACACAGGTCTAACGTTCTTCTGGAAGACGGATAAACCCACATCCACAAAATAGCCTAATTGATTGTGTGATGGAGCAGTGAAGGCTGAAGTGGGGTGGGAGGGGGGACAAATCTTTCCTGCTTCATCTTCTGTCGCTCTGCCACATGTTGTTGTGGTTTGCCGGCAGCAGGTGTGGATGACTGAGATCTCGGAGAGCGAGGACTCGGATGAGGGGCCTGCGTGTGATGGGGCCAGGACTGTCAAAGAGTGGAGTGCTGCCTTCGGAGCTTATGGAGGCTGGCAGCAGTGATTCAGAGGACCCCGAGGAGCCTGTGCCTAGTGCGCGTGCGCAGAGGGCTGCTTGAAGGAAAGAGCAGCTGCAGCAGCACGGGCGACTCAGGAGTAAGGATGCAAGGTGATGGACCCTCCCTTAAGGGATAAAAGTCAGCCCTCAAAGGTGGGATTCCTTGCAGGAAGCAAAGAAGTTCTTGCACTTCAAGTCTTGTAGAAGTTCGGACTATCCTGCTTTGTGTTTGGAGACTTTTGGTTTTGAATATTTCCTTGCAATTTAATCTAGTGTCCTTGGCTGTCTTGCACAACCTTGGCAAGGCTTGTTCTTATCTGGGACAATTATTCTTAATAGTGTTTTTACTGTGAATGAACAGAATTCACAGAGAAGCATTAAAAAGGTTTTGCTTTTATCTCTGTTTGGTTTTGGTTTGCTTGGAACAAGGCTTGGGTCAGAACACATATCACCTTCAGCTGGATAACGGATACAGCAACGAAGCCGGGGTTGGAATGGAAGGAAGATGTCATTTTACTCTCCTGAAATGTTGTCTTTGAAAAGTCTCACACTAAACAGTTTTTTTAAAAAAAATATTTTGGAATATGCGTCAAAAGAACTACAAAACTATACTGTGCAAAATATGGTTTTATAGCAGTGGTGGTATTCAAATTGTTTTACTACCGGTTCTGTGGGTGTGGCTTGGTGGGCATGGCAGGGGAAGGATACTGCAAAATCCCCATTCCCTCCCCACCCCACTAACCTGCTTTCCAGCTCCGTTCTCCTGTGCAGGGCAACAAAAGAAGACCCAGCCAATCAGCTGGGATTTGGGAAGCAGAGAATAGATGGGGGTGGGGTCAGTCAGAGGTGGCATTTGCCGGTTCTCCGAACTACTCAAAATTTCTGCTACCGGTTCTCCAGAACCTGTCAGAACTGGCTGAATACCACCTCTGCTTTATAGTATATAGGTTTCTGACCTCTCAGGATTTTATTATGTGAAAGGCGCTTTAGAACTGGGTCGAGGTTCTGTTTTAAAACCAAATTCTTACAGCACAGAAATTTGAGACAACTTGATTCTGAACTGGAGGCCCCTTTTCTTCTTGCCAAATGCTTCTGGGCCTACATAAACTATTTCATATGCGCAACTATAGAGCTAAACCACCAGTTATCTGGTCCATGTAGTTCAGTGATGTCAAACTCGTGTCATCAGGGCATCGTCATGTGACATATTGTGACTTTCCCCCCCTTCGCTAAACCGGGCGTGGGTGTGGCCAGCACATGATGCATCCGGCCTGCAGGCCGTGAAATTGACAGCCCTGAGGTAGAGGAACCTGAAGTAAGGCTCCAAAATAATGATCAGATGGCAGCAAGGAGATACATAAAGCTTTAAATCTGTAGCTTAGATGTGATAATCCTAGCTTAAACTGCAAATATTCTTCAATACATGGTCATTCTCAGTTTCTTCTCATAAAGGCACTTTTCAGCTATACATAATTATGAACTTCTTCTCCATCATGTAGCTCCTTCAATCCCCCAGGTGAGATTCATATCATTAAACAAAAACAAAAACATTTCAGGGCAGAAAAAGGCCACAGAATTTTGTGTTCTTTTTCCACCAAGGGTTTTCACCTGTTAGTGTCACATTTCTTTCTTCTTTGTGCTTATCTGCTCATTCTTGCCTTTGCTCTCAACTGCGTTTTTTATTTCTAGGTAATAGTGATCCTTCCTGGTCATTCATTCAGGCTTCCTGTGTAAAGTCAAGTATCTTTGTACTCTGCTTGCATTCAGTCATTTGCTGGCTTCAAATCCAAGTATTTGAGCAACCACTTTCAGTTATTTATTGATTATCTATCTGTCTACCTGTCCATCTATCTATCATCTATTTATCATCTGTCTCTCTCTTATCTATCTATCTATCTATCTATCTATCTATCTATCTATCTAACATCAATGTCATCAATCTATCATCTGTTTATCTCTCTTATGTATGTATGTATGTATGTATGTATGTATGTCTGTCTGTCTGTCTATCTATCTATCTATCTATCTATCTATCTATCTATCTATCTATCATCTATCTATCTGTCATCTAGCTAGCTATCATGGTCATCTATCTATATCAGGGGTCCACAACTCCTGGGTCTATGGCCCACTTCCAAGGCTTGAGCCATTCAAAACCCAACCATGGAAGTGGCGGACAATGTATGTGCATCCTCACTTGTGCAAACAGCAGGCGTGCACATGCGTGCAAGCTCACAAACTTGCACGCCATTCGCATAGAACTATCCCTTCTTCTCCCCTGCTGGTCTGCAAAACTGAAAAGGTTGGGGAATTCTGATATATATCATCTCTCTCTCTCTCACTCTCTCTCTCTCTCTCTCTCTCTCTCTCTCTCTCATATATCTCTATATAATTGATGTACTGTATATGCATATGTATGTGTGTATGTGTGTGTGTTTGTAGCCACATGCACACATGCCCTACCTTTCTATTCATGGCTAAAAATGGAACAAAATTCAAATAAAAGTAAAATATTTAAAAACCTAATACAAACATTGTTTAACCATTAAAAGCCTGGCCTTGAGATGTATTATGGCAATATTTTCCTTTTAATTTTTTTTCTCTGAAAGCTTGGGGCCAAATGCAAATCACAAGTGCCTTTTTCAACCTGAAAGTGGCCCAAGAAGAAGCATATCAGAAGATTTTCAAATAAGCTTTAAGGTCTTTAGGGCTTGAAGGTTAATATCAACACTTCAGGTTATGCCTAGAAAGCAGTTGGGCATCAAGTACAAATATTTCAATCCGGTCATCACATGTTCCTTCTACCTTGCCCTGACTAGTAACCAGCTACCCCAATTTGTATCAATTTTCCCACTTCCTTTCCACGTTCTGCTTGCCTCTTCCTTCATGACCTGCCGTAAAGACCCCTTTCTTAGTTAATGAATATAGGCTTCATATTTTTAACTCTAAAGGAGCTTTATCAACTTGTTCTCTTTCTTCCAGTTACTCTAATATGCTCAAGTGTAATCACAGTAATTCACCTCACCACCCTTACTTAGGAAGCTAATAGCAGAAATGCCATTCTGCATTTGTCAAAGATCCATCCAGAAAACCTTCACACAGAGACTTGCAGACATGAATACTGTCTACAGAAATGAATGTAAAAGAGCGACTCATTACACTTGCAAAGCACCTGCGCATAATCTGAAACAACTGTTGAGACAACACATCTAGGAGCATTTTCAACCTTTTGACCAATTAACTCTGGGCTAAATCGCAACTGGAGTTAGTTCAGTCCCTTTGACATGAAGGGATGCCGTTTTTGGTTCCAGAGTTTTGGTATAAAATTCACACAGTTCACAAAACTGCCCCCATTACCCAATTTTACAGGTGGGTTTTGCTGGATTCATCACGTGTTGAAAACTAAACTCCTTTTTGCAGTGGTACAGAAAGTGAAATCCTACCATAAGCAGCTTTGCAAAGTTCTTACGGTAACATGATAGCACAGCAGAGGTGGTATTTAGCAGGTTCTGACCGGTTCTGGAGAACCGGTAGCAAAAATTTTGAGTAGTTTGGAGAACCGGCCAATACCACCTCTGACTGGCCCCGCCCCCATCTATTCCCTGCCTCCCAAGTCCTAGCCAATCAGCTGGGTCTTGTTTCTGCACAGGAGAACAGAACTAGAAAGCAAGTTAAATGGGGGTGGGGAGGGAATGGGATTTTGCAGTAACCTTCCACTGCCACGCCCTCCAAGCCACGCCCACAGAACCGATAGTAAAAAAAAAAATGAATCCCACCACTATAGCACAGATGTACCGATTGAAATAGCCTCTTCATTGCAATCTTGCAAAAGGCTAAGCTAGATTTTCAGTCCAATACAGCTAGTCCTTGACTTATGACCACAATGGAGCCCAAAATTTCTGTTCTTATGTGAGACATTGGTTATGTGAGTTTTGCCCCATGTTACGACCTTTCCTTCAGTGGTGGGATCAATTTTTTTACTTCCGGTTCTGTGGGCGTGGCTTGGTGGGCGTGGCGTGGCTTGGTTGGCGTGGCAGAGGAAGAATACTGCAAAATCCCCATTCCCTCCCCACCCCACTAACCTGCTTTCCAGCTCTGTTCTCCTGTGCAGGGCAACAAAAGAAGACCCAGCTGATCAGCTGGAACTCAGGAAGCAGAGAATAGATGGGGGTGGGGCCAGTCAGAGGTGGTATTTGCTGGTTCTCTGAACTACTCAAAATTTCCACTACCGGTTCTCCAGAACTGGTCAGAACCTGGTGAATACCACCTCTGCTTGACACCATCGCAACATTGCTATTGGTCAAAAACTCTTTTCTATGAGATGGGACTTGCCTTTTCAAGCTCATCTGATAATGCTAGGAAAACACACGCTTACTTCTCAACTCCTGGCCTTGCCAAATCCATAAGGAAGTCTACAAGGTAGAAGATGATGACTACTTAAAGGATCAATGCTTAGATCTATATCACTGGCCACGAGCCCAAGCCAAGAAACCTTTAATTCTACCAGATTAATCTCCTTAAATGTCCCAACATGTCATGTGTTGATGTCAGGCCTGCATCTCTATTTATTCTAAGGAACAACATTATTCTTTAATATTAATGTTAACTCAGCTTTCCATCCTTCCCAGGCTCGCAAAATGAGGAGCCAGATTGTTGGAGGAAATATGCAAATAATGCTGACATTTTAAACCACTACGCTGTAAAGCACTATGGATGGGGCAATATATAGGGACACAGAGCTGGTCGATTAGAAAGGTTGGCAGTTTGGCAGTTCAAATCCCTAGCACTGCGTAACAGAGTGCGCTCCCGTTACTTGTCCCAACTTCTGCCAACCTAGCTGTTCAAAAGCATGTAAAAATGCAAATAGAAAAATAGGGACCACTTTGGTGGGAAGGTAACAGTGTTCCATGCGCCTTCAGTGTTTAGTCATACCAGCCACACGACACGGAGACGTCTTCGGACAGTGCTGGTTCTTCGGCTTTGTAATGGAGATGAGCACCTCCCCCTAGAGCCGGAAATGACTAGCACGTATGTGCGAGGAGAACCTTTACCTTATTATTAAACCTCTTAGCTACTCTATCTTTCCAAAAGCATGGTAGAATAATACAGTTTCACTACAGCTCATGAATCCCATGTAGCATTTGTGGAGGGAATGTCCTAGCTAGGAACAAGAAATCCTGCTTGCTATTTTTTGGGGGATCATTATTCATCTCTAAGAGCAGCACCATGATTAGGCCGTGTCCTTTTGCTATTTCTGTTTTGCAGCCTCAGGAGCTGGCAGGCCTCTTCTATTCACTGCAGCAGCATATGGAATAGCTCTGCAGAGTACAGACACAAATCAATAGACTTTCACCTCGCCTGTAATCCAGCTTTTGTCTACTTCATAAAAGAGGAGAGAGAGCAACAGCACAAACATCTTGTGAATGCAGCACACAGGGACCTCTAGCGGCCATCTAACATAATGTAAGGAGAACTAATTAAAAGAAACTCTCTGCATGAGCTCATTTTCAAAGGAAGCAAAACAAAACAAAGGAATCCCTAAATATTCATGATTTTATAATCTAGAAAGAATCTGAGCCAAATTTGCCAATCTCACTTTGTCCAGCTGTTGTTGGAGCATTTATCAGAGTTCCCAATAGGTTGCTATCACAAATAATATTCATACTTGAACAGATGTCATTCCATACTAACATAATTCTCAATTTAACTACATGTCTATGGTGGGAGGAAAGGATTATCATGATTTTGGAGCTGCTTTTTATAGCAACAAAGGTATTTTAGTGTAATTTTGGGTATTCTATTGTAATCGTTGTAGCATCTTGGGCAAAGACATAACAATTTTATGTCGTAACTCCAATTCTTGTGAAACTTTCAGTCATTTGAAAAGGCCCCAATAGATCCAGTGCATTCAAGGCTACTATGGGTGCTAATAATGAGTTTTTAAAGCCACATCTCTTTCACTGGAATGGATTTCTGGTAACTTTCATGGAAATGTCTATGCGGTTACAATAATATCTCACTTGAATGGAATCTCGTTCAACACATGCAAATAATCAAATGCTTGCTGAACTAATAAACAAGTCCAATGTATCCAAAATAATCTGGATAAGATACTTAAAATAACATTTAATTTAATTTAAATTTATCTCACTTCCAGCAATTTATACCATTGGCATGATGGTGACATGATGCAAATGACATAATAGTGCAGATACTGTAATGTGCATGCATTGTGCCATAGTTTGACAGAAATGATATAAATTGACATAATAATATACTTTCCCACTTAATAGAACTTTGGGAAGTTCAGATGTTGTTAAATGGGACTATTGGTCTACTAAATTGGGGGTAGCTGCAGAATCAATTAGTTTAAGAAAAAAGATCCCAGGACCCTGATTAAAAGGCAAAGCTGTAGTAGAACTCTGAGGTTCTATGGAATGCACTTTGAAAGATCCTGAATTATATCAGGCTTCTTTACTCTTTTCCAAATTCGTTGATAACACAGCTGTAGTATCTATGAAATTGTCCCGCCGAAAAACTAATTCTGCTGATCTTCAAAGCCCAAAGCTAGCGAAATGTTGCTACCTGCTTGAGACATCTTACTGACTCTTATCTAACAACTATGTGTATTTTTTGTTCACCAATATTCAAGGAAGTGCATTGTCTTGAATTAATGACAGATTAGAAAGTTTGCTATTAATCTATTTTAACCAAATTTACCTATGCTGATAATTTCTTGACCAGATAAATTTTCCATGTCTTGAATAGAATATAACAAATGAATCAAACCTTTACAGTGAAGATTCTTATTGCAACTGAATACCTCTGATTTTAAAATGTTATTAGTTCTTCTTAAAACATCTTGAACGTATTATAGAATTAAAAACAAGAAATTATAAAGAACACCCCCTCTTTCTCTTAAAAAAAAGTTTCTTGACTTTCTGATTAAGACACTGGTTACAATTTGATTTCTAAAGTAAAGGAGGGCTTGAAAGAACATGCTTGTGTTTGAGGGTTTTTGCTCCAGTTTACGGTTTTGCCTAGGGCAAAACCGTAAATCTGCACTGAAGTTCCTTTCATGTTTCAGGTGCCACAATGGCATGTGACAAAGAGCAAAGTGCAGTGGCTGCTTCCTTTCATATGTGAACATGCACAGTACACCCCCAGAACAGTCCTGGAATTGTTGTTTTTGTTATTATTATTTAGATTGTATGCTGCCTTACTCTCAACCACCTGGAGCATTACAATTTTCTGATTGCCTGAATATTTTCAGTCTAATACAGTGGTGGGATTTAAATTGTTTTACTACCGGTTCTGTGGGCCAGTAGTAGGCGGGTGGGCATAGCAGGGGAAGGATACTGCAAAATCTCTAGTCAGAGGTGGTATTTGCTGGTTCTCCGAACTACTCAAAATTTCCGCTACTGCTTCTCCAGAACTGGTCAGAACCTGCTGAATACCACCTCTAGTCTAATAGTTATCAGACATTATGTCCCCACCCCACCCCCTCAGTCAATATTTTTACTCTCTTTTTACTTGATATTGGTTAAATTGCATTATTCCCAGTCAGCTCCACACCACTACAGAAGAGAAGGCCTGCCTACTGGGAGCCATCTATTGTAAGCCTCTAGCACAGGGGGCTCCAAATGTGGCTATTTTTAAACTTTTGGACTTCAATTCCCAGAATTCCCCACTAGCCATGTCTGGGAATTCTGGGAGTTGAAGTCCATAAGTCTTAAAGTTGTCCTATTTGGAGACCCCTGCTCTAGCAGATGAGATCTGAAGAATGCCCTCTCTGTCAGATCTAATGAGATGGGCAGGTGCTGAAGCTTCCAAATACTCTTCAAGTTCAGATAAATTGGTTTAACAACTCTTTCCATTGTACTCTCAGCATTTCTGGAGAGTGCCTGCCAGGTTAGGGAAATCTGTCTGATTCCTGTGTTCTGCAACAGTAAAAAGATCAGCTGTCATTTCTGGTTTTAATATCTTCTGGAGTTATGATTTTTTTTCCAATTTTCAATATAGTGATTAAATGGGCTGATCAGAGGGACTAATATTAAATCTACTGCCTGTAGCTTGGAAATCTGGATTAATTCTGAACACTGAATGGGACTAGCTTAAGGTATCTCAGGAATCCTTGTTTCCTATTGAGCCTGCCTAAGAATTTCATCCACTTCTAAGGCCCTTTGATTCTTCATCTGATACCTGTTCAGTTGTGCGGTGTGGAGGAAGAAGAAAAAAGAGTTTTTCCCTGCAGATTCTGCTACTTTCTTATTCAACCCCTCCTGCCTGAAGTAATCAAAGTGGTTTTGAGTGTGTGTATATGTGTGTGTGTGTGTGTGTGTGTGTGTATTTATACATATACATATATGTACATATACTCATTATGTATGTATATATATGTGTATAAAATGAGAAAGTAGATTAATTAATATATTTAATTAAAGCAGCCACTAATGTTTAGACTGGTATGAACCTCAAATAAGATGCCTCTGATTTTATGAGTCAACTCATGACAGTCATGCTTAAAGCATGACTTTTTCCCCAGGCTTGCACAGAAGATGGATAAAAGAATGGCTGCTTTAACAAACATCAGATAAATCCTGTGTGCTCACACTCCAAAGTTTGAAACACTTAATTTTGAATGATTTTCAGAAGTATGTACAACCATACTTCAGCTATACTACTAATTTAGTATTGGTAATTTAGTATCAAATTGTTGATTTTTAAAAAATGTTAGCTTCCTTGAATGCCTATCTGACCAGAAATGTAGGTTTTAAAGGAAGGAAGGAAGGAAGGAAGGAAGGAAGGAAGGAAGGAAGGAAGGAAGGAAGGAAGGAAGGAAGGAAGGAAGGAAGGAAGGAAGGAAGGAAGGAATCTATTTACATTGAACAGTTTTGGTTAAAGTTTATGCTATTTGTTTAATGTTAGTTGGAATTGTTTTGGTAGATTTTTTCCTGTTTTTTTTTTCTATATTTATATCTTAAGATTCTGCAAAATATAATTTTGTCTGCAAAGATATATATTTTAATATAAAATCAAAGAAAGAAAAATGCAAACATTTTTCTTACTGAGGAAATCATGCACACAGTCATTTTTTAAATGCATTTTTAATTTGCTTGAAGTGTACTGGTTAGGAAATTAATCTGTGGTCTTTTTATGGCAAAATAAATACTTGAGCTGCACTTCACTTATACACATACAAGTACATACTTATTAAAATCTGTTGAGAAAAGACATCTAATGTGAAGAAATCCCTCGTGTGAGTGCTTTACACTTGATTAGTCACTAGAAACAGAAGGAAAAAGACTTGCTGGATTGGATCGGCTAGTCCAGCTTTCTGTCTTAAAGGGCAACTATCTCAATGCTTCCAAGAGGTTTACAAGCAAGATATAATGGACATCTTCCTCTTTCATTGTTTCTCTAATGGCTGCAGGAATGACTTTGGGAGACAGGAGGAATAGCTGCAATCAGGGCAATATTCAGACAAGAGTCCCAAAGGTGCTTTTTCAAAAGGCAACTGGACTTTCTGGTTTTTCTTTGAAGACGTTTTGCTTCTCATCCAAGGAGCTACTTCAGAGTTAAAGAAGCTCCTTGGATGAGAAGCAAAACATCTTCAAAGAAAAACCAGAAAGTCCAGTTGCCTCCTGAAAAAGCACCTTTGGGATAACCATGACTGGATGACTGACAATCTCCGTAGACATTCAGACAAGAGATGTCCCAACCCACAAAAGGAATTGGGGTGGAGAAAGCATCTCAAAAAAGATCCCCTCTAATATTTTTGAAAAGGAAAGGAAAGAAAGAGAGAAATGCCTTCAGATTTGCAAGATTCGGTTACCTTTCAATAAGGTAACAGAATATTATAAGGTACATTACAATAAAGGTAGTGATTGTGTAAGCAGAGATGACTAAATTGATTGCTAACTCTATCAACTTTTGCATCCATTCATCCATTGGGGGGATCAAAGTAGCCTTCCATTTTTGTTCATATTCTTGCTGCTGTCAGCATATATAACCTCAAAGTTCCAATTTTTTAAAAAAGTTCTTTATCTATTAAACCCAGAAGAAACATCTCTGGTTTTATCTTTAAGAATCTTATGAATTATGGTGTGACTCCTACTCCAAAATTTCTTGGGAAGGGGAGATTCTACCAGAATTTCTGGTGGCCCTTAGAAACTGGTGGCTGGAGAATTTTGGGAGTTGAAGTCCACATATCCTAAAATTGCCAAGGTTGAGGCATACTGTTTCCACCGAAGACCATTCCTTCTGACTTTGATTGGTCCTCTGGGCTAGGAATTTTTAACTGAATGGGTTCATTCCCTCATCTACCCAAGTTGAGATATTCTTATCTTCTTCCCCTCCTATGGCTTGCTGTTGGAATTTCTGGGTCACCTGCAAGAATAAACATGATTGCAACAGGGAACCTGGCCCTCCACACTTCCCAAAGAGCCAAAAGGTCAAAACAACCGAATTCTTCTTACCTGTACTCAGGGCTGCCAACATTAATCCTGGATTCCTTTATGCCCCCTCCGCCTGAGTTTCCTAGACTGTCCCCAAATCTCTCTCTCTCTCTCTCTCTCTCTCTCTCTCTCTCTCTCTCTCTCTCTCTCTCTCTCTCTCTCTCTCTCATTCTTTCTTCTGAAATACAATAATTTTTGCTTAAATTCATTCAAAGTCACAATGCACAGAACAAAGGGACTTATCATTGGTCCTCAGAGTTTCTGCTGTTGTACTGCCCTATGGTCACATGAAGAAAGTTGCACACCCACTCAGCCTAGACTTGGCTCACCCCATTTAGAGCTGTCTGCTTGCCACAGTGGGCAGCTGTCCCTACTGCCCTGGCTTCCTTGCCACACTGCATGCCTTTGCTATACTAATAGAAATTTGTGGGAGGGATATAAATAGAGGGCAGTGCACAAATGGAGGTAATGGGCAAGATGCAAAAGAGGCCCCAGTCCAGTTGCATTAGTGCAGAAGAAGGTGATGTGGTTCGCCGGCAGCCTGTGCAGACAGCAGCGGAATCGGACAGTGGGGAAGAATGGGGATCAGTCAGGGAGTCTGGAGAGGACTCGGATGAGGGTCCTGCATCCAATGCAGAGATGGGGCCAGGACCAACTGGGAGTGGAGCCTCCGGAGTCTGGCAGCAGTGAGGCAGAGGACCCAGAGGAGCCTGTCCCCAGTGCGCATGTGCACAGAGCTGCTAGAAGGCAAGAGCAGCTGAAACAAAAGGGCCGATTCGGGAGTAAGGCTGGGAGGTGATTGCCCCTCCCATAAGGTATAAAGGACAGGCAGAGATGATGAAACCTTTGCAGGAAGCAAAGTCGTTCATTCAGTTCAGATTCATTCTTGAAGCCCTTTGTACTTCAGTTGGTTTTTGTTTTAGTTTATTTGACACTTCTCTTATTGGCAGCACTTCACAGGAAAGAAAGGTGGGTGCTTATCTCGAGGAACTGTTTGAAATTCATTACAGGCTGGGAATGAAAATAATAAAAAGTTGCAATAAAATGACACTTGTTTTTAAAATAAGCATGTGCATAATTACGGTCTCAGAAGCCTTGGTCAGAATAGGCGATGCAAAAGTGATGCACAGTGTGCTGGCATTGAGTAGTACTGGACGGAGGCAGAATAACAACAGAGTTGGAAGGGACTTTGGGGGTCATGTCTAGTCGAACCCCCTACTCAAGAACAGGAAATCCTATTCCATTTCAAAGAAATGGTTGTACAATATCTTCTTAAAAACCTCCAGTGTTGGAGCACTTCCCACTTCTGGAGGAAAGACATTCCGTTGATTAATTGTTCTTAGAAAGGAACCTAGAAAGGAAATTTCTCCCTTCTAGGTTGGTTCTCTCCTTGATTAGTTTCCAGGCAGCTAGCAGCAAGGGATAGGTGGGCAGCCAAAAGAACAGAAATGGGTCAGAGATAGGCAAGTGGGGAGAGTTGAAGAGGAAGCAGTTCCTTATCCAAGTTTGGACTGGGAGAGACCAAGTCAGGAGTGATTTAGATCCAGATGGCTCCTTATCTAATGCCCAGCATGTTTCGATTTACAATTACCATCATTAAGGACTAGCTTATAAGAAATGAAAGAGAAAAGCAACGTTGTTGCCTTTCCTCTCTCTCCTTTTCCATGAAACACCCTAAACTACTTTATGAACCACTTCACCCACAAATTAAGCCATTATGCAACCTATCGTTGCATACTGGAATAGGTGGAGCGGCATCCTTTGCAAAATGAATATTGTAGGCCGGCAGCCCACCCACTCTGTAGAACTCTACAACAAGCAATGTACACTTAAGAAAGTTGCAGCTGACTGGGAGGAAATAGGACAGGGTATGGAGTGTTTGCCCTTTGATTCTGAGAAGGTGGGATGCTGTTATCTGAAATGGCAGGCTCAGCCCCTTATGGAGTATAGTATAGAATTATCCCTGCAAGTAGTGTAAATAAAAAAAAAAGCAGAGTTTGTTCTGAGCAAAGAACTTCACATGAGTATGATTCTACCCTTGAGTAAGAATTTTGCAAAAAAACTGACTCACACATTTAGCCTCTGACCCTGCTATAGTTACCCTTATTTTCTGAAAGTTGGGCTCTCCTCTGATCCTGAACTCTGCCATTGGACTCTGTCTGTGTTGGATGGTTCATCTCCTGCTTGTATGAACCTTGGCCTGGCTCCTTGCCCTGCTCTGAGTTGCAATTTTTCTGCATGATGGACTTGGATGTAAGAGTGCTTGCTTGACAGTCTAGTCATGCTCTAGGCAGGACAACTGCAGACCCCTTCTTCTGCAATCTTTCCAGATGGTATGAATTTCCTGGGCATAATATATCGTCCTTACTCTCAGCCTAGATGTTGTCATCTCACAGCTCTTCTTGCTAGAAAATTGTTGCCTCTATGCTCTTAGAATACCTAACAGTTGCTGGGAAACAGATTTTCTTGTGTCAACCATTTTAACAACATCTATATTTCACTCTGTGAACTTCTGTCATGAACTGAGCATCTAGTTAGTGATCATTAACATCACAACAGCCTTCTTCAGCTGATTTCCACCATGTGTACAATTTGGGACACATTATCTTTTAAAAAGACGTTCTATATTTATTCCATACTTTCTCCCAAAATGGATTTCTCTGAAATCCCAGGGATGTGGGGATGGAATGGGAGAATTATGCACCTCCTGGATTCTTGATTAAACTCTGTAAACTGTACCATGATACCTCAAACTGGAACCATCCCTGGACAGTTTTTCAAGTATTATATAGAAATTATGCATCCCAACATTCAAGCAAATAACTTTTATTTTAAATATCTTATGCTAATATGCCAAGCAAAGTGAATAGTTGGTTACTCTCCTCTTCATGCAATTACAGACATATTACTTCTGAATAAATAACCACTGAGACAATAAATTTGCTTTTCTTGAACAAGGGACTATCTTATTTATAAAATCCCCCATGCTATGATAGCAGGAAGACAACATAAATAGGAAATAATAGCATATTATAAATAGATACTGTGGAATAAAGAAATACCATTCTACTTAGATTTGTTCATGTGTGTAGGCCTACAAGTCAGAACTGAGTCCTGGGGACTGCCTATATGAATCCCTGCCATTCAGTTGGCAAGATTTCAGAACTGAGTTGCTATTGGCTGCTTCCTGGGCCTGAAAGAAAGTGATTAGTCCAAGATCACCCAGTTGGCTTCGTGACTAAGGCAGGACTACAATTCAGTCTCCTGGTTTCTAGTCTGATGCTTAACCACTACACCAAACTTGATTCTCTTCACTTGGGATTGAATAATGTGAATTTTTGTCTTGAGGTTTGCTGACCCAGAAAGTATAGAATATAAATTATTTTCATGATTAAAATAAAGTAAAAAGGATGCTGAGAAACTGAAGGTGGGTCATTTACTAGTCCAACACACCCTTAGCCCTGAGATAGCTTACCATGAATGCTTAGCTATTACCTTTTGACTACATTATCCCTCCTGTATTACCATTCAGAACAAGTTTATATTGAGAGAAATTTACTGATCCAAGGTCTCCCAGTGAAGTTTAGAACTGTGTAAAGACTTGAAGGAAGGTGCTACTCCGGCCATTTCCCTGATGAAAAAGATATAGCGGTCTTTTATCAATCAATACAGGGATTTCCAAACTTGGCAACTTTAAGACTTGTGGACTTCCAACACCCTGAATTCCCAACCAGCATGGCCCAGCCATGTTTGGATATCCCTGAGTTAATAAGATGTTTGCATGCCATATTTACCCATAGTTAAGTAAACCATAGTTTATTCTATTAACCCTATTTCGTAAGTTTTGAACAACAAGGTCTGACTTCACACAATCCTCTAGACTAAATTGTGGTAAACTACTTCAATGGGTCATTCAAACACAGCTGTGGTGCAGCAAAGCATCTCTAAGCATGCATAAATTGCATTCGTTTAGAATAACCAGCCATCTTTTTTTTTTTTTTTTTTTACAAATCAGGAATTACATATCAGGTAAATTTGTAATATATATATATAAGGCAGTCTGGGCAACTCTTTTTGGAAATCAAAATCCAGCCAAGCTTCCAGACTAAGTTTGGTCTTGAACTCCCTTCTGAGAACATTCATCTACTGTCCCACCAAACACATACTTCAATTGTTAATGACTAGAACTGAATGGAACATTTAATCAGGTTGGAACTTAGTAAAAAAAAAAAAAAAACCAGCACTGTTCCTTCCCAAGACTGGGCATTGTGTTAATGTTGCCTGAAATAGAATTGACCTTTTGTGCTTCACTGTCACTGTGTTGACTCATTATCATCCATGGAGTGGTTCAGGTAGCTCTCCATGTAGTTTTGGAGGCTTTGTAGGTGTGAGGGCAGCATGTTCTCACACTCTTAATTGGCTTTCCATTAGTACAGCTGAAGGATTTTTTCTCAAGACAGTAGATCAATAGTAGACAGTCTAAGGTTGAAGTTTTTGGGGTTTGGGGAAGAAACCACAGAGTCAGGTAGAGTATTCCAGACATTGACCACTCTGTTACTGAAGTCGTATTTCCTGCAGTCAAGTTTGGTGCGGTTAACCTTGAGTTTGTATCTATTGTTTGCTCTTGTATTGTTATGGTTGAAGCTGAAGTATTCATTGACAGGTAGGACATTGCAATGTATGATTTTATATACTATACTTAGATCTAATATACTTAGATTGGGGAAAGCAGGGCCACAGACTGAAACTAAGACGAAGATTCCTCCAGTATTCCAGGTATGGCATATGAAAAGTCTTTGGGAAGCTCTGAATAATTCCTGAAACAAAACAAAAAACAAAAAAACCCTTTCCCAGATGTTAACTCTTACAAGTGAGTTCACAAGTCGTACTAAACGATTATTTAAAAATGGTATCTGATTAAGCCACAAGAGTTGGGTTTATATAAATCACTAAGCCCTAAAAGGTATGGTTGTTAAACCACAGTGGCTAGAATTATACACCATGCTAATCAAAAATTAAACAACCCAAGGTATAACTTAGTACTCCATGTGAACAAAGCCTGAGCGTGCCTGACTCTAAAAGAAACAGCACAAAAGCAAAAAGTACCAACACTTTAAGCAAACAGAGTTCAGGAACATGAGAGGAAAATAGATTTATAAAAATTGAAATATGTAATTCCCCAACCTTTCATTCTCCAAGCAAATTGGCTGGGAATTTTGAACTTGGAAGATCAAGTTGAGAAAGATTAACCTGGCCAGATAGTGAAATTAAATTTACCCCAAGAGTTCAGATTATTTTTAGGTCATTTGATTTATGTCTCAAAGGATTGCTTTCCATGTTTTACAATAAGTAATCTGTAAGGGGCGTGCATAAGCGCACCAACGTGCCTACCGTCCCTGTCCTATTGTTTCTTATTCTTCTTTTATTTTTCTTATATGTACCCATTTCATATATTCACAACTATGTATACACTTATACTTATTATCTTGTAAACAATTGGCAAATCAAATAAATAAAATAAATAAATAAATAAGCCATTGTGATTCATTCTCAGAAGGGTCACATTCTTTAGTTCTACTAAAAGTTCGTCTCCAGCCATCTTTGCTTCACCCTGTAGCAGCAATGGAAGGTTTGGTTGTATATAGCACCATCTTGTGGCATCCATAGGCACTGCATGCTGTTTCCCTTGAAACACCAGGCATACCCCAGCAGCAGAGACTGAACTTTTAGTGACAAATCTTGATCCAACATTGTCATGCACGTGTGAGTATATCCACTTGAATAGGGATGCGGATGTCCATTTCTAAGGCAAACTACTCTTTAAAAAAGCCTTTAATCTACGAGACATGCTTTTTTCTCTCTCCAAAGAGATTTTTTTTGCCCAGTTGGGTAGAATAGAATAGAATAGAATAGAATAGAATAGAATAGAATAGAATAGAATTCAATTCTTTATTGGCCAAGTGTGATTGGACACACAAGGAATTTGTCTTGGTGCAAATGCTCTCTGTATACATAAAAGAAAAGATACATTCATCAAGAGTCAAGAATCATAAGGTACGACACTTAATGATAGTCATAGGGTACAATAAGCAATCAAATCATACTAGGAAACAGTCAATATAGATCATAAGGATACAAGCGACAAAGTTATAGTCATATAGTCACAAGTGGGAGGGGATGGGCAATAAGGAGTGATGAAAAGGTTAATAGTAATAGTAGTGCAGACTTTGTAAATAGTTGGACAGTGTTGAGGGAATTATTTGTTTAGCAGAGTGATGGCGTTTGGGAAAAAATGTTCTTGTGTCTAGTTGTTCTGGTGTGCAGTGTTCTATAGTGTTGTTTTGAGGGAAGGAGTTGAAACAGTTTATGTCCGGAATGTGAGGAGTCTGTAAATATTTTCACAGCTCTCTTTTTGACTCGTGCAGTCTCGATGGAAAGGAGGTTGGTAGTAATTGCTTTTTCTGCAGTCCTAATTATCCTCTGAAGTCTGTGTCTGTCCTGTTAGGTTGCAGAACCAAACCAGTTATAGAGGTGCAGATGATACAGTTAATCAATGAAAATATTGGGCCTTGTCATGACTAGAGCAATTAACCCGTTCTGTTTCAGTAATCTATTAAGGAAGAACAGGTTTTTGCAACATTTTTACTTCTTAGTTATAACCAAACTGAGCAAGAAGAATGAGAAGTGTAATGCCTGTAAACATATTTACATAGATAAAATGAGGGAAATGATCAATCCTGAGAAAGGCACAAGATATCCAAGATATTCTTCTCGGTTATATTATACAAGCAAACCTTAATGATTAGAGGAGAAAAAATATGAAGAGATTTACCTAGAACCTAAATGACCTAGTACTAGTATCTTAAGGAATCCTGCCCCCAGATCCTAGTAAATTCTAGTAAAACCCGAAAGAGGTAAGGGTGCAAATTAAGAATCTCTCATGATTGGATCTCATTTGTTTAGTTGAATTGGCATACTCTAACCTTTATAGCATTGATGTCCCCTTTAGGCCTATTGTTGAATAGCTAGGACAAACAGTTCTAGTGACACTGCATTTTAATTCTTGTTCTCCTGTTTACTTTTATCCTAGTATAAAAAAATAACCTTTGAACTTAAAAGCCATTAGTGAAAGTTACTTACCGTTTTATTGCTTACAGTCATATCATGTTCTTCTGCCTAATTACCTAAGCAAATGTATACTGAAGTCTTAGGAAGGACATTCTGTGCAAGGAGTTTGCATACCGAAATAATAGGATTTTCTTTAAAAAGTATTTTTCAGTTTCATCAAAGACCAGAGTAAAATATGATTAATACAGAGGATCTTCATACGACTCCTTTGAAAGTATAAAAAGGTTTTTTTGAAATCAAATATACATGCCATTCAAGTCAAAACTGAAGTAGGAAAAACTGTGTTTTAATGGGAAAAATGTCATTAATCTGCAATGGAGGAACTACAGATAATTGGAGAGACTGCTTGGATGTAGCTCTCATTTACATCTGCTGGAGCTTGTCTGGAAACATAGCAAAATGCGCGAAAAATAAAGATCGGGAAAACAGCTTCACTCACTAGAGCAAGACAGTGTCGTGACATGGATAAGTGGGGTTTTCCTACACCAAACTAGCCAGATGACTATCAGAAGTGAGGGATCCAGCAGTCATTGTGATGTAGGTGAGAGCAGCCACATTTTAAAACTCTTGGATTTGTTTTGTAGAGCTCCCTCAGTGGAGCCTTTCAATGGAGCCTTGATTAAACTGAATCAACCCTTTAGGGCAGGGATATCAAACTCGATTTCATTGAGGGCTGCATCAGGGTTGTGCTGACCTCGGGGGCAGTGGTGGGATTCTGAATTTTTTACTACCGGTTCTGTGGCATGGCTTGGTGGGCGTGGCAGAGGAAGGATACTGCAAAATCTCCATTCCCTCCCCACTCCAGGGGAAAGTTACTGCAAAATCCCATTCCTTCCCCACCCCACCAACCTGCTTTCCAGCTCCATTCTCCTGTACAGGGCAACAAAAAAAGACCCAGCCAATCAGCTGGGACTTGGGGGGCAGAGAATAAATGGGGGTGGGGCCAGTCAGAGGTGGTATTTGCCGGTTCTCCAAACTACTCAAAATTTCTGCTATTTGCTGGTTCTCCAGAACTGGTTAGAACCTGCTGAATACCATCTCTGCTCGGGGGCCAAGGTGGGCATGGCCAGCTTGACATCACTCGTGTCGGGGGCATCGGTGGTGGCCCAAGCACTCTTGACAGTGAAAATGGGCTCCCAAGCTTTACTTTCAGTCACAACAGCCTCCTGTCTCTCTCTGTCAGTGAAAACAGAGTTTGGGGGGTTGTGTGCGACCCCCTCGAGCTCCATTTTCACTGGCAGAGGCACTGCGGGCCGGTCCTATACTGTTTCTAGGGCAGCCCTGTGGGCCAGATCTAAGCACCCCATGGGTCAGATCTGGCCCTGGGCCTTGAGTTTGACACCCCTGCTTTAGGGCTTCACACAGGCCAGCCCATAGAACACACCAAGGCACCAAAGATCTACTGGAATCTTAATGACATTCACTTTGGGATTGATGCCCTTCTAACTTCTGCTTTCTGGGATGTTGGTCTCACATTAAGAGAACCAACTATCTTGTTAGTATTTGGAAAGTCTTAAAAACCCACCCTTTTGTAAAAAAAAAAAAAAGTTGGTGCTTTTAGTCTAAAATGTTATTTTGAAGACTTTTCCCCTTATTATTTTATTTCCATCACAGGCTGCTCATGGGATGTTGGTAGTTGGCAATATCATAATACAATTGTGGTCTTAGATATATTCCAGACTTAAACAAATGCTGTAAATACTTTGATATTAACTGTACCTCTAATACAATGAAAACAATTAAAAACAATTTTCAATAACAGGTTAGTTGAAACGCTTGTTCTCCATTCAAGTTTCTAAGGGACAACAATGTGAGTGATCTTTTCTTTACTATTAATTTGGAAGCAAAAAGTGCAGTTTTTTTAAAAGGTTGGGAAAATGTAGCTCCCTTGTGCTGCTGCTGTTTGAGACATTTTCTAGGCTTTATTGACACTGAGTGAAGTAGCTATCTATGGGCTTTGTTACCTGTAGACGCAAGAAATTAATGTAATTTAACAACAGACTTTTAATACATCATTAAACAAAAATACATGCACCTCTATCCCAATTGCACAAACCTGTATTGTACTCACAGAAGACCTAGTTTATGGAGCTATGAGATCATAATAACTATTTGTGAACGTAAGTGCACAAGCATGAATTGACTAATATTTATGTTGGTTTACCAAGTTTACAGAGAAGAAGTGCAATTGTATACATGCCAAATCAGAAGTAAATCTTCTCCCAGATAAGAGTGCCTAGCATTGCAGGATATCCCATTGATCTGAAGGGGATCAATTCCATTGAGCATGTGGTTACGCTGAAATAATATTTGTGTGTATAGATTGGTGTGCTGTCCATTTTTGCCTTCATAATTGCTAACAGAGAGCAATTCTTGTAGAACAATACAAGAACCCTCTTTCATGAGCGGTGGCATGGAAAAAGCAGCTCCAAATAACCCCACAGTCATTGTCAAGCGAGGTAAATCATCGCCAAGCGGCATATGGTATCACCACAAGGAAAAGGACCGCACTTCAATTATGTGCCGTACATCAAAGACTGGATGGAACAGAAGAGAATCAATGATTTAATCACTTCTCTGTGAAATGAACAGACTTGAAATGAGACGTTCCATAGCCAACTGGTGGCAGGCTAGTTATCGAGGGGCATTCTTTCTTTTGAGCTTATCACGTAGATTGAGATGAAGTGGTTCCAGAGGCGATTTACTTAGCAAGGTTTAAAAAAAAATCTTAAAGAGGTGAAGGAACTATTTCCATTAGGCTACCAAGGGTAGAATTGTCTTAAAAGTAAAAGAGAAGATGCAACGATGCAATCACGTTGGTTTAGAGTACAGGTAGTCCTCGACTTATGAGCACAGTTGAGCCCCGAATTTATGTTGGTAATTGAGAAATTTGTTAAGTGAGTTTTGCCCCATTTTATGACTTTTCTTACCTTTGCTAAGTGAAACACTGCAGTTGTTAAAATTAGTAACTTGGTTGTTAAGTAAATCTGGCTTCCCCATCGACTTTGCTTGCCAGAAGGTTGCAAAAGGTGATCACATGACTCCGGGATGCTGCAAACATCACAGTATGAAGCAGTTGTCAAGCATCCAAATGGAAATCATGTGACCATGGGGATGCCGTTGTAACTCCGAATAGTCACTAAATTAACTGTTGTAAGTCAAGGACTACCTGTACTGTCTGGAAGCTGGCCTTAAGCTAGCCGTATAAACCATGGTGACACAGTGGTTAGAATGCAGTGCTGCAGGCTGACTCTGCTCACTTTGCCAGGAGTTTGATTCCTTCGATCCTCACTGGCACAAGGTTGACTCAGCCTTCCATCCTTCCGAGGTTGATTAAAATGAGGACCCAGATCGTTTGGGGAAATATACTCTGCAAACCGCTTAGAGAGAGCTGTAAAGCACTGTGAAGCAGTATGTAAGTTTACGTGCTATTGCTATTGAGTGCAGAGAGGAAACAGGATTAACAGGGTAACACCTATGTTGACGTTGATGCGTTGGTGGACTTCTGGATCCAATTTTAGATGCCTGGAGCCCTACACGGCTTGGCATCTCTGTACTTGTAGGATTGTTTCTCCTTACCAGAATTTGCCCACCTCCCAAGAAAGGTTAATCAAGATTCCCATTCCTAATGAGATTAAGAGAGAGGAAGCACAAAGATATACAGTATGGACTTTCCTGGAGATGGTCCCCATATATTGGAATACCTTGCTAAAAATTGATGCAGTTGTGAAGAACAGCAGATGTTTTGGGGTGATTAACTACTGTGATCACTTTTCATTTTGTACATTTTATTTCAGTTCTTATACGTTTCTGGCATACTACAAAAGTTGCAGTAATCTCTACTGTCTAAAAGAGATTTCTTTCTAAGTTGTTATAAGACAGAAGAAGGCCCGCACTCAATCTTGCACACTAACCACTTGCTTCAAATGATGACTGGGCCAGCAACAAACTTTCTTAAATATATATGTTTCCACATTGATCCAAAACATACTCAGTCCACCCAAAAAAATAAGTCCCATGTTTTAGAATACGTATGCCATTGTACACCCTCTAAAAATCTTCAAGAGGTAGATGAATCACTTTTTGTGGCTTCGGACAAGCATCTTCACTGACAAAACCCCACTTTGCACTTGTGTGCGAGTTTCGGGATTGTGCTTCAAAGAGAACACGAGCGCCCGCACGGTCCTGCGGTAGGACGTGTTAACGAGGTGGGAAGAGAGATAAAAAGCTTCTTGCTCAATATTTTCTGCCAGCAGGTGACCAATCTGAAAACAGAAAGTAAGAAATGAGATCCTTATGTTTAATAAGGAGACTAAACATTTGCAAAGGAGATGGTTTCTTAATCAGCTCAAAGAAGGAAATTCACTTCGCATGGCAAGTTAAACAGGAAGAACAATTTCATTTCACTGCAGCAATTAAAGAATAAGGCTGTGTGGTCAGTTCCTGGTGTTTATTTTCTCCCCACCCCAACAGGAAAGTAATCTGTAGTCAGCCTGGGGTATCAAACTCAAAAGCAATTAGGAATGGAGGAGTACCATTTCCAACAACACCGATTTTTGCTGGGGTTTTAGACTACTCCAAAACCAGATCCTAGATGTTCTGAATCCTTCACAAAACTGACTGGCAAGGCTGTAAAAGGAAATGGAGACTCTGTGCACAAGGGTCAGGTATAAGTCTGTAGAGATGCTCAGTCATCCAGATCATGGTTGTCCCAAAGGTGCTTTTTCATGAGGCAACTGGACTTTCATGTTTTTTCTTTTGAAGACGTTTCGCTTCTCATCCAAGAAGCTTCTTCAACTCTGACAGGATAGTGGGGAATGGAAGGATTTATATTCTTTGCAGATGTTTCCCACTATCCTGTCAGAGCTGAAGGAGCTTCTTGGATGAGAAGTGAAACATCTTCCAAAGGAAAAAACAAGAAAGTCCGTTGCCTCCCGAAAAAAGCACCTTTGGGACAAGTGTCAGGTATGATCAAGAAAACAGAAAAGCATAAATTTTGAAGTCCAGCTTCAGCATGTGCCAAGCTATATCCAATGAGATAACTAAAGAAGCAATATCAAAATAAAATAAAAGCAGCTACTACCTACAAAAAAAAAGGGTGGTGGTGGTGTTTATTTCATTTTGATTACTGGTATCACAGAACTTAGGAGATTCCTCTTTATATTATTTTACAGCCACTGTGGGCATAACCTCATCACACACAACTGCATGTTATACCCAGAATGATGCTGTTAGTTTTCATTTACATTGAATAACTTATTCCTACTGGAGAGAATTACGGATCACAGTGCCTTTGCAGAATGGTGAGTTTAAAGCGCATATTCCCAAACTCACTTTTTCAATTATTTAGAATATCTTGTCGGTTTTAAAATCACTGTCACTTATACGAGTGCTTTTTCTAACTGCTCCGCTGATTTATATCTCTGTCTTCTTAGCAATGTCTCATGAGAAAATTCAAATAATAAGCTGTATTTACTATCAACCTTCAAGTTCACTTTAGAAATGAATGACCAGAACTGATCAGATATGACATGACTTACTCTAACACTACTGAGATCCAGCCTAAGCAAACCATACACCTGTAGTTTGAGCTCATAGCTCACTGTATTTTACATGTGTAAATATGTTCCCATTCTCAACGGTAGGGAGATACTGTAAAGAATCTGTAAAGTGCATCCTTTTTGCAGTGTAACAATGCCAGAGTTTAAAGGTGTAGGAAATTAGATAAATCTTCATTTCATTACATGTAAAAATGTAAAACCGGCTTGCATAAACTGAATCATGTATTCCATCTAAATTATTACAAACATACAGTATATGCATACATAATTAATTAAAATTTTACCTACTCTAATAAGCTTTTAACATTTCTTATTCTAGACTTTTGAATATATTCCTCTTCCTGCTTAAATAGATGTGTACTCTTTAAATTATAGCTATTTTGTGCGTGTGCATTAAAAAAGCCAAGATACCAAAAATATGTGCAATGCCAGGAAAGACTGATCTGGTATAGTACAAACTTTTTTTTTTTATAAGGCTAGGGAGGGAGGTCAGGATGCTGGCTATCCCTCTGAGAATAAATATTTCCCATTGCATCCTGCAACAAAAGTCTATGGCTATGTATTCATTTTAGTAGATTTGTTTCTGGTCCTTCAGTAAAATCTATAAAAGTAACTGTTTTGTTCAAACAGAAAGAATACTACAATAATAAAACCAAGCTAAAAGGTGAAAAAAAAATAACTGTGGTTTGTTAGCAGGTAACAATAAAAATGGAAACACTGTTTTATAGTTAGGTAAGTATAAACAGTTTACACAAAAATCACAGGAGTGGTAAAATTTTTGGGCTTCTTAGGTTGCCACCAAAGACCATCAGGAAGCATCAGATGGTCCAGAGTGCAGTGGTACAGCTAGTTAGGGACACATCTCACTATTCCCATATAACACTGCTTCTCCTTGAGATGCACTGACTTCCAATAGGCTTCCAGGTGCAATTCAAGATACTGATTATCACCTTAAAAGCTCCACACGGCACAGGACCAAATTACCTGAAAAAACATCTTCTCCCAAGAACATCTGCCTGCTCCACACACTCCCACAGGGAATGCATACTCCAGATTTCTTCTCTTCCTTCTCGTGGGACCCTAGAACCATGCCTTTTCTATGATTGCCATATTCTTTGCCATGGTCTCCAGTCTCCAGTCTATCATATGACAGGCCACAACTCAGCTCACTTTTAGAAAAACTATCTGGCTCTTCCCCTCGGCATTAAGGGCCAATTGAGTGAGAAAATTTCCTCTTGGTTGTTCTGTTGTGTTGCTTGATCACCATTTTATATTTATATAGTGCATATGTTTAAGATTATATGGTTTGGGAAGGATTTCTTGTGGGTTTTGGTTTGGGAAGGATTTCTTGTGGGTTTTTTTTTTTTATGCTGCACCCTGTCCAGAGTCGCACGGTTTTGAGTTGGTGGTCTTTCAAATCTTGTTAACAAAATAATAAATATTCTACATTGTGTGATAACAGTGCAAATTCTTTTGACTTTGGTTTAGCATGGTGTAAACCAGGGGTGTCAAACTCACGGCCCACAGGCAGGATGCGTCATGTGCTGGCCACACCCGTGCCCAGTTTAGCGAAGGGGAAAAAGTCACAATACGTCATGTGATGACGCCATGACGATGCAAGTTTGACACCCCTGGCGTATATCATTATGACTTTTAAAAAAATAATTTTATGGCTTAGCAGATTCTCCTCACAGATTGCTTAGCACTTGGGCTACTGCTATACGTAAAGCGGGCTGCTTTGGCCCGCTCTGGGTATGACTGCATCTAGAGATATTTTTAAAAAGTAGACATTTGATATGCATCTTTTAACAGTGAGAGAAAAGTGAGAAATAGTGAAGTGTCTTACAAAGTAATTGGAGTAAAAAACAATTTAAAGATCAGGTTAAAAGTGAAATGTAGATATTTGTCTAATTACTGCCACTGAATCTGTGCACTCACTTTTTCATATATAAAACCTTTATAATAGGTACAAAGCCGTTAAACTAGTTCCCCAGCTAAACCTGGCTAGAATCACTGCAATGTTATGCATCTGTCTGAATAACTGTGGGCCACAACTGATGATTCCAACTCACAATTTGGTCTACAAAGCATCTGACGTCTTAGCTCCAGAATCTACTACTGTCTTCTTAATAAAACAGGAGGGCGTAATTTTCTGAATAAAGTTGATAAGGAATAAAAGCACATTTCTAAATTTTGCTTTGTAGTGTTCGGGTGCCTTGACATGCCATTTAAAGGATAATTAATGAATTCATTTAAAAGGATAATTATTATGGAGTTTAATAGAGCAAGCAAGCTGGTCATTAAGCTCAGGGAGAATTCTTGTTGTGTTCATTACATAAGGGTACCATAGGGATCTTATATTTACCACCACTTTGTACACTATTGACCCTCTCCGTAGGGTCTCACAATAAACTCTGATTTACAAACATTTAATTACGGATATAAGGTTTGCCTGAAATATAGAACATCTGGAGAGGAGACCACTATTATACATTGCATACAAAATAACTACACATTTACAATTTTTTTCTTTCAAATTATTTCCTAGACAATGCTGGGTAATAATTTGTTTAATTAAATTTCACTGAACTGATCATAATCAACTGAAATTATGTAACATTCTAAGCTATAAACCACGATTTACAAAGAGCAATATATTTGCACAACATGCCAATCCAAAACAAATTATGGCTAGCATGATTTGTAAACTCAGTCCCAAACCAATGGTTGTGCTGCCCCTTGAAATAAGGCTACAGTGGTGAAATAGAGGATCTTTTCTGTTGAAAAGCTGTTTCTGTTGTAAATAAGTTAATTCTGATATCACTTCAGCAACAGGCCCAAAATGATGTTTATTTCTTGAGGCCTTCCAGCACATAACTGAAGTAGGTTTTAAAATATTTTATTCCTTCTTCTGGTTTTGGGCTTCTGTCATGCTTTTGTTGTTTCAGCTGATTTTATATTTCAATTTATCGCCATTGATATTGTTTTTATGATCCTTCTGGGCAACTTTGGGAGTTGTGTGAAGCAAAAGTACAAAACATTTTAAATGAAATTATGATTGCAGCTACTCCAGAGAAATGCCTATGGATTCGCTTCACTAAAAACGAATAATAATAAATATTTGACTGGATGTTACGGGTAGGTAAACAGGAATAAGGAAAAATTATAAAGAATGCATTTCCCTCAACAGTATACTACAACTGGTTTTTTTACTAATTTATTTATTTATTTATTAAGAACATTTATATAGCCACCCAACTCATTTATTGTGACTGAGCAGCTTATAGAAGTAAAAGATATAGTTGCAGTCTCCTCAATGATCCACAAGACTTCATCTCTACTACCTGAAATTTACATATTTATGTTCTCTATTTCTTCTTCTTTTCTTAAGCTCTGTTATCAAGACAAAATGCACCAGAGTGAGGCATGTTATGTCGTAGTAACAACCAGCAACCAGATTCAACAAATACAGTTTTCTATCATCACCATAGCTAAAGTATCTTCTGGCGGGGGGAAAGGTCCTATTGGCAAGTTACTTATCAATAAGTAACTTTTGAATATCAACTTGTGATTTATGTAGAATGTTTATTGCTACTTTCATTCCCTCATCTAAATGGATGAGGTCTGCCTGAGGTTTTCAAAATTAGCTGAAACTATCCGAAAGCTGATGTCCTTTTCTTAAAATGCAATTCAGGATAAGAGGAGGAATGAACAAACAGATTGTGGGGTTTTTTTTAAGAGATAATTTTTTGAAATATAAGGAAGCCAAACCTAAGCCAGTGTTGGATTTATCATCTGTTCCTTCAAACTGCAAAGCAACTTGTCTTCAAGATCATTAATATTTACATCTGAATGGCTGCCAAAATTTACAGCGTATGGCTGCCCGTCTTATATGATTGTAACTCTGGATGGTGTACAGGAAAATAACCAAATTGAAAATCCCAAATAACCGTTAAAACCAACAATATCAACATATATTGGTATGATATTGAACGCTTTCGGTATTATTGTAAACTGCCCAGAGTCACTTATAGAGTGAAATGGGTCATGTAAATAAATTTGATAAATAAATAAATTAGGTAACGTCATCAATGAAGGAACTCTGCAACAACACATAGTCAAGGCCCATCAACACAGCCTTCTCCTCTCAAAGATAGGCTTATATATCACCCTGGCTCAACAAAGCTAATAGGGTCAGGGTTAACCAGATTTTGCTGGGGAAAGAGTGGAGATTCCAAAGGGTAGATGCCCCATAATGGTCCTTGTTCCCACTATATAGCACTGCTTCAGGGAAGGGGCCTGAATCATGCCTATCCCGTTAGAGCAGGGGTGTCCAACCTTTCACCTTCCCTGGGCCACATTAGAAGAGGAAAACTTGGTTTAGGCCGCACATAATTAAATTAAATAATTAATTAAATTAAATTAAATTAATAAAATAATAAAATAAAATAAAATTATTATTTATTATTAATTATTTATTAAAAATTATTTATTTTTTATTTTATAATTTTCCGGCCAAATTTTGCAGGGGGGGGGAAGAAAGCTCGCCCGTCTCACGCCTACCTCCCTCCTGCAAAAGCAGCAGCGGCGGCGGCGGGGGCAGAAGCAGCGGTGGCGGGGCAGAAGCAGCAGCGGCGGCGGCGGGGCTGAAGCAGCAGCGGTGGCAGAGGCGGCAACAGCATGAGGTGGCGGGCGGGACTTTTGGGCTGCGGCTGCCCGCCTTTTCTGTTGCTCGCCTTGCCCCGCCTCGCGCCTGCCTCTCCTCCTCCTCCTCGCTGGATCTTTCATGAAGGTTGGGGTGGGTGTTGGGCCGCATTACGAGGTGACCTGGGCCGCATGCGGCCCGTGGGCCGCGGGTTGGACAAGCCTGCGTTAGAGCATGTCAGTTGGGCACAAATCATGTGAGAAAAGCAGTCCCACAAATAATGGAATAATAATATTAGGCTACAAAGGAAAGTTATTTCCTAGAAATTTATCATGAAGACATACATATTACCTCAACTTCTAGAGCTTCTGCTAGTAGCTTCCGGGCATTCTGTCTCAGACTCTCTGTTCTGGGATTACTCCTGACTTCAATTAAAGGTCTATTTGAGTGGTTTTTAATAAAACTTCTCCACTCAGTGTACACCTCTTTGGCAAGAGTGGCCACATCCTGGTCCGGGTGTTTCCGCATCTTATTCACTGTATGACCTAGGAGTAAATTAAAGATATAGAATACATGGTACCATTGTTGGAAAATGGGGCAAAGCTGAAAAATATCTTTTTTTCTTCTTACATCTGCCACTGCAATCTAGAAATCCTGCTCAATGAGGAGCAATTGGTTGTTGTGGCATCTATTCCCAAGCCATCATCATCATCATCTATTTTATTTATTAAACATGAAACTCAGTCAACTGAACATTTAAAAATGTATCACAAATATCGAGTGGCATTGATGATTGATACGGGTTGCTGCCAGCATCCTAGGTATCAACCAAGTATTTTCTTAAGATGTACGATGTTCCAAGTAGCACTTTTTTTTTGCAGTTCCACTGGTGTTGTTTGTAAGAAGCTGCAAATTTTTGATGTATTTTATAAAATTCTTGGACATGGTACCAAGTGCCCCGATGACATGGGTATCACTGTTACACTGTTACTCTTACACTGTTCCTGTTCATCCATAATCGCGTAGTATTGATGGCCAGGTTGCGATATTTTATGATTTTTTTTCCAATTCTTTTTCTTCGACTCTGGCGTCTTCTGGTACAGCAATATCAATAAATTGTACGCATCAGCCTTCAACAACTGTAATATCTGGCATGTTGCGTTCCAAATGGCAATCCATCTGTATTCGAAAGTCCCACAAGATCTTTACCTTCTCATTTTCGACAACTTTTTTCCACTTTATTTTCCCATGACTTTTTGGATACAGGTAAGTCATATTTTTTACATAATGACCAGTGGATTAATTTAGCAACTCAGTCATGCCTAGCTTTGTAATCAGTTTGCACCATTTTGCTGCACTCACATATTAAATGTGAAAGTTTCAACTTTGTCATTGCAAAGTTGGCAGTTTGGATTGTCAGTGGTTTTTTTGTATCTTTGCTTTCACAGCATTAGTTTGTAGTGTTTGTTCTTGAGCAGCAAGTACTAAATCTTCCGTTTCTTTCTTGATGGTTCACATCTTAAGCCATGCCTATGTCAAGTTGTTATTACATTTTCCTTCAATGTTTTTCAAGTGCTGTCCATGCAAAGCTTTGGTTTTCCATCCATTTAATCTGTCATCCAGCTGTTTTTCCTTATATTCTGCGTTTTTTTCTATTGTTTTTGTAATGTTCTCAGTTTTCACAGCCTGCAGCAATTTTTCTGTACTTTGATTCATATAGTCATTCAAACTTTGTTTTTCTTCTTCTACAGTTTGATGGATTTGCAATAGCCCTCTACCCCCTATTCTCCTTGACAGGTACAACCTCTCAATGTTACTTTGTGGATATAAAGTGTGATACATATTCAAAAGTTTGTGCATTTTCCTGTCCAGGTTTTCCAGTTCAGCCAAAGTCCAGTTGATGATTCCAGCTGGGTAGTGTATCACTTGGAACAGCTCATGTATTAATGGCTTTAATTATGTATCCAACATTCAGCTTTGATTGTAATATTTTGTGGACCCTCCTGATGTATTCCTTTTGCATTGTTTTTTTTGACTTTTCCATTCAAGATGTTATCTGCCTCCAATATGCCTAGGTATTTTAACTTTCATCCCTTACTAATGCTTTCACTATGCTTCCATTTCCCAGTTCTATTCCATTTTTTTCCATTTTTCCTCACTGCATGGTTAATATAGCACATTTTTCAAGTCCAAAGTTCATTTTGATGTTGCTGCGGAACAGTTGAACTGTGTTGAGTATTGATTTAAGTTCAGTGGGGCTTTTTGCATACATTTTTAAGTCATTTATATATAGTAGATTATTTATCTTGCCGTGTTGGTTTGAGATTTGGTATCCCAGTTTTGTATTTTGTAGGATTATTGTCAGTGGAATTAATGTAATATTGAACAATAGTGGCAAAAGTGAGTCCCCTTGGAAGATTCCTCATCTGATTAGTGTGACTTCACTAATATTCTCCCCATTTGTTGTTAGAACTGTTTTCCATTTTTGCATATTTGCTTTCAAAAAATGTACAATTGTTATTATTTATTATTATTATTATGAGACCCATTATGACATGGAGATTTAGCAACAGAGAGGAATTGGGTGAAACCAGAAAAAAAAATCAAATGCGTCATGTGGTTTTCCTAGAAATTATCTACTTCGTGACATCTAAAATAAATTGAAAGCTATTTTGGGAATGTAACTCAGGAGGAGCAATTAAAATAAGCTCCATGAGCACAGAAGGGGGAAATGAAGAAGGCATTGTTCTGAAAGTTTGGTGGTTTGTATGTTGGTTTGTGTGTGGGGTGTGTGTGCGTGCATGTGTGTTTAGAGGTGCAGCTTGATTGACAGAGGGCAATAATGAATATTTGAATAAATCCTGGGGCGATAATCAAAGAAAGGGCAGAACCAGGACCAATATTAAACTTGACTGGACCCAGAATTCAAATAAGTATTAATTAAATCAATTTTCCCCTTTGAACATTTCAAACTACATCTTAGGTGCAACTTCTCCAAGGACTCTGAGAGAACTGCATCTTAAATTAGTGCCTCTGATATGTGAACAGATAGTCCTCGATTTACAACAGTTCATTTAGTGACCAAAATTACAACAGCACTGAAAAAAGTGACTTAGAACCATTTTTCACACTTACAGCCACTGCAGCATCCCCATAGTCACGTGATCAAAATTCAGTGGCTTGACAACTGACTCATATTTATGACAGCTGCAGTGTCCCAGGGTCACGTGATCACCTTTTGCAATGTTCTGACAAGCAAAGTCAATGGGGAGGCCAGATTCACTTAACCACTGTGGCAAGAGTCGTAAAAATGGGGCAAAACACACCTAACAAATGTGTCACTTAGCAAAATACATTTTGGGTTCAACTGGAGTCGTGAGACGAGGACTATCTCTGCTAAATGCTTAGCATTGTATAACTGAACTGTCCCAATGTAATCTCCCGACAGAATATAAAAAGCAAACTGTTACCTATTTTTGTGGAAAGCAAAATTTCCTTGGAGGGCATTTTCTTCCTTAACTCCATCAAGGCCTCAATTAGGTTCTCCTTAGGTTGAATTGAAAGCTCTAATATGGATTTCCATCTTTTTATATCTTCTACAACTACCACTCTCTAGGAAAGAAACCCATCATTAGGAGCTAGAATGAGACACATGTATTTACTGCAAACTCATTTCCTGTGCTTTGTGTCAGTGAACAGTGCCAGTATTGCCCTCTAAATTATTGATGATGATGGATAGTCAAATACAGAAAATCGGATAATCCACACAGATGACTACTTATTTCACAGCAAGTCCCTGATGTAAAGTGAATGAAATCTAGAAAGCAAAATCAACTCATTAGGTTGCCATCTTCAATTCACTTACTATTCTGAAGACTCCTCATAAAAATCTCAGAAGGCCACATAATATTGTCAACTACACAATTTTCACTGTTACCCTCTTGGCCCCAAACACATGGTAACTGTCATTTCCACCCTCTATACTGCTGTATCTGTTTCACATCATTCATATTCTTCTGATTTATTCCTCTACAAAATGAAGTTTTCCACTGCTCTCTTCCTTATGAAATTATATTATTTTCTCTTCCTAAATATTTTTTTTCCTTCTGGTTAATTTTTAAACTCTTCCCACTTCATTTAACTGCTGAAGAATAAACAAGTCACATAAATAATTAAAAGATTTCTCTTGAAGCATTTCCCTTGAACCTGGATGTGATATGCTGAGGAAAACTTACCAAAAAAGATTTTTTTTTAAAAAATAGAATAAATTAAGATGCTTAAATTTTCCTTTTTTTGGTAAGTATTACTCTTAAAATAAAAGAGAAAAAAATTAAAAGCACAATATTTCTCCAGATTACTTTGTCTTTTGAGAGAAACTGCTAAAATTGGTGTTCATTGGAAATACTTTCTAAATACAGGATTTATATACTGGTAATTTAAAACGCTATCACAATAATGTGAAATTAGAACATTTCAAAATGCTCATTAATTTTAAATTAATTTGAATTTGTTTCATTTTGATCTGATAGCTCAATTTTTCAAATGAATAATTTTACTTTATTAGGCATTGTTGGCTAGTAAGAGATTTTAAAACCAGTTTTATGAGAGACAAACAATAAATGTTATTGTTAGTTGCTAACCAAGGTAAGGACCGCAGGAGAAGCTGTCTCATTTGATTTCCTTGCCTCCATTCTAAAGAGTATAAGCTACATTCGACATTATTACAGTTCTCAATGTTTTTGCAGCTTCACCGAACCTCCATTTTGGCCAAACCTTCTCCAGAATGTTGTACAATCCACTTAAAGTATAAATGTTTATTAAAGCTTTAATAAAATCCATTCATTATTCTTTCCAAAGGTTACTTGGGCCGATAAAAAATTTAAGAAGTTATTTTTGAGGCGTTTCATTTGGGTCATATACTGAAATTACAGGGTTCAAGAAAAATTAACAGTGAACCTTGTGATATTTTTGTTAATTATATTTCTTTGCATGAAAAAATAGGTTTTTCTTGTAATCTGATTGCCCTATTGGATTTTAAATACATATTTGGGAAATGTACAATTTATCCTCTCAGAAATACGGTCATGTTGTTTGAAGACAAAGAAAGAAATCTAAATTACTACAATGTAATTGTAGTATATTTGGGAAACTATCTGAAACTTACCTTTAGAGATTCTATTGTAGCTTGTTTATAAACTTTTTCCCCAGGATCGTTCTTTGTTGATTCTCCTTTAGTTCTGGGTGTTCTTATGACAAATTTATCCATCATTTAATAATCCATAAACAGGAACAAATAATTGTTTATAGCAAGAAGGTAGTTCTGTATGAAAGGAGGAAAGAATGATGTACTGATGATCTCGGTCTTCATAAATGAACTGAGGCCAACAGTGACCTTGCAGTTTGAACTAAAAGCACAAGACCTGCAAAACAAATGATGTAAAAGTAGGAAAGACGTCTGTGTTCAAAAATAATATAATATAAATAGGAGGTTTAAAATGTGTTGCGGTGAGCATGAACTGGGTATCATTAAACGAGGTCCAAGCGAGATCGAGAACCAAGCTAAACCTGTTGAATTTGTGTCATTGTTGAGAAACACAGTTCTCGGCACTTTTCACTTGGTGTTTTTTTTAAAGTAATAAATTAATTTGGTAAAAGAGAAAAATAATAGAAGACGAGCTGCATCTCACCTGGGAAATAAAATTATCTGTCCAGGATGCCTCTTAATAATTGCCGGAACTGCATCTCCTTCCGCTTCTCGCCCCACCTAGAACTACATTTCCCAACAACGCTTCAGCTTCAATCTACTTTCCGGCCCTTCCAGATTTGATCATAGAGATAAAAAGTAGAATAACTACAAACCTGCCTGGTGGTGTTTTTGTTATTGCTATTCCACAGGAAAAACCATTCGCCGAGGGGAGCGAGGGGAAGTCTAAGAGTTTCATTGTGATTGGGCAGAAATTTAACCTTCAAACGATGGCCTTCACGCTGTTACATGGATGTGTGGTGCCACCTGTAAACCAGGAGTCCCCAAACCTGTTAACTTTAAGACTTGTGGACTTCAACTCCCAGAATTCTCTAGACAGCGTAGCTGAATTCCGGGAGTTGAAGTCCACAAGTCTTAAAGTTGCCAAGTTTGGAGACCTCTGCTGTAAACATATCTATCTCTGCCATCCAATTGGTCAGTGTTTCTCAACCTTGACAACTTTTAAGATTTCAAATCCCAGAATCCTGCCCCACCTTGTTGTCTGGGGGAGGGGGGAATTCGGGAGGTCGAAGTCCACCTATCTTAAAAGTTGCCAAGATTGAGAAACTTTGTAGTTAAGGGAAGATGGCCCCTGAACAATGGATATTGATAAAATAAGTGGAATAAAACTGGGTTGCGGAGAAAGATCAACTTTTCTCTTTGTTTGTTTCCCCCCCCCCCTTTATTAATGTTTTAAATTAAACGTAGGACTGGAATTAGTGTACTCTGATGATCTGAGGTCTCTTTTTCTCCCCCACGGGAGAAAAAAAATCGTGGGGGAGAAACCCGGAAGTCAACCAAACAGTTCTAACCATTAGTAGCTCTCTGGCGTTCTTGCGTGCTTTCGTAAATGAGAAGCTCAAGGTGGGAGTAACAAAAACAAACAGTCGAGGGAAGGCAGAGGGGGCGGCGGTTGCCAACAAGATGGCGGAGGCGCGGCAGAGCCGTTTAGGGTCTCTCCTGCTGCTGGTCGTTCTCGGCTCTCAGACGGCTTGGGCTGACCTGGAGCCCGCTCCGAATACCCTTTCGGAGGCTTTTGAGCCGGCGTTGGGAAACACGCTTCCGTGTCAACGGACGTGCCAGAGCACTTACCCGCTCCACACCTACCCCAAGGTAAGAAATGGGGAAAGCGGTGACTTCGCCCCTAAATCAGTCGCTGGGCAAATGGTTTGCGGGGCTCCTCCTCCTCCTGTCGGAGGCCTGGATAATAGGGGCCGTGGCGGGAGGGGGGGCGGGCGTATTGCCGGAAGGTGAAGCCGAGAGGGGAGGTGCAACTTTCCCCGCGTGTGTATGTGTACACACGCACGGCACAATAAAATTTACCGGGGAGGGATTTATAAACGGGAAAGGACGCCATGCAGACAATATGCTAAAACAGAGGTCTCCAAACTTGGCCCCTTTAAGATTTGTGGACTTCAAGTCCCAGAATTCTCCAGCCAGCATAGCTGGCTGGAGAATTCTGGGAGTTGAAGTCCACAAGTCTTAAAGAGGCCAAGTTTGGGGGCCCCATGTGCTAAAATGTTAATGAAAGCAGGTTTGGTTATACAGGTAGTCCTCAATTTACAATACTTTGTTGACTGACTGTTCAAAGTTACGATGGCATTGTAAAAAAAAAAAAAAGTGACTTCATGACCGTTTTTTCACCCTTAGGACCCTTGCAAGCATCCTCACGGTTAGGGGATCGAAATTCAGACGCTCACGTTCACTTACGACGGTTGCAGTGTCCCCGGCGGATGGGGGTTCCACAGGATCCGCTTTTGCATCCTCCTGACAAGCAAAGTTGATGGGGAATCCGGATTCGCTTTTAGCAACCGTGTTACTAACTTAACGAATGAGATGATTCGCTTAGCCACTGTAGCAGGAAAGGTCCTAAAATGGAGCAAGCTCACTTAACAAGTGTTTCACTTAGCAACATAAATTTGGGGCTGTTGTGATCGTAACTCGAGGACTGCCTGCACCGTGGAAGCCGCTTCTGGCTTTACTTCAGAGCAAGGCGGAGAAAGGCACCTCCTGGATGCTGGCATGGGGAACACCGCTTTGGATGGCCATGAGCCCCTTTAGCAGAAGAGCCTCTGCTCTTCTGAACAATGCCTTCTCCAAGGTCTCCGGCTCCGTGCTGGTGCTTTGCAGATCAACGGTGGAATACAAGTAGTCCTCGACCTACAACCACAATTGAGCCCCAAATATCCGCTGTTAAGTGAGACATTTGTTAAGGGAGTTTTGCCCCATTTTACATTCCTTCTTGCCAAGTGAATTCCTTCTTGTTAAGTGAATCACTGCAGTGGATCAGTTAGTAACACAGTTTTGAAGTGAATCTGGCTTCCCCTGTTGGTTTTGCTTGTCAGAAGGTTGCAAAAGAGGATCACATGTTGTGGTTAGCCGGCAGCAGGTGCAGAAAGCTGAGGAGAGCGAGGACTCAGATGAGGGGCCAGGACCATCAGAGAGTGGACTGCTGCCTTCAGAGATTGTGGGGGCTGGCAGCAGTGATGAAGTTCCCGAAGAGCCTGTGCAAAGTTGCGCGTGCACGCAGGATTGCTCGGAAAGAGCAGTTACAACAGCACAGGCAACTTGAGAGTAAAGCTGCAAGGTAATGGCCTCTCCTTCAAGAAGATAAAAGCCAATTGTGAAACAAACATACTTTGCAGAAGGAAAAGAGGTTTTGAAACTACAGCCTCATGGACATTCCAGTATCCTGAGTTTGTATTTGAACATTTTTGTCTTGCAAATTATTTCTTGTCTGTTATCTTTTGGCAAGCCTCGCACAGGTTTGGCAAGGCTTGTGCTTATCACAGCTAATTATTTTGTAAAAGCATTACAAGGTTTTTGTTCCTTTTGGATTGTGTTTGATTTGTCGGGAAAGGGCGTGGGTCAGAACATCACATGAGCTTGGGAGATAGCAACGGGCATAAGTATGAACCAGTTGCCAAGCATCTGAATTTTAATCACATGATCGTGGGGATGATACAAAAGTCCATAAGGGTGAAAAATGGTCGCCAGTCACTTTTCAGTGCTGCTGTAACTTTGAATGGTCACTAAATGGTCACTAAGTCGAGGACTACCTGTAGAGTTTTCTAATCCCAGCTCAGGTAACTGTCAACTCAGGTGAGATGTAGGAGTTGCTACACAACTGGAGTGTGCCATATTCTGAAAGATTGGATTGGACATGAACTCCACTCAGATGTGTGCGCGTACTTTTCTCCTTTGATTTGTTGGCATGGAACAGACATTCAGTTGAACTTCTTTTTGTAAGAAAGGAAAAGGAAGTAAATTTCTTCCTTTGTATTGTCCCTTTCTTGGCCAATAGATGGGGCCCAACTGATCTACCCAGAGTGAAACTCCAGTTTCTAGTTTATATTAATTCATTAAGCTATGAATAAGGTTCTCTGCTGCCTCCCTAATCTATGGTGGTAAGGATCATATTGAGTGGTATTTGCATATTCATGGCATCTTATTTATCTTTCTAGCAGTTTTATTTGTATGTTAAATAGTGGTGGGAATATGAAATTGGAACACTGAGGAGTTGTCACCTTTCTGATATCTTAATATTTAAACATTTTGTATGTAATCGTTTATTATAGACCAGTCTATTAAACCATGGCATTCATCAAGTGTTATATCTAACTTATCAAAATTTGGCCTTTTTGTTGAAAATGACACCGTGAAACAATAGATTGAAATATAGAAATTAAATTGTCCAGGATATACTTTATATTTTGTTATATACTGTATTGAGAATTTTTACAGTAAGGTTATTAAAATTATTATGGTGACTTTCTTGACATTTAATTATCAGGAAGAAGAGCTCTATGCATGTCAAAGAGGTTGCAGATTATTTTCAATTTGTCAGTTTGTGGATGATGGAATTGATTTGAATCGGACCAAGATGGAATGTGACTCTGGTAATAATACAAAGTAGTGACTTTTTCAGGTTATAATAAAAAAAAAAAATCCCAATGTTTAGAGGAAGCGTAGAAACATTTTAGTAATCTGGTAAATTGCAAGGAGAATGTCATAATAACTTAGGGCATTGCCTAATCACAAGGGACACATAAAGCCTTCATGCAAATGAAATACAAGACAGAATGTGAATTTGAGCCCCAAGTGTCAAAGAAAAGATTAGTCCCAAAATCACAGCAAACTATTATTTCACAAAAGGAAAAGTGATCGGAATTAGAATATCCGCCCCAGTTAACAGACAAACCTACTGTAGCTATCCCATTTTTAAACAGACAATACATACTCTAGGCAAAACAGCTCCTATGCAGAGTTCTACCGAGCCTTTCACAACTTACCAATTTGTGGTTAGAGCCACTGACAGCCTTCTGTTTTAGAAAGCTTTCAGCCATAATGCTGAAGCCATTTATTTTTATTTATTTAGTTCAGAGATGTAAAAGTTAGTTCAAAGGCTACATGTTGCTTATTGCCTTTTCACAAAAAAGTAATCTAATGTTTGATTTGGTTTAGGACATAAGCCCAGTGAAGGTTTGCTTGCTTTCTATTTTGATAACACTGTTCTGAAATCTTGTACGTTACAGTGTGGTACTTTATTGAACTGTAAATCCTACTGACTTGACAAGGATTCCCTTCCAAGTCAATATGCATAGGAATAGATCCTTAGTTGATGTGTTTGGTACACATTTATGGGAAAACTCTATTTTTCCCTTGTAATTTGTTTATATGGTTTTTCTGATTACATGCTTGCCTGTTTCCTTCTATAATCATGTATAGTAAGTTACATCTCAAGAGATTTAAAAAAATGAAATGATCTGCCTTCTACAAACAAAGGATCTACAGAAAGCTATACCAAATTATTTCCCCTTGTCTCTTTTTAATAGTTCTGTCATTTAGTTATCTTGGATTTTGTTTACAGATTGAATTTTAAAATAGTTTCACCTCAATTTTCATTTTTAAATACTGGCATGTTCCATTAGGATGGGTGTCAAGAAGTAGAGTCCAAAAATACTGCAATAGTATTAAACAGTGGTTTCATCTGTGCTTCATCATTGCTAAGGAATGTGCAGTCCTTAAAATAGAGAAAATTGATGTTATTTTGCAGCATGTACTGAGGCATATAGCTCCCAGTCTGATGAACAATATGCTTGCCATCTTGGATGCCAGAATCAGTTACCTTATGCTGAACTGAGACGCGAACAAGTAAGTAATCTTAACTGTTAAAGCAGAAGCAGTTGAAATTCATTGCTTGTGCTCCTATTCTGCAGCTGATTTACATGCATGTGTGAATAACTTATTTTTTAAAATAAACCTTTTTTTTATAGCTCATGTCCTTAATGCCAAAAATTCATCGACTCTTCCCACTTACCCTTGTAAGATCCTTCTGGAGTGATGTGATGGAAACTGCCCACAGCTTCATTACTTCTACCTGGACTTTCTATCTTCAAGCTGATGATGGCAAAATACTGATATTTCAGGTACTTGTTAACTTGTGTCACTAGAATGTAAACAGGTTTGTACAAAGGTGCTTCTAATTCTGTTGTAAATTAAAATCTTGCCTATTTTTTATACTGTTATAGTCTTAAGTTAATTAGGTTTGTACTTTAAAATGCTTACAAACTAATGTATTTTGAGGAAGATGGGTAGCCCAGAAACAAGAACAATAAATATTTCTTTGTTTGTTTAAATAAATACAGGTAGATCTCAACTTAGGACTACAATTGAGCCCCAATTTTCTGTTATTACACGAGACATTTGTTAAGTGAGCTTTGCCCCATTTTACAACCTTTCTTGCCATGGTTGTTATGTGAATCAATTCAGTTAAGTTAGTCATATGTAAAGCAAATACGGTTTCCCCATTGACTTTGCTTGTCAAAAAAGGTCGAAAAAGGGGATCACGGGACTCCAGGACACTGCAAGTGTCATAAATATGAGTCAGTTGCCAAGCATCTGAATTTTAATCACGTGGCCAGGGGGATGCCATAACAGTCAAAGATATGAAAACAGTCATAAGTCACTTTTTTTCAGTTCTGTTGTAACTTCAAACAATCACTAAATGAACTGTTGTAAGTCGAGGACTACCTGTAAATAAATAAAATAAAAATGTGACTGCTTAAACTAAAATTAACTCCTGTGTATCATGATTTTAGCTTTGTACACATCTATCTTCTCTAATTTGAAGATTTTATTATACTTTCAGTCTAAACCAGACGTCCAGTATGTACAAAGTCCTGATCAGGAAAACCAAGATTTGAAAGCATCACTAGCCAAGACATCTTGTAAGTTATCTGGGAAAAAATGGGGACTACAACAGCAGTAATTGTGGATTGTAAAAAGATGTTTCTGTGAATTTATGAAAATGGTGTATTTTTTAAATTAACAGTTAAGTTTTCTTATCACCTTTTAATTTGTTTTCTGTACTGATGATAAGAAAATATAGAATATTACTGTTACTAATTGTCCAGCCTTATTTCTTCCAGAAAAATCACTGTGCTAAACATTATAAGCTTTTTCTTTAATAAGATAAAACAAAAAAGTTGGTTTGTCTTTCTCTAGAAGAAAATCCTGAAAGAAAGCAGCATCTAAAAAAGATGTGCATACCGTATTTATCGGCGTATAACACGCACTTTTTTCCCCCTGAAAATAGGGGGCAAATGATGTATGCGTGTTATACGCCGATATAATGTTAAGAAGCCTTCGGTGAATGCTGCTGGGATCGGGGATCAAGGACACAAATGAAAGAAGGGGAGGGAGGAAGCAACCGAAGCCTGTCCTTCTCTCTGGGTCAGCTCTCTCAGTCGCTCTCTCGCTCCTCCACCAGCACAGGAAGAAACTGCTTCAAAGAAGCGGGGCTTCCCTGAAGCGCCCGTTTCTCCCCCACCCCACCCCGCCCGCCCGCCCGCAGTGCTCCGTTCTGCCTGCCTGCCTGCCTTCGTTAATGGTTGAATCGGACAGCTTCGGCTGAGTAAAAGAGGCGAATAGTTATTATTCTCAGCGAAGCTGCTCCCAAACAACCAGAAACTAAGGCAGGCAGGCAGGCAGGCAGAATGGGACACTGTGGATTGAAGCGCGCGCGGGGGGTGGGAGTGGGGGTGAAACGGGCGCTTTCCTGAAATTTCCCTCTTAAAATGAAGATGCGTGTTATACGCCTGTGCGTGTTATACGCCGATAAATACGGTATTTACATTTTGTGAGCATACTATGTCTTGCTGGAGTTAAGCCACCAAGGCAGTGATTGTACATTAAAAATATGCTTCAGCTGCTGTAATATAAATGAAAAATTTCCTCTGAAATCTTACTAGTGACATTTAGGAAGGCATCTACATGCTTAACCAGTGTGTCTACAAGTAAGGAATTCTTCTTGAGGAAGTACAGACTTCCATGAATTCCTTTGTAAATTACCAGAACTCTGGAAGGGCAGAATTCATTTATGCCACAGATATAGCGAGTTTTCACTTATGTATAAATAATGGAGTTTCTAGTCATTTTACTGAATTTATCTGATGTTCGATTTACAACTTGAAAAATATGCATAGTCAAGCAACTGAGTGTGCATATACACTTGTCATATTTTTCCTTTTTTAAAAAGCATAAAGATGCAAAATGTACAGGGGGGAGTTACAATTAAAAAAAAACAAAAGCACAATTTTATAACATGTAGCTGGGTCCTATTTTGAAATAGGTCATTCCATTTATTCTTACCCAAAGCCAACTGAACTTCATTGATTCTAACAAAATTATGTGAGATGCAATGGTAATTCTCATTTTCCAATTCATTGATTTTAAGTGCTTCTGCTTTCCAATATCATCATACGTATGGCTGTGTCAGTGTGTAAGCCACATCAATCAGACCAATGTAATGTTCCACAATTTATTTGCTTATGTAGCCTGTAACTATTCTGCTGGTTTTGAAAGTTGATAAGATCATATCTAAAATATCTACAATACATTATGAAAATTACCATACAAATCACTGAGAATAAAACACAGTCATAGCAAATAATACTTTTAACTAATTATATTCAGTCATTCCAACATATTGATGGATTTGTTCAATCTGCAAATGCTCTGAAAATATTTCAAAAAGGGTATTACAGGTTTTCTTTGGTATTTGATACTTTCTGTTTTTCTTTTTGTTAAACTTTGCTTAACTTATTCTAGAATAATTTAACACGTAGACTGAAAGGTTCAAAGGTTTGCTTTATATACCTATGATTTCATGATTAAAAACTCAACAAAGTTTTATTCTGATTTTTTTCAGTAGACTTACAGTTGGGAGGTCCACATGTGCATAAAGGATCTTTTGATGAGGATGAAACTGAGAATTTCTTCAAATGTATTTCGCTGTATGTATTTTTGGTATATGGAGTAATAGAGGAACAGTATCTTTAGTTATCTACATTGAAGTGGACTAATTAACATGGTTATGTTTTGAATTCAATTTGACAACAATTCTGTCATTCTTTGGAGTTGGGTGGGTTGGAAAATAGGTATGTCAAACCTCTTCTACTGTCTTTTTTTCTAAATGAACAGTTATGCCAATTAGTTTTTGACTTTATGTTGGCTGTCTGTAATCATTCCTTACCTAAAATGGAGGCTATTTGAAAATCCTGAATTCTCAAATGTAGTAATACTCTTCTGAAACTACATTCAGTTTAATTGTGTAGGAGCAAATTAGTTTTCAGACAGGGAAATAATGTATGGAAAATATTTTCAATATACCTCCAATTGTTTTAGGAATATTATGTTTTCTTGCCTTCTAGAAATTCTGGTTGGATTTTAACAACCACTCTTCTCCTGTCTATACTTGTATTGCTGTGGATTTGTTGTGCAACTGTTACTACTGCTGTTGAACAGTATGTTCCATCTGAGGTAAATTATGTTATGCTATCGCTTTCATTCAGGTTCTTTCTGAAGGAAATATGTGATCAAATAAACCTCTTGTAAATAACCCAAAATTGTTCCTAAATAAAATTGTTCATTCCTGTCATAAAATAAGCATGCAACTTTAATATCTATTTGGTATGTAAGAAATATTAGGAAAGGGGCTTCATCAAGTGCCCCTTGGAATCCACTGATGAAAACACAGTGATCTCTCAGAGGCTTATGGCCATCTCAGTGGCCTCCGTATATCCTATCATATATGTATCCCCACAGATAATCTGCTGTGAAAGCTGCAATTAAATGGCCCATTTTAATCCCATTTTGTTATCTTTTTCTAGAAGCTGAGTATCTATGGAGATTTGGAGTATATGAATGAACAAAAATTGAATCAATATCCAACCTCTGCTCTCGTGATAGTAAAATGTAAAGCTGATGAACAAGAAGCGGGACCTCTGCCTACAAAAGTTAACTTAACTCAATCAGCAATATAAAATGGAAAACCAGATTTATTAATCTAATTCTTTGACTTCTGTTAATTCTGGTAGTTTTTTTAAATTAAAGAGGCCTTGAAGTATGTTAGCTAGTATTTAGATTCAAACAAAATTGCAGAATCAAAGAAGGAATGGAATTCAGCCTCTTTCAGCAGTCAAGCAAATCACCTGGGGTACAAGGAGTTTCTAGTGCATTTATACTTGTCTATGTTTTCTTGGATTACTAAAAATCCTAAGTATTTGTCTATGCATTGACATTTGTATATTATGAACATATGTCAGAAAATATATTTTGAATCTGTTTCAAAAAGTGTAACTTTTTGGTAGTCAAAGGCACTTTAAGTTATCTTAGCTGTGGATAAATTAAATGGCTGTAGCATAGCTTGCAAACTCTTTACCATTTCAAACACCTCTTTTTCCACAACTAAAAATAATTTTTTGTTTAACCTTATGCCTGTTTCCTCTGCTGAAATAATTGTGGGTCACAAATAAACTTTAATAAAATCCCTCTACATATTAGAGAATCACTTTTGTATTGCATTCCATAACAAGCCTTTTAAAATTAGACAGCATTCTCTGTATGAAAGTTCTCCTACAGTTTGTATCTTAGATTGATGGTGCCACTTTTCAAAAACTTTATTAAGAATATGAGTAGAAATCTTGTTTGACTTCATCTGTGCAATATTTACCATGAACTTAATGGACTCATAAGTAGAAAACATGATTTTCCTATAGCTCTCTCAAAAAATTTTCCCTATCCATATTTTTATGTTCTAGAAAATGCAATTGAAAGCTATTGCCTTTAAAAATAAATTTGATACATTAATGCATGCTACAGTGGAAATTTATTTAGTATTAAAAAGAAGGCTCTAGAATCTTTGTTCCATGTTAATAGAATATTTCTGAAAAATAGCCCTGAACAAAAGGCTGAATATTGTCTCTGGACTGTTTTTAAAAAACAAATATAACTCTTCTGAGCTTCAGCTTTTTAAATACATGATAACTTCTACTATATCAATTGTTTTTATTTTAATTTGCAGGCATTGATTAAGTTCTAATTACTTCAACTAGAATTGCTTTACATTATTTCTTTTTGAATTCCAGTTCTTTATGATGTTTCTGTCTCAACAGACATGATATTCTTCCGATTAAAATCAGAATTCTGATTTTTTGGGGAATCCCCCCCTTTCCCCCCTTCTTCTCCTCCTTCCCCTCCCCTCGGAGGCCCCCTGAGTCAGGAATTGCTACCGCCGGCACAGCTCCGCGTGGCTCCAGTCCCGTGTTGCCTCGGGAAGGGTAAGGCAAAAAGGAAGAGCCGCGGTGGCGCTTTGCAACGGCAGCAGCAGCACCAGAGGCTCAGGCGCAGTGGCTCCCGGGTTTCTTCCTCCTCCTGGCACCTTTCGGTCCATGGATACTTAAAGAGAACCGGGACCCCTTGAACGGACAGCCGCAGAGGCACGCAGAGCCCCAGCCGGACACCTGAGCGGATCCCGGGCGGTGTGACCGGAGGCCGCTGAGCGGCAGGAAAAGGGAGCTGGGCAGCCACAGACCAGCCGTCTCTCCGTCGGCCTCGGCTGAATCTCTGCCTCCCAGCGCACTTGGTCCTCCGCCCGCAGGCTTCCCCGGCCCCTTGCCAAGCGGGTTTTCCTCCCCAGCCCTGCAGGGCCCTCGCTGCCTTCCCCTCGCCTGGCTGGCCGGGCTCCTTGGACAACCCGGCTGCCTCGTGCCGAGAAGTGCGCTGCCAGGCAGGGGTCACGTGGCGCAGGGCAACACGCCACCGCCAGACCCTGGCGAGGGAAAGCAGTGGGCGCTCCCTGGGCGGCGGCGGCGGCGGCGGCCCCGCCACCAGGGAAGCAGCTGCCCAGCTCCGGAGCTGATCCACACCTGACCGGCTGGAAAGGAAGGGTGTGTAGCGTTGGTGTTGTGTGTGCGATTTCTTGGCACGCGGCACGGAGTCTCTTTTGGCCAGCTCTGATTTTTTTTTCAGAGGGGAATATCATGCCTGGTCTCAAGTGCAGATCTAATGCTAAACATAGGTTACATTAAATATACCTTTGTAGGTTGATAGAAAGTTGTATGTTCTCTGTTGGAGGCTCTTCAATATATTACAATGAATTTGTTCAGCATGAGAAACATGAACAAAACATAATCATTGTTCTACGATAAATTCATTAAAAGAGCCCGTAGTTCAGTTTTTATAATATTTCGCTTTTATTCTTTAGTAGGCAAAGCCTACTTCAATTTTGTTATTATATAAAACTTAAGGTTCTGCTCTGAGAACAATTCTGAGATAGCAGAAGTAAGCCTTTCTATGTAGATAATCTCACAATAGAAGCAGTCTCTAATTCCCTGCTATCAATATATCACCATAGACTGTTAAAAAATGAAGCCAATTCTATAGGATATAGGAAATACAAGTGCAGAAGTTTCAAAAGTGATTCTAATAAACCTGCTAATTAAAACAATTCCCAGAACCTTTGATCAAAAGACAAAACTAGTGGGAGAAAATCTAGATTTGAACTTTATTTTTTGCCCTTCATCTCATGGAATCTCTCCAGGAATAAAGTTTGAAAAAACTTGATAGAGAATATGGTTTCTTGGTGTTTTTTTTTTTTTAATGAAAATACTCTGGATCACAACTTTTCGAGATCAGTTTGATCCTAATGTAAACAAGTATAAAATTATATGTGCTTCAAAATATACCTTAAATAAGAAAATATTGTGTTTCAAATTACATCATACCTCAAAATTAGTTTGATCTAGTTGTGCTCTAAAATGTGCTTAAGCAACAGTGAGATATCTGAATCTTTCATAACTATAGAGGTCTACAAAATACATCTTTTGTGAACATAGTTCCTAATACAGATCATCTCAGGCAAAATGTAAATATTCCCAATCTACACATTCACAAGGCAGAAAATGTTCACACATAGGGAATTATTCTGGCCTTTCCCTCTTTGCTGGAAAGAACATTTGGAGTCATTTTAAATTCTGCCAGAACTTCATAATCTGTGGACTAAAGCAAGTTATAGCTGTAATTTCCCAGAACTTCTCATTACAGCGCGGATGTGTCTGGAACCTAAGGATGTCCAGATAATTGAAATATGAAAAAACTTAACAATTCTGGTTTTGAATAAATTTAGCCATGAATCAGCAATAAGATGAGTATCTTTTGTATTGTGGATAATTCTCCTGTCTTAAGGAGACTGATAAGGACTGAGGCTTAAACACCTAATTATATAATTTAAGGAGAAATAAGTTATAGAATTAGGTATTTAAGGCTTAGTCCTTATCAATCTGGACCCCAAATTATTTTGTTAGTGTAATTTGTATTCATTTTTTTTAAACTTCTCTAGTCTCTTGTTTATGAAGTTTCCTGTTGAGAGAACAAGCCACGTTCTATGGTCTAGGTTAGAACATAACATTTGTCTTAGTAAAAGTTTCAAGTTGTATCTCTCTGCCTTGAATAGCTCTGTTATTTAGCTCCTTACTATTGAGCATTTGCCTAAAAGATTTTAAAGTTTGTTTCTTGTGAAATTGGTCTATCTCCCAAAGAGAGGTGCAAGGGCTGTATCTTGTAGCCAAAAGCTTATAAGCTACATGGCCAGGAGGTTGAACAATAGAAATTATTTCATTCCCCCTCTCCATTTTTCCCTTTTAATCACAGAAACAGCGCAGGTGATGACAAGTTTATGTTTCTCTGACCATTATGATTGTGGGCGGGGGAGGGAAGATACCATGTGAGTCACCCACTAGAAAATAAATGATTTTGTTTGCTAAGTACTGAGCCATTATTCCCAAGGTAGGAAGATCAAACTGATGTGAACTCTAGAAAGATGTTGGCACAGGCAGATCTTGTGCTTTCCAGCCTCTAGCTTAGCTTTGTCACTATTCTGTATGCTTTATTTAGATCCTCTGCAAAATTAGTCCTCTGCACTTACTTTAAGTAAATCTGAGGTTGAATTTAAACGCAGAAAGATCGTTAGGCAATGTTTAAAGGTTGTTCTTTCCACAGCAAAACAAGCATATACTTATCTCAAAATTTAAATTGATTATTTTTTCTAAAATTCCAGTTACTGTGAGCAATCTATCTGTATAGCAATCTATTACATACAAACTGAACACCATATGGATGCTATTAACATACTGTATGTAGCTCTCAAGGCTATCGAGTTGAAAATCAGTTGTTAGAAATAAGATTTCTGTCCATTTCAAACAGCTAAATCCATGCTGTTTCAAAAGTATCTTCTTTAATTTTTTAAAACAACTCAGTACCATTAAAGGTTATCCCAAATTTAAAAAGTAAACTGGTGTTTTCCTATACCAATTACATTATAAATGATACTGGTCAAAGAGACAAATCTAATTTAAAAATTGCAGCTCTGAACTATTTTAGTAACAGAGTTCTAGGTTTGGCTAATTAAGAACAAAAACCATAGGTGAGCGCTCAAAGATTGAAAAAAGTATGGTCACATCATGTGTTTATACAGTATATAAAGACAACCATTATGAAACAAAGCCCCTTTGTAAAGCTACAATAATATGTGTTTATATCATTGTAGCTTTACAAAGGGGCTTTGTTTCACAATGGTTGTCTTTACATATAAAGAAATAATTTAAAAGTCAAGTTGGTGTATTTCCTGAGCTCTCAAAGTAAAATCATTCTTGCCTACAGTTAGTTTGTTCTTGCCCATAAATACGTTATTAGTGTTATTTGTGAAATTTATGTTTCTAGCAGTGGCTGAATCATTATTAGTAATTTTCTTTGAAGGCTGAAAGGCACAACATTTTCCCCCCTTTGTGCTTACTTCCGTTTTCTTCAATATGATGGGGATGAAGTCATAAGTAAAAGAAGAAAAGAGTCATTCTCTTTTGTTCTTTTGTTTCTCTTAGTAACCAGGTAACCCAACCCCAGGTATGTAATCTGTAATCAACACGCCATTTAATAAAAACTAGCTTCTCTTTCTGTCTTGAGTAGCACTAGCAACATCATTTTAACACTGATGTTTGAATGGTCAGTATAATCCTGCTTGGCTTCAAGAAGGAAAATGAACAGAACTTACCCACAGGTAATCGGCCATCCCTTTAAGATAATTATAATTACCCTTACTGGATTAAAATAACAATTTTTGTTTTCTGTAAACAAATTACAAATGCTGGAATATCATGTGCAGTTACTTTAGTAACAGAAAGTTGAATTAAATATAATTGAATATTTTGATATTTACATGATTTTCCAAATGTGCATAATTATATATGATGTAGTATTTTTTAATTTACTTGTTATTTTTCTTGTATCCCTCAAGATTGCTTAGAGGTTTTCTCTAATTTTATCCCAGCAATAATACCCTGATGTAGTGCAATGTGCTTCATGGTTGTGCATCTTCAGAGCTCTTGAACTTGGCCTCCTGGTCCAAATCTATCTACTGCCTTAACTGATGTAGCTACTAAAGTAGTTACTTGCTTTAAAGATCTTGGCTCAATATTTATTTTATTTTTATTAATTATAGAATATTGATACGGATTCACTGGGTTCAACCAAATCCCATCTCACTGATAAGAAAGGTAAAAAGTTCTGAATACTTATTCAGTGACAAAGTACTTAGATGCTTAATATGTATGTTGAAATGATTTTTTGGGAGAGTAGAAAATACACAGTCACAGCACACAAATACACAGTTAATACTGCCATATGAAATTTTTATAGTTTTGAATTAGAAAATTGTTAACGGTGTATAATTATTAGAAATAGAAATTGCTACCCATTCAAAAATGACTTCTCATGAGGTTACAACTTGGAAATGTATATTATGAAACTGGGAACAGAGAGAGGTATCATGATCTAATTCCATATTAAATGTTAATTTAATAACATTTGTGATTTTTAATGGACTACATTTTCCAAGATACTAGAATAATGGATGGATGAATGAAAAATGTGGCTGTACAAATGGAAAACAGGGTAGCATTTTTAAATCATTATTATTAATTTTTCACTTCTTTCTGTGCATATATTCCCAGTCCTACTAGCTGGGGATTCTGTGAGTGATGGTCCAAAACAACTGAAAGACATGAAATTGTACAAGGATGTACTAGCAGAGACTTTGTAGAATTTCAAGATAGACTCAACATCATAAAAGGATAACAGTTATTATTTATTTAATTTTTCTAAAGCATTTCTGTGGCCACCCAACTCACACAAGGCATACAAAAGGGGAAAAATCATAACCAACAAATACAAAAGCTGGATATATAATTAAAAGCTAATAAAACAAAAATAAAAAGAGAGGATTGGGGCAGAAGTATGCTATAATTTCTCAGTGTGAGTCTCCCCATACCAGATCCATCGTACAGAAAAGAAGCAGGACTTCCCTGCCTTTCTAAAGGTCTGTAGGATGGTACGTCCATCCATATCTATGCTAATTGAAAGAAAAGGAGACATATACACTTGAGAAAGAAGTGGGAAAAATAAATGGCATGATTTTATTCTGAAATAGCATCAATGGAAGGATCGGGTATCACTCATCGGTACAGAATAACAGTAGAAATATTGAGAAATTTATTTTCTGTTAAGCTACTTAAAGGTTGGAAAGATAAAACCCAAAATGTGATAAATATATTTCTCTTGGGCTTGAAATCCTGTTTATTTCCTCAGTTTTCTTGTAGCGTTCACTGAACAAGAGGCGTAGTTTGGAACACAACTTTTACCTGCAGAAGAATCAGATTCAGTCTTCAATCTGTCAATTTAGGAAAGAACATTACATCCAGGAGGTTTAAAAAAAATCACAATCTAAAGAATATTGGCTGAATAAGGACCCTAAAATTCTAAAATAAACATTGTAAAAGACAAATGTATTTGTTTATTAGATATTACTATATCATTTAATGAAGACCAATTTGGAGTTCCTGGTGGACAAAATAGTCTTGGTGTTCAGTGGCATTAAGACAACAGTATGTCCCATTAGATGAGTGTTTCTCAATTTCAGTAACTTCAAGATGGGTGGACTTGAATTCCTAGAATTTCCCAGCCAGTGTGATGTCCACCCATCTTAAAGTTCCTTGAAACTGAGAAACACTGCATTAGATTTGACTTTAAGAGATTTGGAGAAATGAAAACCTACTACAAAATTCACGCAGCTATACAGGCTTTATTTTTAATTTGAATAGATCATATGGTCCATGACAAGAACAAAGACTTTTAAGCATATAAATATTTTATATGAAGGAAAAAGTAAAGTCTCCTGCAAATCGAGATCAGATGATGGCTAACTTCTCTGTTGTTTTCCTGGTAATGATACAGGAGTGCTTTGACACTGACATCTTCAGGATGTTCTTTTTTAAAAAATTTTCTATTGAGCTACAGTCCTGGTATTCCTAGTAATCTCCCTTGCAGATTCCAATCAGGTCCAAGTTGCTTACATTTTTGTGATCCGCCACGGCCAGGCAAGCACTGCTCACTGTATGGAGTAAACTTCAATGATGCTTAGAATCCATGTATTTCCCCCATGCCACTCCAATGGTCTTATGTAGGTCTTTTAGAAATAAATTAATTGTTGGGAGCTGGCAGAAGCCAATAATATGCGCATGAATTCTGCAGTAGTTTTATTTCAACAGCCGGTACCACTCATGACCAACCAGACTGCTGCAGAAAGTGTTTTTCATGGACCCTTTGCACTCGACGATGCATCTGTGTATCTGCCATTAGTCTTACTATACTTGGGATAATCATTGCCATCATCACATTGGCTGTGACTGTCGGCATTCCTCCTCCTAGCCCAGGTCAGTTATTTGCAAATTTCAGTTTTAGTCTGACATCGACACCACAGGAAGAATAGTCATGGCTCTTTCAGTATGTCAGATGGTGAGAGTATTGTCTGAAATATCAAGAGTTAGAAGAGAGGAGAACTTAATTGTTTATCAATATAACCAATAATGGACATTTTTAAAGCACAATTTGATTTGTCATCGGTAACCACTTCAGAGGGACTCGTAGACCTTCTGTTCTCTTTGTAAAGTTTCATTGTCAGGGAAATATCTGTTGTTTGTAACATTTACATAGTGGATGTTTTTTATTTACTATTATACGTATCTTCCATAAACAGCTGTCTATGGACTGATTCAGATACTCTGATCTCAAAATGGCATTGCCATGATTGCAGCTAGATGCTAGAAATGACTATTCTAGCCTTATGATCTAGCATCAGTAAGTCCCTTTTGAGTCACTAATGACTTTTCAAACATAACCATGCAGTTTTCTTGGCAATAGGATGGACATGTTTTGTCATGCCATCTTTTAGTGCTTCCTAGTCTAACAAATTAGCTCTGATCCTGTTTAGTTTCTGGGGCAAAGCTAGGTCAGCCAGATACTACTATCTATACTCAGGTAAATCAACATACAACCCATAAATGAATCATTTGATCACCTCTTTCTATGTCCAACTCATGTGAGTATGGCAACATTGTTATGGTGGATTTAGGTCCACTAAATCTAGGGAAGCTAAATGATACATCTAAATAATTATTATTTCCCTCTTAATAAAAATGCATCTATTTCTTTAAAAAATTAATTTTATGGAATACCACATTTATGTTATGCAGGACAGTATGTCATAAACAGTGAAGACTGAAGCCTCATATACTATTTTTATTCCACTCCATCTCTCATTTACCCATTTAAATGGGAAGGTCTAAAATGAGATTCTAAGGTTATCAATACATCAGTTGGATATAGTTGCAACTTTCCTTCAGATTTCCCTGCTCAAATTGTGAAGATCAGGGTGAAGGTGGCAGAGTCACCTTACATAACCTTTCTATGCTTATACATGCTGTAGTAGAGTATAAAAGGGACTTATTAGATGAGAGATAGGGCAAATCTCTTAATTGTATGTCAGTGATATAATTATCCAAACTGCTTTTTTGAGTCAGATGCTGCAACATCCATAATATAGCTTATAATTAGCCAACATTTACCGAAATGAGTGTTAATAACTCCACTTTGATATACACTGTCAGTTTGCAATTTGCAACAAGTTCCACACCTTTTGAAGATGAATTTGAGTGCCACTAAAAGGTATATGATCTAATAAAATTAATCTTGTAGCAGTCAAAACACCAAGTGTTCTATGTTTTGTTGGACACAATATGAAATATATGTAGATATATCTAATTTTTTTCAAGTAGACCAATTTTTCTTTAATTCTCATGCTGCTCTAAGTTCAAAGTTGTTTTTACCATGATATAATTAACATGATGTTTGTTACAATATTATATAACTGACTTTTTATAGTTAGTCCTTGATTAGCAACAGTAATGGAACTTGCCCATTACAGCCATAATGGTCTTGAAATGGATCACCCATGTGACCAACCTGATTTGACAACTTTTGCAGCAGTCATTAAATGATTAAGTCATTTAACAAACCAATAGTTCACTATGGCTGGATTTGCCGAAAACCAGAAGTAAATGCTGGTTTGGGGCAAAAACATTGTAAAACCTGGTCACTTGACCACAGGACACTGTAAAAAACTGCAAATGTAGGCCAGTTGCTAAACGCCTAACGCACAGTCACATGACTGCAGAGGGAGTCAACCATTGGAACTTCAGAACTGGGTTGTGAGAACTCCTGGGCAAGTCCATCATAACTTTGAATGGTCATAAATCAAAGAATACTTGCATACACTGCAATTAATATTTGACACATAGTATTATGTGACAGGATATGTGACATGATAAAGGCATAAATCTTTTGATATTCGAATTCACATAATTCCAATTATTGGCCAGAAGGGGATGAAGGATGGGGTTAGCCATCAAATCTGCAGATCCAGTAATATGGGGATGGAATCTGTAAGGCAATTATAGTGTTAGGGAAACTGACTATGCTCTCCTGCAAATGATGCTTTATGGTTTTAATGGTTTTACTGCTTTTAATTTTTGATTATTTGTTGTACAGTACTGTTCTTTGTGGTTTTAACTTTGTATACTGTCCAGAGTATTAGTAAGTTGCTCTGTGACAGTTCTGTAGAAATTATGTTAAACTCAGTTTTATTAGAAAAGTGGAAAGAAGGAATTATAGTATCTGAAGATTAATGATACCTGTATATCTAAAACCTTAATTTGAATTGAAAATTAAAATTTTTAGATCTGTAATTAAATTTGAATTGCATCAAATTTCATAGAGGTATATACTATATTATTGAGTGTCAGTATTTACAATTAGTTTGCTCTTGGTTTTATTTTTCAGTTAACCGTTTATGTGTGACTACCAGTAAGCAAACAGGCTTTTTATGTGATAACAGAGAGACCTGCATTCCAGCCAGTGAAGTTTGTGACACAAGACAAAATTGTGCCAATGGGGAAGATGAGCAAGAAGCATTATGTAGTAAGAGCCTTATGTTGTGCCCTTCTTCTTGCCCTCTTCATATTACAATGTTTTTCAAAAACTTTAACCTTAGACTGTCTACTATTGACCTCATCCCTTTCCTAAGAGGTCTGTAGGGGGCGTGCATAAGCACACCAACGTGCCTACCGTCCCTGTCCTATTGTTTCTTTTTATTTTTCTTATATGTACCCATTTCATGTATTCATAACTATGTTTATACTTATACTTGTTATCTTGTAAGCAATTGACAAATCAAATAAATAAATAAAAATAAAATATCTTAGGCTCCTTATAAAGAATATGTGATTATATATTCTACAGTTTTAATGTATCATGTTATTATTTTTATTTAGAAGGGAATGTTTGGTTATTTATGCTATATCTTAAAGCAAACAACTGGCTTAATATAGGGCTGCAAGATCTTAAGGTCCAAAACTACTGTACAAGTGTTCTTAAAGCAATATAGAAATTAATATGCAAATATGTTAGCTCATTTGTATATTAATTTTCTATATGGCTTTAAGAACACTTATATAGCCTGCATAGTAAGTTGCATAATATTGTGAGTAATTTCTCCCCAATAACATCTGCATTTGAATATTTGTGGATTTCAATTGAATCTAATATTCTTTTTCTAAACAAGACCCCTTTATTCCATTGCTCTAGCAAATAATATAAACATTACCTAAGCTGAAGAGAGAGCCTATAATATCAGGGTAAGCACCGTATTATTGAAAAGCAGAATATATATAGTGATCATTCGAAGTTACAACGGCACTGAAAAAATGTGACTTATGACCACATTGTAACATCCCCATGGTCACATGATCAAAATTCGGATGCTTGCCAACTGGCATGTGTTTATGCCAGTTGCAGAGGTCCAGGGTCATGTGAACATCTTTTTCGACCTTCTGACTAGTAAAGTCAATGGGGAAGCCAGATTCACATGTTACTAACTTAACAACTGCAGTGATTCACTTAACTGTTGTGGCAAAAAAAGGTCACAAAATAGGGGAAAACTCAATTAGCAACTCTCTTGCTTAGCAACAAAAATGTTGGGCTCAATTGTGATCGTAAGTTGACAACTATCTATAGTAGCATAAGTTGCAGTACTTTTTGAAATAGAAATACAATAATAACCCCCAGAAATGAACTAAGAATAAAATGATCTCAGATCTCTTTGATTTCTTCTGATGTATCTCTGCATATTTCTCATTTCAGCAAATAGTTTTCATACAGTTGCATTTTTCTGCTAACAATATGGAAGTTTTTGCTTTGGTGTCAAATCTTGTTTGCATTCATCCTCTAGCCTAATTCATTTTTCCCCATCTTATTCCCAATGCATATGGTCAACCAGATTTTTCTATGTAATTATTTGAAGATGAGCCCATTGGGATTTTTTTAAAAAAAAATATCTGCTCACATAGTTCAGGAAAATACAACAAAGGACAGTAGGAAATGAGAAGCTAGAAGGACTTCTCATTGACTTTAAATGGCTTACATCATATTTGAATTTTCCAGAACATTATGTTTTAAATTAGAATTAGGTTATGGTCAAAGACAAGATTCAAATATTCTGCATTTCTTTAACCTCACTACTGCAAGCTCTGGATGTGCCTTTTTGAAAAATTGGTCCATTTTATCTTAAGATTACAATTAACAGATCTGATCTGAGAAATTGATTCTAAATGAAAGGTATCAATAAGTCTTGATCACTGTCCCACTTCACACTTTATTTCTATTTTTTTTTCAGAAGCTAGATTCATACGTTGCACTAAGGCATACTGACTTGACAGCTTAGGCTGAACTGGAATTAGTAGTTTATGATTCAGGGGGTTATGGGAAGTCAGTCTTTGTCTTAACATGTCTGAGCAATTATGTTTGTAATGTGGAAAGAATTTTAATTCAATATTAGATTTATTCCTATATTGTCTCTAACCCTCCTTTTGATCATTAACTTGACCCCCCAGTAACTGAAACTAGAATACTATGTTGCAAACAAAGTCAATATAATGTTGCAAAGATTTCTAATCCACTTCCTCCACTGATACAATGACCAGGCTAAACTAATTAATCTGGCAAATAATAGCAGACAGGGAAAAACCTTTCTCGATATAGAATTTCCCTCCGTACACAGAAATGGCATCCAAAATCAACACGTAGACACACACCAAATCTACACACACACACTAAGCAAAGTAAGATAAGAACTTTTTCATTAGACCTGCACACCTACCAAATTAAACACCACAAGGGCACATTCACACACACCTCACAAAGGACCGTCTCTCCTATAAATATTCCTAGTCTCTGTATCCCAAATTGTAGCTACCTCAAGTGCTGCTTCTATGTTCTTGAATACATTTCTTTCTCTTCAAGCAGCTGAATCCCATGTCGCTGTTACACAATCCCAACTGAAATTTGAATATTCTTCTGACAGTAAAGTCTTTTTAGAGTTGAACATGCTATGGGTATTCACCTAGTGTGAGTTGTTTGGTTTTGGTTTAGTATATTGTGTGAATACAGACAGTTATGGATTATTTAATAAACCATTGCACAAACTGCACATTTGATCAATGGATCCTATTTTGGCATGCAAGCTCGTTTTACCAGGAATCTCTGTTTTGTACGGTACTCTCTAAAACAGGAATCTCCAACCTTGGCCACTTTAAGACTTGTGGACTTCAACTCCCAGAGTTCCCCAGCCAGCCTGTTCTAAAAGGTCATACTCATGGGTGAAAAATGAACTAGTTAACTAACTCAGGTTGTGGCAAAAATACCTTTACTGTTGTACAAATACAGGGCTTCTTGGTACTCAGTATACAGAATATAGAATAACATAGTTGGAAAGGACCTTGGAAGTCTTCTGACTAATCTTCTCGAGTGGAAGATGTCCTATATCAGGGGTGTCAAACTCATAGCCTGCAAGCCAGATGCGTCATGCACTGGCCACGCCCACCCCAGGTTTAGCGAAGGTGGGAAAGTTGCAATACGTCACGTGACAACGCCATGATGAGGTGAGTTTGACACCCCTGTCCTATACCATTCTGGACAAATAGTTATCCAATCTCTTCTTTAAAATCTCCAGTGATGGAGAGCAACTTATTTTTGTTCCAAAGCAGGCTAACAGTTCAGAATTCATAGGGACAGTTTAAGGAAAACTGGATTTTTTCTAGATACACTTTAGAACTACAATCCGTATATGAAAATATTTAAACTTGGCATCCGAAAGGTTTAAACCAAAAACAGCTACTGAAATAATAATTTTTTAAAAAATCATTAAGTTTATTCTGCAATAAAGATTTCAACCCCCAAGAGCTTGCATTTCTAAACAAAATCAGTGTTCAGTTGACATTGCCAGGATATTCCTTATATTTCCTTCCGTACTCAAGTTTTTATACTTGACAGGTCTGGGTTTATTTTTTAGTATAATTTTTTTTCTTGACAGGTCACATTTTAAGGAAACTTTTTTTTTTTTTAACAACAGTGTAAGCTTACATTTATTTGCTGTTTTGGTAGGTGATTTGCCAAAAAGCCTTCCTGGACACTTGATATTTTATTGCAAGAATCGCAGGCTTTGGATCTACGCAGACAAAAGGTGTAATGGATTTAACGATTGTGGAGATTGTTCTGATGAAATAGGGTCACGTGAGTCCTTTATTTGCTGGAAAAATAAAATTAAAGTTTTAAATATAAATGAATGTTTTAAGGCTTTTGTTGCCTCCCAAAGTGTTTTGCTTTAGTTGACCTTGCCCTCAACACACACACACACACACACACTCCTACACAACAAAGGGGAAACAGAAGACTGGTTATTCAAGTCCAGAGCAAAGGAATTAAGTGTAACTCAGTATAGAACTATGCAGTTCTGGCTAGTTTCTTCCTGTTTTGCTGATGTTCTTCCTTATGCAGGTCCTTTTGACTTTCTGGCCAATGGATGAGAAAAGAGTTAGCTCCAGAAGGAAAGGAGTATCTGTGAATATTACTCTGCTAGTTATTGCCAACTCTGCAGAGGTGGGTGGGGATTGGATGCTCATCTCCATTTCAAGGCCATAAGGCAGAGTTTATGGATGGCCAAACAGCTAGTCCTCGACTTACAACAGTTCATTTAGTGACCAAAGTTACAATGGCATTGAAAAAAGTGACTTACAACACTTACGGCCGCTGCAGCATCCCCAGTCATGTGAATTACAGTCGGATTCTTAACAACTGGTTCATAATTATGACGGTTGCAACATCCTGGGGTCATGTGATCATCTTTTGTGACCTTCTGACAAGCAAAGCCAATGAGGAAGGCAGACTTACTTAACCCGTGTTACTAATTTAACAACTGCAGTGATTCACTTAAGAAAAGTCATAAAATGGGGCAAAACTCACTCAATTATTTTCTCACTTAGCAACATAAATTCTGGGTTCAATTGTGGTCATAAGTTGAAGACTACCTGTAATTATAAATTGATCAGGTCCCACTAAGGGTTTTTAAAAATACCTGTTCCATGATTATGGTCTATGCATTGCTTTCTTTTCTGTACATGCTCTGCCACACCATACAGGCCTAATGTATTCAGGGGGTAATTCAAAACTGGCAGATCATGTTTGACTAGGAAGCACAATGGAATGTAAAGTGCTGCAGGTTGCTATGTTATTTGCTGAGCAACAAGATTTCCCTCCGAAATATCCTCATAAATAAGATCAAGAGATTGCATTGACCTATATTAAGACTCGGAATTTTCTTTGGCATGTGATTTCTCTAGTCTTGATCCTTTCAGATGTGCTAGGCCTAGAGTTCTCACAAGTCTAAGCAAGCACTGCCCACAGCCAATGTTTCACAATTCTGGGACACTTAGGTAGAATTACCTACTAACTACTGTATGGTTTTTGGGAAGAAACTTCTTATGAATTGGGTTCATGTGTGGGGTTTTTTCCCCCCAATCTTGTAGAAGCCAGCTGCCCTCCTTGTGGATCTCAGTCTTGGAGTTGTACCCTGGTGGTCTTCCATGAATATTGTACCTGCATTCCTAGAAGTTTTTGCCGAGATGGAATACAACATTGCTTTGACTGGTCTGATGAATACCTCTGTACAAGATAAGCAGATGATGTGATGACCATAACCTTGCAGAAACTAAAAAAACAACAACCCACTAAGAACCGGGCTGTTGTGGAACTGCAGATAATTTTAAAGGGACCTCACAAAGGATGTTTCATTCAGTGTTGTTGCTCTTCACAGCATTTGCCCTGCTTGGTTTCAGGGGCCGTTTGTTTTGCTCTGCATTCACCTAGTTCTCACAGTGAAGCCATTCATCCATGACAGACAAGGGGATTTTGGTTTTCATTCAGTTTGTTGCAGAACCTGACACTGCTGTTTCCGGATCAGCGACTTGCTTAAATTCAGTCTTTATAATCTTCAAATTTTGCACAGGATGCTCACGTAACAATAAAGCACCTTATTTGTAAACCAGAGGTTATGAACTTTCACCTTATATCAGTTTCAGTTGTTTATGAGTTTATAAATATACAGAAGATCCACATCTGATAATTAAATGGCAGGCCAGGAGCCAAGTTAGCTAGAGAAAGACAGGGAAAGAAACCATATAATTATATAGAAACTTTGCCAAGTTTATGAATGCCTCCTCCCACATCCCTAAATATTTGAGATTCTCTTCAGAGCATTTTACTTTAAAACAGGTAGTCCTCAACTTAGAGCTCAGTTACTGTTCAAAGTTACAACAGTACTGAAAAAAGTGACCACCATATTTCACACTAACGACTGTTGTAGCATTGCCATGGTCACATGATAAAAATCCAGGTGCTTGGAAACTGGTTGATATTTATGACAGTTGCCATGCCCAGGGAGTCACGTGGTCAGCTTTTGCAAACTTCTAAGAAGCAAAGTCAATGGGAAGACCACATGCACTTAACTATCGTGTTGCTATAAGCTTTCATCCTCAAGGCTCCACCTGACTGCTGTTCTGTGTGTTGCTTTTTTTCATCTGCAAGCCAAACTTGCTAAACTTTGGCAGGGAGCCTATCTCTACACTGCAAGGGTCTCTGTTTGCACACCTCATTTAATGAAGAGAATAAACACACCCCTTCGTGTATTTGGATATGTGCTTGGCCTGGGACAGGAGAGTTTATAATGTGGAAAGGTCAAACTTAGTTGGCGAGCTCCAAATTTTGAAACCCAAAACTGCACAAGCAGTTGTATTTTTTCTCCCCAAAAGTACAAATGTATATTTTTGAACATCACAATTTACATAAACAGTTCAACCATAACACTTTTCATCAATTGTGTTTACTGTATTATATTTAAATCCTTGTGGTCAAGTCTTGCCGTTTCTTCAGATACTACATACAAAGAGGTTACATCATGCAAGAATTACTTGCATGAATTAAAGACGCCCAACAAAAATCAATACCCGGGGCAAAAATGAACCATAGCTAGTATCATTCCCAGCAGTTTCTCAGTGAATCCCCTTTATGTTTACCCAAACATGGTAAAGTGCTCATTTATTGTATGTATAGAAGTACAGCAAGTGTTTCATTTTCTTTACAGTGGCTTCAAGTTGATTTCTTTCCAGTCCATCAACTGCAAAAATAGAATGCACCATTTATTTTCCAAGAGAAACAAAGCTGAACATCAGCCAATTAGTTTAAAATGTTCACTTTATTCAATAAGAGTTTAACAGGTCCCATTCTGTCTGTGAAAAGCTAAAGAGTTCTGATTGAAGGTGGTGGTTTTTTTGCTCAGCTGCAGTTCTTCTTCTCTTCGGGAATTCTTCAATCATTTCCATATCTCTCTGTGGTAAAAGATTATCTGATGTCTCTCTTCTTTCTTTGTAGAACTGCAAGTTCTCATAATTTTCTCTTTGCTTTTCTCCTAACAATGATTCTGGAGATCCTTCTGCTCTAGGTCTTTTTCCATCTGCAAACAACAACAACAACAAAAACCCACTCATGAAGTGGCCACAACTGCATTTTTATGTTGTTATGTTTTGGCTAGCAGTATCAAAAAAAGAACATTAACTTATATAGATAAAGCATTTTGAAGGCTTCCAAATGTTTCAAAGGATTATTTTAATTCTTCCAGTCATTTTAAATGAAGCCTGAGGAAAGGAGGAATCGTATTTCATGAGGAGAGAGAAGTTTTTAAAAACCCCACTTCAAGTTAACTGTTACCATCTGTGCATGTACAACCTCTTTAGCTCACAGCTTCAGTGAGCAAAAATATACCTCAATTTTTTAAAAGTAGTTTTAGCTTGAAAACAACTGTCTTTATTCAATTACTTACAGAAACGTTGAGCTGCTAGTTTAGATTTTACACTTTCTTTGGAGTTAACTACTTCTAGGACTGCATGTTTCCACTGCAAGATAACCTGAAAAAGTTAATTTCAATATTGAGTATACTGATTTTTGTATGACAATCAACCTAAATGCAAAATATAATATTACTTAATTGTGTATAAATTATGATACTTAGGATGAACAAATGTCATTAATGTCAAAAACTAAGTGATAGTTAACTGAATTGAAAGAATATTATAATATCTGTAACAGCTATCCTTTTTACAGTCTTAAGCCAGTAATAATTCATTTAAAAATACATTTATTGTTAAATAATCATTATTTATTTATATTTCTAAACCTCCCTCAAAGTAGGACTCTATAATATATAATACTTGCCATATTAGCATAACTATATTGATAGAATGAATATCCAGTTATATATTTTATACTTTATTTTATGAATACTTCATAAATATATACTTTAATGCATTTAAAATAGAATATCAATAATCTATTATATAACTGTCATGCTGAAATAATATACTGTATAGTAGAAGATAGAACAACATGATTTACTTAGATAGATTTAATAACACGTTAAAGGACTGAGCTAGTTCTACATTAATATGTATATGTTTCTTCAAATGTTACTAATTTAATTAGTTTTGTATATTCTTTTTTACTATATAAGCAATGTTACATTTTGTTTGTACTTCATCCTATCTTCTTGCAGTTATATTTTATGAATAAAATATTTAAGAATTAAAAAAGAAAATATTTATTATTTATGCCTGACATTTTAAAACATTCAGACTCACAAGCTCATCTTTCGGATATTAAAAATGGATACTGATAATTTAGGAAGTACCTGATCTGCCCATCCTTCTGTTTTGCAGCTGCTATGATCAAATTCTTTCAAAGGAATCTTTGAATGGACTAGGTCTATGAGCATGTGGATTTGATCAATGACTTCTTTTGTGCCCTGGCAATAAAGAGAAACCAAACTAGATTGGCTATGTTCATGTCATAAAGTAATGTCTAATGGCTTGGCTTTGCAAATTGTTTAAATTTAGCCTTTTTGTTTATAAGCAATGCTTTATAGCTTAGTGCAATGAGGGGGCCACACTTATATTATTTATTTATTTTTACTGATTGAAAAAACGCCTAGCTCCAGATGATTCTGGGTGCAAATAAATTATATATATTTTCTGAGGTTTTCGCGGGTATTTGCATGTGGATCCTTGGTTATTCGGGTTTTCTCCTGCGTAAAATTGGAAGTATCTAGGCAACGTTTCGATGAAGTCTCATTCATCATCTTCAGGCTTGTGTCTTCGGCTTTGTGCTTCTCAGAGTAATGTGAGCTTGCAGCTGCTTCTTCCTTTTAACTGCTAGTGGGGGTGTGACTTGATTGGGTGGGGGCTTGGCTATGTTCTGATTGGCTGGGGGTGTGTTCTGTTCAGGTGGGATCCCTTGCACCGCCTACCCCACCATATACATCGGACAAACTAACAGAAGAATAAGTGCATGCATTGAAGAACACAAGAACTCAATCAAAAAAGAAGAACCAACCTCTTCCCTGGTCCAACACCTCAAAGCCACAGGACATGAGATTGACTTTAAAAATACCAGAACTATCGCCAAAACTGAACACTTCAACAACAGAATAATCAGAGAAGCAATAGAAATAGAAAAACGCCCGCACAGCATGAATAAACAAGATGATACCTCCCGCCTACCAGCCATTTGGAAACCCGCCCTCATGAACAAACGAGTAACGACTAACATGAAGAATGACACCAGACCCACACGCACGAGTGCCACACAAGATGCTACCACCACACTTCCACGTAGAAAGCAGACTCACACCCACACAGAAGATGAGACACGACCATGGACCAGAAGCCGTACTGCAGCTGTATCACTACCCGCTTCAAACCCCTCCGACCCATACATGAAGCGAACTGATGCCCACCATGAAGATGTGGCACGATCACGAACGCGAAGCCAAACAGCAGGATCACAGCTCACCAGCTCAAATCTCCCAGCAACTAAGACTAACCTGAGCACAACCAAGCCCCCACCTGAACAGAACACATCCCCAGCCAATCAGAACACAGCCAAGCCCCCACCCAATCAAGTCACACCCCCACTAGCAGTTAAAAGGAAGAAGCAGCTGCAAGCTCACATTACTCTGAGAAGCACAAAGCCGAAGACACAAACCTGAAGATGATGAATGAGACTTCATCGAAACGTTGCCTAGATACTTCCAATTTTACGCGGGAGAAAACCCGAATAACCAAGGATCTATCTATCTATCTATCTATCTATCTATCTATCTATCTATCTATATAAATATATATATAAATATATATATAAATATATATATATAAATATATATAAATATATATAATATGTTATTCAGCTTTGTTCGGGTATTTTCCCACATCATTATAGTTGTACTTTTAAAGTTGTAGCAACGTTTCGGCAGAATCTCATCTGCCATCATCAGGCTTCTGTATTGTGTTCGTCTGTGTCGAACATATGTCGAATATATATAGGAACTCAGTAAAACAAAATAAAATCACAAAATCATAGCAAGCAAAATCTTACAGGGGCTCTCATACTACTCTGTCCCAAGGCCTAGAACAGGAGTTCCCAAACTTGGCAATTTTAAGACTTGTGGACTTCAACTCCCAGAATTCTTCGGCCAGCATAGTTATGCTAGCTGAGGAATTTTGGGAGTTGAAGTCCACAAGTCTTAAAGTTGCCAAATTTGGAGACCTCTGGCCTAGAATAAGGATTTTACTACCTCATGGAGTATAATCAGGGTGGATTACACAGTCTCCAGATAATATCATTCCAGAGCCTGTGTGCCATGACTAAAGAGGCCCCAACAGAAGACACTGATTTACAGAAAGGACTCAAAGCACATTGACTCTTTCATATCTTATTAGCATGTTTCCTTGCAATGTTTAAAAAAATCATGGTTTAAGATTAATATGTGAACCCGCCCATTCTATAAAAAAACAAAGTCAATGACAAGTCTTATGACAAGACAGAAATATTGACCTTTTTATATGTGAGTGTGTATGGTGTGCATGTGTGTGTGTGTGTAAATATACATGTGCCTAAATCTAGATCAGAGGTGGTATTCAGCAGGTTCTGACCAGTTCTGGAGAACTGGTAGCGGAAAATTTGAGTAGTTTGGAGAACCAGCAAACATCACCTCTGACTGGCCCCGCCCCCATCTATTCTCTGCCTCCTGAGTCCCAGCTGATCGGCTGGGTCTTCTTTTGTTGCCCTGCACAGGAGAACAGAGCTGGGAAGCAGGTTAGTGGGGTGGGGAGGGAATGGGATTTTGCAGTATCCTTCCTTCAGGAGTGGTGAGGGAATGGGGATTTTACACGATCCTTCCCCTGCCATGCCCACCAAGCCATGCCATGCCCACCAAACCATACCCACAGAACCGGTAGTAAAAATTTTTGAATCCCACCACTGATTTAGATGTTAAACAAAGTAAACACTTCTTTTTACCCTGAGGCCAGTTCCAGAGAGATCCAAATACTTCAACTTCTTGAAAGGACGCAGATACCGAACTCCTTTATTTGTGATTCCTGGATTATCTATATAAAAAACAATATCACATTAAAATTAAACCTGTTATATATGCTAAAGGGCATACAAGAGATAAAGTAAGTCAAAGCTACTTAAATGTTTCTTAACTTGATACTTGTTAGAAATGCTAAACATTACACTACTTAAACTATTATTGTTACTTAACTGAAAGGGGTTCAGAAAGCTTCATTTTCTTGACCAAAGGGACTACCTTCTTGACTGCAGCCCCTCTTCTTAGAAATATTGTGGTTAAATTAGCCTAAATTTTGTTATATTTTAGGAAAGTCATAAAATCTAACTTTTCTAGAAAAGCTTGGAAGAGGATCTGGATGTTATTGTTCTGGGTGGCTTTAAGCTCTATGTAATATTGTTTTTGCTATTGAAATTATTATTTTGTTATACAGTCTTATTGTTTTAATATTCTTATTGTAAGAAAGGAATATAAATCACTCAGAGTCCTGTGGGATTAGAGAGCATATAAACCTGATACAAAAACAGAGAAATACCAATTTCAGGACAGACATATGCACTTTTTCTTTCCCACTACAAGTAGTCCTTGACTTACGACCACAATTGAGCCCAAAATTTATGTTGCTAATTGAGACATTTGTTAAGTGAACTTTGCTCCCTTTTTTTGTCCTTTCTTGCCACAGTTGTTAAGTGAATATTATAGTGGTTAAGTTAGTAACATGGTTGTTAAGTGAATCTGGCTTTCCCATTAACTTTGCTTGTCAGGTTACAAAAGGTGATTATATGACCCTGAGACTCTACGACCGTCATAAATATGAATTAGTTGTCAAGCTTCTGAATTTTGATCATATGACCATGGGGATGCTACAGCAATTGTAAGTGTGAAAAACAGTCATAAGTCACTTTTTTCATTGCCATTGTAACTTTGAATGGTCACTAACTGAACAGTTGTAAGCCAAGGATTACCTATATATGAATAAAGATAAGATATTTGCTATCAAATACTTCTGTTCCATAGAACTTCAGAAAACCAGGATATTTTACCATCTTGTTTGCTGTATTCAAACTAGCAACCATTGCTCAAGGGAGTTGGGAACATATAAGCTTAATACATTAAATTGAATTAAATTAGTAACAAATCATTTATTTAACTTGGCCACTGAAGTTTTTCAGCAATTTACAACAGAACATAAAGCCAAAATTTAAATTAAAAATAGTAAAAACCTAGAATTCAAACTCTGTTTAAAATATGCCTTTGTTTTCTTAAAGCAAACATAAACAATGAATTTAGCAGTGAATGCATTCTAAAGAAGCAGAACAGCTTAGAAGAAAGATCAACCACGAGTCATTTGCAAGATAACCTTGAGAAACCGTAAGCAAATCTCCTTAATTAACTAAGAGGATCAAATAGAAAGGGATATACACTCATATAAGCTGGACATATCCCAGTGAGACTATAAAGTGGCATTACTAGTCTTTTGCCCGGAAACAAATTGGCAGCCAGTATAATGATATTATCATTTGCATAATGGGATGTCTTTGACAAAGCCACATGCTGTATTTAAATTTCTGAACAAGACATAAAGACATTGCCATGTAGGGTATTTATATTAGTCAAGTTGGAGCTAGAAGAATCCGCAGGAAAAGGGTCAGAAAAAAAAAAAGATAGATCCAGAACCCACCCCCCCCACACTAAGTTTCTGCTTCTTTTGGAAGGGTGATATTTTGTTCAGTACACAGAGATCTTTCTTGTCTACATTCAGTTTCAATTCATTACATCTTCTCCAGAGTTAGATATTATATTATATTATGGTCCAACACCAGATTAGCTTTAACCAATCCATTACCTGATTTCAAATGAGCTATGCCAATTACTTGAAGGTGATATAAGGAAATAGGTTTATAAGTCATCACATGCAGATAATATCCAACATCAGATTATCTGATAATGTTCCTCAACAGTTAACATAAATATTGAAAACCATCAGTGATTGCTGTTATGAAACCAACTATTTCCAAACAGCACTATCTCAAAGTTTATCTGGAAGAGAACTGGCACAATTAAAGAAAATTGAGATTAAAAAACACACACACAAAGAACTTGAGTCTCCTGAGTAACATTCCAAAGTATTTGAATAATCTATTGAGTCTTGATGCTATTCATCTCAAAAATGAAGGATAACATTGCTGACTTTGTAGCAAATAATAGGAGCTTGTCTCTCAAAGTTCAGTTAAGGAAGGTACAGGCAGTCCTTGACTTACGACAATTGAGCCCAAATGTTCTGTTGTTAAGCAAGACAGCTGCTGAGTTTTGCACCATTTTATAACCTTTCCTGCCACCGTTAAGTGAATCCCCACAGTTGTTAAGTGAATTTGGTTTCCCTACTGACTTTGCTTGTTAGAAGATCGTAAAAAGTTATCAAGTGACCCAGGGACACTGCGACCGTCACAAATATGAATCATGGCCATGTGACCATGGAGACGCTGCAGTGGTCCTAAGTGTAAAAAATGGTCACGTCACTTTTTTCAGCGCCTTTGTAACTTCAAATGGTCACTAAACAAACGGTTGTAAGTTGAGGACTACCTGTACCTGCTCTCTAATCTTAATTTATACTTACAAGACAAATCCAATGCTGAGAGATTTTCGAGGCCTCTTTTCATCACTCGAACTCGTGCTGTCATTTTGCGAAGCCCAATATCTGATAAGCAGTTATCTTTCAGGAGAAGGTGAGTTAGACTGAAGTAAGAGGTAAAAATTGCAGTTTTTACAGAAACAATTGTTAATTGTTAAAGAGTATTTCCTGAAAAGTATCAATTATTATTTCAGGTTTCCTCTCTCATTTTAAGACTGGCATGAACTCTTTATCTAATCACACTTATCATATATTAATAATGTTCAGGAAAAAAAACATTGATTCAAGAAACATATTCTAGTACCTTAAAGTTTGTCTCAAAAGTGTATATACCGTATTTGCCGGCGTATAAGACGACTTTTTGCCCTGAAAAAGATGCCTCCAATTGGGGGGGTCGCCTTATATGCCGGGTCGCCTTATACGCCGGCAAATAGTAATTGGGAAGCACTGCGGCTGCTCAGCGGCTGAGGCACTTTGCGCATCGTGAAAGCGAATCCCGTGAAGCCGAGTTGTAGCCAGCCTTCTCCCAGCTCCCAAGGAAACGAGGCTCGCACCGCCCAAGCTCCGCTGAGGTATCCGGCTGCGGCTGTCAGGAGTTGTTACCGCTGGCTGGCGGCTCATGCGGCTCCAGTCCCGTTGCCTCGGGAAGGAAAGGCAAAACCAGGAGCCGCTGCTGCCATTGCAAAGCGCCGCCGCGCTCTTCCTTTTGCCTTTCCTTCCCGAGGCAACGCAGGACTGGAGCCGCGCGGAGCCGCGCCAGCGGTAACAACTCCTGACAGCCCCAGCCGGATACCTCAGCGGAGCCCGGGCGTGCGAGCCTCGTTCCTTGGGAGCTGGGAGAAGGCTGGCTGCTCCTTTCAGCTTCACGGGATTCGCTTCCACGGTAGACAAAAGTGCCTCAAAAAAAAAAAAAAGTGCAAAAGTGGAAGGCGTGCGGAAGAGGGGCGAGTATATAACAAACTATATTTTGAGTGGAAATGTTGGGGGGGTCGTCTTATACACCGGGTCGTCTTATACGCCGGCATATACGGTAAATAATAAACCTCGTTAATTTATTAATCTAACCCAATTTGTTGTATATGTCTGCAATTGCAAATTTGAACAAACTGCAAAGAATTGTAAATTAAATAGGTATGACACTATTCATCTAGATTTATGACTTAATTGTTTAAACAAGGCTGTAAAAAGGCATTTAAAAGAAATAGGTCTTTTTGTATTACATGGATTATAGTTCAAGTATGACATTAGCATGAAAAAGTCCCTTTCTTTCTTTGAAATATTTAAGCAGTCATATCCTTTTCAGACTTTCTGCTTCAAAAGCTGTCCTCAGTCCACGTGCTATACACATGCATGTGCATGTCCAGACAACATTGCTACATGGACTATTAGTGAAGAAGCTGGTGAACATGTCTACGGAAACAGCTGTTGTCTGAACTATAGACCGGATTTAGAGACAGCACTAAATCATGTTTTGGTTAATCTGGTAAGTGGAGCAACCTGTCACTGCTGAATTGATACAATATCCAAAATCATAAATCAAACAGGTTTCATTATAGCTCATACACACACACACACACACACACAATTTTTTCCTGATTTTTCTCCTTAATCTATAATTGTAAAACCAGAAAAATTTAAGAGCTTCCTTCTATGAAAGATAGTGTCTATGGAAATTTTCAATCAACCAGTTAGAATTAAAGAAGCTTCTTGGATGAGAAGCAAAACATTATTATTATTATTATTTTGGGGGGGAGGGAATCAAGAAAATGTAGTTGCCTTTTGGAAAAAGCACCTTTGGTTCTTCCTTCTACATTTTTTCTGCCATGAAATGCATCCTTGTGAAGGAAGAAAGCCCCTTACTTATAATTACCTGTATAGAGAGAGCCAAGGTAATGTACAGTAGGCCTCGACTTACGACCACAAATGAGCCCAACATTTCTGTGGCTAAGCAAGAAGTTGTTAAGAGAGAGTTTTGTTCCATTTTATTTTTCTTACCACACTTGCTAACTGAATCACTGCAGTTGTTAAGCTAATCACACGGTTGTTCAATGAATCTGGCCTCCACAATGACTTTGTTTTTCAGAAGGTTGCAAAAAGGGGTTGCCTGACTTTGGACATTGCAACTGTCATAAATATGAACCAGTTGCCAAGCATCCAAATGTTGAGCATGTAACCATAGGGATGCTGCAACGGTCATTAAGTGCGAAAAACAGTCATAAGTCACTCGTTTCTGTGGTGCTGTAACTTTGAACGGTCACTAAATGAATGGTTGTAAGTCAAGGACTACCTGTAATTGGTAAGGTGTAGGATGTCACCAGAAAGATCCAGTATCAAATCTAGCATGATCCTTAGAAAGTCTTTGGGCCAGTGACTCTGTCTCTCTCTTAGCCCAATCTATTTTACAGGGTTGTTGCTTTGACGGAAAAAAAGAGGAGAAAGGAGGGTTATGCATGCCACTTTAAATTCCTGAATGGAAGTTGGGATATAAGTGTAACAAATAAATAAATAGTAGAATTTAGCATGTACTTTCAGCTAGCACATAGCACATCAACCATTCGAATAAAATTTTTCCAACAAGTGAAATATGTAATAATTTATTCCATTTGTAAGATAAATGTATTTCAGGCTTGTTATAATTAAAACTGGAACTGATTTCAGTTGCCATAGTTCTCTGAGCAATAAACAAACAAATGAGAATGCTAATTTCTCTCACAATTATTATTACTGTACCTGGACAGACTTTCATTGGTGACATGCTCTAGCAGCTCATGGCCATCCCCAAGTTTACAACAAGACAAATCCAAATATGTCAGACCTCGGAAAGATTTAATTTCTTCAAGTTTTTCAGAGATAATTAGAGAACTGTAAAGAATAAAAAAAAAAAAGTAAGCTCCTACAACTTAGTACTGTCTTGGGCACTGTCTTCTATTGCTGAAAAATTAATATTACTAATCATCTTTACAAACAAGATTATTTTCTTACAATATTTTGTTTGTTTTGGAAAGTAGCTTGGGTCCCATATATTTTGGAAAAAGCAACCACAGATTTTGTTAAATGCCCAGCCTAAGCCACTTTTATTTATGCTCAATTCCATTTCAATATAGCATTGAAAAGAAGTAATGGAGAAATGTGCTAGTAAAATCATACAATAGTCAGGATCTCAGAAGTAATCTGTCGAACTCCCTGCTTGTGCATGTTCTATTAAAGCAAGGATTATGCTTATTGTCTAAAGCACAACTACAATAAAACCAATTTTCTTTCATTTACAATTTACAAAGCATCTCAACAAATAATCAAAATATAGTCAAGTGCAAAACTGCAAGGAGTAAGCCTTAAGTCACTTTCTTTAGATTCTCAATACAGTTTATTTTCAGATAACTGTTTGAGAAGGTTGCAAGTATTCCTGTACATTCAAAATCTACAGTAATACTATAGAAAATAGGTATTTTATTTGGGGTGGGTGGGGGTGGGGAGGGAATACTTCAACTTCTATAAATCTCAATGAGCATGAAGTCTTAACACATTTGTGGGGTAAATTAACTTAAAGAAGTTTACCCTGTATCTTTTGTAGTTATTTATACATTCACAACATTATTTCTCATACAAAACAGCTACAACAGTACAAATTAAAAATCCTATCATGATAAACTAATAAGATTAGCTTATAAATATTAAGCCAGAAAGATTAAATTCAGATTTAATATCCTTCAACTGAAAATGAAGCGATATTTCAGTTTCCAGTATATAACAGTTCAAAAAATAAAGTAGGCAGTTCAATCTATTTGCACTGATCTATTTGCTTAATTTCAAAGAGCACTCCAATTTTACACTTTCTTGAAAATCTATCTATATATATATATATAAATAACAACTACAATGACGTAAAATACCGAACCAAGCGAACACCATACATGTAAGTACCATGAAAACTTAAGAAAACATATATATATATATATATATATATATATATATATATATATATATATATATATATTACTAAATATATATTATCTTACGAACATACTACTATTTAGCAAACTGTTTGTGCTTACCCATTTCTCAAGCATAGCTTCTGAAGCACTAAGCATCCATAAGCATTAGTGAATGTCTGCAAAGCACAGAGCCCTGTTTTTGATTCCATGAATTTCTGCCTAGCATCTGCAGCATAGAAAAGCTTTTCTGCTATCTGTTCTGGAAAGTCATTCAGTGAATCAACATGATTAATATTGTCAGCAATATAGCTCAGGACTAGGCTGAAAAGAGACTTGGAGGAATAACGAAGACTTCCCTCCTTTGTGTAAGTGAAGATAAAATTATCTGTCCTTCCATTGTCATTTTCCTTGTTGACACAAAGCTCAACAGAGAATTCTTTGGAGAACAATCTTGAAGGCCTTGAATTTGGAGTATAATTGACTCCTCTTCCTGAATCTTGATTTATCATAAAGAGCTGACCATTCTCTCGAACATATACAGGTTCTCCTTCTGGACCATTTTCGGCATCAAGATAGCATGACATTCTGCTTTCAGATTTCTGGAAGAAAAAGTCAAAATGAACAAGGTAAAGCATTAAAGAAGCGGAATAAATTTCCAAATTTATTCCACTTTTGGCTTTTTTCACTCATACAGAGTATTTTTATACATAAATATTTTAATATTAAACACCTAAGCTGAAGGAGTTTCCCAAAAGCAGAGATGATTGTATGTCTTTATGTCCTTGCAGGAGAAAAAAAAATCCATATAACAGCTATCCTTATTTTAAAATTCATAATCTAAAGCAGTACGTATTTCTCAACACTGCAACTTTAAGTTGAGTGGACTTCAATTCCCAGAATTCCACAGCCAGCTTGCTCGTTTGCTTGCTGTCTGTGGAATTATGGGAGTTGAAGTCCACACATCTTTAAAAGTTGCCAAGGTTGAGAAACACTAGTCTGTAAGGCAAGATTAATCCAATCCAGGAAATTTAAAAAGAAAAAAAGAATATACCTGCCGTCCGGAGGAACTTCTGAAGACGGCTACAGCGTATTCGTATGACTATAAAGGAGCAGTCAAACTTCATCCACTGCCAGTATTTTAGCAAATCCTTTCAATTTACATGCAATATAGCCAGGGTTTGTTTCTGTTTCTGCAGGGGAACATTGGAAACAACCAGCAGCCTCCCCAAAGCCACTCTGAGGTGCGCAGTTGGGGAATCCACCCCCAATCCGTCGCCTCCCAACGCGGGAGGTTTCTGTGAATCCACCTCAGAAAATACAAACATGTAAAATCACTTGCCCCCACTTTAGACCGCGAGATTAGCGATTGAGGAAAAAAAAAAAGCAACGCGCATGCGTGCGTGGCCGGAGACCCTAGAGATAAAAATGTAAAGCCGTTTCCCGAGAACGAGAGTGGTTGAAGGCCTTTGAAAGTTCACGTCCAATGTTTTGAAGGACACCACATCGCCATACCCTTGCCTAATTTACCTAGCTCTTTGGGTTCATGCACAATATAATTGAAATATTCACTGCTCGTGAATTGGTTTCCAGCACGTTGCAAAAGAGTTGGACTATGCAGAGAATTGGAGTAGACAGAAGTCTAGTACACTTGCGGACTTCAACTCCCAGAATTCTCCAGCCAGCACGGTTGGCGTGGGAATTCTGGGAGTTGAAGTCCACAAATCCCGGGATTAGATGATCCCTTGCCGTCCATGCCCTGAACTACAAATTATCTAATCCAGATTTTAGGACGCCACTTCCGTGCTTCCAAGCGAGGTGCTGCTAGGCAACTGAGGCGCTCGGCCGGTAGGAGGGAAAAGAAGGGACGCTTTGAGGCGGCCGTTTGCGAGGCTTTGAGCAGGGATGAAGTTTACAGATTGTTGCCTCAGCTCCGAGGGAGCTGAGGTTATTTTAGCAACATCCAGTGATGAAATGTACCCGGCGGAAAACATCATTGACGGGTGAGCCTTGAGCCGTCGGGGTCGTGTTGAGTGTTGAAGGGATTCACTCGGGACCTCGGGAGACTCTCCTTTTCCATCCTGACGACTTTTAAGATGAGTGGACTTCGACTCCCCAAATTGGGGAGTTGAGTGGAAAGTGGAGAAACACTTTTTTTTTTTAAACGTTGCGCATGTTAAAGTCATCTTGCCAAGGTAGAAAAAAAACACTGCCTGTGGAAAGGTGGAAGATGGAGAAACGCTATTTGTGGGAAAGTGGAAGGTGGAAAAAACACTGCCTGTGGAAAAACAAGGTGGAAAAACACTGGCTTCAGAAAAGGCCAAGACTCAAGAATTGGGACAAGAATTCAAGATTTGAAAAATCTGGTTGTTACATTATATGTACAGTATTAACCGTTTATTTATTTGTTAAATTTATTTGCTGTCTATTCCTTGGGGCTACCTGAAGCAGCTTGCAATAATATAGCTTACCTTTTCCCCAGAAAGCTCAAAGGAAAGTATATTTTTCTGTTTCTCGGGTTATCCCCACAGCAATATTTTGAAATAGGCTAGGCTAAGAAATAAGAGTAGGTTCAGCCATATGATTGAATATTGTGCTAAACTGTGGATTGCTTAACTATGTTGAAACCATAGTTTCATACATAGCCTATGATGAATAATTGTATTTTATTCTCTCCTGATAGGCGATCTGAAACTTTTTGGACCACAACAGGGATGTTTCCTCAGGAATTTATTATTTCCTTTCATAAATGTGTGACCATTAGCAAACTGACAATTCAGTGTTACTTAGGTAAGTTATAATACGTATATGTTTTCAACTGATGTATCTTTTCTGCAATTTTATATACTTATTTTAATGTACTGTTCCATAATATAGTTGTATACTACTTCATATAATGAAAAATAGTCATGCATTTATACTTGGGAATACTGTATAGACATTTTCACTGTAGAAGAATTGGGCCATGGCTCATAATAATTTTTACATATTATATTTATAAGAAAGTATTGGTTATTATTAATATGAGTTGCACAGGCAATTCTCTTTATAATTATAATTCTCTTTATAATTATAATTCATTGTGGATGTGTTTGCTTGTGTTTTTTCCTGAATAATTTATTTTTTGATACATCTGTAACTAAACACATCGTTGAATGTAAAATGAGATATTAGAAGTTTCCCATATTTGTATCCTAGGATGGATACCTTTAATTTCTGATTACCGTAATATGAAACCATCCTGTAATAGGGTTTTTACAATAAGATTTGTGCTTGGTGACACAAACATGCTAATATCATTAAATCAAGTTACAGGTAGTCTTTGACTTATAATCACAATTGAACCCCAAATTTCTGTTGCTAAATGAGAAATTTGTAAAGTGAGTTTTACCCAATTTTATGACCTTTGTATGATTCTGTAAGTCTGTGCAGCTATGTGGGAGATAAGAAATGTGTGTGATTTTCTTTTGATTGTGTGATCCCTAGAACCCATTTGATTGCATGTTTCCGAAAATTGTGGCCTAGTTTCTCATTGTTTTGGGAGAAAAAATGCCTAAAATTGCTCTATGCCCTAAAATAAGGTGAACACAATTAAAGAAAGGATAAGCCATTTCCAAATCCAAATTATCATGGTCCCAATATTTTATAGTATTGTCCTCTTTATATATCTCAATCCTCCATCCGCAAAAGGTGACCATAACAAATTATTTTTGTACATGGAGTATATTGATCACACATTTCTCACACTCCTCACATTTGACGTAGCCTAGCTTTCTATTGTATTTTAATGGTTCTGTATCTGATAATTTTCTTTGATGAATTGTAAAAATGCAATAAGTCTTACTAGTGCCCTTGTGTTAAAGCTAAGAATTATTTTATTAATAATTTTGAAATATTAAGGTGGAACTAGTATTCTTACAATTAATAAGATTTTAAAAAATATTTTCTTTAGTGAAGAGGTTACGCATTGAAAAAAGTATATCTAAAGATCCGGTTGATTTTGAAAAATGCACTGAAAAAGGTAATTATACTTAATATTGTTATGATTCAGTGAATGCTCATAATCTACTGAATTTTATCAAGACTGAGGGCTATGGTTATTATAAATAAATTCTGTTGATCTCATTTTTTGTATAACATTAGACTAATAATATACAATTAAAAGTTCAAAGGAGGTATTGTAATTTTTTTTAATTCCAGTATTTGTAATCTGCAGAAACAAAGGCTATTTCAATATATTTTACAAGTTGAGTTGTTGCACCTAGCAAACAGCAGTTGATTCTTTGTAATGCATTATCCAATTATTAATTTCAGGTATGCTCTGAATTGAACCTGACCTTTTCTGTGACATGTGATTGTAGGTAAAAATCAGTCCTCGAATTCTTCTCCACCTTGTTGGGGAAAAATAGTCCGCAACAGTGGGTGATACTTTAAACTCTATTTCTCTTTTTCATGATATATATCATTATGAAATAGATAGATAGATAGATAGATAGATAGATGGATAGATAGACAGACAGACAGACAGACAGACAGACAGATATAGACAGACAAATACAGTATTAGAATAATATACCAATAAGGGCTATATGGTATCTCTACCTCTGAGGTTTTTAAGTGGAGGCTGCACAGCCTTCTCTCAGAAATGATTTAATTGCTGTTCCTGCACATTGCAGAGAGTTGAACTAGATGATTCTTGTGGTCCCTTCCAACTCTATAGTTATATGACTATGATTCTGAGAAACATACATACACCAAGATATGAATGTTGACTTACTTCTTCACTGGCTGACAGTTAGTGCTTAGAAATTAAAAAATGAGTTAACCAACTTAAACCAACAAACCCACAAGGTAATGATTTCTTAATGGCAAAATGAAATATGTAACAACTTAGAATGGTGAATCCCAGTTTCAACCACCCACTTTTTTTCACTGATTGCTCTAGACTACAATGATTTCAAAAGACTGGGGTACAGCAGTAATAGTCCTTTTTATAAAAAGAAAGAATGGCACCCTAATAATCTACTAAGCATTATTAGCAATATTTATGCCAAATATTTAAATACAAAAAATAGTGGATTGAATGGAAATAGAACAAGTGCAGAGAAATAGGCTGATGTTAGACCCAACGTCCCTTGATCTTGCCTTTATTTTACAATACCTGGTAGAAAAGTCTATGGCTAAAGTAGGATTTGCCCATATGCTGCTTCTGTTGATTTTAAGTTTGCCTTCTACTTGATTTCTGGGCCTTAGAAAGCAGATAAGCTCATCAATTCCATTATTGATAGATGTCTATTATTAGTGCTGCTTGAGCTTCATGAAAAAGCTTGTCTAAAAATCTAATTTACTTCACAAAATTACACAACTAAAGCAATTACCTTGGTTTGGGAAGATAGATAGGATTGTATATTGGCATCACTATTATTTACTTTTTCATAAACTCTGACCATCTATCTGAATATCCTTACTCCCCCCACAGCAGTAGCTCATATGTTTCAATAAGCCAGATATGTAGTTTTATCTCAGACTTTCATTGGACTAAAACATACCCTAAGATCATCAACTATGTACTGTAGGGACTGTGTAAATGCAAAAATATTGATATCGGCTAAACAAGTTAGAATCCAGAAGTAGCAATTTAAATGGCCATCAAATCAAATATGTCAAGGTTTTTAAATATATTGGAAAAGGTTTTTGTTCTCCAATAGGAGATGTGGATTATGTCGTCTAGAACAGGGGTCCCCAACCGCTGGTCCGCGGACCGTGACCGGGCCGCGGAACAAGCCTTACCGGGCCGCTGGTTGCTGGGTGCCGCCATCTTTTTTGGTAAAAAGCAATTTTTCACAAAAAGATGGCGGCGCTAGCGCGGTGAGCTTTTCCGGTAGAAAGCCATTTCTACCCGAAAAAGCTCACCAGAAGCGCTGGCGCCGCCATTTTTGATGAAAATCACTTCGTGACGCCACCGGAAGTGATTTTCGCAAAAAGATGGCGGCGCCAGCTGACGCCGGAACCGGGCGCTGGCGCCCAGCTGACGCCGGAACCGGGCTGCGGCGTCAAAGGTTGGGGATCCCTGGTCTAGAAAACTCAAAAATCAGCTTTGGCAATTGGAACATATTTTGATGAAGGGATGCCTGCTGCCTTAAAGCTATTTTCTGCCAATGGCTGCTTCTAGCTTTTGAATAGCATGTAGCTTAGGCCTTATGATAATAACTCAAAATTAGAAACCTGTACATTCAAAATTTCATATTTCATACTGTATCCCATATCCTGTTTTAGTGTTCATCTACTTTGGGGGTTGGAGTTAATTCAGATAATATCTAAGATATGAATCATTTTCTTTTCTTCTTGGTTAACATGAATATTTTTACCCACTGGCTTAACTCCACTAACATTAGAAGATAATTTTAATACTAGACGGAGGAGATGTCAGAAAAAAATTCCCTGCTTTGTATGAATTCTCTCTGGGGCACAAGCAGGCTAACAGTATTGATGCAACAAGTTCTGGACAATTAGATCAGTCCAATTTGCCCAATGTTGTATTTTTAAGTAAACAGTCTCCCTTTTCAGCCCTGCAATGCACTAAATTGGAAACCCTTTAATACTAGATTACTTTAATGCCTTGCCATCAGCTGTTAGATATAAGAAAATTTCCTGCAGGGGTCAGTCACATGGACAGGAGGTATTAGGAATCCACTGCCCATTATACTGGAGGTTTTACAGAGATCTGTTAGCCTGCTTTATTTATCTTCAGATAGTAAGATATCCTGAACAAATGGTGGTGCACTGGTTAGAATGCAGTATTGCAGACTACTTGTGCTGACTGCCGGCTGACTGCAATTTGGCAGTTCAAATCTCTCAGGCTCAAGGTTGACTCAGCCCCTTCCATCCTTCCGAAGTGGGTAAAATGAGGACCCAAATTGTTGGGGGCAATATGCTGATTCTGTAAACAGCTTAGAGAGGGCTGTGAAATGGTATATAAGTCTAAGTGCTATTGCTATTGCTATCTCTTATATACCAGCATTCTTTTATTTGGCCAATGAGATTCCATCTCTCCGTATTGCTAAGTTTTGCTATATAGTATTACTTCTAATATAGGGGTACAGTGGCCTAGCAGTTAAAATGCTGGACTTTTTGATGGAAAGTTGGCAGTTCGAGACCCATGTACCAGATGACAGCTCCCATTCTTGCCCCAGTTCCTGCCAACTAGCAGTTTAAAAGCATGCAAATGCAATAGATAAGTAGGTACCACTTTGGTAGGAAGGTAACAATGTTCCATGTGCCTCAGCGTATAGTCATCCACATGACAATGGAATTGTTTTTAGACAATGCTGGCTTCTTGGCTAGAAAATGGAGATGAGTACCACCTCGTAGTGTCAGGCACGACTGGGCAGAGGAAACCTTTACCTTTATTATTTCTAACATCTCAAATGATTGTTACTTGCTGACTAAAATAAAAACATTGATTAATAATTGAATAAATGATTCTGTAGTTGTGTATATGCCACATATGCAGCTGTTTTAATTTAAAATTGAGGTATTACCAAGACTAACTCAAGAATTGCAGTTCTTGCGATTATTTTAGTTTTAGGGTTAAAGTTTTAGTTTTAAATAATATTTTGAACTTGGTAATATTAATATTAAACTCTGATGAGATTTAGGATAAGAGTTTTAATACTGCTAATACATAGCCCAATATTTTATATTTATATATATAAATATCAATTTTGTTTTGTAATTCTTTTCTTTGACTGCTTTTGTTTTATGTTGATCATGATCGAACTGAAGACTAACATCAAGATATGGGTAAATTGTTAGAGATAGGATTAGTTGACTTCTGAATTTTTTAACTGGCTTAAGTATTAGTTCTGGTAAACATGTAAGATATATATTTTATATTTATATTTTAATTATTTTTATAGTTAAATTATATGATTTTTGTTTTCAGAGCTGCAATGTAAAGATGGGGAGCTACAATCAGAAGATTTTTCTGTAAGTATTTTTCATTTAGTATTAACACAATATAAAATATAATCAGTTTTTAACCTGAGTAAACGATTGCATTTTTTTAAAAAAAATAGAAGTTTGAAAATATTTATTAGATTTACAATGTAATCTGAAGAAGAGTTTCAGAAAAATCTGAAGAATATTTTTATGTTTACACTATTATATAAGCCCATTATTCAATTGGCAGCATTAAGCAACCCTGGATAATCCCAAACATGGTTAAATATGATTACTTCTTAGATGGGAGAATTCCAAGAATTACAAGGACCACTATACTCTGGTCAGGTAACTTAAAACTGAACAAATGGAGAGAATAGCAAACCACTCTTCATATTGCTGGAAATGAAATTACATCTTCCTGTTTTTACCAGAAGTTGAATGCAACAAGGGATTTTTAAAAATTATTATTATGGCATGATCTGTATGAAAAACTAAAATACACAAATAGCAGCCAATCCCACATATCTGAAATTACTGAGTTAATGCTAGCAAATATTGAGAAATATTTTTAAAAGCTTGCTAACATTAATTAGTTACTTATTTACATGATGCTCATGTAAGCATATTTACTGAGAAGCAAGTTCCACTGTGCTAATGGAACTGTCCGTTCCATGTTTTTTTTTCTTTTTAATATTGTAGGCTCTATACTGTATTATGTATAGAACTGTTAAGATGATTCATGAATGTTGACATTTTAGCATATTGGATGTTATTGTAATTTTAGTTTTGTGTGTAAATAGGGAACTGTAGTTGTAATTACATACAAATATTTAACTTCAAGATATGTAGTTATTCATTCTCCAAGGTTGACCATTTTCTACAGATAAATGTCAAGCAAAATGGTAATAATGTACGGACATTCTGTTCCTAACAAACTTTTAAAGTATCCAAAACATCTGGCAGCAAATCATGGCTGGGGAATCAGAATATAATAATATTTTATAAAGTCACAATAATGCAGTACTTCATATATTCCATTTCAGCTTTTTACAGCAAATGTTTAAATGCACTGAATATGTTTATTTGCTTACACTGAAACTTTCCTATGGGAGTTAATGGTGTTTTAAAATGCTGTATTTCATTACATCATACCTATAGTTTATTGCTGTTAATTTTTTTTCTCTTTGATAGTTTCCTGAGATCCAAGCAACATATCTTCGAATCATCATTTTATCTGCTTCTGATGCTTTTGTATCAGTTCATAGGGTGATAGCAGAAGGATTGTCGCATGAAAGTTAAATGCAATATTCAGATTATAACATATTAAACATTAAACCTTTTTAAAAATGTAGCGGGCATTAATGACTAAGTATACTAACTGCAGTTGGTATTTAATCTTTTCAACTGAAATTGTAAAAAAAAATTCAACAATGAACATTATTTAAACTGATAATTATTTATATGATGATGTACAGTATATTATAGCTGAAATAAAGTAATACACAAGAATGTTCATTCCTCAAACCCTCTGTTATGTTGTCCAATATATTCAGTGCATCTGAATTTATAAGAAATAGAGTTAATTTAGTCTGAAGCAATCTTTCCTTTTAGACCACCAGGTTCCACTCCACCATTTTATCTGTATTATAAGATGATACAATATTTAAAGAAAACAAGTTCAAGCTGGACAAAGATTTTTGGACCAAGTTTAATATTGCATCTTGTTTCTATAAATATTTTCCATATCAGGTCATAGTTCTCTATGTTTTAAACTATGACTATCATAAACAAATATTAATAGAAACAAAAGTAAGAAAATTATTACAGCTATTCCATTCAGAAAGTTCTTCTTTGCAGACACATTTAAAACTGGATGTGATTGTGCTTCTGTCCTTAAGTGGTTTGAGTTCAAAGGATCCAATGCATCTGCCCATGCTAGGAGTTCCATGAGAACAATCATGCATGTTTGTCTGTTCCAAATGTCAGTTGGTTCTGCACCAATGTTCTCCAGAAATTTGATTCTGTACAAAGACTGCTTCTGTTCAGATCCACAGACTAACAATTCCAAATACAGCTCTTATAGAAGAAATATAATTGAGAAATTACACTGTTGCACTGCTCTGTTTGACTATCTTAGGCAGGGGTGTCAAACTCGCAGCCCATGGGCCAGACGTGTCACATGCTGGCCACACCTACTCTCGGTTTAGCGAAGGGGAAAATGTCACATTATGTCACATGATGATGACGTAACAATGTGAATTTGACACCCCTGATCTAGGGGCTGTTATATATAAAGCAACCCATCATGTTATCAATTGAATGGCTTCATTAAAAAATTCACCACAAAGATATATTTCAAATTTATAAAGCAGTTTGTGTATCTACCACTGGCAATTACAAGAATGAAGATTAGCATTGGCAGATAATCCAGGGTAAATAGAATAAATAGATCTTATGTTATTTTTTAATTGAGAGTTCATGACTGCTGAATAATGATGTAAGGTTTTCACCATTATCTTTTCAAATAAATACAGCCCTTTGTAAATAAAAATATGTTTTAAAAATGTAATCAGGCAATGGAGTGTAAGTGCTGCTCAGAAACAGGTTGCTTTGAGGTGTTCTTTTACATGTAAAGTTGTTCCAAAAATTCACGTACTTCTTGCGGGCAATAATTCCAAGGTCCTGGTTTACCCTGTAAAAGGAAAAAAAAATCCAGTGATAATTTCTAAGGACAGTAATATAAAGTGTAGTCAAGGGATATAAAGTAATATAAAGAGATTAATAATTATAAAATAAATAGATTAAAAGATTAAGTTTTTCATGAAAGCATATGGTGTAAGAATATGAGCATGTGGCAGTAATAATAGGATATTTCAGAATTGGATAGACAAGATTACATTTTCACATTGAATTAGATGCCACTATTTTCTTTCAGTTATGACAAATTATCAGCAAAACATAAGATGTTACATGAAAATATGAATATGAATAATAATAATAATAATAATAATAATAATAATAATAATAATAATAATAATAAATAATAATAATAATACATATTTAAAACAGTTTACCTGTTTTAGAAAAAAAAACTCTAGGTAGCAGTCTCCCCGAAGCTAACTTGACTCTCCCACAAGGTTTCAAATACATGTTTAGCTTTGCAAACTTGCACTTCACATAAATATGTAATAACTTTTCTTTTTTTACCTTATACACAACTTTTCCCTTTTGAAGCACATACAGTCTCTCTGGCAGAGCTGCATATTTGTTAGTGCTCAGGTTTTCCATTGTGTCTACCACCACTGGACATAAGGGTAGCTGTTTTAGGAGCATCTGTGCAGCCATTATACGATCTTGAAGGGTTTGGTGACTTTTAATAACAATATTGTTCTTAAAGGCCCATCCATCTAAAATAAAGAATACTTCATCTAAATCCATCTAAAACAAAGGATAATTCTAAAACAAATTAGTCTATTGATACTGGATATATTCATCCTTACATTTAGTAATAGAAGCGGGCTATGTAAGAGCCCAGAGTTTCTTGGTTTTTGTACTGTAACAATTCCGCTTGTATTCCTGTTTTTCTTCCAGAAGTACAAAACCATGATGAAACCAGTCTCATGGGCTATTATGCCTAAATGACTCTACAATTGTCTTATCATCTTCCAGAGTCTGCTGGCTGATAAATACACAGTGAAAGTATGGCTTTGATACTATTAATTTTATTAAATTTTTGCTTCTATTCATGCAGATAAAATGTCAAAGAAAGCAGTGAGGGTGCAGCCTCTTAGCTGTTGGGTTTCAACAGCAATCTTTATTAAATTACACTTGACTTAGACAATCAAATATTGATATTTTTGGAGATTATACTTACAGCATTAGATATACTATAATTGTTTCCAAGTTAAATTAGCTTCTTCTGTCATGTAATGTTAAATCTGCTCCATTAAGCTCTATAATTTATATTTAAGAAGAAATGCATCCAGGTTGGTAACCTAGAATACAATCCTTTACAATCTACTGACTAGATTTTCAGCACGTTTGCCTTACCTGAGGCATGAGCTTCTTCAATGTAGATTACAAGAAAGTCTGCTGCAGATTTGAAATCTTCAACAAGTTTATTAAACTCGCCGAATCTAATTATGAATGAAGGTCAGGTACAACTTCCAAATGTTAGGACCAAAGGCCTGTTACCTGCAAGAAAACACAGATCAGTCTTGAGGGGTAAAGATGAGAATAAGAATTGTTATAGTTCTCATATTTATTCGGGATTATTTACAATTAAAATGCTACATGTACAGTAATGTTAAGAATTTGGTCACATTCTTGTGTATATGAGACACCTAACATGGCTGCTTAATATAACATTTGAGAGATTTGAAAGGGCAATATGCTTTAATAGACTTTTATTGGTGCCATTTCGAACAAGTTCCCAATCTAGCTGGGGAATTCTGGGACTTAAAATCCACACATCTTAAAGGTGCTGAGGTTGAGAAATATTGGTCTAGAACAGTGGTGGTATGTTACCGGTTAGGATTGGTTGGGCCAAATCGGTAGTAACAAAAGCCCACGATCAGCTAAGAGGAGGGAAAAATATCCTCCAATCAGCTGAGAGGAAAAAGAAGAGAAAAGCGCAGGATCGGCCTTCCCATCCGTCCCTACACTTTTCTTATGCTCTCAGCTGGTTGCCACTGCAGGTCTCAGCTGGTGTGGGGAAAGCTGCACGCCGGCGTTAGTCAAAGCATGCCCAACAAGCTACACTCACCGAACCGGTGGTAATACAGTTTGAATTCCACCCCTGGTCTAGAAGTCTTCGTGTATTCATTCCAGCACAGGAAACCTTTATTAAGACCCTGCTACTGTCACATTAATTATTTTGCCAAGAATATTTTATGAGGGTACAATTCTAATTCTCAATAAGCATTATGGGATAAAGAACAACATATTTTGTTTTTCATAATCAGCATCTGCACATTGTATAAAAATATTGCCTGGATTCAGCAGGAATGTTGCATGTATTCAGCAGCATGTATTTCATTTTAAAATGTCCCTTTTCCATTTTTTCTAAACCCAACAATACTCACAAGCAGAGCAAAGATTTAGAACCTTATTGGCATCACCAATAAAAATCCTCTAATTAAAATGATCTTTTCAACATTGCCTCTGTTTGAAGAAACTTTATGATATGGTTAGCTATTTTTGTTTTTTAACATGTTTGTACTTGCGATAGAATTTTATATTATAATGTTCTGATTTTTATTTGAGTATCTATACAATCTCTCTTGATCCAACTGATGACAGCCATGAGTTTGTTCACAATAAAACTAAGCCAGGATTTTTTGAAGAAACTTTAGTAGCTTGATTCACATTACAATTAAGCAAAAACGTAAAATTATAAAATTATCTCTGTTCTTCACATCACCCTTTATCAATTTCCCATCAAATGTATTTTTGTTTCTCTAAAATATTCAATTACCTATGGCAACTATTCGAATATGCAGAATAAGTTGTATAAAAGTTGAGCTTTATCTTAATTTCCAAAGCAGTGCAGTTAATTAGTTACTATGAAGTAAAAGCCGATAACTTATGAATATGTTAAGAGAGAGGCAAAGTGCAGTTTGTGTTTGTGCTGGCAATATATATCTGGATTAGTTCAAGATTTATCATGCTCTGTTTCTTTTCTGTGAAGGCATTTGTTAATAGTTTTTAAGAGGAAAAAATCTGAAGCATAGATTGCACGCGTGTATTTGAATGTGTGTATCCTTGGACCCAGTAATACATGCATATGCATAATCTTGTATATTAGTATGCCGTATGTAATTTTAGGTACAGTATATACAGGAGCCTATGTTACTTATAAAAGTCATTTTGACTGTGTCAATCATACATATATAAAGTTAAATTATTTCTTGCTAAATGTCAGAATTAAACTACTTAGCTCAACAATTCTAATGCCACCTTAACATTTTCCCCCAATTATTTTAACATGTTTTATGTCAATTCCAACTACATGAAAAAAAAAAGAATTGTCTGTTTAATAAATAGAACAGAGTTAGTATCCTGATTTTAAAATGCAATTCTATTTCACTTGTGTTATTAGCAAATGCCATATTTCTCAAAAGCATTATCCTGGTGTTTACTTACCTTGCATGAAATCCAGAATGCGATGCATTTTCCCTCTGAGATCTGCTACGGGGGTATTAGGAGCAGAAGAGCCCTGAAAGGCTTCATCTTCCAGCCTTTTCCATTTGACTTTCAAGACAAAGAGTAAGTAGGAGAAGCTGAAGAAAGTTGGACCCCAATTTTCATAGATGAATGTTGGGTTGTTGTCTCCCATGCCACTCTTTTCTCTGTGCTTCAGGAGATAGCTCTTCACAGTACCTGGGAAGAAGAACATGCAGATTTTACCAACGATAGTAGATAGGCACACATGCAGGAGAATCCAGAACCTCTGCATAAATCTCTTCATTCTAAACATCTTGGCAGAAGGAGAGGCTGCTACATTCTGCAAAGTAGAATTCAATGTGGAGCAAAGTGAAAGGGGGAAAGAAGGAGAGCCTGAGCTAAAGTTAATAATTGTTAGGGTGGTTAGCTGCCTCAAATGACCAACATAACAGTTATCAGTTCTCTACCTTGAAAAAAATCCAAAGCCTTTAACTGAATGTTGGTTAAAATAAATAATGATGTAAGGTTCAACATGTTCAAAAACAAGGATTATATAATCTATTTAGGAATTGAAATCCAGAGAAATCTTTCCTGGAAATAATACTAGATTTCTTCCATGCAAAATCAATGACCCTACTCCTCGGAGGGTTTAACCATAACACACTGCTCAAAAAAAATAAAGGGAGCACTTTAACAACACAATGTAACTCCAAGTCAATCACACTTCTGTGAAATCAAACTGTCCACTTAGGTAGCAACACTGATTGACAATCAATTTCACATGCTGTTGTGCAAATGGAATAGACAAGAGGTGGAAAGCATAGGCAGTTAGCAAGACATCCCCAATAAAGGAGTGGTTCAAGGTTCAAATGTGGGATATTTAGGACTTTCTATTTTATCATTATAAAACTCTTTTACAATAGACTAAGTTGGAAGAGACTCCCAAGACCACACCTGGAATACTGCATCCAACTTTGGTCACCGCGATACAAAAAGATATGGAGACTCTAGAAGGATTTCAGGGAAGAGCAACAAAGATGATTTAGAAGACTGCAGGCCAAAACATGATGATGCTATTTCTGCTCTTACATTATTAAACTGGTGTGAAATATTATTACAAAAATAATAACCAGGATAAGAGGATATTAGTTCAAGGCATAGTTCAGATTCTGCATGCTTTTTTTTTAACTTCACACTTTCACCAGAATTGTAAACCCAAACTTACTTTTAGTCATCAGGAGTGGCAGCAAGTATGGCATCTATGTTGATAATATGGGAAGCTCTTCTTGCAAAGATCACTTTCATAGCATATCACACTCAGATACTTAGGTTTTGAAAGATGCTGAGCAACAGCAGCAAATGAATTCTTAATTGATTATTTGACTATGTCCAGTTCTTGAACAGTGTTCATTAATCACATCATGGAAGCGTGTTTGGAATGATCTTAGTAACACTAAATAAATTTCTTCCACTGAAAATTGGAGAAAATAATCAATAATGGAGGAGGAGGTATTTTTTTGTTGGTCAACCCATTTGCACCAAAATTCAGACTTGTGAAGAAAAGCTGAAATCATATGCTTCATGCTAAAAATTAGGATGTTTTGACACTAAAAGGTTGAAAGGTTAAGGCTATTCGTACAACTGAGGTAGCTAAGGTACAGTATGCTACTTAAAGTCACGCAGAATGTCTTTACCAGCCTTCTCATTTTCATCAAGAAATATTTTGATCACTCCCTATACTCAAAAACTCTTGTAAGGACATTTTCTCACAAGTAGCTCTCTATTTCCATATGGAACAGCTGCATCTTGTATTCAGTGCCAGTTTCTTGAACAGCCTGCTGAAAAGACACATGCTCAAAGCCCTCTATTTTGATCAAGTTTGAATTCCCAGACTTTGTTTTAGCAATGAATGGTCTACTCTTTTTGTTTTTGAGGGACAACTGTTTTCTGAAATATGCAGGGTGTGGCCTGCATATTCAGATATTGCTTTTTCACAAGTGTAGAAATACCCTCCTTTATTTATACATACTGGTGTTCCATCAGTACTGTGAGATAGTGTTTTTCAAACTGGGCAACTTTAAGATGTGTGGACTTCAATTCCCAGAATTCCCCAGCCATACAATTTTTTTTTGAAACCAGACAAGCTAGGAGCCACTCTGGGAAATTCTGAAAATTGGAACCCGCACATCTTGAAGTTGTCAAATTTGAAAAGCAGTGCTGTAAGAGATGGTGCAAAAACTTGGGAATAACGGAAGGAATGCTGACAGTAAACCACCAAGAGATAAGACTGAACAACCTACCAAATTTTCTAAGATTATGTACCATATTCTTAAATTTGACAATACATTTTCTTAAATAAATCTGTGAACTTTGTACCTTGCTGGAAGTGCCTTGAGAAGTGCATAATCTCTACAGTATACAATTCTTCTAATCTACACCATATCTCACAAAATACTGATAGTAACCAAACCAAATATCACTTCTGGGTTTCCAGGGATAAGAATATCAGGTCCCCACTGTGGATTTTCTATGAGAAGAAAGGGGGAATTTTCTCAGTAGCTCATCCTGCCTGCTCTTCCTGTATTTGTTACATATATATGATGTTCAAGAATTTAAAATAAGTTTTTCATCCAAAGTTCACAAAGCAGAGTCTTCACATTTCTTACCTATGATGTAACCAAATTACAAAAATGGCTGAGACAACTATAGTTCAAGGACAGAAAAACCTGTTTTTATTGCACTGGTTTTATTACTGTTTTAAATCCAGATAATGGTATTCAGATAAGGACTGGGAAGAAAGATAAGTCTTTGGTTAAAAGGTGAGGCAGAAAACCAATATAAAAATCTGTACAGGCAATTCCTCTAAATTCAACAAGGTTACTTCTGAGTTCTGTGCACCTTTGGCATGTAGCTATGCTGGCCACATGACCACAGAAATTGTCTTTGGAGGACACTAACTCCTTCGGCCAGGAAATGGAGATGAGCACCATATGCCTTCGAGTTGGATCCGATGGACAGGGAACCCTTTACTTCTGCCTAATCTATTTGGCAGGCAATGAATATCAGTTCCAGGCAAAAAAGCCAATATATGCTGTAGTTGCACAACTGTTTTAAACCAATGATCTATAAAAATCTTTGAAGGTTATTTACTTGTACTCTTTGGTTTTACCAAATGCAAAATGCATTTCAGAAAGTCTGTTGATCTTCCTTCTAGCTATTCACCCCTAGCCAGCATGGTGAGATTGGAAGGTACTGCACCGTGGGGCAGCAGGAAAGCCTAAACTTCTAGAAGTGATTTACACCCTCTCAAGTGTAGGATGGCCATCTGAAGTTTTATATATTCTTACTGTATCTATATGCAGAAGTATACTTAATGGAAAGTGTCTGTAATTCTTGGCCATGTTAAATGAAGCGAAGTTGCTGTCTGGAGGGGAAAAATTCTGCCAAATTGTAGACTTTGAAATGGAAAAGACTATAGATGTAAGCATTTAAAAATGTATATAGAGCTTTCCATTTTATTAAAAACACATTAGATTTACAATAAAATGGTCAAAAAAAACAACAATAAAATACAGTGAAATAAGTTCATTACAAAATGAAAGCCAAGGCAATTCAACTATGCTTGATGTAGCTAAATTGAAGAAATAGTAGAAGTGCCTGAACAAAAAGGTCATTGTTGACAAAGTGGGAACCTGCCCAATTTCAGTGTGAGATAATTTCACATATAGATAGTCCATGACTTACAACAGTTCATTTAGTAACTGCATTGAAAAAAGTGACTTATGACTATTTTTCACACTTACAACCATTGCAGCATCCCTGTGGTCATGTGATCAAAAGTTAGAAGCTTGGCAACTGGCTCATACTTATGACGGTTTGCAATCTCCCGGGGTCATGCAATCACCTTTTGTGACCTTCTGACAAGCAAAGTCAATGAGGAAGCTAGATTCACTTAACCACCATGTTATTTAATAAGTACAATGATTCACTTAACAACAAAAAATGGGGCAAAATTCACTTAACAATTGTCTCTCTTAGCAACAGAAATTTTGGGTCCAATTTTGGTTGTAAGTCGAGGATTACCTGTAGTAGCCCCACACTGGAGAATTCTTCTGTCATATCATTGCTAAATGAGTATTATAGCATAGGAAGGAAGCCATTCCCCACAAAACTGTAAAGACTAAGTACAGCTGATTTAATATTTAAAAAAAACATGGTTCCTAAAGACAACAAATGTTCAACAGTAATTATTTTAATTTGGAAAGTTTTGAAATAACTCTCTATTTCTTTCTGTGGCATTTTGCAGAAAAGCACACTATATACGTTTTTATAGACAGTGTGTTTACATTCAAATGGTATCTAGAGACCCAAAGTCCCACTCAAAGTTTCCTCGTGGTCCAGGTTTCATTTTGGGTTGCTTCTCTTTGTGCAGCAACAAAATCACTCTCAAGCAGACCAATTCAGCTGATTCGGAACTTCATAGGAATCTCCTAGGTGATAAACAGAAATTCTAAAGTTAGTTATAATGAACAGATATTAAAAAGCCATAGAATTCACCCACATGGATTACACTATTAGCCATTATCTTAGATCACTACCAAAACCTTTTAAGAACTGGTGCCACATACAGATTTGTAGGAAAGTAGTTCATAATCAGAGACCAGTCAATATTTCGCCCAACAGTGGAACAAACAGGGATGTTTTCCCAATTCCTAAATCAAAAAACCCAAGAAGGCTAAGACAGTACTTCAAATAAGCAACATCAAGTGACTAATAGACTTGAGATCAATCTTAATAGCACTATGGATTTGGCTCAGAATCAAGTTGGCAACTGCTACAGTTCTTTCAACTCTACTGTTGCTATTAGATATGTTATGTAACAAAAGTATTTCTGGATTGTTATCAACTACTTCCTCCATATAAAATGCACTGCATTGGTCCAAATGAAAGATTGCAAGAGGATCAATAAATAAGGATAGGCACCCTAAATCTAGGTTCAACCCTAATCAGTGTGTTCGGCCAATGCTGGGCAGACTCCATAGTGCCAGGCCTCCATTGATAAAACTGAGTCAAGGATGATTCCTTTAGCACAAGGGTGTCAAACTCAATTTCATTGAGGGCCGCATCCGGGTTGTGTTTGACCTTAGGGGCTGGGTGGACGTGGCCAAGGTGGGCGTGGCCAGATCAACATCACTCGTGTCGGGGGCCTGTAATGGCCCGAGTGCTCTGCCAGAAAAAATGGTGCTTGGGAGGGCTGTGCGCAGAGGGTTGCAGGAGGCCGTCGCAGCCTCCTGAGCTCCATTTTTGCTGGCAGAGGCACTGCGGGCAAGTTCTTTGCTGTTTCCCTGGGCAACCCCGCAGGACAGATCTAAGCATCCCACGGGCTGGATCTGGCCTGCGGGCCTTGAGTTTGACACCCCTCCTGTAGCATGTACACCTCCTTCAGAAGAAGCTTCCTGTCCTCTTTCAGATCATGAGAAACCCCCCACTTAGCAGGACCTCCATCTTGTCAGCTTTAAATTGCTTGGCCATCACTCAACACATTATTGCCTCCAGACTGATCAAGCACATACGCTCTTGGCTCAGAAGAGAAGAAAAAAAAAAGTTGGATATTGTCTGCAAGGTAGAACCTTGTCATCAAATATTTGATGATCAGTTCCAGCAGGGTCATACAGAGATTGAAACAGATGGAAGACAGACTGGAATTTTATGATTAAAATGTTATTTACTGGGCCAGTTTTTAATTGGAGTTGGAAGTTCAGGCTTCAAGCAGACATGGGAATATTCAGTATACTGTGGAACCTCCTTCTTTCTCTACAACAAATTGCAGAGATGGCTTGCTAGAGTAACAGAACAATGATGGTGAACCTTTTGGGCTCGGTATGTCAAAAATTTAAAAGTGCCTAACATGATTCTGTTGGCATGTCACCACCTCCCCCAATCATTGCTCTGTGCAAGATGCTCCTGAGCTGTTGTGCAACAAAAACCTTCTGCAACAGCCAGGAAAAATGTGCTTGAAATAACCACCTAAGAATAGAAGCACATTTTAACTGCCTGTATCACTGCTTAAATTGATACCACTTGCAGTGGGTCCTGTAACACTGAAAAGTTTTTCTACGAAGGTAACATCTTACCTTATTTACTGAGCCTTTGTTACTTCTATTGTTCCATTAGGTGGAAGCACTGTAGTCAATGAAAGGACCTCCAGTTCAGGGGCATCAAAAAAGTATGCCTACATTAATGGGGAGCAAGAGGGAGATATCAGAACATCACGAATATCACAATCCCATATATTTGTGTAGGGAGTCCTCAATGTATGACCGTTTGCTTAGCGATCACTCAAAGCTATGACAACACCCCACCCCAAAGGTATTTGCAATCCGGATTTGAAGTTGTGATAGTTGGGCATCACCCCATAATCACATGATCATGTTTTGGGTATTCGGCAACAGGTCCACATTTATGGAGGTGTCCCACAGATAAGTGATCACGATTTACAACTTTCCCATGTCCTTCTAGTTGTTAGCAAAAATGCCCATTGTGGACAATGGATTTGCTTAGCAACCACAGCATTCATCTAATGACTACCACAAAAAAGATTATGAAATCGGGTACAGTCATGGGCACTGCTTCATGACTGGCATGACTTACGAGTATAATTCCATATTCAGTTACAGTTGTAAATCAAGGATTACTTGTAATGTACTTGGGCAGGGAACAGTCAACATAGAAATAACAAAATATTCAAAGATGACCAAGATAGAAGATTCAGAGTGTCAGATATGGGAAACCAATACCAAAACACTATTTATAGGTGATCCTATCTGAAAAGTATAGTACAGGAAGTCCTCAACGTACAACGGTTCATTTAGTGACCATTAAAATTTAGTGACCATTAAAAGTTACAACGGAACTGAAAAAGTGACTTATCACCATTTTTCACACTTACAACCTTTGTAGTATCTCCATGATCACGTGATCAAAATTCAGGTGCTTGGCTACTGGTTCATACTTATGACCATAGCTGTTTACCAAAGTCATGCAATATATACTATAAGTTTCCAACTATTTTGAATGGATTAATTAGACATATCATTGTCTAATTCTACAACAGCTAATCAAATCTAAATAAAAGCAATATTGAAAAATAAAAATTGATTAACTGAAGGTAATTCTTGACAAGTTGAGGGTGGTCATACCAAACAACCAACAGCTAGTAAGGCATGAAGAAGGACAACGGTCACAACTGTAGCCAATGCGATTCTCCGGTTGTCATCTCTAACAGCAGGCCAAAATGTCATTACTAGGACAGATCCTGAAAGGCACAGAGCAAATGCCATCAAAACCCATCGGAGAATTTTCTGTGGAATGATCCATAAAATCTACAAAGAGAAAAGGCAAGAAATAAAGTCCTTTACTGACTGCAAAGTAAAACATTTTAATCCGCTATCTATCTAAAAATCATCCAGGTACATCATCAGCATTAGCTGTGATGGAGAAACCTGCCATGCAGGAGTAGCACATTTGTCTCATCCTATCAGCACCTCATCCCATGACAAGGAGCCCTGTGGAATCACACATGGGAGCCCTATATCTTTGTCCAGTCAAACAGTTGTAGCCTCTCTATCAACACACATTTGTGAGAAGAACGGCTGTCACCTTCCAGACGTTTTGAAACCTTTCTCCAACTTGACGCCCTCCCCAGCAGGTAGGTAGGAACTACAATCCCTAGGGTTCTCAGCTGCCATTAATAAATCAAGAAATAATAGACTAAACAATTAAATTATGCCCTACATCATATAATACAGATCTGTCAGTTAAACTTTGCGCGTGGAGTATCAAAAACTGATACTGATCTATTTAGCTATTCCACATATTGTCACCTGTTCTTCCTAAAATACTTAATTGTACAATACTTACCGCTGTTGGTATATAAATGAAGAGTGAATAGCCATAAACACACACAATCTCAAGAAACGAGTAGGAGACAATGTTCACAACTTTGTTGTTTCTCCACATAAGGAATCCCCAGAGAGCAAGAGGAATTAGCCAGGCGTAAGCATAGATGGCTGTTGCAGCTATGGAGACTATAAAGAGATTTATTTTAGGATTACGATTCACTTCAAGATTAACAGGCATTTGCATCATAATGTATTCAGCTTCATGAACTGCAGAGTAAACTATGCAAGAACCAGTGATATCCCTCCAGATTTTCTTTAAAACTTGGTAATCTAAATGAGGACCTTCACGCTATATATACCAAACCTTGGAAAGTGACAAGTTCTCCCATCACTTGGGGTGGGGGGAAGGAATCAAGTGTTGAAATCAGTGACTGAAATCATCCCTAAGCCTCTGGCTCATACACTTTAATATTCATATATATTTTAGAACTCTGCTTTTCAATTCTATTTGCTGCTTTGACTACTCGCCAGAGTTGAAAGTAGGGCATGTGTTAAGTAATAAATAATGTACTGATTTGCCAAGGAATGTGTGGATTCCGAGAGGGCCTCTTCATGTGCCCATTAGGAATAGAAAGCTGTTTTGGGGACCTTAAGATGTGCATGTATCTTACTCATTTATCTTTCTCTCCTTGCATGTCAATGTGCCAAGCTACACATCTTTTAAAATGGAAGCCCCTTGGACAAGTGAGCAATTCAGGACAGAGCTGCTAATTAAAGAATTGAGGAGTTAGAGTTAAGAGTCTATGGCAATGTAACTCTGGGCTAAATATCTAATTTGGCAAGTTATTTGTTTCTTAGTTTATGTGAGGGGTGACTTATCACCTTGTTGCTTTTCTTACAAGTACGGAACCCATCCATTCTGGTTACTGCTGTGGTTTACAAGGTGGACGACGACACGTGCCTGGGATAGATCCAGGAGCCACCTGCTCCAGTCTGGTTGAGAATACATCCTGGCACCGTTAGCGGAAGCAGCCAAGCAAATGCATCTCTTTTACCAGGGATTACTCACGTTGGTGAGCTTGGCATCGTTTCCTCTTCCTGGACCCCATCATAGGAATTGGGTCTCTCTTCAGCCTTTGTGTGAATGTTTGTGAGATCCTCTCTTGCCTTCTTCTGAAGTCAAAGCTGTACAGATGCTATACTTCCTGCCCACCCACCTTACACCCTTGGCTACCTAGAGCGAGAGGCACTGATTCCAAGGGTCGGCTGCAATGCCGAGCCTCCTGTGGGTGGTTTGCTTGAGCTCAGCCCATCAGGTTTGTTTTCTGTCCTGAATGATATCTCTAGAATGAGTGGTGCTTCTCCTCTCTGTCAGAACATGGTCTAGACCAGGGGTCTCCAACCTTGGCAACTTTAAGACTTGTGGACTTCAACTCCCAGAGTTCCTCAGCCAGCAAAGCTGGCTGAGGAACTCTGGGAGTTGAAGTCCACAAGTCTTAAAGTTGCCAAGGTTGGAGACCCCTGGTCTAGATTCCTTCCTCAGCCTTCCCTGAGAAGCCTTCCCAGAGTTCCTGACTGCCTTTCAACATTCTGGCTACAAAGAAAGCTGCAGCCTTCCTCAAACTGTTTCACCGCAATCCCCGCTACTGTAACTCTTTCACTGGATAAAAACCGAACAGATACAAACTGTTTGAAATAATTTTACGAACCTTTGCGGAAATCTGGCACGTAGTGAAAATCGCGTTTACCCAGATGGATGAAGAATTTTGAAAGGTTACCGCTAATTGCAACAGCAAAGACTAGTGTGGCACATATCCAAAATGGACCTTAATTTGAGACAAAAGCAAATTCCCATTTTAGTTTGATTGACTTATTTGTATTCAGCATGAAAGCGGGAGAAAATCCCTTATTCAAAACTGTATTGTTTGCACATACCATAAAGATCAGGATTACTCCGAATATGGAGTCTCACAAAGTTTTTCCCTGGCACTGGAAATACAGATCCTTTGATTCTGTCCAAAACCTGATAATAATTAAAACAACATAGATCATATGGCTAAAGATAAATAAACTGTTTAAATTAAAGAAATACTGAACACATTTTGGATTTAACTAAACCATCTATACATTGCCCTGTTGGAAATCAGGATCTTGGGCAAATTAAGTATGGTTTATTCAGACAGAAATAAACAACGTGCAACATATTGTTTGCATTCATACATCAAGAAACCAAAAGCAAACAAATTACATGATTTGGATAATTAAATCCAGCCATTTTCCTTCTATTTTTTTTTTAAAAAGCCTTGTTAGTTCCCTTAATCATAGGTTTGGTTTGCAAATAAGCTAACTCGTAAATTGGTACTGCTTGCTTTGAGCATTTAATGAAGTCAGCCCTTGTAGTTTAATGTTAGGTGTAAGCCTGGTCGCTTTGAATTCTGAAAAAAAAACCACCACACAACACTATTTAAAAAATAGCACAATGTGGTGATGGTTATAAATGAGAGAAAACAATAGAGGTCTTTCGCCCCGAGCAGTAAATAACGGTTTATTAGATCAACACTACATGCATGGTAAGGGTATACCAATGGGCAGTTAGAACTGATTCAAAGATCAAACAAGATGGAAGGAGTATGCTGAATTACTGTATAATAGAAATGTCAACATCTAAGATTCCTTAGGAAATATCTCCCTCTCGCAAGAACATCTAGTACTAGAAGAAGTTAGAAGTTAGCTACAGAAAGTCATGGAATACCCACAGAAATATGGTTCTAACCAAGCTATGGCAGCAAATCTGGAAAACCATGCTAAAAAACTACAATCTGTGAAGTGGCCAAAAGAATGGAAGAGGTCAATCTACATTCCAATACTAAAACAGGCAACTTATTGGAACATGCAAACTATTGTACAATATCCTTAATTTCACATGCTGGCAAAGTAATAGGTCACACAATGCAGACTGGAGTCCTACATTAAAAAAAAGAAATGCCAAATGTTCAAAATGGTTTTTAAAAAGGACAAAAAAACATGAAACGTTATGAAGGTTGCAGTATCCTGGGGTCATGTGATCACCTTTTGTGACCTTCTGACAGGCAAATTCAATGGGGAAGCCAGATTCACTTAACAACCAGGTTACTAGCTTATTAACTGCAGTGATTCTCTTACGATTGTAGCAAGAAATGTCATAAAATGGGGCAAAACTCACTTAACAAATGTTTCACTTAATAACGGAAATTTTGGGCTCAATTATGGTCATAAATTGAGGACTATCTGTATGACGAATAAGAAAAATCTTAAACAATAATATATGTTCATGAAAAAGTGCAAAAATGATTATCATACCCATAAAGTTCTATTCCAACCATTTAAATTGGCAGAGAGAAGCAATGGAAATTTGGAAGGTTTTCAAAAGGAATGGTCATGTATACCTTTTTGTTAAGTCACATATGGACAAGGAAGTAGCAAAATAAATACAGAGCAGGACCTGCTATGCAGGATTGTCTCACGGAAACAAGAAGAAAAAAAGAAAGAAAACTATTTCATTAAAGTAAACACATTATGAACACGGTACACCAAACACATATGTGGAGATGACAAACCTGGTACGTATCCACATCGAAAAATGTCTGATAATATTCAAATGTCCAGAAAGGAGCACTTTTCTTCTGCCCAGCAAGCAACTGGAAGAGAGGATTTTTAAGAAGAAAGTACAGGTTTCTTTCTTATTCAACTATATTATTTACACATATCACTTATGTTAGAATCAGGAACCTCTCCGGAGAAAGTTGAATTTGACATTTGTGCTGGAAATCAGAACTTTCAGGAAAATCTATGCCATATATTTTATGTTAGGGTTACTTACATTATGTTAAATCTACAAACTCTTCTCACTGAAAGCACATGCATGTAGTTTTGCCAAGTCTCTTGTCAGAAAGAGAGACAACCTGGCATCAACCTGGCCAAAGCCCAATCATTTAGACCAGTGGTCCCCAACCTTTTTGTACCAGGGACCGGTTTCAAGCAGAAAATTTTGCAAGGACGGGGGGACGGGGAGAGAAGGGGGCTTTTCCTGTCGCCGCAGCTATTCTGAAACGCCCGTTTCACCCCCACCCCCCACCGCCCCCCGCTTCAATCCACAGTGTCCCGTTCTGCCTGCCTGCCTGCCTGCCTTAGTTTCTGGTTGTTTGGGAGCAGCTTCGCTGAGAATAATAACTATTCGCTCTTTTACTCAGCCGAAGCTGTTCCGATTCAACCATTAACGAAGGCAGGCAGGCAGGCAGAACGGAGCACTGGGTTGAATCCACAGGCGTGCGCGGGCGGGCGGGCGAGCGGCGGATGGGGTGGGGAGAAACGGGCGCTTCAGCGACAGGAAAAGCCCCCCTGCTTCTTTGAAGCAGTTTCTTCCTGTGCTGGTGGAGGAGCGAGAGAGAGACTGAGAGAGCTGACCCAGAGAGAAGGACAGGCTTCGGTTGCTTCCTCCCTCCCCTTCTTTCATTTGTGTCCTTGATCCCCGATCCCAGCAGCATTCACCGAAGGTGAAGAAAGCCTTCATTTTTTAAAAAAAAAATCTTTGCGGCCCGGTAGAGAGTGCTCCACGGCCCGGCACCGGTCCGCGGCCCGGTGGTTGGGGACCCCTGATTTAGACTACGCTCTAGTGAACTATAAGAATATATATGTATGCATGACTGGGAATGATGAAATTATTTGATTCATGGTTTGACCCAAACTCAGTTTTTACCCATTTCTTATTCCCAGTCATATGTGCACATATATTCTTTCCATTTCTAGGCTAGATAGCTGTGAATTTACTCAACCTATTTCAAAGTCTGTATAGGAGTTCAGATTTAATATTAAAGGCAATCAAGTAGTGTCACTAAATTTTTGTCTATTGACAGGGACAAAATTCCCTTTTAAAGTTCTTGGAGTGGAGATTTATATCCAGTTTGCATTGATATTAGAAGTGAAAAAAGCCATGCAGAATATCCTAAAGTTAATCTAATATGTTTACACATAAGTGGATCCCTTTAATATTGACTTATTGAACCAGAAACTCAAACCAAGATTGTAACAATGGCAACATCTGTGTACAATCAGCACAATGCTAATGGATGATTCAAGGCAATAACACTATATTAAGGGGGGAAATCCCTCATCCCATTAGATGGTTTCTAGCTGTGATCTAAATTTATAGTATATGAATCATCCCAAGACTATTCTAGCGTGTCTCTTTCCTGCAGATAGTTGTCCTTAATAGTTTCTACTGCTTTTTATACACAATATGTGCAGTGTTTATTAACAATATGAGGAAGAACAGCAGTTTGTCGGATAGAATCAGTATGTTTTCATCAAACCTCAGTTTTATCAGAATCATCTGTCCCCAGAAGTTCATCGTCTTCTTCTCTTCCAGATTCTTGCAGGCGTCCATGTTTTTTCTTTGGTTTTTCAGTAGGTTCATCAATACTTATAGTGACGGCATCTGGGTTGGCTGCCAACAAGTTAGCTGCATCATCAAATTCTGAAAAACAAACATTTCCTGCAGAAGACTTTATTTTTCTTAGCGTTTCCTCTCAAGGCATACAGTTATATGGTATTAACTCTTGTATCGTATTCTAAAGTAAATATCTTGTCAAATTACCAAGACATTTGTTTACTCAGTTAAACAAAGCTTTGGATCCATGCCCTAGAACTGAGTTCACCAGAATTGTTATTTATTAAAAATGCTGTTTTCCATTATACTGTGTTCTGAAATTGAATATAAAAAGAAGCACCACAAAGCAGAAACCCAACAGGGAGATTTGTAACAAGTAGCAATAAACAATACTTACCTAACATCAGGAAGATTTCTGGCTTATTACACTTTCTCAGTTACTTGAGTTAATCTTATTGTATATAGTTGTAATAAATATGCTTTGAATGAAACCAAAGGCCCATCTACTGCATCTCCTGTTTTGGTCAAGGAACAATTAAATGCCAAAGGAGAAGCTGACATTAGGTTTAAGCAGAATATTTTATGGAGAAGATACAAAGAATGAAGTGGATATGTCATTTGAATTCCTTGGTGAATTAAAAATAATTATACCTTGAGCTAATTCCCATTAGGAAAGGATAATTGTATTCAGTTCCACAATGATAACACTGCTTGTTAAAAATAAGTGGCCACATCATGCACTATAAATGAGACAGATTAAATTCTCAATGCAAAGCAATGACACAAAACAATCTAAAGGTTTTGGAAACCCCTTTTTGAAATGTACCTTGGAACTTGAAGTCATCCACAGCTGCCATTCATGCAGTGATATCCTTAGTTTATTAACAGGAATTGAGCAAAATTCTGAAAAATATAAAGAGAACAAATATTGTCTTAAACTGAAATTCATAATTCTATTCTTCATTGGTGAAACAGATTTCCCGAGCGCTTGCAGCTATTCAACATCATGCAACAGATTCTCCAGATCAGTTCATATAATTTAGAATACAAATTTGCCACAAGCATTGAGAGGATATATTAACCTAGTGGGCAGAAATGCCTGGATAGGGAAGAATGCCAGAATAGGGAAAAATGCAAATAACTCCAAACCAATTAGGCAGCACTGTATAAAAGAAATTATCTCTTCTATGTCATCTTCTATTAATATCATTGATTCACTCAATTTGACTTGAGAAAAATACCTTTATATATCTCAATTTAGCTGGATAAAAAGAAAAAAAGTCTGACAGTCAAACTGTACAGAGTAGTCATAATCCATTGTTTGCTTGAGATCCCATTATGTGTTGCCTTGGCAAGCGGTATGTGTGCACACGGTTAAACTTCCTACCACCAATACTGGAAACTCACTGAGTGCTTTGCACTTGTCACTCTCTTGAGGGGGTGGGGAGGAAGAATGCTATGTTTACTTCCTTAAGCTTCAGAACGAAAGGGATTAAAAATGGGAGAATTTTAAAAAAACAACTTTAATGCAAGGAAAAGAACACTCTGGCTGACATTCAGTCAGAGAAGAAGTGGGAAAGTTGTATTTGGCTAATAAAAATCTATATCTCTAGCAGATGATGAAAAAAAATCATCTTAGCAGTATTTGTAGCTCAACAGATTTCGACTTTCACTTATATATTCTGGTCATTCTATTAAAAATATGAAGCAAAAGCATGTACTTTTCCAAGTAAAAAAAAATCAGTTTATAATTTCCACAGGACTGTACTACATTATACTAGAAAACGTAATGCTTAAGGGATTTTGCAGCAGCACTGTGAAATGTAATTGTTTTTACTGCAGTATGCTTTAAAAAATTTTTACACAGAAATCTGTATTTGGGGTTCTTTTCTTTCCAGCACACCTTATATATTGCTGTTACCCACGGAGTACAGTACCCTCAAAGAAAACTTATCATCTGGCCACATTTAAACACAACGTAACCTCTATCCTCCCTTTGCCCATGATTGCAAAATTACAATCAGGAAGAAATAAAATTGCAGATCGACAGTTACTGAAACATGCTTCTAAATAGTTAGGGTCATTTAAAGAAAAGCAGATAATAATGCATCGCTCTTATGTCGGGGAAATGGGTTTGATCCAACCACCCTCAATTTCTTGAACAGATTTTACAAGGCACATTATGTTGACATTCACATCTGAAATCTCTTGGGAGTTGGGGTGGGGGTGGGGGTGGAATGGGGTGTTACTAGCCCAACACGGATTTTATCCCTCTCCCTAAAGACAGGCCGCAGTCAAGAGTCCTACCCAACCACACCACCAGGCGGCGCCGTCGCTACCTCCTCGGGGCAATACAACGACGGAAGACGCCGAGAACCAACCTGAAACGGAAACAGCAGGCACGAAAGAAACCCCACCCCTTTTTCGCTGTCTCTCGCTCTTAAAAGAGACAGAAGTCTCTTGTGGCATCTTGACCAATCAACGTTGCTCTCCCCCTTCCTCCCCCTCCTCCCTTTAAAGAGACAGCAACAACCAATTGCAAATGCATTTTTCCCTACCTTGGTACCCTTAAAATGTGCTCAAATGATGTTTTAATTACAGGAACAGTTGCATCCCAGGGAAAAGACTAACTTAAATGGGAAAGCTTTTCCGGCAGTTTAAGCTATAGTGGATATGTTAACCTTTCAGGTCGCAGTCACCTTAAAGAAAAAAAAAGCCCAGAAAATCCATTTCCTGAATGGGCTATGACGGTGTCAGCAGGTAGCCAACCGTGGATGCCCTTAGGAGTTCCAGCCGAGTCGGATTTGAATAGAAATCGGATACGAGGCCGCTCGGCAATCCCAGAACCGTCAGTCAGGCCCCGTGTTTCTCAACCTCAGTAACTTTTAAGCTATTTGGGCTTGCTGGCTGGGAAATTCTTGGGGCTGAAATCCAAATATTTTAAAAGTTGCAGATTGAGAAATGCTGAGCAAAACTGGGAAGTCGAAAAGCAAAAGAGTGATAGCAAATAACTTCTATATCGTTGCCAAAACACACTGCATGAATATAACTTGAGAAGTGACCAAAAAATCTCTCGGAGATTTCATTTTCCTTACTTATATAATAATTCCGGCTAGGAAGCAAAACCCATTTAACGGTGGAGGCTCTTCTGCAGTAAACATGAACTGCAGCAATATTCAGATACTGCAATCTTCCTAAGATCTTCCAATAAACATTAATTAGTCAAAGATGCAAACATCTTTTGCATTCTCGCACGAGAGACAAAAAGTGTACAGTCAATGTTTTTAAACGTCCGACTTCGAAAGTGAAAAAGTCAGGAATTCTATATAGAAGTTATTGGCCCAGTTTTGCAAAATGTGCTTTTCATCCCCCCCCCTCCACTCACTTTTTAGCTGCTTTGATGGATTCCAGCTTAAAGGCGTGGTTTTTTTCCCCCCACGACTGTAATATATGGTCTGGGCTTTGTTTTCTTTTCCCACTATTTCTCGTCCCGTTCTCCACTTTTCGGAAAGGGATTCGTAGATTAGACATTCGATCACGCGGAGGAAAAAAACAAGTTTTACTAATATATATATATTACGATGAGCGGGCTCAAAAACGTCACTGAAGCCATTGACCTACTACTGGCAGGAGAGCGATGGCTGCTGGGAGTACATCCGGGAACCGATACTGTTCATTGCTTTTTTTGCACGATGGAAGATGTTTCAACGCGGGAACAGCTCGGTGTATGTATAATTCCACGCTCGTATTAAACGCGCCTAATGACTAAGCGTGCACGCCGGTTATCAACATATTCGTGACTGCGATGAATAATGATTCGTGATACAAAAGTGTCCAAAGGATACTTGCTTGATTACTCGCATGAGAATCTGCAATTGCTGTATGCATTTGGGGGATTCGTGTCAACGCGCGCCTGCAATGGCTCAACGTAGATGATGAAAATACAAAGACGCCACGCTTTTTAAATTTAAATTTTCTATTAAGCTGGACATCTTTTTTTCCTCCATAAAAAATCCTGAAATTGCCACTGGCAGATCGTTTGCTTTTAACGAATAAAGGAGCCGTAATGCTATCAGCAGGTTTCAATGGCTGGGTTCACGTGGGAAGCTAAGCCCTAAAGCAGTTGCTTTGCACGTAAATATGTGTAAATCCAGTAATTGTGATATACAAAATATGGCTTTGTATTTATCTGTGAAGCCTGCATTGTCTTTCATTCAACAATTAAAATAAACCATAACTTTATCACTAAGCTTATGTATGAAACCAGCTACGGTAGTCTGTTAAATCCTGAAGCTTTTTTTTTTTTTTTTTTTTGTAATCTTGTCAGAAGGGAATAAACTAAAGAAATTTTGCTGAATTGCTAGTGCAGGAAGATTTCTCCTTTTAGGAAATTGAGCATGGGAAATGGAGATTCTGCTGCTTGTCACTTTAAAAGGAAAATAACTTGTAGTCTTTCCCAATCTAGTGTCATCCAGATATTTTGGAATTACAACTTTCAGAAGTCCCAACCAATCTTTGGCCAAGTTGGTTAAGAATCATAACACACCTGAAAAGCAGGAAGTTGGGAACCCAAAGGCTAAGGATTATGGCATATTTAATTATATTTTTATCCCATTCATCCTCAGTAAGGTCAATGCTGCATTTGCATACTTTATATCAGTATGCAATAATTGTTCATTCTGTAACTATTGAAAAACCTTATCTATTAGCGTTTATCTATTAATAAGATCATTAAAAATATCCTCCAAAATAATCCCAAAGTAAATTACACAACATTAAGGGCATCAGTGATCAGGCTAGCTAGCAGGTCAGGGAGAGAAAGAGTTAAATGTAACCAGTCTCAATAAAAGTGATGGACTGAGCCGCCTTTCCCCATCTTTTTCATATCAATAGTACTTTTAAACAAAATGCTGTCCAAGTACTGTATGTTTTAGATACAATTGGCCTGAGCAAGTACAGTTTTTTTGTGGATTGGACAACTGTACATGCCTTTGAGAGCTACTTAGACAATAATCCCACGTGCTAGCAAGGCTGGCAGCTTACTGGAACTTGAACTGTAAACGTTCAGCTGTGTGAATGGAGCTTTAGAATCAGAATTTTTCATAACTCTTGCGTGCTTCACTCTGCCTGTATAAACTCTGAGATCACTGACTTCCAAGATTGAAATCTGTGATTGTAAAAGTACCCTCTTTCCTACAGCCTCCTGATAATTTTAGTGAATTTGCCACTCGTACTTTAGGGGTGTGTTCGTGCACCATATTGTATCTAGTTTGGTATGATACAAGGGTTTTTAATGGAATAATTTGAGGGCCACCCTTGTTTGCTAGGGAGCAAGCCTTTTGGCCAGTACCCAAGTCAAGTTACACTATTTGGCAAATTCATGCCTCCTCTTTTATTATTGAAATACAAAAGATTAAAGTCTGTGGAAGCATGGTAGGGGTCTAGGTCATCCTACCCATGGTGTGAGAAAGGGTAGGAGTTTGTAGATGTGTTAAAAAAAAAACCTAAAATAAATGATGATGCTGAAATTGCCTTATTTTATCCCTGTTTCTGCTTCCAGTTCCCATTCCTGGATGCCAGAGGGATGGGATTATCTTAATTTCAAATTAACTCCCCTTGTTCTGGTGACCTGTAACAATCTCAGATTAAAAACTGTTTAAGTTATTCCACTGTGATCTCTGTTTTGATTTATGTGACATATTTTATATAAAACTGAGTATGTGGCCAGAATTTTTATTTTTAAACATCACGTTTATCTTTCCCCAACCATCAGAATTGCAAATGTTTGATCTAAATGTTATTTGGTAATTTGTGTGTTGATGTATGGAAACAGTGCATTTTTTCTCTCTAGATCTTAAGATGGAGAGCAGCAACAAGCATTGCTTGGTCTGTGCTATTGCTTCCTCTGTGTGTGGCAGTGTTTATCAGCATTACCAGTATTGACCTCTTCCATCCTATTCAGTGGATCACAAGTATGTACAAAATTCACCCAATGTTGGATAACCATGCTACAGAATAATACTGCTGCATAGTACTTTGTTGTATTTTAATCATGCTGCTTTGTACCTATGTTGATAACGCTTATACAGCATTTCAGATTGTCACATCTCTGATCATGGTTTATGATAACCTCTGATTAATTTAATTAGAGGTTTAGTTAACTAAAAAAGCCATCTGACAAAATCTTGTCAACATAAAACACTGCCAGAATAATTTAGTTGCCTTTTGCCAACTCTTAGCTTTTACTAAAGTTAGATAAAACTAAGATTCAGGGAAAGGCAGCTAAGATTTTCTCTGCAAGCATGGATTGTACATGCAACCATGGACACTGAGTTGAGAATTGTGCTGGAGACTATGGAGTCTCTGGTGCTCTCTGAGCTTGGTTGTTTTCTTATAGACATTTCATTATCCAATTAGGTAATATCAGTGCAGAGACTCTTTGGGCATTATTCAGACTTACAGGTCCAAAACTGTTGTTTCAGTTATAGCTGCTTAATAGTCTTTTCTCAAAAGGAATTCCCTTTTTTCTGTTCCAGATTCTTTCAATGATTTGTATACATCCTATGTGATCTTTTGCATACTACTGCTGTCTGTAGTGATATTGGTAATAAATGTCTTCAATGTTCAATTTCACACAGGTGGGTACTGAAAGACATCGATTAATATGTACAGCTTGGCCCTGATTAGTGTCTTGAATATATCCTTACTTTTAAGCTTCATTTTGACATCTCTCTTATTCTATAATCTAAAGAAAAATTGAGTTATTCTCCTAATTGTTCCTTGAATCCTCAATATCTAAGAATTCTCAGAAAGCTGGCCTTTATCATTGAACAACATCTCTGAAGGTGGTTTGATGGGTGGGATGGTTTGAATATCAATACCTTTCCTATTAAGAGCTATCTAATAGTAAAATAAATGGTGGTGGTTGGAATGCCTTAGTTTGGAACGTGATGCAATAGGAAGGAAATCTAAGGGAGTGGTTTAAGGAGGAGATGGTTAATTTTGTTTTCTTTACTTTGCAGTTGTGCCTTCTATTCACTGCTCCCGATTAGCCCTAATAAGCAAGATTATCCACCCGCAGCAGGTGATCCATTCAATTGCCCATGCTGTGATGGGGATGCTGGTGGCTTGGTGTGCTGCAGTTATGACCAAGGGGAAGTTCCTTTTTTTGTCCATGCCCTGCACAGCTACAACTACAGAAAGGTATAATCCCGAAGCTTTCCATTTATACATAACACGTAAAAATGAATAAAAACAGCATTACCAAATTTTTTAAAATACCGTTTACACCCCTTGGCTTGTCTGGGGATCTTCTCCGGTCAGTTCATTGATTTTTGTGTACCAGCAACAGACAAGCCATAGTAGATGGCATAGCAGACTGGTGGGTGTGTTCGTAATCTTTCCCACTGCAAGGAGAGAGTGCAGATTTTGGGTTTGGACATCATGTTTTTTGCCTTAATGACTTAGGTATTCATGTATGTTGTACAAACAAGGCCAATAGTAATCTTTCTCTCCTCCCGCCCTCCATTTCAAATGAAGAAATCACACAGATAATTTTGTTCAGACCAATTGCTTCTTTAAGAATTAAATCGTTGTAAGAAATCATTGGCACCAGTAAGCAGAAGTATATTCTTTTGGGCTACCTCTGAGTAGAAGTCACGTTGAGGCTTCTTGCTTCTGAGACATTAATCAGTCAGAAAAAAAACTATTTTCACAGCACCTAATTACAGTCCTGTAATATTTGTACATCCCTGTTAGATAGTGCTAAGACACCTGTGCTGTGGGAAAGAACTTGTGTGAAACTTTGCTGTTTGTTTATAAAATAAGGGGAAATAGTTTACAAAAAAGAGGATTCTTATCCCTTCCAAAAGTACCAAATCATCATATATTTAAACCAATCTTCTCCATTCTCATGATCTCCAGATTTTTTTTGAACATTTATCAAATGGAAATTCCTGGAGTTCTGATTTCAACATATTTGAAAGTTCGTAACATTCCATATATATCTTTTTAAGAAGTTCAAAATCAGATCCTATATTTTTGAAACTGAGGCAAAGAATAGAGTTCTGTGTGACTGCATGCAAAAACTAAAATTGCTGTTTTGCTGCAGTGCTGCTGATGCTACCCTTCACACATGCCTGAATGAATACCATCTCTTCCTTTTACTCCTTGGAGCTTTTATGGGTTACAGTTACAGTCTCCGATATCTTGTCAACAATTTGAACTACCTCTCATTTCCTGCCATACAAGTAAGTTGGTAAAATACAAGTGTATGAGGACCTTATATCTGATCTTGCAATAGTGGCCAGGATTATGCCCAGGAAAAATACCTACAATATTCACACCATACATGATATTCTTCCGATTAAAATCGGAATTCCGATTTTTCATCGTGCCCCCCTCCCCCCTTCTTCTCCTCCTTCCTCTCCCCTCGGAGGTCCCCTGAGTCAGGAGCAGGAAGTAGCTGCCCAGCTCCGGGAGCTGATCCACACCACCGGCTGGAAAGGAAGGGTGTTGGTGTGTGTGTGTGTGCGATTTCTTGGCGCGCGGCGCTGGGTCTCTTGGCCGGCCCGAAAGAGCGCACGCGGGCGGGCGGTGGAGATGCGGGAGCGAATGCGAGAAGGAAGCGAACCTCGTTGCAAAGTGGGTTTGAAACTTGCACTCCAGAGGCTTGGAATTAGTCCGGGTTTGGGGAGGGGGAGAACGGAGAAAGGCGAGGCTGGGCTGCTCCAGGAGGAGAAGGTAGAAGGTGCCCTGGGGTCTGAGCCGCTCGCAGCGGAAACCACCCTTAGCCCGACGCGGGAGAACGAGCGAGGTTAGCGCCCGCCAGCCCGTCCTTCCGCCTCCGCGGCTCGGTTTTCCCTACCGGCGGGTCCTCCTTTCGTGCGGAGGGCTGTGGGGGAAGGCGCTCGCCCGAGAGGATCTCTCCTCTCTCCCTGCAAGGTCAACGCCTGCGCTGCGGAGGAGGGCAGGAGGTTCCTCCTGCTTGCTGAGAGGTGAGGAAGCCGTGGCTCGCCCGGCGAGAATTGGGAACGAGGGGCAGGAGGAGGCACGCACACACCCGCAGCTCACTTTCCCAGCTTTGCCCAGCCCTCGCGGCTCTGGCGCGGCCCTGAGGGCAGTGAGCACCTCCGCCGGACCCTCCGCTCATCCTGCCAGAGCCGCGCCAGAGCCGCGAGGGCTGGGCAAAGCTGGGAAAGTGAGCTGCGGGTGTGTGCGGCCTCCTCCTGCCCCTCGTTCCCATTCTCGCCGGGCGAGCCGCGGCTTCCTCACCTCTCAGCAAGCAGGAGGAACCGGCTGCAGCCCTCTCCTCCGCAGCGCAGACGCGTTGACCTTGCAGGGAGTGGCGGGCGGGCGAGCGGCGGGCGGGCGGGCGAGCGGTGGGCGGGGCGGGCGGGCGGGCGATTTCTTGGCGCGCGGTGGGGGTCTCTTTGGCCGGCCCCGATTTTTTTTCAGAGGGAATATCATGCCTGATTCACACATTAAGCTAAGCCAATGCAGGCTTGGCTTTTTAATGTGATGGAGAAAACCTTCCACCCTGTGGCTTTATGCTGTGGGTTTTTTTATAGGATACATTCATATGTTACCTTAAAAACCAATACAATCAAGTTATATAATGGCTTGTTATGATGTTTCCACTCTTAGGCTGAAAGTTGGGAATGCTGCATGTAGGGAGATACAATTTAACGAGGACAATTTTATATATGTGTGACTTGTTAAGCAGAAAAATATGTTTTCTGTCCCTTTTTCTGTGAAACCTGTCCATCTCAAGATTGTTAGGCAACTTTGCAACAGGCTACTTGGGAGTTATCATTTATTTTCATTATTTATAAGCCACTCCAATTAATTCCTATGCAGTGATTGAAAAGGCAAGTATAAAACAGCTACAACCTTAAGACAACAATAAGATTGTTGTACCACTTTACTTATGTATTGTAAACTTTTTTTGTTATGAAGATAGCAGAATCTCTTTGTGTGTTACCTAGAGAATAGTACCTAAAAGAACATGTCAAGTTAGGACAAGAATATTATGTATTTATACATAGCTAGCAAGAGTATTTATTTATTTGATATATATCTTTATTTTCCCTCAATAATGACTCTCCAGGTCAATTTTAGCAATCTCTTGATTGATGTGGAAAATCTTTATCTAACTTGGGTTAAGTATATTTGGTTCCTTTTACTTAATATATGACTTATATCAGAAAATTTTAGATCTTGAACCAACTTGATTGAATTTCAACTTTTGTATTTTTTCACATTGTTAAAATAGTTTTACCCATTGAAAAAAAATGGGTATTCTAATTCGTCTAGATCAGGTTTATTTATTTTGGAAGACCTGCTTAGTCATCAGGAAAACCAGAAATGGAAGACCTGTTATACAATGTGGTCAGGCTCTTTTTAAAAAATTTGGAACCAGACCTACAGCTGCATGAATTCACATAAAGTTGCAAGAATGTTAGTGCAGTTTAAAATTAAAGTAGAGAAAAAGTGGTTCTATGTATAGCGGTTGAGAAAAGTGACTGATCAATAATATGGGGGAGAAGTGAGCACTAAACTTGGACAAATATATCTGATATTTATCATTTCCACTACCAAATATGCTGCTGTGTGCAAAATACACCTTTGTTTCTTTGACGAAGGACAGATCTTAGCATAGTCTTAACTTTATACTGTATATACTTATGGTAGAACATGGAACCCTATATTTTACTGTCAAAATATATGAAAAAAAATGATTTTATCAAAGTACACCTAGTGCAACCTCCTTGTACTGAATGCCTGTCATGGGATATGTCACAAAGCAATAATGCAACTAAACAAGTATATTGATGTGTAGTTGCAGTGCGTAAATTGTAGCTAATAAATGTTTTACTGTATTAAAGAAGGAAAAGAAATAAAACTTTAACCTGAAACTTTTATCAGGTAAGCTCCTATAATGTGGCAGGATTGGAAGATTGTCCAATTTAAAGCATGAAAAAGTCTTCACGTTCAGTATGATATTCCATGCAAAAATATGTGTATATAATTTTTTCAGCAGTACAAGTATCTGCGCTTCAGAAGATCTCTTCCACTGCTGGCAAAACATAGTTGTGTGGAGTCATTTTATATGGTTAGAAACTTCTGTGCTGCTTATTACTTCTTTGGTAAGAGTTCCTTCTCTATCCTTTCCTTTCCTGTTCTGCAAAACGATAGAAAGAGGTGAGGCACTGAAGTTGGTTTTAAGGCAGAATGAATCTAACTTTTGGTCCTGGGATCAATGGAAGAGGAGTTATTGCAGCTGTTCCTTTTTTCTCCCTGTACATCCATATGGGCAATATAACTGTGAGAGGAGCCTATTTATTGCATTTACTGTATACGGTGCCCTCTTTCAAACGTTCAAGATTATGTCCATAACACTCATTGTTTCTCACACCACAACCCTGTGAAATAGGATGGATGAGAGAGTGATAGATTCTGCTAATGACTGAGAATGGACTTGAACCTAGTTCTCCCAAGTCTGGGTCTGATTGCCTTGACTATTATATCATTCTGGCTCCCTAGAAAAACTGGCCATTTGGGGGAACACAGCAAGATTGTTCTGTGTGATGATATTATTTTTGCCAAGTATAGCAGCTAGTTTTCGGCAACTCCACCAGATTAAGCCCATTACTGTGACTTCAGAAGTCCAAGTTCGTACAGCATAGAAAAACATGTTTTGTTATAAGATGCAAGAAACATTTCTTTGTGTGTTGTGAGTAATGTAAAATGTGAGTCTGTGTATAAATGGTGATCTGAATCTACTCGAGAAACCAGGATCGCTCTCTCTTCCCCTCCATACTGATACTTCTGTTTGCATTTTGATAGTATTGGTAGTACCCTTAAGATGTCACAGAAGGAAGATGTGTCTTTCTCTCTAGGGTTCAAATTTTTTCTCTATACCTGGAGCAGTCTATAGATACAAGAAGGTATTTATATTGGGTTGTGATCTTGACATAATGAGACTTTGAAATCAGTGGAACAGGTTTATTATAACCAACCATGCCCTGTTGATGGTGCTCAGATTATTCTAATTAAATTTGGATCCAAATCAGCATATTAAAAAACAAACTCTTTGGGTTTTGTATTGGCAGTATAATTTTTTGTTGAAAGTTCTGCATAATTTACCAAAGCAATATATCCCTGTGATGTTACCCCTTGATTGTCCTGTTTATGATTTCTCAGGCTATATTCCAAGGACATGGATAATGACCACAATGAACTTCCGTGCTGATAGGTTAGTACCTATAAACATGTATTTATGTTGAATTGTATCTTCCCTGCTCTGTAAACTATAAAAAGCAATATAAGTATGATGACCCAAGGTGGAAGACAAAACAAACACAGTCACAGAAAACAGGTGAAGCCCCTTTTATTCCTTCACTTTGAAGAAGCTCCAAATATCCTTGATGGAAGACAAAAAACTCCCACACAGTTACAAGAAGAAGGAAAAAAGCAACACAAACCAGGCAACATAAGGGCTGCAGGACGTCCACAGATAACAGAATACACACTGGGAAGGATGCCAAACAGAGGAACTATAAACTGGAAATATTTCCCCGCTTTAGTTTCCAGTGTTTGCCCGTACGCAGGTCCGTCCTCTTACTCAGTTGTCACAGCTGCAGCCCATGAAGAGGATCAAGGCCCTCTCCTCCCAAGTAGGCCACGTCTTTCCCTTATCCTCTCCTCCCTGCATGCCCTAGGATGGATAGGGGATGGGCCTGGGTCCCTCTCTGACTGCTCAGCTGGCCTCTGCCCTTCCCCAGCCTCCTCTACAACCTCCGGAGCCACACTTCCACTCCCTGTCGGCTGATCCTCCTCTCCCTCAGAGTTAGTCTCCACCAGGGGCATGACAATAAGTGCTTCCAGTTAAGATCACAGGTTGTAATGAAGTGTAGGATAAAGTTTGCTTTTTAAGTATTATTGGTGAGGACGTAATGCTTCTAAGAAGGGATTATATTCCAAGAATGTATCTGTAAATTGAAAGGATTCTGTACAATGGTTTCAAGGGACATAATTGCAGGTGATAGCATGAATCTAATAGAGCTATAAACTATTTTTGTGAAACATTTGTTTGATAACTTTAATAAGTAAATTCCTTAAAAATGTTTTCCTAAAAAACAGCATATACATATTCTAAAATATTGGTGATGATATCACAATAACAACATATTGAACAATCATCAACCAAACTTACTGAAAACACAGCTTTGAATATTCTTTTTTTTCACTTACATAACTTGTAGGTAGTTCTCAATTGTAAGGAAGCTTGTTCACTATAACTATAAGTTGTGACAGTCGTAAAGCAGATTACTCTTGTGACCAACCTGATTTTACAATGGCGGTTGTTAAACACCACAGTTCTTTAGGTGAACCAATTGTTTGCTATTGACTAGTTTTGCAAGATATTGGCAGTGCCAGTTTTCAGTAAAAAACAACCCATCATACATATTCATGTGACTGAGAACCGCAAACCATCTGTGAGATCCATGTATCTGCCATTCTTCAATGGAAGAAGAAGGGGGGGGGGGGAGATGGTACAAGTAATCCTTTTTGATGTAACCTGAATATATTAAATCCTATATTGATTCTGTATAACTTGCATATGATATACAACTGGAAGAGTGGAGCCAGATGTCCAGAAACTTGTCACCTCTTGAAGAGATAACAAGATGAGAAGGAACCATAAAAATTCCAGCTCTGGAAGACACTCCTGGGAACTCTGCTAAGATACCTTCCCAGAGAAGGGAAGGGGGCAGTTAACATGTTGGTTCTTTGTTTGACTAAATCCACATCTAAATAAGGGGAGAGGTTCTAACTTCCTTTATCTATGACTGTATGCCCGGGGATATCTTAGACTCTGCTTTGCCTAGTGTTGAGATAAAATCCCTTTCAATAAAGGATTCCTTTTGAAACACATGGTTTTCAGAAGTTCATTCTTTTTGGTTGAAGGGAAAAAGTGCAATGCTTACACCATTATATATGCCAAAATTCAGTCATGTGACCATGGGGACTGGATTATAAATTCCCTTGGTGAGGTCTAACTTTGAATTGTTGCTAAGCAACCAGTTGTAAGTCAAGGATTAGCTATACTGTGTTTAGGGCTCAGAAAATTGTGTTTTTGATAAATTGCTTATGTATTCATATTACACCTATCAAATTGTAGGAAGGAATTTATTTTTATTCTTTTATTTGTCTTTCAGCAATCTTCCTCTTCTAGACACAGTAGCTGGTCTCCTGGATTTGTCTCTTCTGTATCATAGCTGGTTATGTGGTCTGTTTCTACTCATGACTTGGTACATTGCATGGCATCTCTTCAGAATTTTTTCAACCGAGGTGGGTGCCACAGGCCTCCTGCTACTCAAACACACTATCCTATGGTGGTCTCTCATGAATGAAGACACTGAGGCAGTCGTCTTGAAGCCAAATCGGGATGAGAGCACAGGGCAAGCTCTGACACCCTCTTTTATTAGAAGCAATCTTTGTTAACGTTTGCAATTTTTTGTTAGTGTGTTGTTACAAACTCATTACATCACACAAAATACCATATGAGAATACAAAGCTGTAAAGTTTAAGTTTGCTACAATTCTGGGTAAGAAGTGGCAACATTTCGACCTTGTCCCTCGCCTCGTGTTACAAACAACTACCAGAAGGCCCGTTGTCCTTGCACGCGCGCGAGGAAACAGATAGCAATTCCCACATCTCCTCTGTTTTTCTTTTTTTAAAAGACAGGGAGTGTTTTAGTTCCAACAGCACCCTTTGTTAGGCGCATAGGCAAGAGTGCTGTGTATGCTGATGTTATCCATGGCGTTCGTGACTTCTTCGACCATCACAAACATCTTGTCCTCGTCTGGGTCATCACAGGTTGGCTTTCCCATCTCTTCTTCGGATATGTGTTAGTTATTTGTTGATTCCAGAGAGCCATTACCTGTGCAGTGGCTTTTTTCTCAGCCAAAAGGGATAAACTGTTAGAAATAGTGCATACAAAGATAGGTAATACACAAGGCAATATAATACATCCTGCAGCAATCATACCAATAAGCGCTACAATAGCTTGCAAACCAGGTAATTTTGGAAACCAGGATCCAAACATGTCTCTAAAATCAAGACCATTCCATGTATGTACAGGTACATGTGCAATCTTGATCATTCTATCAGTGATTTGTTGAATAACTTTTCCACTATCATCTATTTCAATACAACAATTACTAAGATTAAATTTTCCACACACTCTTCCTTCTTTGGCAAGAAGATAATCTAACGCCAAACGATTTTGCATGATATATGTTCTAGACAATGCACTTTCTTTAGCTAATGTTTTCAAAGCAAGAGCAGTTTCATTGGTTATAATTTCTAATACAGCTTGCAACCTTATAATTCTATTGAGCATATATATGTGGATACGGTACCCCCAAGTCCCGTCCTGGGCCTCTTACTTGAGCAGGGTCAATAGGTGGGGTGTATCAGTAGTTGTAAACAGTGGTGGCCCCCACGTTAGTCCCGGACACCTTTTGGAAGAGATATTTCCTTTCCTGTAGATAAGATCTTTTGCCAGCTGTGTGAGCCGCAGGTGACTCCTGCAGCGTCGTTAGGACCTTGGCCTTTGTTGATGGCAAAACAAGCATCAAAACACACAAAAGTGTTGGTAACCCCCCGAGTGACATTATGGGTAATGTACCCATTTTTTGCTTGACTGGTAGAGAACATTGAGGCAAGGTCAGAGCTGGATCCTCCTTTGTAGGCATAGACATACAGTGAGGCGGTGATGGGCCCCACAGCCTTTGGTTCGTAGCATTGGATACCTTGTTTGGTGTAGCATCGTGCATATTGAGTGTTGTTATGCAGACAAGGGGAGACTGTCATGGAGTTGCATTCAGGCTTCAAAGTATGATAGATCTGGGTGGATTGGGTCTTCGCCCGCCAGGAGTAGTTTTGATGCGGCGTCACAGGAGGATGGGGTGGTTGTCGTATCAGCAGGAACGATGTGGAAACCCAGGAAGCAAATGATGAATACAGTGGGCAGCTTCATGATGCTGATGTAGGCAAGGCTGGTTTGGGTAGAATAGGCCTTACTTGTCGTCCAGGGACCCAGATGGTGTTGTTGTTGTAGGAAACAGCAGCGCACTGCCCCCAGGTTATAAGTTCAGCAGGACCTTTCCACTGAGGATCTGGCAGCTGATACCGTTGGTCTGGGTTCAAGATGAGGCGAGGAAGCGAAATGACGTGATGCTGCTGTGCATGGGGGGGATCCGGACTCATTGAGGAAGTTAAGAGTAAACAAGCAAACGTTCAATGCATTCTGGAGTCCTGGCAACCCTGTGACATTTTTAAATTTGAATTTAAACTGTCTGGCCAAGGCTTTTTTGTTTTGATGAAAATAACTATGACTGTCCCAGGGTGTTTGTTGTGAAAGAATCATGCAAGAGATGGCGCTGTCTGCGGTTGCAGCTGCAGCTGCCGCAGTTATCAGCCATATCATTGCCTTCCTGGAGAATTCCTAGGAAGGGTTGGTGGCTGCGAATGTGTGCTACAAAGAGTGGGTGCTGGTGATGTGCAACAAGGTGTTGCAATGTAACAAAAAGAGAGAGAAGATTTTTAGAGACAGAGACTGAAGTGAAGGATAGGCAGTAGTTGAAAGCATTTTATGCGTATGGAGTTAGTACTTCGATGAAATCAATCTGTGTTCTCTGGAAAGGCCAGCCCATCAGGGGTCGCCCTCCCATTTCTTTTTTCCTTGCTACTTTCTTGTTTACTTTCAAACATATTTTGCATTCACAGAAACCACCTTCACCCCTTCTCAGTTTCCCAACTCATCTTTCTCCTTTTCCTCAGGTTTCCAATCCTAACAACTCACATTTCTGCGCAGACCATGAAGGAAGGGAGGGAGCCCTTTATGACCTTCCCTGTTCCTATCATGACTGCAAATCCTGATTTCCTCTTTCCTTCCTCAACCCTGCTTGACCCATCCACCTACTTGCAACAAACAATCATGGTCCTCAGTTCCCACGATTCTGCAAGCTCTTTAGATAGTCCGAGAGGGAAGCCCCCTCGGGCAGATAGAGGCTGCAGAATCCTCTGCAATCCTCATTTGCATTTTCAACAACCAGTTTTAACAGACTAAGAGATTTTTTAGGAGTGTTGAGGAAGATGTATCCATTCTAAGATAAGGAGGTTGCTAGTGTGCTGAGACTTTTGGGTTAATACAGCAATAGGTAAGGAGGGGGTGTATTGAGCAAGATTAAGGAAATAGGAGCATTGTTGTGACATCGGTTGACCCACCTTTTCTGCATAATGTGCTGTATGTCCTGGGTGATTTTTAATTGATGATCTGTAATGGTAATTTTATCCCCTGGAGTGGTTCCTCCCTTTAACACATCAAACAGGGGGTTGAGCATGTGTGTAGTGATCCCAAAATAGGGACGGGTCCAATTAATAGCCCCTAAATATTGTTGTAATTGTACGAGGGATGTCTATACAATGGCATCACGTGTGGATGGACTGAAACTTGTATATCAAAATTTAAAAAAAGAAAAGCAAGAAGGGAAAGGTGTCCTAGGCACTCTTTTCCAATATTTTACAAGGAGAAGAAGAAGCAAGGGAGAAAGGAAGAGATGAGAGGCCTTAAGCAAAAGTTCTCCAGAGACAATAGACAAATTCTACTGAAAAAGGGATTTCAGAAAGGCACACAAGACCGCATTTCTACACCTGCATCCAGAAATAACCATAGAAAACTGGAAACAACATGCAATTCAAAATGTGACAAAACACTCAGTATAATCTAGTGAAACCTTTGCCAAGAAAAGGAGTACTGTAATGAAACAATGATTTAAGACATGGGATGTGGGGGGAAAAACAATCCCGGAAAGCATAAGTGTTCCTACAAAGGCATGATATCTAACCGAAAGGGGTAAAATGTTTAAGACATAAATGATTGTCAACATCAATGATTAGACTATGTTATCCCAGCGAAACCTTTTGTGAAATGAGAGATCTGAAGTAGGAGAAGGGGGAACACTGCAATGAAATAATGATCAATAATATGTGATGTGGTTTAACTGAAAAGCAATGTACCAAATGTTCAAGACACAAATGAACATCAACACTAATGAATAACAATACTGCACAATTTCAGAATGCACCAGATAGAATCCCAGTGCAAATTATGTGTTCTATATTAAGTATTACAAATATAGGGGAAAGAGTTAAAGGCATCACACTCCATTCAGTGCACAGGAGAAGTTTTTCTTCAAAGAAGAAAGACAAATGGATCGAATTGAGAGGAGATTAACAAAATAAAGCCGAGAAAATTCAAAAGAGAGGAGAAGCTATGTAGAAAATTGAAAATGCCAATAAGATGCCAATGGTATGCAAAATGCCAATGGTATGCAAAATGCCAATGGTATGCAAAATGAACACGAATCTGAATCTGTGTCTGTACCAAGAGTTTTGACCTGGGACTAAGCAACTTTCAGAAAAAGAGATTTTTTATGCTTTTATGTTTTGTGTTTCTGTGTATCCATGTTCTGCATGTCTTTAAAAATTAACAAAGTTTGTTTAAAAAAAGAGAGAGAGGCTGAGAGTTTTGAGGAAGGATAGAGCAGATCGGGAACCACAGATATTCCTTTGAGAAGGGCATGAGGGTGAGATTGTAAGAGCAGTTTTATCGGAGAAGAAGGAGGCAGAAGGAGGAAGCTGTGTGCTGACAGAGATGGGGAAAGGATATGAACACATCTTCTGCCATTGATAATTCATACACAGTGGATGGTATATAGGCAGCCTTGGGAGAGGGGCTAGCTGCCGGCCCTCTACTGTCGAGCATCTCTGCTGGCGGAGGGCTTTGCTGCCCGCCGCCGGGCTTGACATTGTGATTTAAAATGACCAGGCTTCCCACAATTGTAACAATTACCAGATGGTTTATTACCTCTGGTGATAGCTGCAGCCATCATTTCGGAAGTGTCTAAAGAGGCTTTACTGAGGGGTTTTCAAGAGAGCCCCTCTTTTAAAAAGGAAAAAATTTCGTTTGGTTGATTCTCTTAGTTCCTCAATGTGCAATTTCTGGTCCCGAGAGAATCCTCCACCCATACTCACGAGGGATCCACGGCGATCGCCTGCGATCGAATCAGGGATGAGGTATACCAAGGCTATGCCAGCCGATGAGTATGGATGGTCCAAAGACGTACCACCGCAGATGATCACGTCGGGGTCACCAGTTATGGTGGTCTCTCATGAATGAAGACACTGAGGCAGTCGTCTTGAAGCCAAATCGGGATGAGAGCACAGGGCAAGCTCTGACACCCTCTTTTATTAGAAGCAATCTTTGTTAACGTTTGCAATTTTTTGTTAGTGTGTTGTTACAAACTCATTACATCACACAAAATACCATATGAGAATACAAAGCTGTAAAGTTTAAGTTTGCTACAATTCTGGGTAAGAAGTGGCAACATTTTCGACCTTGTCCTCGCCTCGTGTTACAAACAACTACCAGAAGGCCCGTTGTCCTTGCACGCGCGCGAGGAAACAGATAGCAATTCCCACACTATCCCTGCTCTCAAAGTAGCTTTTCATTAAAAAAAACCCTGTTTAATACAACTTATGTTATAATAAAGTCAGCATCATGGCATTATTGAATAACTAGCATTCTCATCAATCTGTTGATTTTTCTACTTTGACTTGCAAATGAGTATTTTATGCCTTAAGCAACATCAATAAAAGATGGATTCTTATTCTTGCTTCAGTATATGTGTTCTATTTTCAGGCACATCACTTTCCTGTCCAGCCAACTTTTGCAGAAGAAGCAGACCAGTGTTTACCTAAAATCTTAAACAGCAACCCCCCACCGCTTTTAAAGGTATGGCTCTGGTTGGATGTGGAGGCTGCCAGGCGGTATGATTACGTGTGTGATTATAATAGAAATACTACAAGGAGGATTTGGCAACAACACCGAGTTTTTATTATTAGTTGGCATGTCAAAATCACATTAGCTGTAGGTTACCCTTAGATTGGCACTTGTTTGTTGTCAAAGCCAAGCAAACTACACTATGTCTTAATTTAATTTGTGAATCCAACCACATGTTCTGATTGCCCTTTTTAAAGTTTTTTGAAGAAACTTTGTATGATTATGGTTCAACTCTGGAAATTACAAATTAAGCCAGCTTTGCACTATTTCTAAAAAAAATTTCTCTGTAGTTTTTGGCTTTACAGGACCTGATGTTTCTTTCTCAATATTCTTCTGTGCGTCGTCAAGAGGTCTTTAGCCTCAGCCAACCAGGTACTTGAAAAATTACTGATGTTTTGTTAAATGAAAAGGGAAGTAATAAAGAGTGAGAAATAAATTGATTTCATTTGAGAAGAGTTGTATTTGCATTTGATGTTTTGAATGTGAGCATGACATAACTTTTTATTGTGAATATTTAGTTATAAAATTTACTTATACATTACAGATACAGATTTTTATATTTTGAGGAATTCAAAATATTTATGGTCAGAATAAAACTGACTAAGAAAATATCTTAAGACTTAAAAAGAGAATTATTTGTACTTTTTGTCCATTGGTGAATGTAAAGAGGTGTTAAAACAGAACATGGCAATTAGAATAATTACCTTGCATATTTTCCCTAAATTGTTGTTAGTCAATAAACCCATATAGTAATATGTCGGGATATCACTTCTGACATTCCAGTATGTGTAAGCTTGATTCTGATAATTTAACAGCTTAGAAGCAAAAGACTCCTAATTAAAAGTTTATATTGTATGAGGATGTAAATTCTGTACATATATTGCTCCATTAAATTTGGTCTGGTTATGTGTATTAGATTAGAAACTGTATCTCACATTGTTGATTGATGCTGTTGCAACAAATGATTATTTCTATTAGTATTACTAAATTATGTTTTTGTCAAATAAGTGGTTTTCTTTCTGCTCTAAATCTAATTAAAATCAGAATTGAAGGGACTATTTAGGTTATTGTAATAGGTACTAATTGGCATTCTGTATCTCTGACAGGTGGACATCCATACAACTGGACTTCAATTTGCGGGGAGTGTTTGAACCTACTAAGCGATCTGACACAAAAGCTGATAATCCAACAAGAGATTGCAGCTGCAAATGGAAGATTGAAACAGCCATCTGCAGGAGACTTGACACAGTCCTTCAGTTCTCCAGGTAATGGACAATGTTTAATCCAACGGCTACCAAATCTGAGGTGCCAAGATCTAGATGATTGCTAGGTGGCAGTAGAGAGATAGAGATATTTCTTTTCTGCCATCTAGTGGTCATTTGAATTTGCAAAATCAAAATCTGGTAGCCTTACTAATGCATTTTTTGAGCCTTTAAATCACATCAAGTTTATCAGACAGGAAAGAACTGCATTAGGAAAAGAGTTGGCTAGCATACTAATGTAGCATTCATGAAAGAGTGATAAAAAGACCAGAGTGAGGTTTTTCACTGGCATTTTATTTATTTTTTTGTCCAATAACAAGCAACATGCTAATGAACTGCTTTAGGTTTAATTTCTTGGCATAGTTTCATTGGCATAATGAAATCATGTCTCTTCCCCAGCAAACACATGACTACATTTTGGACACTCGGTAACCAGCTGACATGTATGACTGGTTGCCTCACAGTCACAAGACCACAATTTGTGATTTTTTTTTTGCCAGTTTCTGGCAAAAGTACCCATTCGGGAGAATGGTTTGCATTCTACAACCAGATGGCTTGCTTAACAATCACCTTTAAAACAGTTGTAAAATCAGGTCTGGTCATGTAGTGCCTCAGCCTATGACTTTCCAGTCCCAATTGTGGTAAGTTGAGAGCTATCTGTACCCAAATATATTATTGTGGCAATTTACATTTCTGTGGTCTATGTCCTAATACATCGGGTTATTCAGACTCCGTTATCAAGGATAACCATGACAAGTATAATTAAAGAATTTCAGAAGAATGGATCTTTATTTTTTCCCCACATGTGGGCAACCTGTAGGTTGTGGTCTACATATGGCACTTTAGCATCTCATTTGCAGTCCTCAGAGCTTGCATTGCAGAGATTTATGTGCAAATAGTCCAATTTCAGTTATTCTATATTTTAGTTTTTTGGGATTTTTTGTCTCAAATTCGAGAATTTAACACTTTTGAGAGCAAGCATTCTCCTTATTGAGTGTCTACAATAGTCCCAAATCAGCACAAAAGAAATATTTGGGGCCACTTTTTTAGATGAGGGAGTCAGTTGAAATGGAAATAATTTCACATTCTCAATTCTATTCTCAAATTTCTGAAATAAATGGGTCCTCTTCCTTCTGATAACATCCTAAGATAATCTTCAAAGATCTCAAGACTGAAAGGCTCCTAGTTACTTTGATCTTCTAAACCCTGTTCATCATTTCTATTCTGCTCCCTCAATATAATATCTATATTGCCAGCCATTCTTCATGATCAAAAGATACCAAACAGTCTCCAGATGTAACTTGGAGATTCATTATTGGATTTACATCTTTCCCTAAGTCATGGCTTGTCTTAACCATGTCTTATTGAAGAAGCCCAAAGTAAGCTTATACATTGTGATTTATAAACCTCAGCGGCGGAGTTCAGACAACATGCTAAGTCAACCATAATATATTCACTCGCTTTCCCATTTTCTGTCTTTGTAAATGTCCTTTCTGCAGTACCATTTAATAATAATCAATTCAGCCGCTATAAAGTCATATGTACATATCTATTAAAATTACTTCCGCAGTCGGTTTCAAAATGTGAATCTAGAAATGCAAAATATCGGAAAGTAGTAAGATGTTTCTTAGAAAAATCATTTTTGTTTCATCAAGCCCATTCCGAGATATTTTAATATCGATTTAGCACAGCCACTTCAGAGCTCAGCAGTCTTGCTTTTCTTAATGGAAATTATAGCAGTAATTTTCTTTTGTGTTTCATACAAGTACAAAAAGAATTAACTCCGTTTTTTGCTGCATCTAAGTTAGCAGCTGCCACTTACTTTGTTGGTGCAAGGCATCCTGAATGTAGCTTTTTAAAATATGATTCCTTGCTTGGAGCAGCTCCTGAAGGAAGCTCATTTCAGACGCCAAGGACCAGCATATTTCCACGAGCCCATATGCATCCCCTGGTTAAGTCGTCTCTGTTGCCCTTAAAAACATCACCTGCACCTGATCTTGGAAGCAATTTAGGATCACCTTTTAATACTTCCCTTTTGGGTCATAAGCCTGGACTGTTGGATTTAAACTCTCCTTGGCATGGATCTGTCCAAAGTCCCCATATTATGAGAAGAGGACCAAAACTATGGACATCAAGTTCAGGTAGGAAATATTATTATGTCAATTTTGATCTTGATCGTCCAGTAAGATAATTATTGAGGAACTTTGTTTTAAAGAAATAACTTTTTTTAAAAACAGGATGGATTTCTCTTACAGATCTGCAATTGACAGGCTATCCTGATGAACCTCACCCAGTGATGGTGGTTGCAAAAGATGCTAAGGAAGCAGCAGAGCCAGGTTCTTTCTATATGTGGTTACAGAACAAGAAAGAGCAGGTATTGCCACGAATCAAGCAATACATTCATCTGCACGGTATATATTCTTTAAAGGTGGCTCCTTGGTGGCCTCCTGATGGCTTCCTCATTGACTTTGCTTGTGGGAACCAGCATGAAGATCTCAAATGGTGATCATGTGACCACTGGATACGGCAGTGTTGTATTTACAAGCCAATCACTGAGTGCCCAGATTGTGATGATTGTAAAGATACTGCTGTTGTGGCCCGCCAGCAGAGCTGGTGGCAGACTTGAACAGTGAGGAGGTTGGGGAGGAACATGGGCAAGTCCTGGTGTCTGGGGAAGGCTTTGATGAGTGCTCTGTGTCGGAGGCAGAGATGGGGCCAGGGCTGTTCAACAGTTATCAGCTGCCTTCGGAGTCAGAGATCAGTGGGGCAGAAGAACAGCTGGAGCCTGTTCCCAATGTGTGCATGCGCAGAGCTGCCAGGAGAAGGGAATAGTTAAGCCACAAGGGTCGATTCGGGAGTAAAGGCACAGGTGGATGGTGAATGGCCCCTCCCATAGGGAATAAAGAGGAGTGAAAGGGGAGTGGTGTTTGCAGGAGACAATTCGTTTATTTAATTAGTGTGAAGATTTGTTCATGACTCAGAGACTCCTGGCCAACTATTTTCTTTTATAGCATTGCACTTGGAAGCTATCAGCCTAGCAACTCTCCAAGCCTGATAAGGTCTGTGGTTGTAATTCACTTTTGAAAGACTGTTTGCCGGGACTTTGCTGGATGTGAATTATAGGAATTCACATTAGCCTAATAAAAAGGGGTTTTGTCAGGAAAGGAGTCTGTTTCGTGATTTTGTGAAGCCTAGGTCAGAACAACTGCAATAGCTGGAGCTCCAAGGACTGGCCATAGGTACCACTTGCTAAGCATTGCTATAAGTTCAAACAGTTGCTGAATGAATGGTTATTAAGCAGGCACACTTATATAGTGCATTTCCTTTTTAAAAAAAACATAATTCAAATCATTTTAAGACTTGGTATATTTATAGCTCAGGATCAAGCAAAGTGGTGCTTCCAGATACCTAAATATCTGTCTTAGTGGTCACAAAGCTCCTTGATCCATTCCAGATGATATCTTATGAAGATTATTTTAATTAAAGGTAGCCATGTTGCAGAACAAAATTGATAGCATCATATTTATATGCAGGTCCAGCTAGGATGGTAGAGAGCCCCAGGGAGCTAGTTTATGTTTTGGTAAAATTTTCTTTTTTAATTGACAGTGTTCCTCAGGTCACCAATTTTGACAATAGGCAGATCTAAGGCAAGGATTTTATATACTCTTATAATTCCAGTTGTGCTCTCTATTGTCCAGCCCAGTATTGGTAGCCCTTGACTTATGACCACGGTTGAGCCCAAAATTTCTGTTGCTAAGTGAAAAATTTGTTAAGTCAGTTTTGCCCACATTTTACAACCTTTCTTGCCACAGTTGTTAAGTGAATCACTGCAATTGTTAAGTTAGTAACACAGTTTGCCTTTCCATTGACTTTGCTTGTCAGAAGGTCATAAAAGGTGATTACATGACCTCAGGACACCACAATTGTCATAAATATGAATCAGTTGCCATGCATCTGAATTTTGATCACATGACTAGCGGGATGGTGCAATGCTTATAAATGAGAAAAATGGTCACAACGCTTTTTTCAGTGCCGTTGTAACTTCAAACAGACACTAAATGAACTTCTGTAAGTCAAGGACTACCTGTAGAGCAGAAAAGCTTTGGTTAAAGCTTACAGCTGGAATTTTATATTATTCTGGACTACTTCATATGTTCTTTTGCGCTTCATAGATTTCTTCTTCTTTCAGATCAAAAGTTTCCTGTCAAAACGAGTCCTGATAATGTATTTTTTCAACAAGGTAAGACTGCATGCAGTAAGTCAATGATTGGCCTTGTTTGGATGGCAAGTATTCTTATTAATGCTTTTAATTAATCCTTAAACTATAATTTTGCACAATGATTTTTAAATGGTATTTTTAAACTTTAAAATTTAAACTACTAATTTAAATTTTAATAATTGGTGTAATTTATCAGCTACTTGGTTTGCAAATAAATTAGAATTAATCAGTTGAACATTGAAAGTATTAACACCTTAAGTAGAGCTCTTGATTATTAAATTTGCTATTAGTATTTAAAACCTGCAACTAATTTCATTGATTAATTTGCAAAACATTTTACTCTTCAGCACCCCGAAGCTTCAATCCAAGCCCTGTTTTCAGATACCCAAATGCATATTTGGGCTTTGGAAGGTAAATAATCTCTTCATTAAAAAAAAAAAGATTTTTCATATTTCAAAAGAAGATTACAAAAAATAAACAATACAGAAAATAAACAATGAAACAATAAAACACTATACTAAAAGTTCAATGAACTGCCAAAAGCCCCCATACCCCTAAACAAGTTTTAAAAAATAAATGTAAAAAACCCAGAAAATAATTGGAACAATCTCTTTATATCTGAAACATCTTCCAAATAAGTAACACATTGCCATATATCTGTTACTTGCTGTGTTTTTTAAGGTAATTGAATATCAAAGATTAATCTGTGGGTGCCTTTTTAAGATATGTGCATGCACACACGCCCTACAACTTTTGGGGTGCCAGGGACCAGTTCCTTGGTGAGAGGTTTTCCCACAGCCCAGAGGGGGCGTGGTTTCACATGCTGCCTGGATCCCACAGATGGGGCTTCACTTGTTTGCATGGCCCAGTTTCTGGCACGCCACGGATCAGTGCTGGTCCATGGACTGGGGGTTGGGGACCTCTGCCCAGCAGGACAGAAAGGCATAACCCTATCATTGGGTTTTTTAATTGAGAAGTTGCAATACTTTTTTCTGTTACCTGTTTCACGGGTTAGCTTTTGGTAGGCTAGGTTAGACCCTTATGGAGACAGGCAGCAGGGTATTGGGTTGTTTTTTTCAGATTCTCCTCTATTTATTCCAGCAAACAGCTCATCCACTCAATCTTTGGGACTTATTCAGGGGTTTGTGAAAATTGTGTTTAGATTTTGGAGATACTAAATCCTCCATTGTTAATGAAGAATGGCCACCACACAGTTTTCATAAAAGCCTGGGTACCGTGCCCCACGACAAAACACTGAAATCTTAAATTTCATGATATTTAACTGGTTGTAATTAAAAATTACCCTTTTTCCCCTGAAGGTTTATCACATCTTGTAGCGAGCTCATTTACTGAAGATAGGTATGGTGTCGTTCAAACAACACTGCCAGCAATTCTGAGTACTTTGCTAACACTTCAGGAGGTAAGGTGCCTTAATTTTTTACACAGAAAAAAGTATGAAGCCATAATACATTACTAGAAAAAATGATTTAATTTGCTGTTTCTTTTAAAGTCTATTAAATGTTGTTCCTAGGGTTAAAAAGGGTATATTGGTTAGGCTAAAATAAAAAAGGTGCTTTTAAGGGTAAGGTGGACTATGACTGTAGCACTTCCTTCTGTAGCACCTTAAAACAGCTCTATCCTTTTTTGGATATTCCATAGCTACAGCTATTGTATATTCCCTGGAGGATTCGTATTTGATTTAAGGAGCTGCAGATAAGTGCTCTCTTCCTGTCCTCATACTTTCTGAATCAATTTTTTTGGCCTTTGGATGCAAAGCATGCACGATCCATTCTTCTGTTTAAGAAGTTTATCCTAAGTTGTTTAAACGGTATTGTTCAGAACAGTATTTTAATTGATAAGAGGTAATTCTATTCCTCATGGGGCTTAGCTTCCAAAGTTGATGCTAGCATTTTCATTATTTAGGGCTTACCGCAATCCGTTTGCATTGGAGAAGACATGGAAAGAACTTGCACAGCCACAAAAAATATCTCAATTATTAAAATTGTATTAACAGTCATTTTTCTGGGCATGATTTTCCCCGTGTTTACAGTAAGAGATCACGTGGTTCATTAAATTTTGGCTTAGTAGATGTATAGCGTTTGAAATTTGTAAATCATGATAATATATTGTCCCTTAGCACGGACAATATGGCTGATTGACTGGCTTATTGAGTGAACTATAGTTAAAGCATGGCTTAAAATATTTAACAGGTTTTTTTTAGAATTGAATTATATTGGTTAGTTTTTAGAATGTTCTGATTTCTGAATTGTTTTAGTACGTTTGGTGAGGATTTAGTATTTAGTAAATGACCCATGTGTTGGGTCATCTTTCAGAGATACTTTTTTATCCAAACAGAAACAGAACGACAACATATGGGCAAAAAACACTGGGAGCAAGAGTGACTTCTGATTTCCTGCCAGCTTCCCCATTGACTTTGCTTGTGGAAAGCTGGCAGGGAGTATCAGAAAAAACGATTATGTGGCTGACTGTGGTGGCCTGCAGCAGCCAAAAGTTTGCAAATACGACTGGTCTGAAATCCTTTGAAATTCAGTGCCATAGAAGTAACGAATCCCTGATTTTGTACACATTCTTTAAGTTAGCACATTTGAAATATGATTAAAAAATAATTGCCCTATAGTGTCCTATTTTGGCTAATTGAAGATTACAAACTGACAAGAGTTTTGGTAGTGTATAGTTTTTTTTACATAAGGCTAAAAATATTGTCAATATGTTTCTTTGTTGGATTTTTTTTTTCATTCTAGGTTATCGATAAACACTTCAAACTTCCTCATGTTTCCAGCAAACCTCCCAAAACTTCAGGAAATCTTGCAGACACTTCCTATAAGACCCTTCGATTTGCTTTGAGATCATCACTAAAAACTGCAATCTATCGGATAACCACCACCTTTGGAGAACATTTAAAGTGAGTTTGAAGGATCTAAACTGCATTAGTGTTCATTTCCTAATGTGCTAAAATATATTATGGATGAATGAAAACCATGGATGGACTGTTATTGGGAAAGATGGGAGGAACACTATCTACATATCTTGAGCTCCTGAAGAAAAGATTAATCATCACATTGAAATGTCTATGGAGATTCTCAATCATCCAGGTCATGGTTGTTCCAAAGAGCTTTTTCCAAAAGGCAGTTGTCCTTTTTTTTCTGTTTTTTGTTTTTCTTTGAAAACATTTCAACTTCTCATCCAAAAAGCTTCTTCAGTTCTAACCGGTAGGGAATAGAAAGATGTATAGTCTTCTGAATATAACCAGATGACTGCAAAGAATATAAAAACAACAACAACCAAGAAAGGCCAATTTCCTTTTGGATAAAGCACGTTTAGAACATCACAATGAAATGTAATGCATTGTTATATCAATCAAATAAGTATTAAAAGAAGACCAGCAACAACTAAGCCTGTTTTACCTATCTAAAAAAAAAGATAGGTAAAAACCAGTCTATGCTTCCTCTGACCTTGTATTGAAAACAGTTTGGAGTGAGCTTAAGTACATTCAGCTTAACAAGCTTGAGATCCTTATGTTCAGTGTGGAAAGACTGGGGTAGAGCCAGCAAGGCAGGTACTCTGGAGGCTGCCCCCTGGAGCTCTTCAGACATGTGCCCTTAACAAATGTCTGAATAGGACTAAAGCCATTTCAGGATTGGAGGAAATAACTCATATCTGAATTTGATTTCTTAACTTCCTTATTTCAGATTCCTTTTCTTCAGCCAAGGTTATTTAGAAAAATGTTCCAGGAGGTTATCACAACTTTTTATAGTGTGTATTTTAATGCATCTTGGAACAAGGTTTCAAAATATGAGACTCTAGAAAAAGCAGGCATGATATTCTTCCGATTAAAATCGGAATTCCATTTTTTGGGGAATCGCCCCTCCTTTCCCCCCACCCTTCTTCTCCTCCTTCCTCCCCCTCGGAGGCCCGAGTCAGGAGTTGCTGGCGCGTCCCGCGGCTCCAGTCCAGCGTTGCCTCAGGAAGGGAAGGCAAAAGGAAGAGCCGCGGCGGCGCTTTGCAACGGCAGCAGCGGCTCCTGGTTTTGCCTTTCCCTTCCCGAGGCAATGCGGGACTGGAGCCGCGTGGAGCTGCGCCGGGCGGTAGCAACTCCTGACAGCCCCAGCCGGATACCTGAGCGGAGCCCGGGCGGTGCGAGCGGAGGCTGCTGAGCGGCAGGAAAGGGAGCTGGGCCAGCCACAAACCAGCCTCCGTGCAACACGCCCGCCGCCCGGCCCTGGCGAGGGAAGGCAGCGGGCGCTCCCCGGGCACGCGGCGGGGGGTCTCTTTTGGCCGGCCCCGATTTTTTTTTCAGAGCGGAATATCATGCCTGAAAAAGTATAGAGAAGAGCAACCAGGATGATTAGGGGAGTGGAGAATAAAACATATGAAGAACTGTTACAGGGACTGGGCATGGCTAGTCTAGTGAAAAGAAGGACCAGGGGAGACATGATAGCAGTCTTCCAATATTTGAGGGGCTGCCACAGAGAGGAAGGGGTCAAGCTATTTTCTAAAGCACCCGAAGGCCAGACAAGGAACAACGGATGGAAACTGAACAAGGAGAGACTTTCTGACAGTGAGAACAATCAACCAGTGGAACAGCTTGCCCTCAGAAGTTGTGGGAGCATCATCACTTGAGACTTTTAAGAAGAGATTAGACTGCCATTTGTCAGAAATGGTGTAGGGTCTCCTGCTTTTGTGGGGAGAGTTGGACGAGTTGACCTATAAGGTCCTTTCCAACTCTGATTATCTGTTATCTGTTTTCTGATCTCTCTCTGTCTTTTTTTAGTGCAGTGCAAGTATCTTCAGAACATAAGAAAAGACTGCGGCAGTTCTTGGAGTTCAAGGAATAGAGAAGCCAAATTGCACATACCATTGGAGATGGATAGTAATGAGGCAGCAATCTCAGGTCAAAACAAAATTAAAGATCTATCACACTGGCTTCTCAAATATGTACTTTTTTCCTTTTTTGGCAACTCATAAGTTGGTGTGTATGTATTTTGAAATACATATACATGTATTTTTTAAACTTTTGGATTGTTTTGCTATGACATTTTGTATAATAAAAAGATATTTAAACTAAATATACTTTGGACTAATTGAATAATATTTTGACTTATGTATGGCTGCTTTAATATACTTCTTGAAGCTCTTGGTCCTCTTATGATTTACTTTGTGTTGGTAACAGTTGAGAAAAGATAAATTCACACAGATTTGATTGTCACCCAGTTGCCACATGCATACAGATAAAATAGGCTTAGAGACAGGTTACTGCAAAATTGGTCTTCAGATGAGGTTTTTACATGCTCTTAAATCAAAGTCCCTTCTGAGAAGAGGGGAATGCAACCCAACTTAATTCCTCACACCATGAAACAGAAAGAAGATACAGAATATTATCAAATATGGAATCTATTTTATCAGTGGTTGGAAAAAAGAGGTGGAGATTAAGAACGTAATAAGTATTGTTAAGCAAATTAAATACCCAGACAACACGATGTGTATTAAACACTAAGTAGTGTAATTAATAAAAAAATAATAATAATAAAAAAGAATTTTTCACAACATAGACATCATTGACTGTGTTGATTAAAGACCCCAAAATCGTAAATTAATAAATTTTGGAGAGAATCAGAATGGAGAATACCTCTGCAAGTTAGATTTCTGGAATTTATATGCTAGCACAGTCTTACCATGTTCTTTTAAGTTTTCTTGTGCTATCAAAATCAACTATGTCTAAAACATATTGTACCCAAAAGAACAATTTGATGTCTAATTCCATTCTATACTTGTTACACTTTATTGAAATCTCAGGAAGATTTTTTTATGGGGTTGCTTAAATAACATCTCTGGGAATTTGGCTTTTCTTTGTCCTCAATAATATGCATCAGTTGGGCACATCACAATGAGGTATAATGTTTCCATCAATTTCAACAATGAGTGCCATATGGTTTTTGCTGTTCCCTTAATCTTTGCTTTAGCTATATTCAAGAGGCTGGGAAATTTTCTAAAACAATGTAATCAAGTACTGTACAGAGAAATCAGAATCCCTTTACCTATCCTTTCTACATTAAGTGGGATGATCTAGCCCGTCCATGCCAGGTTTTTTAGTGGTTTCAGGTAATGATTGAATGCAGACAATCTGAAATGAGCCTTAAAAATTTCCTGAACATTTTGTGTTTTGTTACTGTAGATTTGCAAATATTTTGGCTAGAGATTTGGAGAAGCTTTCTAATTAAGTGCTTACATTAAGTTCATAATGTTCTCAGGATTTTTCCCCCAACCAAATTAGATATTTTTTACTTTATTCAAAGCAGAATGAGAGCCTCTAAACTTGTTGAAAGTTTCTAAGTTGCAGTATTATATATCTGAAAAACTCTGGGCTTGGAAACAATCATCATTATTAGAAGTGATAATCGAGGTCAAGTAGGACAGCATGGGTATCCATCTCAAAAATATGAAAAAGTTAAGATGTTCCTACTCCTACATACAACAGTTCTCATCATAATATATTCATACATAATATTGGGGGGGAATAGATGGACTAGGAAAACAAATTCTACGACCCCCCATTTACTAGGGTGCATGGGTTGGACAATAATTTATCAAGAGTTTCAAATTCAGTTTGAAGATGGCATTGGAACATAGTAAGTTTATTGGCTTCTAATTTCAAAAGATGGTACCTAAAATTACTTTATGTTAAGTACCACATTTCTCTTAATCCCACACAGTAATTTTTCCACCAGTTTTTATCTTTCAGTTATTCAATCACTTGCTTAGTTTGGGGAGAGAAAACACATTTAATTTTTCCAGAACTTGTGTACTAATTCAGTTAGGTTTCAGTTTTGCGAATTCTAAAAATGAGTGATATTCCTTATTTAAAAACAGAATTTGGATCTGTCTATTGATCATTTCTTACAATGATCCCACAAAGCATGTAACTTCTAAATGCCCACCTTTGCATTTGATTGTTGTATTCAATAACATTTGATCAAGGTTTGATGATCCATAGGAAGCTGGTCCAGTTGATTTAATTTTTCCTCTAACCAGTCACTGTATAATATGCAACACATAAAGCATAAGTACAGGTGAAACTCGAAAAATTAGAATATCGTGCAAAAGTTCATTTATTTCAGTAATGCAACTTAAAAGGTGAACCTAATATATGAGATAGACTCATTACATGCAAAGCAGGATAGTTCAAGCCATGATTTGTCATAATTGAGATGATTATGCTTTATGAACAGGTTTTAAAGAGAACACAAATGTCACAAAGTTCCTGCATTAAACCTATGTATAACCATTTTTATTTATTTTATTCTTATTAATAAATATTTTTGAGATTACTGAAAGTCATATAAGTGGTTGCATCTGTGTTTGCTTTCTGGCGCAACTTTTAAAAGTTGATCCAAGATTTTTCTCTGCACTCTAATATAAGAAATTCCACAATCAGATTGATTGACCAAAAACATTTCTAGACTACTTTTCATTAAATGAGATCCTGAGACAGTTTATGATTAAAAATGATTCACAAATGATCACATTAACTTAAAATTAATGAAACTATGAGAGAACACAAATCTTAAATCACTGCAGAGGAATGTTGAGTCATTCTATGTGAAATGTATTTGTCAGCAGTTTTCAGTTAAGTAAATTAAGAGATCAGATAATCATACTATTCATTTTGCTCTGTGAACAAAAAATATATAACACACACAATACATTTCTTCTAAGTACAACTTTCTTTTACCAGAAGAGGTCACTGTTCTACACTTTGTGTACCTATGCCAGTTTATTCCTGTCCTGAATGACAGATCTACTTTCTGTTAATAGACTAGGCAGTGCTTTTCCAACCCTGGGCAATCAAGATGTTTGGTTATAACTTTCATTATCCCATCCAGCCTAGTCATAGTTCAACATAACTAGGGGGTACAAAAATGATGGAAGGCTAATCTAGGCCTTAGCTTATGAGTTGAAAACCATGAAACTCCAGACAGAAAGGATCAGAAAACTTTCCTTTCTCCAACAACTTGTAAAATTCTGTAAGTTAAGGGGGGAGGGAAACAACCTTTTAAAAGTTGAATGTCAATCAATATTAGATTTTTGGAATTGCTATACTTTTGTTCGCTTAGAAAGAGCTACCCGGATATATCTACCATATCTTCTGCAAAAAGAAAACTAGTTCTTACATCCTTTAGTTATCCTATTTTTTACAACCCAGAGGTAGTAATTTCAGCCAGAAAGATTAATTATTTTTTTAACATGGGCTGAGAGAAAAATCAGAGATGGTGAGACATAAATTAGGGAAAACTTAAAATTAGCTAGCATATGATGTAAAATCTAGAAACAGGCAGCATGACATAATTCTCCCCCCAAAAAAGATTACATTTGCCCTGTGGTCCAAAAATTATTCACCCATAGACTATCTTGAATGATTGGTTTGATTTTTAGACTCTGAGGTATTAAATTTATCTAAATGTCATAAAAAAGCACAATAAATAATGTTCTTTCTGTGCCAACTCAGTAAGATCAAACTGCCCAAGGAGCTGCTGATACAGTTCTACAGAGGAATTATTGAGTCTGTCATCTGCACTTCTATAACTGTCTGGTTTGGTTCTGCAACCCAACAAGACAGACACAGACTTCAGAGAGTAATTAGGACTACAGAAAAAACAATTACTACCAATTTCCCTTCCATCGAGGGCCTGTATTCTGCACAAGTCAAAAAGAGGGCTGTGAAAATATTTACAGACCCCTCACATCCCAGACATAAACTGTTTTAACTCCTTCCCTCAAAGCGACGCTATAGAACACTGCACACCAGAAGAACTAGACACAAGGACAGTTTTTCCCAAATGCCATTACCCTGTGAAACAAATAATTCCTTCAATACGGTCCAACTATTTACAAAGTCTGCACTACAATTACTATTAATCTTCTCATCACTCCTTATCACCCATCCCCTCCCACTTGTGGCTGTATGACTGTAACTTGTCGCTTGTATCCTTAGGATCTATAGACTGTTTCCTAGTATAATTTGATTGTACCCTATGACTATTATTAAGTGTTGTACCTTATGATTCTTGATGATGATGTATCTTTTCTTTTATGTATACAGAGAGCATTTGCACCAAGACAAATTCCTTGTGTGTCCAATCACACTTGGCCAATTAAGCCAATTAAGAATTCTATTCTATTCTATTCTATTCTATTCTATTCTATTCTATTCTATTCTATTCTATTCTATTCTAATTTGTTTTCAGTACAGAGTAACAATTTTAGAGAGAATATAAACCATTCACCTGTATAATATCTTTTAAAATGTGTGATTGTAAAGAAGCTTGAGTCTACAGTACAGGCATCTGCAGGGGAGGTGGCTGCATAGGATGGTGCCTGCACAATTCAGCCACAATTAAAACTCTTCTTTTTTAAGACAAGATGTTCCTCTTCAGCATGATACAATAATAACACCCTCCATCTGATTTCTTGTATGTGGCCTCCAAGTTCATTCTACTTCCTCAGTAGTATTGCTTGAGAATTCTCCTTCAGACTAAGACATTATCTAAGCAAAGTGCGCCTTCAAGTCAGGGTCGACTCCTCGCAACTGCCTAAACTAAGCCTTGCAGTTTTCTTGGCAAGATTTTGGAAGTGGTTTGCCATTGCTTGTTTCTCAGAGCTGAGCAAGAGTGGCAGGCTGAAGGTCACCCAGCTGGCCATGTGCCTGAGGTTGAACTGGAAGTCAGAATCTCCCAGTATCTAATCTGGTGCCTTAACCACTATATCAAAGTGGTTCACTACACCAAACTGACTCAGGATCAAAGTACTATCAGAAAATAAACCTATCACGATTAGATAATTTGCAAAACCTCAAACTGTTGCAAAAATACACTGACTGTCCAATGTTTGTTACCAGATGACACATCCAGAGTTGTGTTTTTATTGTGTGTAACATACTGTATACGGTAGGCCCATCAGAGGAAGATGGTATTTTAATCTCTTGTATCTACGTATATGACAGACTGGATTCATATAACTCTAAGATAATATCACTTGCTTGCTTGTGGCTCACTCTGATGTGTAAACCCAGACAATAGGTTATGTTAGTGGTTTCTTGATAGGTTTAATTGGAAATAAAAGATACAGATCTGGATTTTGTATAATATGGATGAATTCAGTTTGAAATCATTTTTTCTTTAATAACCTCTTATTGTAGCATCTTTCCAGTAAAATTATTTAGTCATAACTGTTTAAAATCAGAGTATTTTTTAAAGTAGTATCTATCTGAATTTTTTGTTGTGCATTTAGTCAACTGGTTTATGGTTTGTGTACAAACATCAACCACTGAAAAAAGTGTGTATGTAGCCATTGCAGAGATTCTTGTACAATTTGTGACCACATAAAAGCAATGCAGCCTAGCTCTTGTATCACTGTGTGGGAGGTGATTAACAATCTCTCCATTTTTATAGTTGCAAATTGGTAGTAAAGTTTTAGTTCACCATAAATATTTGGAAAACTGCAATTGCAGGGCTGAGTAGATGGAAAAAACTGCTTCTGTAAAGCTGTGTAGCAGCAAAAAAGCAGCCAATTTTTAATTATTTTATTTTCTATTATTTTCATTTTTATTATAAGCAAAGGAGGCAGGATTCCATGGGATTTTCTGCTGAAATAGTTTGGCTGACATTTTGTAGATTGTACTCTGGCTATAGAAGAGGGACACCACTTCCTGCCTTTTTCAAGCAGTGAAATAACTTGGCTGAGACTTTTCTGTATTTTGTGCTAGACAGTTGGGCCATTGTTCAGATGCTTCGAGTTATAGTGAGATAAGATGGGAAACCTATAAATTTTATAAATGAATATTTCACAAATAATTACTAGCACAAAAATAATGCTCCTGTTGAGAGAAAACTGTGTATTTACAGTTGAATGATGGAGAATGCACCTCAATTGTTGTCGCAATTTGGACTTGGAAAATGTCATGTGTATTAACTTTTTAACGTGCCTGGAAAGAAACCCAAAAGTTAAAATGTTTAATTTATACTCGTTTTAAAAATGACAGTGAAATCTTAGTGTCCACAGGTAATGCATTATTAAATTGTTGTTGTTGACAAACTAAGAACAATTGTTTGCTTTTCTGAATGTTTGTCAGTATACTACATGTACCTCCATGATGAGATGAAGGCAACAGAATGCTGTCTTGTAAGGTTCCATAGAGAATGTTTGGATAAAATTGGGCATGGCTGTGTTTGTACCATATTGGACAAGTTGTACCAAACTCTAAACCAGGGTGTCAAACTCAAGGCTCATGGGCCACATTCAGCCCACGGGGTCTTAGATCTGGCCTACGGGGCCGGCTTGGAAATATCAAAGGACTGGCTCGCGATGCCTCTGCCAGCCAAAACAGGCTGTAGCATGGCCTAGTGCAGCCCTCCCATGGCCCATTTTTGGCCTCCACAGCTTCCTGCACCACTCTGTCGGCTGAAAACATGCCCTGTTTTGGCCGGCAGGGTGCTGCAGGAGGCCTCCATCCCGTCTCCCTCTCTGCCAGCTTGCAGAGAACTACAATGCTGATCTGGCCCTCTAAGAAATCCAGTTTGACACCTTTGCTCTAAACTAACTTTAGAGGTAGCACGGAATGCTGCATGCAAACACCAGCATGAGTAAATCTGGTGACAGAGTTAACATATTCTCTGTACAGGTAGTCCTCAACTTATAACCACAAATATACCTGAAATTTCCATTGCTAAGCAAGGCAATGTTTGTTAAATGTGTTTTGCCTCATTTTACTACCTTTTTTTGGCCACAGTTAAATGAATCCTTGCAGTTAAGTGAGTCATGTGGGCTGCTAAGCAAATCTTGCTTCCCACACTGACTGCTTGTTGGAAGCTGGCTAGGAAGGTTGCAAATGGTGATCATATGATTCAGAGACAGTGCAACTATCATAAATACAGGCAAATTGCCAAGTGCCCAAATTTTGGTCCTGTGAACATGGGGATACTGCAATGGGGGTGAAAGCTGGTCGTAACACATTTTCTTCAGTGTTGCTGGGACTTTGAATGGCCACTAAATTATTAAAATACATTATGCGAAAGCCTTGACTGCCTAATGCCATAAACTGGTCAGGAAAATCAGTATCTATGGGTTCTCTCAGGGTGGCCATGGCACATGGATGATTGCAACTTAGAATTTAAGAGGAATAAATGGTAAGGTAGATGAGACAGTACTTTTTAGAAAGCAGGTAAGAATAGCGAAGGGTATAATGAAAGAACCACTACAAAAATTAGAATGAAAGCAAAGTATTTAATCTGTTCACAGGGGAAAAAAAGGTAACTTGAGGACAAATGTAATTCATAGATGCTATGGAAATATTGAAATGGAGGAGGTTTGCTTATGCAGTGACTGTTTAACGTGCATGTGAAAATAGCTGCGTTGCTTGACAATTGGATAAGCAGGGAAGATGTTTGGAAGATTTCAATTAAAGGGATATTCAAATAGGGATATAATATTAAGTAAAATTTGTAAAATACAGGATTTATCCTAGGCAGTGTAGGTGGAAGCCAGATTTTTGCTCTTTCAGCAGCAGACCAATTAAATCTATGAAGGAAAACTAATGTAATTTTGCTGAATGAAAAAGAGTACAATAAAGTACACAAGCATGAAGTACTTTATGCTTGTCCTGCCCCAGTCAGCTTTTCAGCCTGTTTTTGGGCCATTTGGGGGCTGTTTCCAGGCTGTTTTTGGCAGCAAAAATGGCCTGAAAATGCCCCCCAAAATGGCCTGAAAATGCCCCCCAAAATGGCCAAAAAACAGGCCAAAAAACAGACAGGGGCGGGGCCAGCCAGTGGTGGGATTAGCTCCAACCAGCTGAATCCTACCTGTTCCTTTGAGGCGATCGGCTGGGAGGCGGGGCTGGGTGTGATGAGTGACATCACCTACCCAGTCAAATGACCAACCGGCCATGCCAACCCAGCCAAAGAACTGGTTATTTAAAAATTGGCAGACCATCACTGGGAATAAGGCTTCCAAAAGGACAAGAAGAACAGTTAGCAATGATTCAACAAGAAGGGGTGAGACAAGGTAGTGTGATATCCCCTTGGTTATTTAATTTATTTGTAGAAAAATGTTTAAGTAATGCTTGAAATGATTCATCTAACAAGAGCTGTCGCTAAGAAGACTATTTATCCATGGAATACTCATCTCTTCTGGGACTAATAATAAATTCACATTGGTCAATATTACAAACAGCTTCCTAGAAAAAGCTAATGAATTTTATAAATACCTAGTCCACAAGAAAACACAGAAGCAAAACATTTTGGCTGTAATTTGGTTTGTTTTATTAATTTTAATTATTAACTAATTAATTTCAATTAATTATAAAGAAAGAAAGAAAGCTTCTGGTAAGCCTCAAGGTGTAGAATACTTACTCTTTAAGCAAGAGATGCTTTTTGATTAATATATTTGATTAAATGTTTTTTTTTATTAATATGTTTGTAAAATATTTTAACTTTTTTGGAAGTAGGTTGATTATTATTTTGTCTAAATTGTATATATTCCTCCTTCCAGGGTCATAATTATTAAGTGCACTTATTATATAGTCAATATGTTAAGAATAGGAAGTAGGACCTAGCTACCTTGGTTGATTTGGAAAGAAAAAAGAAAAAAGCCACATAGGATGAGATGTGGTGAGTATTGCAATGACAGATCATAGGCACATGACATAAGATGGTATTCTTGGGATATTGTTTAAAATACGTTTTGGTCTTTTGCTTTTTACTTATTAAGTTGCCTAGAAAAACTATGGTGAGGTTGGTGACTGTAGACGTGTAAATAAATCAATAAAACCATGTTGCTCTCCAGATACAGTAAGATTAAAATTCCCATTATTTTTAATAATTGATGGACAGGATTAATGAGAGCTGGGTAGGACTAATGAAAGTGACAGTTTAATCAGTTTTTGGTGTTCCAAGATCTAGAAGATTCCTGATTCCATGATTTATTTATTATTTTATTTATTAAATGTTTATGTTGCCCGTCTCACTGATATATTGACTCTAGGCGGTTTACAACATATTACAATGATTTAGAGTTACAGATTGTCCTTGACTTATGACCATTTGTTTAATGATAGTTCAGAGTTACGATGGTCCTAAAAATGTGATTTAGAATCCGTCCTCAAAATTACGACCGTAATACCACCCCCATGGTCAACTGTTCAAAATTTGGGTGCAAGGCAAACAGCTAGCATTTAGGACATGTTTTGTTGTGACCAGAAAATGTATAGGATGTTGTATTGCAGGAACTGGATATCATCTAATCTAATGAAAAGAAGGATTATGGTTGACTTGATAATAGTATTCTAATATTTGAGGAGCTGCCACAAAGAAAAGGGGATCAACCTATTTTCCAAAGCACCAATCCAGAAGGGAAGACAAGAAACAATGGATAGAAACTGATCAAGGGGAGAAGCAACATAGAACTAAGGAGAAATTTCCTAACAGAGAGAACAATTGACCAGTGGAACAGCTTACCTTCAGAAGTTGTAGGTGCTCTATCATTGGAGGCTTTTAAGAAGAGACTGGACAGCTAGTTGTCTGAAATGCTATAGCATGTCCTGCTTGAGCAGTGGGTTGGCTAGATCTCCAAGGCCTCTTCCAACTCTGATCAAAATTTGTGACTTTCCCAGACAGCTTCCGACAAGCAAAGTCAATGAGAGATGCTAGATTCACTTAACAATTGTGGTGATTTGATTAATGATTGTGGTAAAAATGGTCATAAAATTGGCTCCAGTCACAAGATGATTTGCTTAATAACTGCATTGTTTGGTGACCAAAATTCCCTTCCCGATTGTGTTTTTAAGTCAATCTGTAATACATTGTCTGGTCTTATTATATGATGCATTTGAAGAATAGTAATACAACTGTAGTGTATATTGGTATATTATTTCTTTAGATTTAAAAAAAAATTTTTTTTCATGTCTTCAGGGATTGTGCTATTATTTTTGCTTTCAAAGACAATGCTAGGAATGATGCGGGATATAACTGACTGTAATATTATTATAGTTTCTAAAATTGGCACTGTTTTGTATGAAGTAATAAAACTGACACTTATTAAAATGTGCAAAATATTGACGTTGCAGCAATTTGAGGGAGGGAAATACTGTCCAAACCCTTCAACAATTTTGGATTTTTTTGTTGATTAAACTGTCACTATTCAAGTTAATATTTTTAGAAGCAAGATATATTTGCGGGCGTGGGGAGGAGGGGAAAATAATAATTAATGCTGTATGCTGGGTTGATAAGATTCCCATAGAAGCCATCTTCAATTATTTTTCATGCAATTAATTGATTAAGGCGATGAGTTTTAGTCTCCCTTTTCCCACTTCGAGCTTTGATACGGAGAAGAACCTCTTTTGCCTTGTGATACCTGCTCTTTTGAACGGCGAGCTTGTTAACCAATTGGTTACTTCATTGCCACTGTTTCGTGCAGGTGAACCAGCCCAGCAGAAGCATAAGTAGTATGTTATCTAATAAACAGCGAGGCCTTATTCAGAGGAACAGTTTGTGTGCAAGAATGGACATTTGCTCCTATTGCCTCTGTGTGTGGTTTAGGAGTTGTACAGAGGCGGAGAAAAGGGCACTCCAAAGAGTGATAAAAAGGGCACAAAAGATCAGCGGATGTTCTCTTCCCTCATTGGAGGATTTGTACAACATGGGATGTAGAAGGAAGACACAAAAGATCTTGAGAGACCCTTCACATCCAGGCCACTCGTTGTTTGAGATCCTACCATCAGGAAGACAATATAGAATGCTGAAAGCCAGGACAAGTAGATTTAAACATAGCTTTTACCCAAGTGCTGTGATCAGGTTAAATGCAGAGTTATGAATCTGGTGGTCTTAACATATATATATCCTGGTTGCATAGTTTTTAACTGTTAATTGTTTCAATTTGTTTTACATTGTTATTTGTATATGTCTTTTGGTGTTGTTCAGTTGTATGTTGTGAAAGAGCACCTTATTTCGTTGTTCTCAGGTTCTGAGTACAATGACAATAAATAAATTTATCTTTAACATCTTTAATGAGGAACTTGGGAAATGTAGTCCTGTTATTTCCTCTTATAGGAGAAATCAGAACCCTGGCCTTTTGAACAGCACACTTATATCAATAGAAGAGAATTATCTGTAGCTCATTTGTAGCTTGATGCTCTCTCTAAGCTTGCAGAACGAGGTTAACATCAAAAGTGCTCAATGTCCATGAAGATTTTCAGTCGTCCAGGACAGGCCACATTATAAAAGTGCTTTTTCAAAAGGCAACTGGACTTGTTTTTCCTTGAAGACCTTTCGCTTCTCGTCTAAGAAGCTTCCTCAGTTCTGAAGGAGTCAGGAAGCGCTAGCACTAAAAGGTGTTTTGTTTTGTTTTTTAAAGTCAACACGCCAATGTTGTGCAGCGATGGGGTGCTGCGGGTTGGTTTTGGCGTAGTCTTTACGGGAGAATTGGTGAGGCGGGTCAAGAGCACACGGGCAAAAGGGTCGAGCGGCTTCGCCACGTGCCGATGGGCGCCACACTTTGCACACGTGCTTGCCCCCTTGGCACGCTCGCTCTCCGGCTCGGCACCGAGGAGGCGGGTCCCTCGGCGGCTCCTCTCGCCGCCCAATCTGGCTCAGGGGCCGGGTTTTGCTCAGCCACCAGCTCGTCGGAAGGGCAATGGCCGGGTTGCTTTAATCCGGAGCTTGGCGGCGCGGGAGAAGCACCGGCGAAGGGCGAGTTGAGGTTAAACGAAGGGCCGGTCAGCTCGCGCCATAGATTGCACTCGGAGCGCTCGCGCGAAGTGATGCTATGTGCCAGCATCGTTGCTTTTGGGTAATCTGTAACGAGGCGTCTGTGCTTGTGGTGTAGACCTGGGCAAGAGCAACCCTGTACTAGTTCTGTGTGTGAGAGAGAGAGGCGGACTTGGTTTCTCACCTGCAGGGCATGGGTGTGTTTGGGCGGGTTTCCCAATTTCTTGGTGTTGCAGCTGATTAGCTGAGAGAAATCCCGGTCCCGCTATTCTCCCGAAAGGGGAAAAGTATCCTACCCGGCTGGATTGGAGGCGCTGAGTTTTAAATATTGGCGGAGCATCTGTTGTGATACCCGGTTAGCTACTATGTTGTTATGCCGGCTTGGTTCCTGAATGGTGAAAAGCTTTCGGTTTCTGCAGAAGGCTTCGTTTAATCGGTTTAAGGGAGTGAAGATAAAAGACGGCGGAGTAGGCAGTTCTGCTATTCGGGAAGGGTGAAACCTCCTTTTCGCTAATCGTGTTGCACCAACAGTGGGGTTTTTACATTGCTTGCATCCTTTTGTAGCCTGGTTAGTGAAGGTTGAGGAAGGAACCGGCAGGAAGGAAGCATCCAAATCCTACACCCACTCTTTTTTTCCCCCCTGAAAGGGAAAAAAAGTTTGATTGTTCTGTTTAAAAGGGAAAAAGAAAGAAAACCCATAGAACCTCTTTAAACTTTCTTCTGGCTGCAAACATCCAACTGAAATTATTTACTTGGGAAAATCCCAGATTTTTGGTACCCCGTTGTCTATAAACAGACTTTTAAATTGGGCATTAGTTGAATAGTTGTAGAAAGCAATAGTTAAGACACTGACTGCTGCATCCGTTTGGATTTTTAAATTTAGCAGGGGAAATTGTTTCTTTTTTGGTGGGTCTGACTAGACAGTTCTTGGGGTAAATCATCAGGAAATGAAGGGAAGCTGCTAGGTTGTTGAATTATGCAGAGTAAGCTGTGTGAAGTCCTGCCACTTAATAATGCAAGTTATATCTTACAGCGTGCATGTTTAGCTACTTGGTCTTCAGAATTGTGCCTCTCCGAGTACCGGTAATTGCAATTAGCTATCTGATGAAGAGAAATCATAACATGCTGGAATAGAGGGATGGCTACATAGTTCAATGAATCTCCTGCTAAGTTGTACTTTACATCATGAATAGCAAGTTACATTAAAAAAAAATAAACAGAATATTCTTCTAACGCAACTCTTCTTTAGAGTTGTTTGGGTTATTACACCAGTTAATGAATAGAGTTAAATCCAGACCATCTGGGTTTGACCAGAAAAGCTGATGCTACAATAAAGTAATTTGACTTTAAAATTTTATAGGACAGCTTGTTTAAATTGCAGTGGAACTAGTGCAACTGCTCTGTTTGAAGTCTATAAGGGTTACTGTGCTATGAAAATGAGTTACTTTCCAGTTCTCTTATGTTAATAATTCTGCAGCAAGTAGTTTAAAACCAATCGACCAATTTATCTTCTAGCTTTGAAACGCATTTCTTTGTAGTCACCTTTCTCTTGTAGCAGTGGCGAGTTTAAAGTATGAATTCATTCAGTAAAAGGCTGCTTCTAATTTATTTCCCATTTATTGACAGATTTCATTGCTCTACATTTTTCTATTTTGTGCACCCCTCAATATAAGATTTGGAAGGGTCCATCCTGAAGAGGCATGTTACACTATGCATGATGAGGTAGTAGAAATCTGAGAGCAGTGCAGCATTCTCTGAAGTCCTTGACAAATGTCACGTTATTCCTATGAAGAAGCTTCTCGAAGTCAACTTTTCCAACAGTGGGGCACTTTCTTGAATTCACAGATGTCTTTTAAAATCACTGTCAGTAACAGCAGCAACAGTGCTGAAATTCAGAGGAGCCCACCTGAACTCGCAGGTTTCTTTCCAAAAAGATCTAGCATCTTTGAGAGACTTCCTGTTCTCCAGAGAACACAGGAGACAAGATGCCCTAAAACTGTTAGAGAAGATTTCCAGCAGAAAGGTGAGTTTTTAAAAAAACATTCATCAGAAAATATTTCCTGTAAGATATATATTTTCTTTCCTTGTTTGTCAGGTTAATATTTGTTAACCAAGTCCGTGCACTTACCAGTACTTATGCAAATATCCTTTATCTTCTTACTAGAAGATCTTTTAGACCTGATATTTCATTCACTGTATGTAAATAATTGCAAGAATAGGGTTTGCAAAATACCATTGTGAAATGATTATCAGAGAAGAAGACCTTTTTTCTTTCATTTAATAATGTGAAACTGTCACTCTTTAATGGAGACTCTGTTGGTAGGTCTTTTTTAATGTTTTTATGCAAATATTATAATTAATACAACTAAATTTCCATTTGGAATGTGGCAGTTCTTTTACAATGTATCATCATTTTATACTGTTTTTATTGCAAAATGATAAACACCTTTATCATAAGTGTTCTTAATCAGAGCTTGTAAGCAGAATGGTATTTATGTTCTTTAGAAAAAGTTAACCTAAATGATGCAGACAACAAAAATAAGACTTGAGAATAGATTGTTCAGAATGAGCATTGATAAGATTTCTATCTAGTCAGCTGGGTCAAGATTAATCTAACATGCTAATTCAGTTGTTCTTCTGGATGTTGGAAATAAGTTTCATTAATTCAGCTTTTAATCTAAACTCCGTCATTGTTTTGCAGTCTAGAAACTTTAGTCAAGATTCTCTAGATAAGAAGAAGTATCCCACCTTAGCCATAATTCTAAACAAACCTAGGTTTAAGGTTTCATGACTTTCCTAGCTGTTCCCTATAGCAGAAAAAACAAGCAATGATCAAGCAACATAGGCAGTGTTTGAAAGCCAGAAATAACCTGCATTTATGCACATAGCAACTGAGAAAGTTCAATCAGTTTCTGGCACATTAGGTATCTTGAGATCTACTTCCTTCAAGAAGTATTGGTTGATTTCCCCCCTCCTTTGGTCGTGTTCAAAGTATTGGCCTGGAAATGCACAATTTTGCTATGTGCCTTTATTATTAATTCACTCTTGTCTCCTTTAATCTCAGAATTCTCAAAAATAACCAGCATTATAAATATTGTGAATAATGCATTATTTTCAGTGAATCGGTGCTCTTTGAAATCCTTTAACAAAAAAAGCAAGAAAATCCGAGACATCAGTTTTCTTTTTGTGACAACTTTCAATAGATCTTATTGCTAAGACCCAAATCTACATAATTTAGCCTTTGATTTTCAACACATGCCCATGGAAACGTAAAAGGAGAACCATAAGAGCAATATCCATTGCCTGTTATTGTTCTGGAGTAGTTAATTGTTTGTTTCTGTGACAGCAGATTGCCATCCTGATTGTGCGTTTCTCTAGGCGTCTTTAAAAACAATCAACTATTCAGCATGTCTGAATTTGCACTGATGATATTACCTAGTTTGGATAATGAAATGTCTGCTAGAAAACAACCAAGTTGAGAGACCACCAAGGACTTCCTCATATCAGAGTTTACAGTAAATTCAGTAGAACAACTCTTCTTTTCCCCTTCTCTGAGCTCCTCATTATTCCACTAGATAATAGTTTGCAAGTTATATTAATGGGGCAGTGGGAAAGATTGATGTACCCATTCTTTTTTTTTCCTCCCACTTGATCTTTGCATGTCTTTCTTCTTTCTTTTAATTGCTGCTTCTTCTCGTAATGAAAAAGTCCCGAATGTTATCGTTCTAATGGTACAGTCGCTAAGTTGCTAAATTCCAAATTGGGAGCAAAAATAAAAAAAAAAGGAAAAGTCTTCAATGTGTTTTCTAAATGTTACTGTATGAGCCTTAGATCATATATTTTATCTGCTGAAAAGAAGGCTAACACATAGTTCAGTAGAAGATAATATCTAGCAATTAAAAAATAAAAGATATTTTTGAAGGGATGCAGCAGTAGCATATGGTCTCAAAAATCTTAATTTGGGCAATCCTGTTTTTTTAAATATATTCCTTGCAATATTCTTAATGGTGAATTACTAGTCCAAAAGATGTGGGAGATTTAAAGGATATTGTATAGACAATTTAGTTGGTTGCTAAAATGTATTTTGCTTCCTTTATACTACTTAGTGCTTTTGTATTGAGTTGAGTGTAGCTGTGATGATAACTTTTAATGTCTTGGATGAGGAAACTTTTAGTACTTTTTCTGGGTAGCAGATGATCATTTAGTTTTTGTTATGATTTTCCTTTTAATTTAAGATTGCATCTATTTGTTTCCTTTTTATTAAAAAGTAAATTCATCAGCTTCTTAGTTGCCAGTTTTCTCTCTGGCTTTTTTGCCTAAGGACATACGATGTCTTGGAGGGAGTTAAAGAATGAATTAAAGTAATTAATAGTCTGATGTAATTAAGAAGAAAAGGGTTATTTCTTTAAAATTGAGGATAGGTGCCCTGGCAGCCCTTTTTTCTGTTTTTTTAATGCTCAAACTGAAGATATCTTTGGTTACATTTAGTTGCCCCTACATTAAAATATTTATTTCTTTAAAAGATTTGTAAGGCCAACCATCTTAAAACACTGCTTTGGACAGCCATATATGTAGTAGTGTTTTGTTTTGTTTTTTGCTTACCCCACCATGGATTTGGTATGGATGCAGTTTGATACAATTTGATGCACCTCACCAACCATTCACAAATTAATCCTGTCTCTCAGGGGTGGGATTAGGCCAGCAGAGATTGGCCAGTTTAGGCTCATGCAAGCACACGCCCTCTCCTCTGGTCTCAGGATATGTTTGTGGGCTTTTCTGCTTGGGCAACAATACAAATTATTTTAGATTGAATACTCTCCCAGTCCAGTCAAATCTCTGAGCTGATCCAGGTTTGATGACCTGGATCAGTCTGAAAAGCATCTGACCAACAGTGGTGGTGGTGGCAGCAGTGGATGGGAGTGGTACAATGAAGAAGGAGAAAGCAAGAGCTGATATCAACAATTAGTTGGGTTGCATTTGGAGTCAAGACCTCACCATCTTTTGTGGTAATGAGCTCTTTAGCTTAATTATGCACTGTGTGAAGACATATTTTCTTTTGCTTATTTAAATCTTTTCTAAACCAACTTCTTTGGATCACCATTGATTTTGTGTTGGAGAACTCCCCCCCCCATATTTCTCCATGTCATGCATGATTGATAACATTTCCTTATATGTCTTTTTATAAACTAAACATTCTCAGTTACTTTAGCATTCTCCTATAGGCAAGTGGTGGTGGCAGCAGTGGTACAATGAAGAAGGAGAGAGCAAGAGCTGATACCAAGAATTGAATGAATTGATTTCCCTCAATTCATTTTCACTGCCTTTTCTTACATTTTTTTCTAGCTCTATTATAACCTTTTTCAAATATGGCCACCAAAACTATACAGTTTTGCAAACTCTGACATGCCATAGATCTGCTTAAGGTCGGTGCAGAGTTGACAGCTTTATTTTCAATTCCTTTCCTAAGGATCTCTTTGACTGAATTGGCTGCTGTATACTGATTCAGCCATTTCACTGAGTTATTCATTATGACCCGAGATCTGTTTTCTAAATAGTTAGGAGCACTCAAACCACCATCAGTATATGCGTGAGGTTAGAAGGGTTTGCCTCACTGTACGTCGCTTTACACATATCTGGTGCTGTAAAAGTTGATCTGCCATATTATTATATGAGATCAATGGTGATAATTACTCTTATTTTTCAAAATTCTTCCTATAGCATATAGGAAAACACAGTTTCAGTTAGCCAAGTAAACCTTTTGCATTATTGTTGGGATCCATACTTGTAAGAATGTCCAGTTTAATCCTTGTAGGCAATTCGGAGACTGGGGCAGTTCAAAGAAGTGTAGGTGTATTATGCACACAGAGTTAGTTGTGGATAGGAGTTACATTACTTAAATAGTCAGTTTGGTCTAGTCAGTGGCTAAGGCTAGAAAGCATGAAACTCGGTGTTCAATTCCTGTCTTAACCATGAAAGTCAGCTGGATGAACTTGGACCAGACATTCCCTCTCAGCCCAACTCACCTGACAGAGATATTGTTGTGGGGAAAATAAAGGAAGATGTGTTGGATATGTTCACCAACTTGAATGTTATTTGTAAAAATAATAAAAGTGGGATATAAATAAATGATAGAGCTGTTTGATTTTTTCAGTTGTATAAATTTAAGATTTGCTCTTGGTTATAACCTATTCCTAGTCTAAATTATTGTGCTATCTAGCAAATATCTGTACAATTGATTTATATTGATTTGATTTATTTGACTAATTCTACACATTCCTAGTACTTTGTGTGTTCTGTCATGGTCTTAACAAGATCCTGCAAAACAAAGTAGACCATATAGTAGCTATGAGAACTCTGGCCAGGTGACCAGGTTCAACTCAATAAGGTACTTATTTATCCAACCTTTTCTTGGTTTGCTTGCAATTTCATTTGGAATTGGGAATAGTTTTAGTATTTTAACAACATACTGAACTATGCTGGTTGTTTTACCATTTTAATTTAGATAGGCAGAAAGAGAAGCATATAGCTGCGTGTATATGAATCTGTGTGCCACTTAAAATAAATATTAAATAAATCAATGTAAACCATATGATTTGACTTTGTGTGTAGATTTTTTAAAATCTAAATTGTGAAGGAATGGTCCACAATAGGATTGGGAGAAATCCTTATCAAAATTGCTTCTCTTTTTCACTTTTCAGAGGAAGAAAGAGCTTATGTTTTTTTAATCTGAATTTCAAATATGGAAAACCTTAATTTTGGTTGGGATTTTATGCCACCTTTGTCATACTTCTATCGTGGCTGCATCAATTTAAGTTAAAAAAAATGCATAAGAGAGAGTGGGTTGCTTGAGGTGAGGTCATGTTCATAGATGAGGTCATGTTTAAATTGGACAAATCCCAAATCTTGCACTTTCTGCCGTTACATTCACTGTTGCTAGGATAGGAGAAGTTACAGAGAGAGCTTATTGCTTGCAAAATTACACTGTGGATTTCAAAATATTAAGATCAGGCTGCAAATATATCTAGCACTACAGATTGCCCACTCTGACTTCTGTTTTTAAATACTTGGTTACTTAAAATCATAAGAAGATAAATACTGTTGTAGCAATACATGGACAATTCTTCATTGATTTTCTTTCCAAGCTTCTCCAGAAACATATGGTTTCTGAATGAATTATAGCGATGGATGGTTTCTAACAATTGTTTGTCTTAAAAGATAGTATGACAGAAGAAGAATTGTTTATAGCTTTTATTTTTTGCAAGTTATCTTTCTACATGCATAGACACTCTGGGGGACCATTTGGGCAAGTATTCCATTGTATGATAGTACATTGTGGTGGAATGCTGGAAGGAAGATGCTATATTTGAATGCTTTCTTGAGAATTTGTTATTGTAATAGGAACACTTTGATTTTGGGCTGTGAATAGTAGGGAGCCGTGGTGGCACAGTGGTTAGAATGCAGCATTGCAGGCTAATTCTGCCAATTGCCAGCAGTTTGATTCTCACCAGCTCAAGGTTTACTCAGCCTTCCATTATTTCAAAGTTGATAAAATGAGGAGCCAGATTGTTGGCGGCAATATGCTGACTCTGTAAGAGGGCTGTAAAGCACTATGAAGCGGTATATATGTCTAATTGCTATTGCCATGTCCACTAAAGAGCAATCTAAAAAGACATTTGTCAAATGATATTTGTAGAATACTTGTGGGAGAGAAAGGCAGAGTCACGTAATATTAATTAAATTAGAAAAGGTTTTTTATGAAGAATTAATTATTCCTCCTGTACTATGAGCACCAAAATAACCATATTATAAAAGGAGGAAGTGAGGTTTTTGGTAACCAGTGTGCAAACATTTAATTGAAGCTTTATATTATCTGAAAGTTGCTACAACAGAGGACGTAATAATAGAAAAAATTATATATTGCAACTTTAGAGAATTCAGGATCCTCAAAATCCAATATGAAAAGATACAAGTAGTAATATTGTTCAGAGCATTCTAGAGAGACACTTCACTGATAGGTTAATGGGAGCATAGGACTTCTCCCAGTGCATAAAAGTAGCATCTTATCTACAAAGTGTTGGAAGGTTTTTGAAGAGCATTTCCAGTTGTCTCCATGCAGAAAATCAGAGACAAGCAATTTTAGAAGAGAAAGAACTGCTCACTCATGATCATACACCATACAAAACGCCAATTTCAAATGTTTTGCACAATCTCCATAAGTAGCAATTATAGCCACCTTGATATATGAACAAAAGTCCAAATCAACACTTTAGCAAAATCTAAAAACAAACCAAAATGGCGGAAAAGGGTGGGTATGCACTCCATAATTTTTCATCAGGCAAATTATTCTAAAACTTGCATGGTGGAACAAAAGTAAAGAAGTCTGAAGTTAAGCCAGATCTTTTAGCAATTAAAAAAAAATCTCAGAACCAAGATTGAAGGGTGAACACTATAGTTAGTGATGGCATTATTCATATTAATTAACCCAAATGTTTAGGGACAAAGGCAAATTATTATTTCTTTCAATAACTCATATACAAAGGCCAGTAGTCCCTGGTCTCCTGCCTTGAGAGAACTTACTGGACTGTTAAAAGACCAAGTGATAGATAGATAGATAGATTTAGATAGATAGATAGATAGATAGATAGATAGATAGATAGATAGATAGACAGACAGACAGACAGACAGACAGACAGACAGACAGACAGACAGATTTGAATACTTGAATACATTTGCATTAAAAAGATTAAGAAAAATAACTATTTGAAAATAGTAAATTTTTTCTATTCATAGCATAAATGTAAAAGTCCAAGTTCATTGTATTTAAATTCTGTTCCAATTCTACCTTTATGTTGGATTTGATAACTTTTGCAAAGTAGTTGCCAAGTTTTCTCAAACTCCTGCATATTCTGTCTGAATACTTTCTTATTTGCACAATACACACTTCACTACTAACTTGGGAATAGATTTCCCTCCTTTTTCTGTGGTTTAATTTGTGTTTTATTAAATGATTATTCATCACTGATGATTACTGGGAAATATGCTGCTGTACGAAATACTGTAATCCAATTTATGCCATCTCAGTTTTCATGTGGTTTTTTTTATTTATGAATTCCAAGAGCTTATTCAAACCATTGCAAAGTAATGAAGCAAAGCCTATCTGGCCAATCGGTGCATTAACATAAATATTACAAAGCTTGATGTTGCTGGCTGATTTTGATTAGTTTTTCTTCTGCTATGCTTGAATGGGGCTTTGATGGGTTTATGCAATTTCTTAACCAAAAAAAAGTAATATAATAAGTCTCAATTATTAATATACTTCAAGAGTTGAGCAAATGATTTTCAGATTCCAGGACCTTCTAGATAGTGACGGATGTCAGGATAGCAGCAAGAAGAGAATTGATGCAAAAAGCAAAATAATTTAATTGTGTGTTTTTGCATGTTTACTTTGGGGGAAAATCCCCCTAAATAGATATCAGCAAATACTGTAAAACTAACTTTTTAATGCACATTTCAGTTGCTGTTATTTTAAGCCCTTAAGGGGTTGAATATTTAGTTTATTCTGGAACTTTGCTGCACTACATGAAATGTGACACCTGGGACTTAGTATTTTAATACTTAGATGAAATATGTATAATAGTAGATGATGTATTTTGCCTGCCTTCCAGATCTGAAGAGGTTAGACATTCTGACTAAGGTACTTGGTATCCAAAGTGTAAACCAATGCTTAACTTTCCAAAAAAATAATAATCTTTCAGTAATCAAATAATTTTACAAGTGAGTGCATATGCAAGAATAATATATGCTACAGAACTGGAGCCAAGTACTTTCCCGGCAACTGGTGTAAGGCCTGAATTTCATTGCCAATATGTGTCAGTGATTCATTGCTATTCTATGAAGTATTCCACTGAAAGGTTAAAAATTAAAGCCACCAACTTGTGGGTGATAAAAATAACAGCGTTAAATGGTTCATAGAAGTGAAATTGAATAGTATCCATCACCAAGCCGCACTCTGTTTTAGATTTCTTTAAATAAAATGCCACCATAAATATCTTGCTTTTGTTTAACAACATTTTTGTTTTTGGAGAGTGTGACGAAGCTGCCAAATAAGAAATGAAATGATTCTTTAGGTAGATGTGCTCTTAGAACTTAATGCCTACTGTTGACCGGGCTTCTTTATAATATATTTAAGTAATCGTAGGAATGTGGAATTCCTAGAGCAAAGTGCTTAAATGTGTTGTTTCAGATACCTAAGAGCAGGTTTATGAAACACTACAGGATAGTTGTCTGGGAAGGTGGAGCCTCACATTTCAGAGCTATGAGTCTAAAAATAGCACAGGAGGGCAATACAGTATGTTAAAATGTTAAAAAGCAAAACATATCCTGATATTTGCTTAAAACACCTAATGCTTTTGGAAAGTAGTTTCCTGCATGTAGAGGAGAAACTGCACAATTTTTAAATTGTTTTCTTGAGTTTTAGTCTCCTCCGCTATCCTATTTATTGAGCAGCTGGGTTTAATTTATTCTGACTTGCACACCGAGGGTAGGCATTTTTAAGACTGATAAAATTTGCTGTTTCCTGGAATTGTCTTATATTGGTGAGTAAATCCAAAATAGTATTGGAGTGGTGCTTGAAGAAGGCTCCTGATGAACTAGACCACCCAACTACTTTTCCTATTTGTTTTTAGTAAGCCTTGACTCATTCTGTCCAAGCAGTTGAGTCTGAGTGAATTGTTGAGCTAATGTGAATTGCAATGGGGAAAAAAAGAATGAATTGATTTATTGTTCCATGTTATCTCAGAAGCTTTATCTACTCTAAGACACCCTATCTCAATCTAACGGTTTCTAAATTCTTGGGACTGCAACCCTCAGAATCCCCATCTTTCATGCTTTGTTCACACTGGCTGGGGATTCTGGGTGTTAGAGTATCAACACATCTGGAAAGTGTCAGGTTAGCAGACTTTGCTGTAGGGGATGTATCATATACTCAGGATTGATAGAGCCGCTTCTATTTTAAATCAAAGGAAGGTATTTTTTTTCAAAGAGGAGAACTTGTCTGAAGTTTTTATGAAACGCTCATCCCAGTTGGACTCAAGGAACAGAGGCAACAATTTTATTCGGATCAATCTTCTTTTGTTCCTCCTGAGTTAAAAATATGGTGACATTGAAGGTGGGGGGAATGATACAGTGGAGATTTGTGGTCACCTCTGCCTTCAGATGGTATCTTTAGGTTCTTTGTATTATTTCAACAACAGTAGCAAAATGCTAGAAACACTGTTCTAATGAAATCTGCAGTAGGAAGGGGGTACATATTAAAAGCTTTTTAAACCTCGACATAATAGTATGATATTGATGGTTACACAGTCAACCAGATGTTTAGACTGGATTTGGCATTTTTGTCTAACCTTCAAGTCCTTCCCAAGGACGTGGGATAGGCAGATGTTGTTGTTTAGTAATATTAACTATATCATTGCAGAACGTAAGCTGTTCCAAGTAAAGATGACTTTTGTAATTGACTGATGTTGACTTTATCAATGCCAGTGGTGTTCAAATGGTGCTCTGAATATTTTGAAATTGCATCGTAGACACCTATTTACTATTGGTACTATCTTTGCTTTCTTTTGCCTTCTACTTCTATTTTCAAGTCTTTATATTTTATGATTTTTCTCCAGTTCTTCTATTCTGCTGTCTCCAATTATTTCATTCCTACTAGCCAAACTTTATTATTATGATTCTTCATACAGCCAGCCAGATGTTTAAACTAGATTTTGAATTTCTACCTATCGAGTCCCCCCTAAGGACCTGGGATAGACAGAGGTTGTTGTTTAATATTAATATTATTTAATACATTATCACTGCCTCTTGGTGTTTAAATTGAAAGCCGAAATGGAATTCTTTATTGAGAATCTTTTTTTTTTTAATCTGAACAACATTGTAATATAGTTCATCCTAGTTGTGTTCTTATCTTCTGTGGTTACAAAGAAGGCAATGCAGATGTTACAAAGACAACATGTTACCTTAGTTTATCATGTTTTTGAAGCTTTTCAATCAATTAGGCTGCATATTTTACAGGTTGATACACTGTAGGGAGCCTTCCCTTCTTAATAAGACAGTATCACATGACATGAATTTCCTGTTTTGTTGTATAATAAATATTGCATACAGCTGATACATGAGGCCATAATAGCAATTTTTTCTATGTCTTATTGAGGAATTCTTTTTACTAAGTTAAAAAGTTAAATACAAAACAATGTAATGAAAGAGAAAAGAAAAAAGATAAGCAAAAAAGAAAACAGAATGATACTTAAGGAAGCAACTACCCTTCATAGCTGTTATAAACATATTTAAAACTGTTTCTGCTCCCAGTATTTTTTCTTTATTAATAAATAAATCCAGAAATCATCCAGTCTATTTTTATCCACTTTCATCTTCTCAAAACATCTCTACTGGCTTGGAAATTTGGGAATTGCAGTTGAGTTCAGAGGGCACCAGACTGGGGAAACTGGGCTTAGTAAATGAACTAAATATTTTATAATATTTATGGGAATAAGAGTCTGGACATTTTTAAAAATACATTTCTAAGCATGTGTAAATAAATTATATAGACACATACACATATACTGCCATATTTAAATCTGTGTCTACTTCTTATTCCTGACAAGAAATCCTTTATTCCTTTTGTTCTGACATGCATACTGTGCCCAAATACATTTGAATGAAGAACATACAACACTATTTCAGCAATCAGTGTAGCATGTTCATCAGATTTTTAAAAACATTTTCAAGCAGAATTTCACAGGTTTTGTCCATTTTTCTTGGAATTATTTTGTATTTTATGCAATATAGTAATTTATTTCAGGTTTTGGGAACAAATAGGATAAAAATAAGTTTTTCTCGCGCCACTGATTACACTGACTGTCTGTTTCCCTTCCTCAACTAATATGGTTTCTCCTCGCCAAAACTTGATTTCCCCCCCTTCTCTTAATGGCAAAAATTCTGTTCTGTTTCTGATTGCTCAGTGATTGTTACAATGACTTTTTTAGCATGCCACTAAGATCACAGCCTGCAATTTACTTCTATGTTTTCTTTCTGTGGGAAGACCAAAAAGCTAACTTGCAAATAGCCTCTTTAGAAGTTCAGTTAGTCACACATTTTTAAGACATTCCAAAAACCCTACTAAGCTCCTTCTGAACTCATTCGGTTGACTACTAACTGAATCAAACATTTAAAAGCTCTCTTTTCAGTTTAGATTTCACGTGTTGGTCTTTAGGGAAATGGGTTTTTCGTTTTATTTAAATACATTTTTATTTTATAGATTTGCATTACTTTGTGTAATTGATACCTGGCAGTGCCTTTCCTATTTCTTATATATTTAATAAAATAAGTTCATTCAGACACATACCAGAGTGTCTCTAAAACAGTTTTAATAAATATGTGCAGGACAATTTAGGAAAGACAACTTATTTTTGATATTTTTTTTCATAAAGGAAACCTTCCTGATGAGGTTATAATATATAGATTGTTATAAATTTGTGAGAGGTTATGCATATGATTTTGTTTCTGAATACAAAATGTATTAGAAATAAAGTTCCTATAAAGAGAGGTCAGAAATACATATAAATATAAACAAATGAGCCTCAGGAGACCTCTTATAATTAAGATGTTATCCTCTAGGACAGGGGTCGCCAACCTTTTGGACCTCAGGGGCCACTCATAATTTTAAATCCCGCGGACCAGAGACCCTGGGAAAATCCCCCAAAAAGTCTGCAGGAAAATTCCCCACCCCATTTTCCTACCAATCAGTCATTCTTTACTTGGGATCACAGGATACCATCTCCAGCTCCATTCTCAGGGAGAGAGAGAGAGAGAGATTTTTGGCTTCATGCAAAGAAAGCAGCAGAAGCAGCAGAAGTCTTTCTTTCTCTCCCCCAAACACTGCCAGAAATGAGTCTTTGTGAGACTTGTCATGCCAGTGCAGCCTCTTGGAAAAGGATGACTTGCAGTGTCCCAAAGACTCATTTCTGGTGGAGTTTGGGGGAGAGAAAGAAAGACTTTTGCTGCTTTCCTTGCATGCAGCCAAAAGCAGCAGAAGAAAGAAGCCCGGTGGCCAGGCAAGGCATGTGGGGAAAGTTCCACCCCCACCCTTTCCCCCCTCCCCTCATTACAAATACTTGTTCGCAATGCAAGCGATGCAAGCCTTGTGTTCCTGTGCAGCCTGGATTAATTGCTTTGGGGGGTGATTTGGAGATGACATTTCTCTGCAGACCACCAAAATTTTCTCATGAACCACCAGTGGTCCCTGGCCCACTGGTTGACAACCATTGCTCTAGGATATATTCTTATATATTCTTGAGAGTCATTTCTTTGAATAAGGGTATGGGTATAATATGGGTGTATAAATATATGTGAGAGAGAAAAATTCAGAAAATAATTAAGTGTTCAATACAGTAAATCAGTGGTTCTCAACCTTTTCTTCACTACAGAGGCCTTTTAAATACCTTTTGTGGCCCCGAACCATGGCCACGCACTTCCAAGACCTAACTCAAGATGTAAATCATAACATTTGTTCAAGTCTTTGCAGTCCCTCTGTGATGACATCGTCGCCGCTCCCCCCCCCAGGAATCTGTGGACCACAGGTTGAGAACCACCGCAGTAATCCATTAATAAAAATAATGATGATGCCCAGACAGGAGTAAATCAACCAGTAAACATATGCAGGATTAAACCCAGGTTTCTCTTACAACAGTTAACAATCACGCACAATGTATAGCTCTCTAAATGTTTGTAGAGACTCACTTAGAAAGAAGAAAGCATTCATCTTTTCTCTGTGATCTAAATTATTAGTTAGCTGGTGTGTTGTTAATTCAGAAGGCAAGCAGAAGGCATTCTAACGTACACCTGAGACTGTTTCATCATGCCTCATTACAGAGCCATAGGCCAAATTGCAATGGAATGTTATTCAGCTTTCTTTCCAGAACATTGTCAAGAAGAAAATTGCCCTGTGCAGAATGAAAAGGAGTCTAAAGGAGTCAAGTACAATCATGTAAAAGGCTTACTACAAAAATACAGTCATGTAAAAGGCTTAAGGAGGATAATTTTTCATTGATGAGAAACTTTACTGTTGTTTCTGCAAATCCAGGTCAAGGATTTACTGCTTTGTCTCTAAGGTGGCCCTCTCAAAGCATCAAGAACTAGTATGAGGGACCATAGTAATTTAAGCTACATTTATGGGTTTCTTCCAAGAAGCAGTCATATCAAATAGGACTAATGACCAAATATTTTTCTGTAAAGGTCCTTGGGTGATATTCAGCATAGCTCTTTAAAAATATTTATTAACTTCATAATACTATGAATATTATATATTGTTTCAATCTGTATAGATTCTAGCAGACACACAGGGAAGCCTTACTCCCAAATCCTAGCTCACATAAAAGCAACAACTAGGTGATCATCAACAAAACTCACTATGGACAGAAAAGCTGTTGAAAAAAAATATTTTGAGGACTTTCTGAAACACAAATGAGCTGAAGCCAAATATAGAGCATTCTATCATGTGGGAGCTACCGTGGAGAAGCTGGCCTTTGGCTCTCACCTTGTTAACTTCTCAAGGAATATTATTTAGATATTCAGATTGGACTAGCAGAATCATGCTCAGTAAATTGGTCCACAAGATTCTTTGGATTAGAAGAAGGTGATTCACTCCTTGCCCCAAAACAGCCTTTGTAATTGCCTCTTCCTCATATTTTCTTCTGCCCATCACAGTGTCTATATGAACCCTGGGAGGCTTACTTGTAGTCATGCATGTCTTGGTCACTTTTTGGATTATTGCAATGTATTCCACCCTGGGGTTACCCTTGAAAATCATCCAGAAATTAAACTGGTCCAGAATGTGGTGGTACATACAGTTTTGAGCTTTCCCCTTGGGTTGCCCATATTAGATCATTGCTGCATGAGCCACACTGGCTTCCTTTTTTTTTCTGGGATGAATTCAAAGTCCCAATTATCATCTTTAAAGTCCTGCATGGCAGGGGACCAGCTTCTTCCTGACAATATCTCAGGATAGATTGGATGCATTCCAGATCCCTTCCTTTAAAATGTCTCATAGCAGGAGCTAGGAAGCACCTTTTCCATTGGGGTCCTTGCCCTGTGGAAGATCTTCCCATGTATTCTGGCAAGCCCTTGATCTAGCCTTTTGGAAAGCCTTAAAAAGCTAGCTCTTCTCTCAAGGGCTGGGGTAAGATGAAGTTGGATCCCAGTGATTTGTGTTTCTAATTGTTAGTGGGTTAGGACCATTCATTAGAGCCCTAGGGATTGTTTTTAGATGTCTTGGAATTTGATTTTATTGTTTCCTTTTGTTTTATTATGGCTTTATGAGTTGTCCAGAGTTGTGATACATAAGATAGGCAGCCATACAAAGTCTTACAAATAAATAAATACAGCTGAGCAAGTACACCTGAAAAAAAAAAGTTAATCTGTCCCTCATTTACCATATGTGGAATCCTTAGAGAAAAGCTCCCATGAGCTAGTAAAAGGGAGTATTTTGCAACAGATTCAAACCAGAGGTTCTAGTTACGTCTGGCAGAGAAGTATACTGTACATCGGTTCAATCCAGTTGGGAAAATTACACTTTATCAGTTTCAGAATAGACAGAAAACTTCAAAAACCAAATTGCATGAACTTTACAGTTACAGGTAACCTTTGTTTAGTGACCATAATTGAACCAGCAGCTCAGTTGTTAGGTAAAGCAGTCCCTAAATGAAACTGCAAACTGTCTTTATGATCCTCCTTCAGCTTTCCTTTGCTTTATAGACCTGCAAAGATTGTAAATATGATTGATTGTAAAATTATTTTCTCATCACCATCATAACTGCAAATGGTCACTAAGTAAGTCAGTTGCTAAACAAGATCTACCTTTACATTTTTATTACAAGCTATGGAGGATATGTTCATATACCACACCAAATTTGGGTTGTTTTCAGGCATGGCTTGTCCCAGATGGAGTGATGTGGCAAGCACAGATACCCTCTTTGGAACTTAAAATAGCAGGATGTTTACAGAACATACCTGGGCACAACTAATTTACTGAGATACTCACAATAAACCTATAAAATGATTTCATTTTATGGTTTATCAGGTGAACCATAAGCTTAAGTATCCATTATGGGCAATAATTTTCTATTAAAAAATTCAGAAGGAATGTATGGGCAAGTTCAATAAAAGTTTCTTACAGCTTTGTTCATCCAAATGTTAACTTTACATGTGGTTTGTTGAATGCCTTAATAAATAAATTAAACCCTAATTTAATTGGGGTTTGAGGAAAAAAGTGTGTTATTGTGCAACTGCTACATATTTTATTCATATTTTGGATTTTTAAGTTAACAAACAACCAGCTCTCTAATATACTGAATTTAAATAGTTATTTGATTATGATAATTATCTGTCATTAATTTGATATTACTCTTAGCAACCACACAGATTTTCTCCAGGGTTATGCACCCCCAAGGTCTTGCAATGATGCATGTTCACCCATCCTCATTATAATTAAATCCATCCACTATGTTCCTTTTCTCTCTTTCCCATATTATAGACTTCTCAAGAGAGCTATACCTTCATATAATGTGTCCAAACTATAGTAATTTAACCCATCGCTAAAAAAAAATCTAAAAAACCACCCCCCCCCCCCCCCCCCCCCCCCCCCCCCCAAAACAAAAAAAAAAAAAAAAAACAAAAAAAAAACAAAACAAACCCCAAAAACAAAAAAAAAAAACACAAACCCCCCCCCCCCCCCCCCCCCCCCCCCCCCCCCCCCCCCCCCCCCCCCCCAACCCCCCCCCCCCCCCCCCCCCCCCCCCCCACCCCCCCCCCCCCCCCCCCCCCCCCCCCCCCCCCCCCCCCCCCCCCCCCCCCCCCCCCCCCCCCCCCCCCCCCCCCCCCCCCCCCTAATCATTTGTGTTTCTAATAAGGACTCTGGATTGTATGTTCATTATTCATGTATTTGCTTCTTTGTGTCTCTATAATATTATCAGGAGTCTTCTCCAACATTGAAGTGTCAATATTCTTTATTTTGATTTTTCAACATCCAACTTTTACTTTCTGTTGTCACAGAAAAAACTGTGGCTTGCAGGATTATGATCTTTGTACATTTAATACAGCTGCTTAGATCCCTTTATAGAATTATAGCAGCAAAAAACTATATAGTTTTCAAGCCAATATTGCAGACTTACCCCATCTTCTATTATCAGACATAATGAGTTCTCAAGATCAGCACCTCAAACATTTTGGTCTTAGGAATCTTTTATATTTTAAAAAAATGTTTGAAGACTCCAAAGGGCTCTAGTTTATGTGGGTCCTATCTATTGATAATTATTGAATCAGAAGTTAAAACTGAGAACATTTAAAATATTTATTTATTTGACTTCACACCTAAAAGGGTTTCTGGTATCTCTAGTGGTCCCTAGGCCACACTTTAAGAATTTTTGGTCTAGATATAAGATATTTTTATAGCATAGTTGCCAGCTTGAGAAATGGTTGTGCAGATCTTGCTATTGTATCAAACAGATGCAATGATGGGGTTTAACAGGTGCCTCATAGGCATGGCTCTTGTGTAATCCTTATCTATACATCATCATTATGTAGATAAAAATTGCTTATGTACACAATTAATTGTGAACACTTAAAACATTTCTGAACACACAAAACAATGCATTGAGTTCCATTTTAAGATGTTTCAAGTCAGAGGACACACATGTTTTTCTTTTCTTATTTGTGGTATAATGTGTTCAAGGCAGATTTATGTCACAACCTTTGTTTATTGACTTGTCCTTTTTCAGCATGAAAGTAACGGAACATGGCAGATGATAGTTATGAGACATGTGTTTCTAATTAAATTATACTACAATTAAATCCTGATAAAAGAGCATATTTTAAAGAACAGGTTACTAGAAAGGTTAGGATAGTTGCTTGATTGAAAATTTTGTAAAGAGATTTAAATTGTTGGCTTTTGATTGACTATCATCAAAGTGACATGGTTACAACATTTGGATACTGTCTAAAAGAAAGGTGCCTGAGTTTGGGAAAATAACTTGCCTTTTTAGTAGTAGATGGTATCAGATGAGATACTTATTTTTAAAAATGTTAAGTTTGAATTTGCAAGTTAAATTACTATGTATTACTATTTGTAAGTGTGCTGCATTGTCTTCAGAGGGGTTATTTTCTTGCAAATATGATTTTACTATTACAGCTTTATTCATTCAAGAGTATTGTGTTTCTAATTGATTTACTTTCAAAATAATAATTTCCATTTGCCTCCCAGAATTTATGTAGATTCTTTTAATTAATCTGAATTTTAAAAGTTACCTTTTAAAAAGACATTTCACTAATTTCAGTTAATCTGGAAGATATTTTACATGGATTTGCCACTGCATGAACCTTGATGGAGACCCACAATTACTCCTAGCTCCTTAATGTATTTACCTACATGAAGGGCTGCAATGGTGCAGTGGTTAGAGTGCAGTACTGCAGGGTACTTCTGCTGACTGCCAACTGCCTGCAATTTGGCAGACTCAAGGTTGACTCAGCCTTCCATCCTTCTGAGGTGGGTAAAATGAGGGCCCAGATTCTTGGGGGCAATATGCTGATTCTGCAAACCACTTAGACAGGGCTGTAAAGTACTGTGAAGCGGTATATAAGTCTAAGTGCTATTGCTGTGATCCACAGTATAGTTACTTGTATAGTTTACATTGATAGGAAGACATCCAAAATATATAATGTATGAAGTAAATTAATTTAATGTAATTAAATTTAATGAAAATTAAGCCCTTAATTGAGGGCTTTTCCATGCAATAGCCTTTAGCTGCTTGTCTTCTGAATGCAAACTGGCTAAAAGCAAAGAAACCAGCTTAAGAAAACCCTTTCTGAATTTCAACCTGTTCCTTTGCTTTGGTAACAGTGGTGGCCAGTTGTTTCAACTTTGCTAAATTTCTGCAGAACCTTCTGTTATAGTAGAAAACCAGTAGGGTACCCAGTTTTCACATTCACTAATGCAAAATATTACCAATTTGAAACCAAACCGAAATAATACTACTATTGTTAATTATTATTATTATTTTGTCTTGAGTTGGGCAGTTTTCTGGTAGGCTATTCTTAAAAAGAAATGTGGCAGCAGACTTTTGAAATGCTGTTCTTTTCTTCTTTGGTCTCTTCAACATCAGTGAAAAGTCATGGGGTGAAATGGACAAAACCTTTGCTGGTTTTCCATGTTACCTTAGGTAAGAGAAACAAAGATAAAACATCCACCATTGGTTTGCTTTCTTTGTTATTTTAACATCACTCAAGTGGGTAGCTTAGAGCAGGGGCCTTCAAACTTGACAGCTTTAAGACTTGTGGACTTCAACTCCCAGAATTCCTCCTCCAGCCATGTTAGCTGAGGAATTCTGGAAGTTGAAGTCCACAAGTCTTAAACTTGCCAAGTTTGAAGACCCTTGGCTTAGAGAAAGAAAAGTCAATAGTAAAAAAAATTGCTTTTGTCTAGTTTTAACTGGTGATGTGAAGCAAATATAGTACCCATAATGCTACTGACTGCAGGACAGATTATGGAGTCAAATCTGAAGAAATGCTTTTATTTTAAAGCTAGTTTTTATGCATGTGTGTTCATTTTGCTATTTTAAGTTTGTAACTTGCTATAAGTCATAACCAAAACCAAAGGGTCAATTGGATGGTCTGTAACCACCACATATATACTGTAAGGCACTGTATTCATGCCAGGCATGTAGTCAGGTCTGTCAAAGATATAATGAGTTATCTGGACTCTCTTCTCCTTTGGGAAAATTAATATATTAATAAACCCTTCTAAGAGGATCTTCAGTTTGGCAGCACAAGATTAAAAGGCAGTGGAGGGGTAACCATCAGGGATCTGAAGGAAGGAGACATTCCTGTCACATACACACTAACAACTTGGAGTGGGGTACTTGCCACAATGCAGTGACACACAGCAGTGACCCCTTTTGGAAAAAACACCTTTGGGACAACTATGACCTGGATGATTGAGAATCTCCATAGACATAGCAGATTATCTATTAATCAACTGTAGTAGTAGATACTGGATTTAAGCATTATAGGAAAACACATCCAGATGTTGCACATTCCTTGGAGGCCCAAGAATGGGTTTAGGGTGCCATTTAATATTCTTGCCATCCAGAAATGGTAGATGGTTCATACTCGTTCTGGACCAAGCAGGAAGTATGGATCTGCCCTTAACGCCATCATAATAGCTTTTTGTTTGATGAGTTCAGTGCCACATTAATTTGTTCTTTACCCATTTTGAATCAAATGTGCTGAAATCTGGATCTTTTAAATCTCAGTCTAAAGATGTTTGAAAAGTTGTTGGAATAAGAAGGCAGCTTTGTATCCAGAGAATGCTTGTTTGTTTAACTCCTGTACAAGTTTTCTGTTTTATATTAGTCTTTATTGTAAGCTTAAGATGTCAGATTTCCTGTAATAAAATAAAGATGCATATGCATTTATAATACATTAGTTTAATCCAAACAAGAGAATTAGGATAGTATGTGCAGAATTACAGAACATTCTCAAAATGTGCTCTAATTCCAGATATGGTGATTTTTGTTAAACATCTTCCTGGTTTTGTTCACAAACTCAGTTAACATAGATAGGAATTCTTGTTCAGCAAGTCAACATGGGCACAAAATTGAAGTTAGAGTTGAGGTTTGCATGGAGAAGCGACCAGAACAGAAAGAACATTCTCTTACAGCGGAATATAGGAAAAAGATCCCTTTGCCCAATGTGATGATGGCTTTTTAGTGGCATTTAATAAATGCATTTACTCAGATTTAATATATTAGATTTAAACACAATAAACCATCATTTAATTGTGATATGTGGAATAAACTACAATTTATTGGTAAAGGGGAGCTCATTGTTTCTTTAAATTTCTGATTTCAAAGTCAGATTGCTTTTAGGAAATCTAGTGTTTAAACTGAAATCTACTCTCATATAATTTAAAACTATTTTTCTGTGACTTTTCTCTGGGATGATGTATAGAATAAGCTTAATTGTTAAGTACTTACAATACTTAAGGTCCCATTTCACACTCTGAAAAAGCACAAGAGCCTTAATTCTGGAAATATGGTATAAAAATTATAGTACATTACTTTTCTTACAAGTTACCTCATTAAGTAAAAATGAATAGACAAAAATCAAAACCAGATGCATTTTTATTTGATATGGCAAGTTTTACCTTGTACATAGAGAAAATGTAGTAAGGTCCTAATTTTTTAATATCAAATTATGGAAAATTGGTCAGTTCCATATTTTCTATATATTAAATTTCCTTGCAAAGTATTTTAATGAATTAAAATGTAGTGTGTCAGGTAGCATATATTTGCCAATTCATGTTGTGTTTACTGTAAAGATTGCCAATTGAAAATGAATGACAATTCAATTTTGTTATTAATGAAACAAAAATACATTTTAGCCAATACTTTATTAGAAAGTTTCATTTTTGTAAACCTGGGAAATTTAAATTATGTTGTGTAGTTAAAAAAATGAAAACAAAATTTGGGGCTTTACAAGCATGCATTTTGTTTTATGGATTTCATTAATAATATTTAGTATTAGATTTTAAGACTATTTTAAAAATACTCCATAAGAAATAACATTGGTTTAAATGCAGCAGAAATTAGTGTGTTATATAGAATGTGTTGCATTGTGCTTGGAGATTGACTTTTGACCTGTAGTCAAAACTATGCAGACACAAAACTATGAAATGGCATTAGTTCTACAAAAGATACAATTTTAATTCTTCCTCCCCAATAGGGCCCACATGTCTGTCTACCAATTTGTTTGCAAAATGAGGTGTTTTGCAAATGATAACTGCTGTTAGCTTGCATGAATGGATGATAAGCCATAAATGTTGCTGTTGTTTTACCAAATGTTTAGATAGATGAGCTGATGAAATAAAAGTCTATAAAATTATTCAGTTCTGCCAATTTTTGTTCTATAGTCGGAGTACAATTTATTTTGGGCCACTGATAACTTTCATTCCTTCATTGGTTCCAACTACACAGTGGCATTATATTTTCAGTATATTAAAAAAAATTATGAATCCCGAAAAGCTTTTTTTTAACCAGATTCAATAAGCTTGCAAAATCGGCTTCCAATAGCTTTCTGGAGCATGTTATGAAAAAATAGGCAAGATATCTGCCTGCTTTTAATTTTAAACAATTGTCCTTCAATAAACTTGAGTTACTCTTACAAAACAATGACATCGTGGCTCAGAGTTTTATGCAACATCTCACAGCTTTCATTTCACTTATTAACCTGATAACAATTTCAGTTACAAGTTACACGGATTAGAGGTAATCAGAAATATTACTTCTAGAAACTAGGATCAAACTCATAAAATAAAACTAGGAAAAATATTAATATATTTTTTCAAGGGATTCTCCAGCTGATAGATACTTCCTGTGTGTCACTGTACTCAACTCACGTGGTTGAGTTTTATGGACTAAAAGTATATATAAATCATACATAGCATGAAAAGTTGCTATTTTAACATGGAACAAAACAACTTAATCTTATACCATTCCTGGTACCATTCCTGGTAACAGCCAGTGAGGTAGATAAGAAAATCAGTTGAGAAAAGTCAGTGTGAAAGAGATAGCAGTGCAAATTTTATTACTAAATCAAATGTACTTGTCAGATAAATGGCACACTTTTCTAAAAAAAATCAAGTAAATTGTCATGTTCTTAAAATTTAAATTTATAATTTTCTGTTCTGGGATTTCTCCTTCCTGTAAACTGAAAATCATGCAGTGGATTACTAAAGGCAGTTCTAGACAAACAGGTTGTCTATTGTTCCTTACCCAAATCTTCTCCAGAAAAATCCTCCAACTGCTTGGAACAAATTTGGAAACTATGGAGAGGAAAAGAATATTGGATCCACCTGTGCTGGCTGTTTCACGGGAAGGGCACAGTTGGCTATACTCCATATATTTAAATTTTGTATGTTGGTAAAACATAACTACAAAATATCAATTGTGATTTTTCCATGTTGACTTCTGTTCTCCTTATTTCTCATTATCCAGGCAGTGGAAATGTGGAACATTCCAGAATTGCTCTCCTAATGTGTCCATGGCTAGAAATTACAATTTTGCATTTCACTCTCTTGATTAACTTCTTAGTGTTCAAGATGGTGGCTCCGTGATCACATCATATAGCCTCTGAATCACATGAAGAAAGTGGAAAAGGTTTGGTGACACCAATTTCACTCATTATGAACTCATTAACATCAGGGTACCATACTTTCAATACTTTACATGAAAATTACATACATGTCCTTTAGAAATATTTCCTGGAAACCTTGAGTATTCAGTGAGGGGAATTGATTTTCCTCACAGAATTACTTTAGGCAAACATTGATTAAAAAGTAATAAAGTACATGAAAGGAGATGAGAAAATAGAACTATCACACATTTTAAACAAAATCCTGATACTACTCCCTTTCATCTTTATTTTGAAATACATATAATTTTGGTATATTGTGTCTGTGTCATTTTGAACAACAACAAAATTATTAATCCTTCCGCCTGAAGACAAAGTCATCGTTGGATTAGAAATTATATATCCCAGGGCAAATTCAGTGGTGAATTTGAGAATACAGAAGTTTAATCTGCTGTTATGGAACAAGTGTATGGATTTAAAAATACTTACAGAATTGTAACTGAAAGTAAGAAGATGGACTTCATGTGATGTTGACATTTATCTTTGACATTTGCCTGCTTAAAGCCATTGAAGAAAAATTCTCATCTACTGACTCTATGCATCAAAGAATACTTAAGTAGACAAAAATAAAATAAAACAAATACCAACAAGATGAGAGGAACATGGATATCTATCCTTATTCATATTACTGAAATACTAATTCTTTGCGGTTCTCCAAAGACTGGAGCTTATCAATAATACTTCTCATAGATAAGAAAGGGGATAAATTGTATCTGGCCAATAAATATCCAGGTAGGCTGCCAAGTATGATAAGTGAATTAAAGTTGAGCTTTTTCCCCCCCTGAAAACGCCTCAGGTGGCTTGAGCAAGAGAAAATTCTGTAGATGTTTAAGCGGGATTTAGAGAAGAGAAGTCAACATTTGATAATTGTCAGTTTGGTACATTTTAATAGAAAAACATTGTAGCCCCTGAATGGAATGCTGTACATATGCTTTTATTGATTTAAAAACACAGTTTGACTCCATACTTAAGGATAGGCTGTGCTGGAAACTGTTCCACTTGAGACTCTTAATTAAGAAATTGCATGAAAATATTGCCGTGCCATGTCATAAAATTGCACGAAAATATTGCCATTTTGTGCCAAAATCTCCATATAGAAAAATTACATTTTGACTTTTCTTGTTATTATCGGAACTCTATAACTAAAAGTTTAATCTTCAACAACTGCATAAGGACAATGTGACTCGACAATAGAAATTGGATTTAGAAGCAAGTTTTAGCCATAGCAACTAGTTTTTATGGGAAAAAGCTAACCAATGGGTACCCCCAGAATCAAGATTTTGATCTTTTCAAAGATGGTCTGGTGTCACAGAAATTGCTGGCAAATGCTGTAAATGGAAATTTAATAGAGCAAGTCAGGTGCTGTGAATATCTTGGACTGACTTTCAGTTGCTCTGGATCTTAGAGCAAACAAATTAGGTTAGCTGCTGAAAAGGCCAACAGGAGTGCAAGGGCTGTGTGGGGTTTCTTCTATTCATGAGGAAGACATTCTATACTAACAGTTATTAAGATCTTTAAAGAAAAAAACAAATTTTTTAAAACCAGTATAGTTCTAGTATGTACCTATGAATAGTTAACTCCAGTGAGAATTATCTAATTTAAAATGTCAAAAGCATTGTTTCAAGTCATTTGCTGTAAAAATTTCTAATATATCTAAACAACTTGAATCTGGTTGTCCTGGATTTTTTTTGACTCAGTTGTTGGCTTGAATGAAATGTTCTTCAGACTCATTAACTTCCTTGATCATTTAAATAAGTATTTCAAGCCAATTTGTATTAGTACTGGCCCTTGATAGAACCAGAACTGGATTGGAAAAAAAAACCAGGGACTATCTGCCATACTTGGATTGGGGTTAACTAGGAAGCTGCTCATCTCAGCAACGTATCTCTGAAATGTAGCATGCTTAAGCTACTACAAAACCATCAGTACTACCTAATAATAATCCTGTTTTGGAGCAAAGATGTGCATATGAGATTCAAGAAATTAAATTTCTAACTGATGTACTTCTATTTTCAGCAGGATCCCATATTCTAATTTTGTGTAATTCTCCTTGTATTTAAAACTTGGCGGAAAAGATAATTATATCTACTTTCTTGACTAGCATCCTCAGATCACTAGAAAATCCCCATTGCTATTTTACACCACTAGAATGTATTAGATAAACCCAGTTTATGTGAATTTCTTATGATATTCTTAGTTTTCCCTTTGACTACTGATTTAAAAAAAAAATTACTTTTTTTTTCTGCGTAATGTAATATTTGAAATAACCTTAAATCATGATACATGATATTTTAAAAGCTGAATTGATGTGAATGTGAGTGCAATGCACACATGCCAAAACTCATGCATAGACATAAGATGTTCAAGGATGTACTCCCTTCATAAGGCTCCTACTAAATGTATAAAATATTTTTTTCATTAATTTGCTGCTAAAGCATCTATACAATAACGAGGTTTCTCTGAAGCAGGAAGCTAAAAATAAGAATGTGACAAGACAAAATAAAACACCATTTATATATTTCACTTAGGCCGATAGGCTACTTCAATAGTAGATGAAACGCAAGTGGTGTATACAACAATACAGTTTAACATAATACAAAAAATAATATTAAATCCTCATCCTGAGGAATGTCATGTTGAAAACAATCTACTATAAAATGGGAATCTAACATTCTAAGGGTCTTTGAAGGTGTATGAAATAAATTAAATATTCTGAGTGTTGATTTGATATGAAGCTGAGGGAGACAACAATAAAGGAATAGAGAGAGATTTAGCTAAGACCGCAATGCAAATGTTTTGCAACATATCTCAGCCACAAGCATCCTAATAAATCTAGGAAAGCCTATTTTTATCATTTTGTTCATTTCTTTTTCTAGTCAAATTGCTTTCTTAATCCTTATTTTATTCATTTTTGCAATGCTGGCTAGATGATGATTTGCCTAAGGCTATCTATTCCTTTTGTGATCAAGCTGGGATTTAAACATAGTCCAATAACCTTGATGAACAGGATTTATTGAATTAGTTGTATTAATATAATTTCCATAATGCTTCAGTTTATCTTATTAAATGTCTGAATCTTTTTAACCATTATTTATAATGTGCTGGTCACTTTTATATGGCACCATACACGCCATATAAAGTCAGTTTTATTTAAATTCATTTATATAAGCTTTTGCTCTTGTTATCAACTTGTGAAGGATTTATTATCCTTTTAATTTCTATTACTGTTTCCATTTCATTCATCTTTCTGTTTCTTTGTAGAAACTTTGTAGGAAAACTAACAGTTTTTAAGTAATCATCATGATTTCAAGTACTAAAACATAATATGTAGAAAGAATGAAACATAAAAAAAGATAATAGAACCTCCATAAAAATGAACTAAAACCAAAACCCATTAGTGTTAATATACAGATAGAATTAATGAGAACTCTTATGAAATGAAAATACACTGGTTGAATATGACCTGCCTAAAATCATGAATAAGAGGATCTTGTTGGATCTTTCTTGAGAGGGAATTCTGGAGTGAGATGGTGTTGCCTCCCAAAATGGTCAAATGCAAGTAGTCCTTGACTTACGACCACAATTGAGCCCAAAATTTATATTGTTAAGTGAGAAATTTGTTATGTGAGTTTTGCCCCATTTAACGACTTTTCTTGCCACATTTGTTGAGTGAATCACTGCAGCTGTTAAATTAGTAACACGGTTGTTAAGTGTATCTGATTTCCCCATTCACTTTGCTTGTCAGAAGGTTGCAAAAGATGATCTAATGATCCCAGGACACTGCAATCATCATAAATGTGAGTCAGTTATCAAGCATCCAAATGTAAATCATGTGACCATGGGGATGCTGCAATGGTCATAAGTGTGAAAAACGGTCATAAGTCATTTTTTCAGTGCTATTGTAACTTTGAAATGAACTGTTGTATGTTGAAGACTACCTGTACCGAAGAAAACTTCTATTAACTGTTCTAACTGGTGAATAGGTTCACATGAAAGATCGATGGTTTTCAATAACTCTACTGTCAGCACAGGTAGCCCTGTACTGGGGCAAAATTCACTTAACAAATGTCTCAATTTAGCAATAGACATTTTGGTCTCAATTGTGGTTGTAAGTCGAGGACTACCTGTACGCTTAAGTTTGTCAATGCAATAAAAATATACAATGCAAAGAAGATTAAAGCAAAAAAGTACATAGAACATAAGAAAAATAAAATAAAATTATCATTTCTGTACTTCTATTACTACCTTATTATTTTCCCTTCCTCTTTGACCTTTTTAAATCTCTAAATCCATAAATTCTTCTTTCAACAAAAAAGTCAACATCAGGCTTCAAGAGTTTAAAAAATATCTTTATCAACTTTTACCTGACCAAACTGGTCAGCTTTATCACTTTCATAATCAAATCTACTGTGGGTACTTCATTATTCTTCCATCTTTCTAGCTTACATTGGTGTTTCTCAAACTTGACAGTTTAGGATGTGAAGACTTCAACTCCCAGAATTCCCTTGCATTCCAGGAGTTGAAGTCCATACATCTCGAAGTTGCCACTTGTTTATATCTCAAAGTCCTCTAAAATTGTTTGGGATTGCTAATGTGATAAAGATGGATAAAATTATAAAATTCTACTATGTATTCTATTTGTATAATGTATGCCACATTACACAACTCACAAGATTAGTTCAGTTCAAATGTAATATCAGACTAAAGTTACTTGGTGTGAAAAGTTGCTAAAGGTCTACATGCTCCTTTTTTCTCTTGAGTTGCAATTCTTTCACTTTTCTCTCTAGTTGTAGGGTAAACTATCGTCTACGTTTTTGCTTCAGACTTTCTATTTTATTTTTGGACAGGTGTTTTGGATTTGTTTTCAATTTAGGTGAGTACGTACTGAAAATTTGAAGCAAATTGTAATGAGCCAGGATCACAGGAAGAAGTAAGAGGAAGCATATGAGTCTAAGGGTCTTTCAAATCTTAAGTTGTGCTAAATTTTTATATATGAGACAGCCAGCTCTTATGTACCTCCCCTACTTCCATTAAAAGTACCCCCAAAAATAGTTCGTTACTTTTTATATCTTCCAGTTTGTCCAAAAGATCTATGACACTTTGAGTAGATTTCTTACTTTATCTTTGTAACATACTTTGATGGTTATTTAGGCCGATGTATAGTGATTTGTTCAAATATATCACCTGGCTGAGGAAAAAAAGTCCACATTTCCTTTTTTGTGCCTTTTAGCCAAAATGCAGTCTAGAATGAAGAAATGATATATTACACCACAAAGGTTCATTCATAGGTGCTCCTATGCAGAATTGCTGTTTTGTGGAAAGATTTATGAACTTGAAGGGTCTATGATCCACAACTGAGCTCAGCTTCTTAAAACTTTGGGAGTAAAGCTCTGTTTCCTACTGAGAATAGACCACACAGTAACAAGGAACTCATCATCTGCCTCCAAGCATTCCAGAAGAACATCTGTAAACTAGTAACAGTCACAGATTGTTGACAGAATTCAGTGTGTTAGCTAGTTAACGTACAGATATGTTTCCCAGCTTGCTATTATGGCTTTCCAGTCCTTTTCATCTTTATTCCTGATTCACCAAAACACTTGCTTTAGTAGCTTTGGGCAAGTAGCAAGCTTCATGTGTAGGCAGAATATTACAGACAAATGCAGAGTGGAATGGTAGTATGTTTAAGAAACCTTATATTATAGGAAACCAGAAGAATAAATAATAAATGCTTAGCTAAATAAAAGAAGCCATGTGTTTCAGGATGAAATTATGCTCTTGGTTAATGTTCCCTAAAGAGGATGATAGTACAGTGTTCCTAGATTATATGATAAAAGTTTGGTTAATCTACATTTCAAGCTAAAGAGATACACTGTAATAATTTATCCTAATTTGTTCATTGAAAGACAAGTTGGTAATTTTTCAAAATATTTAATTTTAACTTTAAAGATTTCTTACCTGCTTCTATAAAATGTTACTTGGTGACCAAAACATGTAGATATATAAATCCCATTTATTTTTGCCAAATCCATATGGTCCCAATTAAATGTAACAGGTGTGGGGAGAGAAATACAACATTTAAAATAATGTTGATTCTGTAAATTAGGCCTGGCAAGAAGATACTGGGATTGTGATAATTAACAAAGACAAAGTACTTCATGCATAATTTAAATGGTAAAAGTGGATTCATTACCTTCTGAAGCATTTTTTTTAAAAAAAGACATTCAACTCAGTTTAGTCACATTAAGTTAATACAGCTGTCTTTTAATCCAAATTTAGCATATCTGTACTCACAATAGTCTTTCCTATTCATTTTTGCCTCTTTTTCTCTCTTCTGTGGCTCTCTCACACTTTAGTTTCCTAGGTAGGAAATAACAATATTTCATGACTAAGCTGGTTTTTGGACATAACTCTGAAATTGGATGTCCAACCCTGAATTTATCAATATTACATTGCATTATTAATGTATGTATAAAGTGTGTGTGTGTGTGTGTTTTGTGTTTGTGTATATAAATGTACATATAAATTACCTGACCACCTAGCAGTTTGAAAGCATGCAAATATGGGCAGATTAATAGGTATCACTTCACCTCATTAATAGGTTCTGTGCACCTCATCGTATAGTCATGCTGGCCACATGATCATGGAAATATCTTTGGACAACACTGGCTCTCTCGACCAAGAAAGCTCTGCACCCTAAAGTTAGACACAACTGGACAGGACTTTATCTTTAATATACATATATCTGACATTAATTTCTATATACTTCAGGTTTTTTTACTTAAGAATTCCTTTTCAAAATGTTCAATATTTTTCTTTGAATAAGGAGTGTTTTCTACTTTATTGTTAGATTTGGTTCTGGAGCACTAAGCTGGCTGTTGCTTCCATCTTTTGATGCTTTTGTTTGTGTCTTTACTTTCTTCCAATAGCTGCAGTGTCTTGAATGTGATTGCCTTTTTACAAAATTAAATTTCCTTTTAAGTTTATAATGTAAAAATTTCCAAAACATGTTTACTGTGCTCCATAAAAGGAAGATTATTTTGGTGTGTTTTCCAAAAGTAGGCCCTTCTTGCTGCCAAAACAGAGTGAAGCCATGATTTCTTGTGCATCAGTGAACATGGAATTTAGTCTACAGTATAGAATGGAACAGTTGTTGCACTGTGTTTACATTGAGTGACATTTGGTTCTACAGAATTTCTGCTTTTTACCTTTCTTTTGTATGCTTTCTGCCTAATCTGGGCAGGCAACTTGTTTTGAAAGTCTTGCACTCTACTGATCTAAGAAGGAAAGAGTTGGTGATGTGCAGGAAAGAAATAGGCCCAGCCGTATCTGTTTCTTCTTACCAAGTGTTCAGTTGTATAAAACGATGAGCTTCTTCAGGCATAAGCATTACAATAGTGGAGAATAGGGGCAGCAATTAAATATATTTTCTGGGTTTTGGGTTTTGGGTTTTTTTTGGCATTAGCATTAGTTGTTTTAACTGCATTTGTGAGAAACTGGAATTTTGATTATTACTTGAAGAGTCTTCCTGGCATTATGGAATGTCATTTTGTGATTGGGTGTTGCACATTATTTGTAAAATGAATAATTGTTCTTTATAGAGCTTAGAGAAATGAACAGAATTAAGTTAAATAAACATAATTTTGTTAGTGCAGTGAAATTAAGCATCACTAGAAACTCCTGCACTCAGATGCTTTCTTCCTCTCAATTTCCACAGAGAGATAAAAGTCTAATAGTTGTTTGGATTCAATTGTGCTAACGTTGCTAAATAACAGTAAGAATACTAGTAGCATGATGCCAAAGACAATACTTCAAGTATGCCAGTTGAGGCTATATAGATAAGTTCAAAACAGTGTTTCTCAGTTTTGGCAGCTTTAAGCCATCTGGACTTCAATTCCCAGAATTCCCTAGCTAACATGCTGAAGGTTGCAACATCCAACAGGAAAGTATTTCCTTATTTTATTTATTTTTTATTTATTTGTTTTGATTCATCAATCACTTACAAGATAATAGGTATAAGTATATACATAGTTATGAATACATGAGATGAGTACATAGAAGAAAACTAAAAGAAACAATAGGACAGGGATGGTAGGCACGTTGGTGCGCTTATGCACGTCCCCTACAGACCTCTTGGGAAAGGGGTGAGGTCAATAGTAGACAGTCTAAGGTTAAAGTTTTTGGGCTTTGGGGAAGAAACCACAGTCAGGTGGAGTATTCCAGACATTGACCACCCAGTTGCTGAAGTCGTATTTCCTGCAATCAAGTTTGGTGTGGTTAACCTTGAGTTTGTATCTATTGTGTGCTCTTGTGTTGTTATGGTTGAAGCTGAAGTATTCATTGACAGGTAAGTCATTGCAATTTTATATACCATACTTAGATCAGACCGAAGACGGCATAATTCAAGGTTTACTAGGTCTAGAATTTCAAGTCTGGTGGCGTAAGGTATTCTACAACAAGTAGAGGAGTAGAGAACTCTTCTTGTGAAATATTTCTGGACTTTCTCAACTGTGCTAATATCAGATATGTAATGTGGGTTCCGGACTGATGAGCTGTATTCGAGTATTGGTCTAGCAAATGTTTTGTATGCTCTAGTTAGTAGTGTGATATTACCAGAGAAAAAGCTTGGTAGGATTAGGTTAACAACTCTTAATGCCTTTTTGGCTATGTAGTTACAGTGGGCTCTAGCACTTAGATCATTAGAGATGAGTATTCCAAGGTCCTTTACAGAGCTTGGATCATCAACAAGGTCTTGACGATTCAGCCTGTATTTTATTTTCTGATTTTTTTTTTTTTGCCAATATGTAGGACAGAGCATTTATTTGTTGAGATTTGAAGTTGCCATTTGTTTGACCATTCTGATACATAGTCAAGGTCTTTTTGAAGGGTAGCAGTATTGTCTGTGGTGTTGAATAGCTTTACATCATCAGCGAAGAGAACGCAGTTGCTCTTGATATGATCACAGAGGTCATTTATGTAGCATATGAAAAGAGTTGGTTCTAGAACACTGCCTTGGGGGACACCACTGTTGACAGGTACAGAATTTGATAGGACACTCCCAATTTTGACCATTTGTTGGCTGTTTGACAGGAATGCTTCTATCCAGTTATGCAGGTGTCCAGAGATACCGTAAGATTTTAGTTTTAGGAGTCATTTTTTCTGCTATAGATGGTGATAGAACAGTATGGAACTTTGGGACTCAGCAGAAAGTTTTCTGTTGCTCTTGTTTTTATTTTTTTTGCACTGGTAATTGACAAAAGCATAAAAATGGAGGTCTCATATGGATTATTCATTCTTTCCAGCAAATGCCAATCCCCCATTCTATGTTGTCCAGTTCATTAGCAACACATTTAGAGGTATTCATTTGTGTTGTGACATTGTATGATTACTTTTGCTGGGATATATGTTGGTATGGAAAATAACGGTCTCAATATCATTGCAATGGTGTTGACTCCAAGAATGTGGTTGAACCAGAAGCATGATTAGTTGTTAGATATAATGGTAGAAAACTAAACTAGAATGGTTACTCATTTGAAGTGGCAATGCTCATTCTGTATTCAAAATATTTTTGCTCCAGATAGTCTTCTGAATAGTCTGTCAGTACTACCCATTTTTGATCATACTGTACAACTTTCCTAGAGAAAAGTTGCAGTGCCAAGAGATTTATATAATCTAAAATGATAGTTGCTGTTATTTAGAGCACATCTGTCTTGTTAGAGGCTTGGTTGAATTATTTTGGAAAAATGAGAATATCCAGGAAAATAAGAGAATGGCTTAAATGACAAAATGTTGGATTTAAATAGCACAGAGTTTTCTTCCCTACCCCTCCTTTTCTATTTATCACTTTAATTGCTTGAAGCATATTTCTTAGAAATAGTCAAAATACAGACCCAGACATATTTTATATTTAATGCATCCCTGCTGGTAGGTTTTTTTTTGGATGCATGACGGTTCTGCCAAATCTGTGGAGATGTTTAGATAGAAAACATTGAGTAATGAAAGTCTTGCTGTGAATTCATTACGGATAGTGCTGCAGTAAGTCAGAATAGTGCTTTGCTACATCTTTCTCCCTGCCCAATAGTTAGTCAAAGTGATTGAAGTATTGCTGATCAGCTCTTGGGACAGGTGGTCATCAGTGTTTGGGCTTCTCTTGAATGAGATGTCGGTCTCTGCATCATCAGAAAATAGCTTAATGGATAGAACTGGAGGGCGGTTGAATTGCAGAATGGGACAACCCACTTCAGCCAACTCACCATGCTTATCTTGCCGGGGCTATCTTGCCATGGCCAGCTCACCATAGGACAACTGCTGTGGGACAGCTCCACATGGGAAAATTCCACATGGAATAATAACTCAACATGATTCGCTGCTGTTTTTTGGACCTTATTTCCATTTTTGTGGAAATGGACAAAAATGAAAATAATGGCAAAGAAACAGTGGTAGATAACATTTATTAGGTTGAGTTATTCTATGTGGAATTGTCCAGCAGTAAATTATCCAATGGTGAGTTGGCCATGGCGAATTGTCTCATGGCAAGATGCCACAGTGAGTTGGCTGCGGTGATTGTCCTAGACCCGTTGAATTGTTTAAGTTTATATAGATAAAGCCATAACCATAAATCATAACCAGTGTAATGCAAACCATTAAAAGAAACTAATTAAAGCATTGGATAAAAGAAACAAAAATATAAATATCTCTTGATCTGCCTTATAGCATTAATTGGTCTGTGTTGTATAAAAGAAACTTATGCATGGACATCCAATTCTGAGAGAGCTTTTGCTTAACAAATATGGATATTCAACCCATTACAAGAAAGGATAATATGGGAGAAGAAAGATCAGATAAATTATATGTGAATATTAATTGTAGCAGCCAATTGAAGTTTGAATTATGTAGACAAGTATAAATAAGTGGAAGATTTCATTTAAAATAAATATATACAGCTGGTTGGTATAAAATTTGGTAAAATTACTGGTATTCCAGCCACAGTTCTAGGCTGGTGATATAGTATTTAAGAATTTAAGTATTTAAGTATTGTTAACTAACAATCTAAGAATACAGCTGCCTGAATCTGCATAGTATTACAAAATTGTCTGTTACAATTCACTCCTCTTACCTGTCAATGATTTCTTCAGCCTCAATCTCAATCTAAGCATAGTACAAAATTGTCGTTACAACATCTACCTTCAGTGATACAATGGGCAAATAACCAATACAAACTCAAGGTAAACCACTGCAAACCCGATTGAGGAAAATATGACTTCAGCAACAGAGTGGTCAACACCTGGAATGCCCTCCCTGACTCCGTTGTTACAGCCTTAATCCCTCACAGCTTCAACCTCAAACTGTCTACCATGGACCTCACCCCATTCCTAAGAGATCCTTAAAGAGAGTGTGCATAAGCACACCAGCGTGCCTACTGTCCCTGTCTTACTGTCCCCATTTATCTGTATTTACTCCCTTTGTTCTTGTTTATGTTCATACTTATACTTATTATCTTGTACATATATGACAAACAAACAACAAATAAATAAATTAACAATGGTATAATGGAGTTCTTTTGGCATGCAAACATTATAATAATTTATTTTGTGCCACTATCCTTTGTAAGTTTTGTGCAAGTTTATATTCTTAGACTACAGACTGAATAGTTGATAGACTATTGGCCAGAAATGATCGAAAGATATTAAGAGTTCTTTGGCCTTTAAGTTTTGAACTTCTTCATTGTAAATCTAAAGTTCAGAAGAAAATTAGGTTATTAGAAGTGTTAGATTATTTTGAGTCTTTTCAAAAGCCAATTGTAAGGCAAGCTCGGAGGTCGGAGAATACATTTTGAATTGAAATATTAGTTTGGTTGTAAGCTATATAGCAATTTTGTTATTTTGAGGCATAATGCAAAAGTGAGTAGGTAACTATGTAATATAAAGTTCTTTAAGAAGAGTGAAGTGGAGGCAGAGAGAGAGAGAAAAGCAGACATTATGTAATTTCGGGAGACACATAACAAAAAATTGTGCATCTGAACTTAATGTTTAACCAGTTGAGTGTACAGAAATTCATCAGGAGGCTCAACAAACAGAATTAATATGTCTTGCTAAACAGACATTCCTAAAATAAAGTGTCAATGCCAATGAGATAATTAGAAAATTATCTCATAGCAAAAGAAGATCATTTTACCTCATGGAGTTTTTTTAAGCACATATATAGTATATTCAGACATTAAACTTTCACTTTTTGCTATTACGTTAGCATGAGTGCGTTCACCAGAGAATCTGATCTTTTTGGTTCATTTATACACTATGGGACAAGTTAAATTGACACCATATTTCTACATTCTAGAATTTTGAACCAATGTTTAGTTTAATTTACATTACATACATGTTTGATGAAAGTACAGAAAATGAGTTTGATTTAACAGTACGTTAATTTTTCTACTTAAAATTGTCTTATTTGAAATGTAAAACATTGTCTCCTTAAGGAGCTGTTGGCTATGCAAAATTGTGATTTGTTAAATCAGCATATTGGAAATGTATAAGATTAATTGTATGTTGGCAGCATTATACATAATTCATTAATAAGTATTTGGAGATGAATTTTATTCATTAGGAAAGACATAATTCAAGTAGCAATTCATATATTTTCAATTTCATGCATATTTTGTTTCATTTAATGTGTGTAAAATTAATATTATACTTTTTGAATGACGAAAGACTTGAAATGGCTTCTTTTAAATTAAATTATAAAACAAAGTGATGGCAGACTTTATAAGTATAAAATTAAATATTGTATTCCAGTTTTAAGATTAAATGGACCTTCAAAATTTAAGGCAAGGCATTCATTGATAAAGCATTCCTTAAATCAAAGAAACCCTAGTTTATTCTGGTAAAGATGTTCCATCTTTCCAGCAACATACAGGAAAGAGCAGACTGAGCTGGAAGGCAGAGTTAAACGTCTCATCAGTTTGGAGTCATTGCATTGCTACAAGTCCAGCCCTCCCCCCAGTGAATTCCATTGACTATTATTTAGCACCAATTTAGCTTTCACCATTAGTTTTTGACCATGAGTTTAGATGCTAGTATAGAGGTAGCAATAATAAACTTTTCTGTGCTTTGAAATTAACAAATGCTCCTGGGTTTTGTTTTGTTTTTTGCCCCTGACAGCACTGAAAGAGAAAGCACTGTTCCTCCCTCTCTGTTTAAGTCTACTCACTCTATTAGATCTGGCAAAAGAGTTATTTTATTGTCATCTGGAAGGACCCAGCTGGTGTGTCTTTTCTTCAGCAGCATTTGCCCTCTTTAATATTATTTCCCGTAAAAATCAGATCAACCCCAACTTTGCTGGCTTTTTCTAAATCCCTTAAGAACTGCTCCCCCCCCCCAAGGTTGGGAAGTTGCTGATTAGCTTACAATGCAATAAAAACACAAATATACAAACGTTAAAATTAGCAGGAATTAAATAAAATTAGGAACCAAGAACACTAGTGGAATACACGTGGGATCTTCTTTCTTACTTCCCCAGCCATCTCCAGCATTGCTCCCATTGAGTCCCTAAACCAGGGGTCCCCAACCGCCGGTCCGCGGACCGGTACCGGGCCGCGGAACAACCCTTACCGGGCGCTGGTTGCTGGGCGCCGCCATCTTTTTGGTAAAAAGCGCTTCTGGTGAGCTTTTCCGGTAGAAAGCTCACCGGAAGCGCTGTTTCGTCATAAAAGATGGCGGCGCCAGCGCTCGGTGAGCTTTTCCGGTAGAAAGCCATTTCTACCCGAAAAGCTCACCAGAGGCCTGGCCGCCATCTTTTTATGACGAACAGCGCTTCCGTGACGCCACCGGAAGCGCCTTTTTCGTCATAAAAAGATGGCGGCGCCCAGTTGACGCCGGTACCGGGCCGCGGCGCCCAGCTGATGTCGGAACCGGGCCGCGGCGTCGAAAAGGTTGGGGATCCCTGCCCTAAACCAATTGACAGAGCGAGGTTTTGAGGCCCTTCTGGAAAATCAAGACAGTGATCTCACCTCCCGCAGCAAAATGTTTCAAAGGACAGGGGCCGTAGTAAAAATGCTCTTCTAGACTGTGCCAGCCAAAATTCCTTGACTGACTGTTAGCTGTTTTATGTAAGATGGGGGCCATATAAATCTAATGAACAAAGAAAATAAATAAACAATTGCTTCCATCATAAGAAATAGTATTTACTGGAACCAATATACTTTTCTAGCTAGAGAGATATGTCTAAAGCTAAACCTGTACGGAGTCAATCACAACATCTGTTCGGTTATAAAGCTAAATGAAATTCTCTTTTCTAAATCCTTCTTTTTTGTTAGGAAAAGTTTTCATAGAAGTTCCAACCTTACTTTGAAATGGTTGAAAATAAACTTAAACTCCTTTTCATGCACAGCTCTTCTTAGTTATTGCTCGATATTTAGGAATATCCAGCATGGGTTCTGCATGCTTCAAATTGGAATTCCAAATTCAATTAGGAAATGATGCTTTCACAGTGATCACTCTTTTTAAGGTTTCTGTAGAACATGAATTTTGGGGGAATTTTTTTTAAAAATTTTTTTACTTCAAAATAATGTAACTCAATTTGCATTAAACTAAGAGTTTTATTTTGGGGAAAGATATGAAGCCTGTTTTCCAAATCATTTTTGGAAATGTAGACAGCCCTAATATCGTAATCAAGCTTATTAAAATCCATTGATGAGAATGATCTTATCCTGGCTGCATCTTTTGTTGTCAGTTTTTAAAACTGGTTGTTCCTTCCAGAATCAAAGAAAGAAAGAAAATTGAAAAAGCTACTTTTAAAAGAAACTAAAAGGATCTGTAAAACTCAGTTCTTAAGATATTCAGCAGATGCCATATTTTGTTTCAAAATATTGGGTTGAGGTTTTAGCTAAGTACTTCCTCTGATTGTCTCCTGTTGCTATACAGCCTACATGATGTTAGAAAATGTCGAGGAGAATATTGTTGCAAGTTATTATCATACCTAAACCTCATCTTCTGGATTTCTTTTGGGCAAGTTAGTTAACAGTAGGACTAGAAAGTTTATGCACAAGATAGCATAATTGATTATCAATAGAAACTTTGGGAATTCTTTCTTTTTGTGCAGATTTTTAATTTAATCAAAGAAGGTTGAAATACAAAACACCAAAATATCTAAAAAAGAACAATAACAAAAACACAACAAAAAAGACATTAAACAGAAAATGTGTCTTAAAAAAATAAAAAAAGATGAACGCACATACACATAACAGCTGCCTAATTGAATGCTGATTAGTATAATACAGCAACGTTAGTTTCCTATTTCTTGTGAAACAGTCTCCAAAGCCAATCTGTGTAATCCTCCAAAAAACCAGATTAAATTGTTCCTCAATTAGATGTGTTAAGTCCATTTCCCACTCCTTCAAACCCCTTTAAAAAAGAATTTGCCACTTATCTACTTAGAGTGTTCTCTGTTATTATATAAAAGCACAGTGTTAAGCTTCGGGAAGGTGTATGGAGTCAGATCTATAATTTCTGAGTCTATATTTCTTCCTGGCCAGTTTTACAGCTAGAAAAATCAAATATTTTCTACCATCAGTGTTATTTCTGTGTCTATATTTCTTCACAATGAATCTGCTGCGACAAGTTCTTCTTGCAGGTTTAAAATATTTAATATTCATATTTTTAAAAAAGTTCTGCAATATGACTAGAAGGTTTGTTGCATAAGATAGCATCATTGATTACCAATAGGAACTTCAAAGTGCTTCTTTGGGAATTCTATTTTTTGGAAGCAGAACCAAGACAAAAGCTTGTCAATAAGATTTTAATGGTTAATCTTTATTGTGTTACTTTATATCTTCAATTTTCTATTTTTGTGTACTATGCATTTTATTGTTAATCACTTTGGGTGCTCAGACTGAGTAGAAAGGGAACTAACTTTATATTCATTCATTCATTCATTCATTCATTCATTCATTCATTCATTCATTCATTCATTCATTCAATGTCAATTTGTATAGCCCACTGTTTATACTCTACTAAGGACAGTGAACAGGATGAAAAACAATCAATTGACATAGTAATTAAAAAATAACCTGCTGGGAAAAAACAGGCCACAATTATACAACAAACCATCTCAGGTTTGATGGTGATCCCACTCAGTATCTCACCCTATGGAAAGAGCCATGTCTTCTGCAGCATAGCAAGGTTAGGTCCATCTGGATCTCATGGCAAGAGAGACATCATACCTCTTGGGTCTTATAAATTGACATTGCATAGCTGGGATCTGAAGGATTGGAACTTTTAGATCTGTTGGAACTAGAAAATTCAATTGGAAAGACCAAACAAGTAATAGCCTTTTATGCGTAGATTGTGTGAATGCATCTTGCCTTACCTTGTGTGTTTTCTGTTTGCAAATTGCTCTGAAGGCCTTTGCCAGTTGGACTGGATAAAAAATGTAATACATAGCTTGTGGAGGCCTTTTTTGTAAAGCTGCTTCTGTGATTAATGTAATTGCTCCATATGTTATAGAGGTGATGTTTTTGAATTTTGGGCCTATTGTGTATGTCAGTTTCATGCTGTGAACTATCAGATAATCATGCTGCAGTATTGTGAGACTATTTGGCTGTGAAGGAAATAATTATGCTATATTAAAAGCGGCATGGTAGGTAAAGTGAATTGGAAACAAAATGGTTCCCACATTGTAATATTGGATTGCTTAGAAAATGTAACCTATGCTGACAGTTCAGAACTTATTATTATTCATGATCTTTTCGATGCTTAAATCATACTGAAAATTGATGCGCTGTTCTTATACCAATTTTCAAATAGGCACATCTGTTCCTATCAAATCTTCTCTTAAAGTGCTGTCATCCTTCATTCGGGTTTACTGAGGAACAGCAAATTCTTCATTGGTTTGGTAATGTTCTGAGTTGCTCCTGAGGAATTTTTAGTTTTGGAAAGTGGAAGAATTGAGATTGTGGAGAAACTGATGAGATTGCAATGAAAAGAAATCAAAAGCGCTATCTGGAAAAGCCTAGAAAGAGACAGCTGCAGCATAGGACCTTCATTCATCAGTAGTGTGGAGGCCTGAGCATGATGGAGTAAGTTTTACAGCATCCCTGGAGCCCAAGTCTTTGTAAATGGAGACACCCTCATGCTAGATAACATGGATTATATTTTATTTTTTAGGAGACTTTATATTTTACCATACCAAAATGGAACTAAAACCTCAATTTCAATGCCCTTAGAATTTTTCCATGTTCTAATATATTTAATTTATGCTTGGCCAATACCCATTTATTTATAATTTGCTAATTCCCCAGTTTATGTTGTAATTGGGTTTCCAAATCTTTAATTTCATCCTGTAATGCATTATATTCTTTTTCTTTCTTTTTTCCTTTTTGCATTGTATCCTATAGTTACCACTCTTATATATGCTTTCGTTGTATCCCACAAATTCTGTAAAGATGTGTGATATTTTGTATTGTCTTTAAAAAAATAGTTCTAATTCTTTTATTACTCGTCCAGTATATTCCTTTTCTTTCAGAATTGCTGGGTCCAGCATCCATCTCCCTCTTTGCCTTTGTTGTCCCTTCCATATTAATGTTAGGAGACTATGGTCTGCCCATACGTTTGGTGCAATTTCTATAGTTTCTATATCTTTCATTAATGCTTTACTTATTCAGGCCATGTCAATTCTTGACTAGAATTTATGGGGGCTAGAATAAAAGGTAAACTTTCACTCTTCTGGATTATGAATTCTCCAAATATTTATCAAATTTAGATCCTCTGCCATCTCAAAGAAGAATTTAGGGAGAGTATTCTTTTTATTTTTATTTTTTTGGTCACTGTTATAAGTCTTCTGTATATCTATGATTGCGTTGAAGTCACCTATCATACATATATCCTCTTTGCCTGTCTCTATTATTTTCTCATGTACTTTCCTATAAAAATCCCCTTGTCGACTGTTAGGTGCATATATAACCACTATCAGTATACTTTTCTGTTCCAATATTACTTCTATCATCAATAATCTCCCTTTTGAATCTGCATACAGATACAGATAATCAGAGTTGGAAGGGACCATGTAGGTCATCTAGTCTAACCCCCAGCCCAAGCAGGAGACCCTACACCATTTCTGACAAATGGCAGTCCAGTCTCTTCTTGAAAATCTCAACTGATGGCGCTCCCACAACTTCCGAGGGCAAGCTGTTCCATTGGTTGATTGTTCTCACTGTCAGAAAGTTTCTCCTTATTTCCAGGTTAAACTCTCCTTGTTCAGTTTCCATCTATTATTCCTTGTCTGGCCTTCAGGAGCTTTAGAAAATAGCTTGACCCCTTCCTCCCTATGGCAGCCCCTCAGATATTGGAAGACTGCTATCATGTCTCCCCTGATCCTTCTCTTTACTAGTCTAGCCAAGCCCAGTTCCTGCAACCGATCATTGTATGTTTTAGTCTCCAGTCCCCTAATCATCCTGGTTGCTCTTCTCTGTACTTTTTCTAGAGCCTCAACATCTTTTTTATAATGTGGTGACCAAAACTGGATGCAGTACTCTAGGTGTGATCTTACTAAGGCTTTATAGAGTGGTATTAGTACTTCCCTTGATCTTGACTGTATCCCTCTGTTAATACAACTTAAGATTGCATTAGCTTTTTTGGCGGCTGCTGCACACTGCTGGCTCATATTTAGCTGGTTGTCCACTAAGACTCCAAGATCCCTCTCACAGTTACTGCTATTGAGCCTCGTTTCACCCAGTCTATATGTGTAATCTTGGTTTTTCTTGCCTAAGTGTAGGACTTTACTTTTCTCTATATTGAATTTCATTTTATTAGATATGGCCAGTGTTCTAGTCTGTCAAGATCCATCTGGATCTTGAGCCTATCTTCTTGGGTGTTAGCCATTCTTGCCAGCTTAGTATCATCTGCAAATTTGGTAAGTTCCCCTTCTATTCCCTCATCTATGTTGTTAATGAAGATAATGAAGAGTACTGGGCCTAAGATGGAACCTTGTGGCACCCCACTGCTTACTTCCCTCCATGGCATATTTTAGTTCCTTCTCTAATATACAGTTCTTTAAATCTTACTGTAGGGTTAAAGAAACTGACAGTCAGCTATTTGTGTCTTCAAAATGGCAGTCTTATTAAACTTGCACTGTCACTCTCCTGCAACTTCCTTTCTCCCCAGTTCGCTCTTCTTCTGCCGTTGAAGTACCAAATGCTAAGGGAAGAAATTTCAGCACCTTTGTTCCAGTTACACCACTCTCTCTCTGTCCAGCAGAGCACTTTCAGTTTCTTCTATTTCACTCGTCTCTTCCTCTCCGTGTCTCTGCCTCTGGTCTCGTATTTTGCCTTCCTAATCTGTTCTTCCCTTTGTTTTGCCGACCGTTACCACTCGGAGCTGTCACAGTCGTTTCGATGCTCTTCTTCGCACCTCCTCACCATCGATCATAAATTTCAGACTCGAAAATTTCTTCTGCTCCCACCACTTTTACTGCACCGTTCACACTCTCCGCTTCTTCTGTGGTGCGGGACATCAAGCCTCCTGTTCAGCCATGAAGGCTGGCCTCTTCGGGATTGGGATTGAAGGTCTCTTCCTAGTGCATTGGGGGATTGCACCTCCCCGTGTCACCTCTGAAGCTTCCCTTCTTTCTTGCCGGTCCCCCCAGAACCAGAGTTTGCCTCGAAAAGCCACCGATCACCTGAATTTTGGCAATTGGGAACAGAGCGCTGTTTCCCCATGCCGCTCCAACTCCATGTCACCAGCAGAAGTCCGTCATTATTTTATTTTATTTTACCAGTTTGGAGGCTTTCTCGTGGAGAAACTATAATGGATACTGAGAATAATATCAATAAAGAAAAAAAAGTGGTGTGAAGACAGACTTTTATAAACGAATGAATGAATGAATAAATAAATAAACAAAACCCATTCAACAGGGGATCAACCCTTAACTGTTGAGGATAATAGCCTGGTTTTCAATAACTTCCTGAATATGAGTGGAGATATCTGTATATCTTACATATAAATTATATGACAATTTCATGTAAATTCCCCTTGCTGTTATATACTTTGGTGGAAATATGGTACATACCGCATTCTAGATTGTGGGGCAAGGAATAGAAGGTGAAGATTTGTATTGTGGGGTGATTTGATTCTGCTGGATCAGAGTTAACTTTTTAGGCAGACGTTAGTCCAGTTGCATGTTAAACTGGTATCAAATTTGATTGTTCTATTTGTGGAAGTGATATCCACATTTCAGTTTTCTCTCAGGGAGAATGGTGTGGGCTAGGATAATACCTCTATTGCACAATATTGAAAGAAATCCAAGGCTGCTTTTGGACTTGGATATACAGTGTTTAGCAAATGAAAACTGGCATCCATAATTCAGGCTTCAGGAGAGAATGAGACAATTTTAAAAGGATTTGTTATATCAGCTGGGAATACTTTGATATTATGGAAAATAAGAACAATGTGGGGAAGGTATAAAGGGAGAGTATTAAAAATATGAGCAACAATAGGGCATTTAAAAAAAAATGCTTTGCCTCATAGCTTTGTTCTAATCTCTGGGCTAAACTAGACTTCGTTGTGGGGCTACAAATCCCTTCTAAAGATGATAATTAGTCCTAGAACTGTTCAAATTAACTTTCGGGCTTGCTCCATATAGAAGCGATCCTTTAAACCAGGAATTTAACAGCTTATGGTGTTTTGTTCTCGTGGTTTTCTGTTTTGGAATCCCTTCAGCTGCTTCCATTCCTTTTAAGCAGATTAGGTTTCTTTCATGAGAACTTTTTTGGCTTGGAAAGGGAAGGTCAGTTCCAGATTTGTTTGTTGATCACTTCCTTAGCTTTGGAATAATTCACACATCTTTATGAATAAGGAAATGTTCTATTTGAATGGATTATCCATACTGCTTGTATATGGCTTCATGTGTACGTAGTCCACCCTTTCATAGATTCTGCTGCTTGTCATTAAAGGTGGGAGGAGAGAAAGGGTTGATATAGAAATGTTTCAGAAAACCTTTTCTCACACACGAGTAGTCTTCGACTTACAACAGTTTATTTAGTGATCGTTCAAAGTTACAAAGCACTGAAAAAGCGACTGACAACCATTTTTCCACACTTACAACTCTTGCAGCATTCCCATTGGTGGTATTCAACTGGTTCTGCCCGGTTCTGGAGACCCAGTAGGGGCAATGAGCAGCGGAGACCAAACCAGTTCTCTCCGCTGCTCTGTGTTTGGCCCACCTGCCCACCCAGGCTCCCATACTCACTTATACAATCAAGATCAAGGGAAGTACTAATACCACTCTACAAAGCCTTAGTAAGATCACACCTAGAGTACTGCATCCAGTTTTGGTCACCACATTATAAAAAAGATGTTGAGACTCTAGAAAAAGTACAGAGAAGAGCAACCAGGATGATTAGGGGACTGGAGGCTAAAACATACAACAAACGGTTGCAGGAACTGGGCTTGGCTAGTCTAGTAAAGAGAAGGACCAGGGGAGACATGATAGCAGTCTTCCAATATTTGAGGGGCTGCCACAGGGAGGAAGGGGTCAAGTTGTTTTCTAAAGCTCCTGTAGGCCAGACAAGGAATAATAGATGGAAACTGAACAAGGAGAGATTTAACCTGGAAATAAGGAGAAACTTTCTGACAGTGAGAACAATCAACCAATGGAACAGCTTGCCCTCAGAAGTTGTGGGAGCATCATCACTTGAGATTTTCAAAAAGATATTGGACTGCCATTTGTCAGAAATGGTGTAGGGTCTCCCGCTTGGGCTGGGGTTGGACTAGATGACCTACAAGATCCCTTCCAACTCTGATTATCTGTTATCTGTTATCTGTTACTTTTATGGCCAGAATTCGAAGTGCAGCTACTTTGCATGGCACAGAATAGCGCCATGTGGCAGCTGCTGCAGCAACCAGCATTGTGCAGGCTTGTAGGAGGTGAGTTAGAAAGCCTCTGTGCCTGCGCAAATGTCTCTGCGCCTGTGCAAAGTGCGCGCTTTCGCATGTGCGCAAAGTGCACCCACCAAGCTGGTGGCAACTTTATTTGAATACTACCACTGATTCCCATAATTAAAATTCAGGTGATTGGCAACTGACTCATGATGGTTGCAGTGTCTTGGGTTCATGTAAATCACCTTTTATAACCATCTGACATAAGATAGGGAAACCAGATTCACTTAATGGTGTTACTAATTTAACAACTGTAATGATTCATGTAGCAACATAAATTTTGGGCTCAATTGTGGTTGTAAATCAAGGACTAACTCTACCAAACGTTACCAAATGCTGAGCCAGATTTGTTCCTTGCAGACTTACCTTGCTAGAAATGTCAAAAGAATGTTGTTCTTATTCATTTTTTATTTTATGATATAATGAACAAAATTACTAGCCTAAATAGAATAATTTATCACATAGACAATGAAAAATGTAACTTTAGCAGATAACATTGTGAAACATTTGTATGTAACAGTTCTGTTAATTTCAGAGAGTGGCAGGACAATCTTAGTTCTAGTTTGCTCTCTTACCATTCATAGATCTCTGCATGTTTCTAGATAACATTCCTTTTCAGAAATTGTGTGCCATGTTAATGAAAGGGGAGGAAAGGGATGTGCAGGTGTTATTATTTTTGTTTTTAAACCTCTCATATATTTCCCACAGCTGTTTTCATCTTTTCCTACAACTGAGATTTCATTAAGAAGAAATATCAAAAGATACATAATTGCACAATATGTGTTATCAGAAAATATCTAAGGATCTCTAATGAAATGTGAATTTATTTTTGGGACAATGTCCACTGCAAATGAACATGACCAAATAGATCATCTATCAGGTGCGAAGAATTGGGACCAAACGTTTAAGATTTATTGCTGAATCCTATTCATAGTCAGCTAACAGTCAGCGCTCAATTGTTGCTATTGGGATTGAAGGTCTCTTCCTAGTGCATTGGGGGATTGCACCTCCCGTGTCACCTCTGAAGCTTCCCTTCTTTCTTGCCGGTCCCCCAGAACCAGAGTTTGCCTTCTGCCACCGATCACCTGAATTTTGGCAATTGGGAACAGACTGTTTCCCCATGCCGCTCCAACTCCATGTCACCAGCAGAAGTCCGTCATTATTTTATTTTATTTTACCAGTTTGGAGGCTTTCTCTGGAGAAACTATAATGGATACTGAGAATAATATCAATAAAGAAAAAAAAGTGGTGTGAAGACAGACTTTTATAAACGAATGAATGAATGAATAAATAAATAAACAAAACCCATTCAACAGGGGATCAACCGTTAACTGTTGAGGATAATAGCCTGGTTTTCAATAACTTCCTGAATATGAGTGGAGATATCTGTATATCTTACATATAAATTATATGACAATTTCATGTAAATTCCCCTTGCTGTTATATACTTTGGTGGAAATATGGTACATACCGCATTCTAGATTGTGGGACAAGGAATAGAAGGTGAAGATTTGTATTATGGGGTGATTTGATTCTGCTGGATCAGAGTTAACTTTTTAGGCAGACGTTAGTCCAGTTGCATGTTAAACTGGTATCAAATTTGATTGTTCTATTTGTGGAAGTGATATCCACATTTCAGTTTTCTCTCAGGGAGAATGGTGTGGGCTAGGATAATACCTCTATTGCACAATATTGAAAGAAATCCAAGCCTGCTTTTGGACTTGGATATACAGTGTTTAGCAAATGAAAACTGGCATCCATAATTCAGGCTTCAGGAGAGAATGAGACAATTTTAAAAGGATTTGTTATATCAGCTGGGAATACTTTGATATTATGGAAAATAAGAACAATGTGGGGAAGGTATAAAGGGAGAGTATTAAAAATATGAGCAACAATAGGGCATTTAAAAAAATGCTTTGCCTCATAGCTTTGTTCTAATCTCTGGGCTAAACTAGACTTCATTGTGGGGCTACGAATCCCTTCTAAAGATGATAATTAGTCCTAGAACTGTTCAAATTAACTTTTGGGCTTGCTCCATATAGAAGTGATCCTTTAAACCAAGAATTTAACAGCTTATGGTGTTTTGTTCTCGTGGTTTTCTGTTTTGGAAATCCCTTCAGCTGCTTCCATTCCTTTTAAGCAGATTAGGTTTCTTTCATGAGAACTTTTTTGGCTTGGAAAGGGAAGGTCAGTTCCAGATTTGTTTGTTGATCACTTCCTTAGCTTTGGAATAATTCACACATCTTTATGAATAAGGAAATGTTCTATTTGAATGGATTATCCATACTGCTTGTATATGGCTTCATGTGTACGTAGTCCACCCTTTCATAGATTCTGCTGCTTGTCATTAAAGGTGGGAGGAGAGAAAGGGTTGATATAGAAATGTTTCAGAAAACCTATTCTCACACACGAGTAGTCTTCGACTTACAACAGTTTATTTAGTGATCGTTCAAAGTTACAAAGCACTGAAAAAGCGACTGACAACCATTTTTCCACACTTACAACTCTTGCAGCATTCCCATTGGTGGTATTCAACTGGTTCTGCCCGGTTCTGGAGACCCAGTAGGGGCAATGAGCAGCGGAGACCAAACCAGTTCTCTCCGCTGCTCTGTGTTTGGCCCACCTGCCCACCCAGGCTCCCATACTCACTTATACAATCAAGATCAAGGGAAGTACTAATACCACTCTACAAAGCCTTAGTAAGATCACACCTAGAGTACTGCATCCAGTTTTGGTCACCACATTATAAAAAAGATGTTGAGACTCTAGAAAAAGTACAGAGAAGAGCAACCAGGATGATTAGGGGACTGGAGGCTAAAACATACAACAAACGGTTGCAGGAACTGGGCTTGGCTAGTCTAGTAAAGAGAAGGACCAGGGGAGACATGATAGCAGTCTTCCAATATTTGAGGGGCTGCCACAGGGAGGAAGGGGTCAAGTTGTTTTCTAAAGCTCCTGTAGGCCAGACAAGGAATAATAGATGGAAACTGAACAAGGAGAGATTTAACCTGGAAATAAGGAGAAACTTTCTGACAGTGAGAACAATCAACCAATGGAACAGCTTGCCCTCAGAAGTTGTGGGAGCATCATCACTTGAGATTTTCAAAAAGATATTGGACTGCCATTTGTCAGAAATGGTGCAGGGTCTCCTGGTTGGGCTGGGGGTTGGACTAGATGACCTACAAGATCCCTTCCAACTCTGATTATCTGTTATCTGTTATCTGTTACTTTTATGGCCAGAATTCGAAGTGCAGCTACTTTGCATGGCACAGAATAGCGCCATGTGGCAGCTGCTGCAGCAACCAGCATTGTGCAGGCTTGTAGGAGGTGAGTTAGAAAGCCTCTGTGCCTGCGCAAATGTCTCTGCGCCTGTGCAAAGTGCGCGTTTCGCATGTGCGCAAAGTGCACCCACCAAGCTGGTGGCAACTTTATTTGAATACTACCACTGATTCCCATAATTAAAATTCAGGTGATTGGCAACTGACTCATGATGGTTGCAGTGTCTTGGGTTCATGTAAATCACCTTTTATAACCATCTGACATAAGATAGGGAAACCAGATTCACTTAATGGTGTTACTAATTTAACAACTGTAACGATTCATGTAGCAACATAAATTTTGGGCTCAATTGTGGTTGTAAATCGAGGACTAACTCTACCAAACGTTACCAAATGCTGAGCCAGATTTGTTCCTTGCAGACTTACCTTGCTAGAAATGTCAAAAGAATGTTGTTCTTATTCATTTTTTATTTTATGATATAATGAACAAAATTACTAGCCTAAATAGAATAATTTATCACACAGACAATGAAAAATGTAACTTTAGCAGATAACATTGTGAAACATTTGTATGTAACAGTTCTGTTAATTTCAGAGAGTGGCAGGACAATCTTAGTTCTAGTTTGCTCTCTTACCATTCATAGATCTCTGCATGTTTCTAGATAACATTCCTTTTCAGAAATTGTGTGCCATGTTAATGAAAGGGGAGGAAAGGGATGTGCAGGTGTTATTATTTTTGTTTTTAAACCTCTCATATATTTCCCACAGCTGTTTTCATCTTTTCCTACAACTGAGATTTCATTAAGAAGAAATATCAAAAGATACATAATTGCACAATATGTGTTATCAGAAAAATATCTAAGGATCTCTAATGAAATGTGAATTTATTTTTGGGACAATGTCCACTGCAAATGAACATGACCAAATAGATCATCTATCAGGTGCGAAGAATTGGGACCAAACGTTTAAGATTTATTGCTGAATCCTATTCATAGTCAGCTAACAGTCAGCGCTCAATTGTTGCTAGATGAGAGTTAACAGAATTCAAGGGGCGATGGACTTGGATCACTTCTGGGAACATAATGACTCCAGACTGATTCCTCTCTTGACCCTGCCTCCTGGTTTTGCTATTTCTTCTCCTACATTTTCAGGATAAATTCCATGGTACTAAGGAAACAAATCCTGAATAACAGCCATACAAAATAATCTCAAGAAAAAATTATCTATGACTTGCATTCCAAGTTGTCCTACTAGACCATGCTTAAGCCACATTAAACCTAATGTTGCAGGTCTTGCTGTCATTTTTATTGTTCTGTCGTCTTATAGTGAAGAACAGTCCACCTGAAATAGTGTAGGGCAGAGGAAAGCAGTGTGAACATATGAATAATTTTGCTATATCAGGGCAAGGTTTGTTTGGTGAGCAGCTGGGGTGGGATTCAAAACTTTTAACAACTGGTTCTGTGGGCATGGCTTTTTTGCAGCAACCCCCCATTTTTTGGGCCTTCTGGGAGGAAAAAATCAAGCCTGGAGGGGGCACAGCATCCCCCATGCTCCATTTAGGGGCCTTTGGGGCCTCAGGGAAGCCTTCTGGGGGGCGTTTTTGCTCCCTAAAGGCTTCCCTAGAGCTCAGGATGCTCTGTTTTGGGGCCTTCTGGGCCTCAGGGAAGCCTCCTGGGGGGCATTTTTGCTCCCAGGAAGCTTCCCTGGGGCCAAGGAAAGCAAAAAGTGGAGCAGGTACATGTGCTGTGCCTCCCTTCCATTTTTTGCCTTCCTGGGCCTCAGGGAAGCCTCCTGGGCGAAGAAGTAAGACAACGAGAGGAATCCCAGCACAGCTGATCATAGGACCTGCTGATCGTCAGGAAGGGAAAAAAGAAATACCTTAAGGAGTGACTGGGCAGGGAAGAACGCAGTCAGCAATGTCGGGCATGCACAGGACTGACTGGGAGGAGAAGGGCGGGCAGAGAGGGGAGGGGCCAACCAGGGACACGATTTGCTGGTTCTCTGAACTGCACGGAATCATAACAACCAGTTCTATAGAACTGGTCTGAACCGGTAGAATCCCACCCCTGGTGAGTAGTCTTTTTCCCAGAGTGATCAAGTAGAAAGCTGGGGCAATAATTCACCCTCAGTGTAGGTGTAACAACTGAAATTCAGGGCTGATAAAGCGATGAAAACTGGAAAATATTGATTGGAAGGCAACTCATAAAAGAGAATGAGTTGCTTAAACTCAAACCTGTATTACAAAATTTGCAGTACTCTTAACTGGACCAGGTGAATGCAAGGGGATGAGTAGATATCTGGACACTTTCCCATAAAGTTATAATAATCAAAGAAGGTGAGCTCATGAGTTAGCCTGTAGATACTTTCCTACAAGGTTTGTATCAATTAAATAATCATTGTAGTTGTATCAATCAGTTAAGACTTGTAGCTATTAAATAAGAAGAATGCATCCAAATGTATAGAGTTGGCATATTGGAACAGTAGTATATTTAATTTCTTCTTACTCTTCTTTTTCCAATGCATCAACCAAAACAAAGTTCTGAGGTCAAAGAGCATCACTGTGGGATCCAAGCTCTGGGAGACCTGTCTAGTCAAAGGAGCAGAGCCCAAAATTAACTGCATTTTGTTTATACCCATGTCATAATCTCTTTAGTCAGAAAAACAAATTCTGATTAGACTCTAAACAATTCCCCTTGCTACAAAGCAGGCTTATATCATTTGTGCCAAAGCGAGAGTCTCAGGAATACTTGTAAATGAAGAATCATAGTATTTCCTTGTGTTCTACTTTAGAAATTATTTTAATTCACCTAATTTTATTTCATTTGGGAAAAGGGTGAGACATACATACTTCTCAAATGTTTCAATAGGTTTTTCGTTCTTTAATAGTGGCCAATATGTTTTTTATGTATGTCTTGACTTTTTAACATCTTCATAGTTCTCCATTTAAATTCTTGTTATACTATGCAATACTCAGCTATGTTCTGCTACCTTGATTCATAGGAGGAAACATTTATGCTATTTTCCAGGACCACCCTTAGAGACTTATGAATGTCAACAGAACCTTTTCCTTAACATTCTGCCTCTTAGAGTTATTGATCCTAATGATGGATGAAACACTACTGAACACTGCCATTTTGGAGAAAGCACAACTTTACTGTCAAGACAATGCATCAGTTATTCCAGCTGGCATGCACACAGAAGCTCTTGATGATATTCTTGAGTATGCCACTATTATTGCATTGCTAGTATAGAATGATGGAAATCCAGTGTGGCAGTATTCAGTAGTTCATTGTCCTCTGTCAGAATGCTACTTGCATACAGTTTGAAGCTGGTCATGGCTTCATAGTAGAGAAATATAATTCTAGCAAGAGGATATTGTTTCATAGCAATAGAACAAACAGCATTGTCCCTGATGAATTTGCTATAATTCCTTGTAGTGGCATATAGATTGAGAATTACAAGGCAGAAATCCTCTGGAAAGAAGTAAGTAAGTAAGTAAAAAGAAATGGAAGGTATTTATGTATTGTATTGGTTTCCAATAGTTTATCACTGGTTGATATACTTAGTTATTTTCATTATAAATAAATTTGGTGACAATTTGTTTTATACATATCTGATAATAAACTGGACTGCAATTATCTTTTGAATTCTCCAATTGTTTGGATGAAGTTTACAGAATAAATCAATTCTATTCATGAGGAAAAAGAATAAGAATAAAAAGAATAATACAGTACTTGAAAAAATGTACTTATTTAGTAAAATGCCTACTGAAATGCATAACAATACAAACAACCTTTGTTTTAGAAGTAATGTATACATTTGGTTAACAAACCTATGGTATTTGAATTTTTTTAAAAAATTCTAGAATCAAATGTTCTCTAGTAATCTGTTGGTTGTTGTTTCATTTTTCTGTGAATTTAGTAATTGGTTTACTTCTAGCATTTGGGGATTAAACTCCTATCATGAAACATAGTCCATTGTATGGTCTCTTCCAGACGTTCAATTATTAGCATCTCTTTCCAAGTCAGTACAAAACATGGAATCCAATATGGCTTACTTAGTTAATTTGCTGAGGGCAAACGTTAAGCACAAGGTAGAATATTTTAATCCTAAATTGTAATTGTAGTGATTTATTATTAATGAGGGAAACTAAAGTATGTGGCATACCACATTCAACCCTGAAAACTGTCAGATGCATGGAAAATGCACTACTGAGAAAATGAGATGACCTGGAACTCTGAAAGACTGAAGGATAAGATGAGATAAATAGGAAGTTGATACTATGAGCCAAATTGCTGTACAAAGCAGAATGACATCCCAGAATGAGCGTAAATGCCTACTTTGCAAAGTTCTTTATTCCAAGATCTACAAAATAGAGGTCTACTTTAAGACATGGTATATTTTCTTTATTAACTTCTGTTACAGTTGGATAAGCACATATGTACCCTCCCATGCACACTTTTCTTTTGTTATTACGCTGCAGTTATTTGCCATTACTATATCCAGAATTTTCTGTGTGTAATTTTTATTAGTATTTTTGTTACTCAGCCCACGTCTTCTATATAGAAGGCTGTCTTCTCTTGGCTTTGTGCCTAGATTTACGTATAATTGTGTGTAAAAACAAAACAGCATTATTTTAAGAAACTGAGGTGCTTACAACATTTTAAAATTACTTACAAGTATGCAGATGTTTGCTGCTTAGCTCCCTCTGTCCATTGCAGCAGTCCATGAAAATTAGACTGGATTTAAAAAAAAAAGAAATTATACTGTACTTTTACTTAGTGATTCAAGAGGCAAATTCAGTCTTAGATATAGAGTGTATATGTTAATGTTGCAGAGGAAGCAGCATAATACAGTAGGATGAGCAGTAGAAGTTAGAATAAAGGTGAAACCAACAAGATTTTGTTTAGAACCTTCCTTTAATTTATGAAAGTATTCTTTGGGAACATATTTTTATATTACTGATAATATAACTATATTTCTTTTGGTGTAACATAGTACTACACAAAGTTAAGGTTCTCATGATGGAGTGTGTTTTGATTTAAGAGGTTGTGGTTCTCTGCTCTCATCCAAATTATTGCATTAAGGAAAACTTTTTAATTTCCATTTCCATTTAAGTGCCACTAGGGGGAATTCAAATCACTGAACTCATTCAGCAGCTGTTTCAGTTGATGTATTATTAGCTGTAACTGCTGCTATAATCTCCATAATAGTTTCTCTGTGATTCAGGCTGCAAATAAGCCTTGAAACTAATGGCTATTGCAGCCAAAGCTTTCAGATGCTAGATTCTACTTCATTAGGCGCCCTGACACGATTTCCTTAAGGTAAATCTCCTAATTATAGTTTTATATCTTTAAAGCATGTTGAGATGAATAAGAGTTGATAACAATCAGATTCTCTTCAGTGCTTCTGGTGACTTAGATAGGCTCAGAAGTTTCACAGTATTCAGAAGTATTCAGTATTCGGAAGTATTTAGTCTTCCATTCTCTCAGTCACTATTTTGAACTTAATAGCTGCAATGTCTGCTTTAAAATGAAATTGCACAGGTTCGTGGAGAATGAAAAGCCTAGTGGACACCAGATACTGTTCAGAGGCTTTATAACAGACTCCAGATATTTAGGATATGTAAATTCAACTTTGTTAGTAATGTGCATTTTTTTTTAGCTTTGTTGTTGTTTTATAATATGGAGCTTTCTCTCTAATCTTGGTAGTTTCTTGCATGTGTTTCATTACCCAACCAGGTTGCATCACTGATTAATAATTGCTTTACTATATAACTTCTAGTTGATTACTTATTCATTATTAATTAGGTAATAAAATGTGTGCAAGCAAGCAATCAAATTCAGAGAACACCAAGTACTCCATATCTCAATCCTGACCTGCATGTATTGTTTTCTACTGTTTTCTAATACAGGTAGTCCTCAACTTACGACTACAATTGAGCCCTACATTTCTGTTGCCAAGTTAGACATTCGTTAAGTTAATTTTGCCCCATTTTATGACCTTTCTTGCTACAGTTGTTAAGTGAATCATTGCAGTCATTGAGTTAGTAACACGGTTGTTATGTAAATCTGGCTTCCCCATTGCCTTTGCTTGTCAGAAGGTTGCAAAAGGTGATGACATGACTCCAGGGCACTGCAACCGTCACAGATATGAGTCAGTTGCCAAGCATCTGAATTTTGATCACATGATTATGGGGATGCTGCAATGGTCGTAAGTAAAAAAAAAATCACAAATGATCATAAAGTCACTTTTTCAGTGTCGTGGCAATTTTGAAGGTCACTAAATGAATTGTTGTAAGTTGAACACTACCTGTATTTAAGATCACCTCTCTGCTAAATGATAAGGAAGGCTGAGATTAGAAGACAAAAAGACTGGGATAGTGCAAGAATAGAATAGAATAGAATAGAATAGAATAGAATAGAATAGAATAGAATAGAATAGAATAGAATAGAATAGAATAGAATTCTTTATTGGCCAAGCGTGGTTGGACACACAAGGAATTTGTCTTGGTGTAAATACTCTCGGTATACATAAAAGAAAAGATACATTCGTCAAGAGTCAAGAATCATAAGGTACAACACTTAAGAGAGAAAAGGAGCATCCTGTAGAGAAGGAAGGTGTGCAGTCAAAGAGGATAGTTTCTACCATCACTAAAGGGAAATGAAAGGAAGTCTTTTTTTTTTCTTTTGCTAAACTATTGTTAGGACATACTCATTTCAACGGCAGATAGAGTAGTGCAAACCCATGGACTGGTCCTTTTCTGAGCCAAGAAAACATAACTTAGAGAATTTTATTAAAGTTGCATGTCTGCCAAATGGTGTATCAGCTATGCAGTACATGAGAAGATGTAAGAAAGACATGCCCAGCCTGTTTACACTGTGGTGAATCTACCTGGGAATGCATTCATACTGTCAAAATAAGTTCCTTAATTCTTCTCATTAATTTCTCAGCCCTTTATGCTTTAATTGTGGCAAATGGAATAATTGCTCTACAGAAGTCCAATTAACCTGCAGCCTCTCTTCCCAGTAATCAATCACAGATTATGAATTGCACGTGTGTGTGTGTGTGTGTGTGTGTGTGTGTGTGTGTATGTATATGTATGTATATGTATGTATATGTATATGTGTATATGTGTGTGTGTGTGTGTGTGTGTGTGTGTGTGTGTATATATATATATATATATATATATATATATATATATATATATATATATATATATATATCATATTCAATGTTCTCTGTGTCTAGTATCTTGGGTTGTTTTCATGTCGTGTGGTTTGCATTTGGCCACTGTCATTTTGAAGGAATTTCCTGCCATCTGCATTCAATTGAATTTTCTCACAGATTTGGACTTGCTTATAAATACTGAGATCTGGCAAAGGGAGAATCTTTGTTGTCAGGGGCATTTCTTGAAAACCATTATTATGGAATTGGCAGTCTGCCGGTTTAGAAAATATGCAGAAGGTAAAAAAAAGGTACATTCTATTTTCTGGACATTTTGAATGGATGAAGCTAACTTGCCCTGTTATCATCTTCTGTTGATGGTTCAGTGCAACTTTCTTCCTGTTTAGGTTCTTCTGTCCTTTTAGGTTTTTTTTCCTTATTGGAAGAGTGCAAACCAGGATACAGCAGGAAGCCAAACAGTCCTTAGAAGTATATTTATTTCTTGGTGTTTTTTCCCTCTTGTACTGCACAATCACACGAAGACCTGATTTGCTATCTTATCTAAAGAAAGGAGTTTGACTGTAGGTTTTGTTCCGTAGATTAATACCATAAACAAACAGCAAATATCTATCACCCATGTTTTCTTTAGTTCAGCTGAGGCTTTACTGCAATGTCTGTTTGCCTGGCTGAATATTGCAAAGCTGTATATTTTGATTTATATTTTAGACAAAGGATCTTTTTTTAATAAGCAAAAATGAATTTAAATCAGTTTCACATAGTATTTTCAATGGCCTAATATTGATACCCACGGGGTGAGTAGTTTAAGATTTAGTTGAGGTGCTTCCCTGCCAGAAAATACTGGCAGAGATCATACTGGCATTAATCATTGTAAATTAAAAAAAGGCACCCTTCTTGCTTTGTATGATTTTTTTTTAATTATTTGTTTGGAAATGAAAAGTTGGCACATTGCAGTAAAAGCATCAGTCTCCATTGTTAGCTTTATTTTCTAAGAATGCCTTTGGGTGCCAAATGAATTGGATAAGCTATCTTAGAAAATGAAAACAGTGACAATTTACAGCCTGATGCTTTGTTTAGAGAATAGTAGGACTAGAAGGAACCATTGGGTGGAAAGTGGCAGGGCAGGAACTAAGAGATAATCATTCATAACATTCTACAAGAGGTCCTCATTTAGTGACCACAAGGCACTGGCAAGTTAGTCATTAAATGAAGCAGTTACTACATGAAACCACGAAACAACTCTGTTAGAGTAGATTTGGTGAGTGTAATTTAGTATTGATTATGCTCCCCATATCTGTCATTTTCTTTAATTAAAACAGTCAGTTTTGCCATCTTCATGAATTCTGTCAGCTTTAACACCCATTCTTCCATTGTGGGTATTTACATATCTTTCCATTTTCATGCATATAAAATTCTTGCCGCTGTCAACACATATGATAGCAAAATTCTGAATTTTCTTTCAAGGTCTTTATCCAACAATCCTTCAAAAACCCTTCTGGATTCAATTTTATATTAATTTGACGAATATTTTGAATTAAGATAAAATATAGTCCCAATATTTCTTTGCTCTATCACAAGTCTACCAGATGGTTAAAAGGCTATCTTCTTTACAATTAATATTTCTAGCATGCATTTGAGACAGCTTCATCTTTGACAATTACTTCGGCATTAAATACCAATGATATATCATTTTCTAAAAGATTTGTTTTTACAGATTGCATTTTCAATGTAAATTTCAGTCCATTTCTCCATAGATTTTTCCACAGTTTAAGCATTATATTATAATCAAAGATGTTTTGAATCATACAATCTTTAACATATTCATTTTCCAAATCTCAATGACCATTTAAAAATTCTGAGCTATTTATCAATACTTTTCTGGTTCGTGTTTCTTTTGAGCTCAAAAGTTTGTATACCTGCTTCTCTCCATCTTTATTTATCTTTACAACAACTCTATGAGGGTTTGTTAGGTTGATATTACTGATTGATTCAGTTTATTCTGGTCAAGTGGAAATTAAAAGTTTATCTTTTCCCATGATTCAGCTTCATTTGAATTTTTTCTTCTTCTGTTCAATCATGTCCAATTCTCGGAGACACCTGGAAAGGTCCCTGTAGTTTTCTTGGCAAGGTTTTTCAGAAAGTTTTCCAATGCCTCCTTTGTAGGGCTGAGAGAAGATGTTTGGGCCAAGGCCACCCAGCTGGTTTTGTGCCTAAGATGGGCCTAGATCTCATAGTCTCCTGGTTTCTAGCCCAATGCCTTAACCATTGCACCAAACTTGCTCTCATTTGAATATATTAATTTTATTCTGGATCACTTAAATTACGGATATTTCATTTATTTTTAAAATGATTTTGATACTACCATTTTTGTCATGAAAGAATGAATTTCATGAAATTCTTGACAGGATATAGAATTGTATTAAACAACTCGTTAATAAGCTACTTTCTTTTTTCTTATTTGGAAGTTGGTCTTTCCCATTCCAGTGTGTTCCTGATGGATTGAATTACAACTGTCATCACCTTGGTCTCCTGCTGGTTATGGATGATGGGAGCTATAGTTCAAATGGTTTTGGAAATATCAGGAGAACAATATGTGTTCTGCTTGACCACAGCATACTCTTGAGGGAGCATCTGGGGAATTACTTTTTGAAACTCTTGAAAGGCTTCAGTTCTCTCAGAGAGAAAGAGAGAGAGAGAGAGAGAGAGAGACAGAGTCTTTTTCAGCAAAATTTCCAAGATTCTTTGGGTCACTGGTTTATAGTTTATTTGTTTGCTAAAGAAAGCTGTACATTGCCCAAGCCAAATAAGGCTGGCACCACAAATAGAAAACAGATTCCACTTGTTGCATTAGTCAGCTTTTCTTTGAAAATGTTCAATTATGAACAAATAACACAATGATATTCCCTAGTTTCCTGGCCTGTAGGTCTCTGAAAGGAAGGCTCTTACAGTAATTCTCTCCATAAAATGATAGCTGTTGCCCTGTTTTGTATTTCCAAAGCAGCCTGGATGACTTAGCTGATTCATAACTCTATTGTTGGCCTGTACTTTGTTTATTCTTTAAAAGGCAAAAGTCCCCAAGTTGATTCATTGTTGTGTCATGACATAGTGGTTAAACTCTATGGGACCTCCGGTTCAAATCCTCAAAAGGTGAGAAGATTGGTGAATGTGTATGAACTTAGTTAATCCATCTCAAGGTGGTGGTGTGAAAATAAATAGAGATGAGGGAGTGACATGTAGGCTAGCTTGACTGCTTGGAACACAGTTGTAAGTCCCCAAAAATGGAATAATAACACACATATAATATGGATAAATATCAAGAGAACTAATGGCTAATGGGGAATTCTTTGTTAGAGAGCTTCCAATTATATAGGAATATCAAAGAATGTAGACAAAATAAATGAAATAAAGTGCAATCTTTTTGTCCTTATGTAAAAATTAGTTGACTTTCAGTAGGTCAGCTGGCATACTGGTTTCAATTACTATATTAATATATGCTTTATTGCTTTTAGCTTTTGGACTCATGGGATCAGCTGGATTACTTCCTTGGTGTTGCTGGATCTATAGCATTATTTTTAAATTATTTTATTAAATTATATTAACAGCTACAGTGCTTTTGATTAGATAAGAAAAGTAAGATTAACTGCTAAATTCTATACATTGATTTTAGAAAAAAATCGTGAATCTTTTTTTCACTCACACGTTCTTTACAAATAGTGAGCTAAATTAATAATATACTTCCTTCCTGCCTGCCCTTCCTACTTAGAAAGAAGTACCACTATCACATAATTGCAATGAGAAGTTGCCTTGGTTGAGAAATAATTACTCTTGGCATGTTGAATTGTAGAACCAAAGGTGCAGGGTTAATTCATAAAAATAAAAAGATCTGTCCCAGGTCATGTAATAGATCTTCTGACAAGCAAAATCTGTGGGGAAGGCAGATTCACTTAACAGTTGGGTTACTAACTTAACAACTGCGGTGGTTCACTTAACAATTGCGCAAGAAATGTTGTAAAATGGGGCAAAAGTTACTTAACCAGTGTTTCACTTAACATCAAAAAAATTGGACTCAGTTGTGATCGTAAATCAAGGACTGCCTATAATACTTTTATTATACAATCAACACCATCAAACAATAATATTTGCTTATCCCAGGTCCTTGGGAATGACTTGATAATCAATAAATATGCCAAATCCAGTCTAGACATCTGGTTTACCATGTGATGAACCATAATAATAATATAAGCATATATATGTCCAACTCCCAGCAACAGTGTTGTGGAGTCACTGCAACAATGAGATGGACAGCATACACATTTAATAGGCAAACAAATTCTGGATGGAAATATGGCATTTTTGTACCATTTTGCATCACAACCAGATTGATTTATGTATTTATAGGAACAAATTTCTGATTGGCCTCTTGTATTCAGTTTCCAGGCCCAAGCAACATATCTGTTAGCTTCTCTGGCTTAACTTTGATAAAATAGTGTTAAAGCAGACATTTTTATTCTTCGGCTCCACATTTGTTTTTGTAGAAACCACAACAGCAGAATAAGCAAGATTTTTGTATACACGTAGCATTTCCCTGTACTTATATTTGTTTGTACGCATTTTGGAAGCTAAGGAGCCTTCCAAGTCATTTATTGACTCCTGGTACTGCATGGACAGGACCCTCCAGCTGTTTTGGCAAGGATTTTGTGAAGTGGCTTGACATTACCTCCTTATTTGGGCTTAGAGAGAGTGACCTGCCTAGGTCTCTGTGTGGTCTCTCAGTTTCTAGCCTAATGCTTTAACCATTGCACCAAACTGACCCACTCCTGTAGTGTCTAAAAATCATCATAAAGTCTCAATTTGGTGACATATAAAGTCTCAATATGGTGACATATACCTTGCAAGATAGAAAGGATTCTGAAGAATTCCTCTCCCCAACTTCATATTGTATCTTACAGGATCATATTTCATATCATCCTAAAGATTTATTGGCATAGAAGATTGGCTTTTTAAAGTGAGTACTATAGTGAGGGAAAAGTGATGGAAAGCCTCATTTTGGAAAAGAAAGATTGCTTGTGGTCCTCTTGGATTGGCTAATGTTACAGTGCTACAAATCAAACCTCAGACAATGTGAATTGACAATGGCATCATTTGATTACCTATAAAAACTTACAGCATGATGGATGGCAGTAGAAGAGCATGGGGGAAATACTGTGCTATACAGCTTGATACTTCAGTTTGTTAGTGGATGAGGTCAATTTGTGGTACAGATTTATGCAACCATTTCTGGCAACTGATTGGAAATTATGCTTTCAATTACAATAGAGCTGGAAGGGACTTTGGAGGTCTTCCAGTTCAACCCCTGCTCAAGCAGGAGACTCTATACCAGGGGTTGCCAACCTTTTGGACCTCAGGGACCACCAAATTCATAATTTTAAATCCCACAGACTACTAATATAAATTTTGACTGACGGTGACTTGCTGATGTTGGTGGGAAAGTCGGTCCCATATTCCATAGCTGCAGTAGTCACATCCTGGAGCAGCTGCTCCTCCACCTGGGTGCACCGGCCTGCCATGGACTGGAGGAGCTGCTCTGGGATGACCAAAGGGCCAGTCCTGTGACTACTGCAGCTCTGGAATATGGGACTGACTTTCTGTCAGTAAGCCACCCTGTGGCAAATTTCCCTCCCCTGCCGTCGGTCTTACCTTCCAGTTCCAGCTCAGGTGGCTCTACTCAAGATAAGGTTTGAGCTCGGCTGAAGGGTGGGGGCCATCGGGTGGGCAGGCCATGTGGCTGGCACAGCTTTGTGTTCCTGTGCAGCCTGGATTAATTGCTTTGGGGGAGTGCTTTGAGGGGGACATTTCTCTGAGGACTACCAAAATTTTCTCATGGACCACCAGTGGTCCCCGTCCCACTGGTTGGCGACCACTGCTCTGTACCATTTCAAACAAGCGACTGTCCAGTCTCTTCTTAAAAACATCCAGTGATGAAACACAACTTCTGATGGCAAGTTACGGGTTAATCACGGGCTAATTGCAAGTTACTGGTTAATCACGGGTTAATTGCAAGTTACGGGCTAATCACTGGTTAATTGTCCTCACTGTTAGGAATATTCTCCTTAATTCTGGGTTGCGTCTCTCCTTGATTAGTTTCCATCCATTATTTCTTGTTCTGCCTCTGGTGCTTTGTAAAATAAGCTGACACCCTCCTTTCTGTGGCAGTCTCTCAAATACTGAAATACTGCTATCATGTCCCCCCAGTCCTTCTTTTCTCCAGACTAGCCAAATTCAAATTCTGCAACCATTCTTCATATGTTTTAGACTCCAGGCCTTTAATCATCTTAGTTGTTCTTCTTTGCACTTTTTCCCAAAGTCTCAACATCTTTTTTGTAATGTAGTAACCAAAACTGGATGCAGAGTTCCAGGTATGGTCTTACTAAGGCTTTATAAAGCAGTACTAATATATCACATGATTTTGATTCCATTGCTCTGTTTATGCAACCAAGGATTGTATTAGCTTTTTTTTGGCTGCTGTCGCATACTCATATTTAACTGATTGTCCACAAAGACTCCAAGATCCCTTTCACAGTTACTGTTTTTGAGTCAGGTTTCACCTAATTTGTACTTGTACTTTGGTTTTTCATGCCTAAAACCTTACTTTTCTCCACATTAAATGTCATATTGTTGGATAAGGACAATTGTTCAAGTCTGTCAAGATTTTTTGGGATCCCGAGCTTGTCTTCTGGGGTGTTGGCTATTCCTACCAGCTTAGTGTCATTTGCAAATTTAGCTTGTGATCTACTTTCTTGAATGCCTTGCTGAAGTCTATGTCAACACCATCTCGTTGATCTACTAATTTAGTCACTTTATCAAAAAATGATATAAGATTGATTTGGCATCTATTTTTTTCACAAACCTGTGCTGGCTTTTAATTATAACTGTATTGGTTTCTAGATGTTTGCAGATAGGTTTTTTGATTATCTTTTCCAGTATCTTTCCAGGTATTGGTGTTAGGCTGATTGGTTTTCAGTTTCCTGGGTTTGTGTGTGTGTGTGTGTGTGTGTGCGTGCGTGTTTTTGAAGATGGGAACCACATCAGCTCTTTTCCAATCCTCAGGTAATTCCCCAGTGTTCCAGGATTTTTGAAAGATATGGTACAATGGTTCTGAGATAACATCTGCCAGCTCCTTTAGAACTCCGTCCAATTGATAATCTGTCCAATTGATTTATATTCATCAAGATAAGATAAAGTTAGTGGTGTCAAACTTGATTTCATTGAGGGCTGGTTGTGCTGTGGCTAGGGTGGGTCTGGCCATAGTGGGCGTGACATAGGACTTGTGTTGGGGGCATCTGTGGTGGCCAAGTGCTAAGGCAGGACTTCCCTGAGACCCACCCTCACTCTTCTAATCTTCCTTCCTTTTCTTCTTCCTTTCCTCTTCATTCTCCTTTCTTGCTCTCTTCCCATCTTTCCTTTTCTTTCTTCTTCTTCCTCTTTCTCCTTTCCTATCCCTTCTTGCATGCCCAAACATAAAAGGGAAAATATTTCTCCTCTTGTTTTGTTTTTAGTTTGTTTTTGATAGCCCTCTGCCAGCAAAAACTGAGCCTGGGGGGGGGGGGGGCTGCAATGGCCTCCTGCAGCCCTTTGCCACAAAGACGGAGTGTAGGGTGCATGCGCAGCCCCCCCGTGCCCCATTTTTGGTCGATATGACCTCCTGCAGCCTTCTGCCAGTAAAAAGGGAGCATGGGATGCGTACGTGACCCCCAACACACCCCGTTTTCAGCCGCGAGGGCCTCCTGCAACCCTTTGCAGTGGAAATGAAACGTGTGCGCTCCCCACGCCTCTGTTTTCACTGGGAGAGGCACTGCAGGCCGATCCTTTGCTGTTTCCTGGCCAGCTGAGTTTGACACTCCTGAGATAAGTGTTCTCTAACCATTTTCTTGCTTATTTTAATTTTTTATTTCTAGTCTGCCTTTTATAGTTAGGTTTTTGGTAGGTTGGGCTATAGTTTCTTTTTGCGTGAAGACTGATGCAAAGAATGAGTTAAGCAGTTCTGCTTTCTCCCTACTGTCCATTACTTCCTTGCCGTCTTCTCTCTTACAGTAAGTGCACTAATGTTTCCTTGACTTTTTTCATGCTTTAACAGTGGGAGTATTTTAAAAGCAAATGAAAAAACCAGCCCCATTAGCATCAGTATTGATGGTGAGAGTGGACAGGAGTATTGTATACTTTATAAAATCCCAAAGCATTTTGCGGCCATCAACTTAGTTTTTATTGATTTGATTTGGAAAAAAACCCTCTGGTTTCTTTTCTTTAATAAAACCAAATTCTTTTTATATTCTTTCACATAACCATCAAAGGTTATTATCAATTAACAAAGTGGGTCTTAAAAGTTTTTTCTTATAATCAGAAAGAATTTATTATGTACAAGTGTTTACTGTGGTCAGTTCATGTCCTTCATTTTAGGTAACCAAAATGGCGATGGATCCTGCATAAACTCTGAAAGAACTGGAAAAAGTGAAGCATAATGAGTCAGTATACAGTATATCTCTGAAGTCTAAAACTAGCATTCAGTGATATAATCTGTCTCGTTGCATCATATTTTCAAGATTTAAATATTTTCAGAAGAGAGAGAGAATTAAGAGGTTATGAGAAGAGATGAAGTAAAGAAACACTTATTTCAACCACAGCCTTCTCAACTCAACAGTGCCTGGACGGATGCTGTCACATTCTTTGCAACGATTCAGTGGTTAGAATGATCTTTGGTTCATAAGCTAAGAAAATTTTTGAAAGTGACATATTGAGAGGAAACTGAATCATTCCAGACTTACCACTTGTTTAATGCATTTTGTTTTTTGTTTTCCTGATTTTTCATCATTGTGATCCGGTAGTGAAATAATAGCAGATGTCTGGTGTATTCCCTGGGTAGTTATTTTTTCTGTAATTCTGTTGACCATGCAACTCAAAAGAAATGTTGTAGTTTATGTATTTTTCACCTTTTACTGTTCTATTGAGAAAAATAGTAGAGGTAAAGTTTGATGGATCAGAAAGTGGCAGAGAGAAAAGGGAATATTTTCTAGAGTTTTTAACAATCTACATATCCTGTTATTTTTCTAATCTGTTTGCAGGGAGTCTATAAATATATTAGCATTTTCTGTATATATATCTTAATATATTTTTTCATATATCAATGACAATCTTTTGATCAGATGAATATGTGACTTAGATATTGTTACGTGTTAATAGTAGGACTAAAGTCCTTGTAAAATATAGCTATGAAAATACTATAGTATGCTATGATATAACGTAGTAATTGAACAAATAGTTAAATGATATCTGAGTTGGGGAAGATGTTTGAAAGAAGCATTTGCCATATTATTGTGCTGGACATTGCAAATTTATTTTTAAAAAGTTCATTTAAAAAAACTTCCAAAGTAGCAAAATGTTGACTTTTTTTTTTTTACACAAAATGCAGTATAATAGCATGGATAGAATGTATATTCAATTTCTGGATGATTGGCAAGGTATCAGCAAGGATTTTGATTCACAAATGTTTAGCAAACAAATGAAATGATCGATACACCCCCATTCTAATTATTCTGCTAAAGCAAATTAGGGGTTGTGGTTACACAATCTTAACCAAACAACACCAATATTTGTATTATTTGTTACCAGATATACCAGGCAGGAAACACAACCAGATCAGCTTATTCTACTTTGTTGTAAGGTGAAATTAACAGAATCTTGCAAGTCTGAAAGTATAATTCTCCTTCCCCATCTCTTTTGTCCCAGGAAATTAGGGAGGGTCTCTTCTGAACCTCTTGCCCCACCCTTATCCAGCTGAGAACATATTGTCTCTTATCTAACTTTTTCTCTAGGCACTTTCTCTGGGCAAGTCTCCCAAGGTCATTCCCACATACTGTACATTGAAGCATATCCATCAGAGAAAGAAGTAAGAGTTGCAACCTAAACAGCCATCTTGTAAATGGAATTCGGAGGAGGAGGGTGGTGAAAGCATGTTAGAGAGAACTCTCCTTTGTACAGGCTGACAGTAAAGCTGACAGTATGGCACTTCTGAGTTTAGAATTATATTTGTCTCTTTTACAACTGATCTTCTAAAAAATTCTTCTAAAAAACCCCCAGTTAAAACTCTAATCATCAGGGATCCAATGATCAGCTGGTTCTCAACCCCTTGGAAAAAAATGATGAAAAAGATCAGGATGAGTGAAAAAAGAAGACAACTTGAGCAAACCTTGTCTTCTACCTCCACCACAAATTCATACTGTTTAGTTGCAAGAATATTTACTAAAATATTTTGAGCAGTAAAATCACACATCTCTTCTCATTATAACATCTAGTTTGTTATCTGTCTTTTTTTTTTAACAAAGATACTTATGGTTTATGATAACATGTTGATGGATGTAAAAGTTTGCTCTGTGAAATAGTCATTTTGTATATGATATGTGCAGAAATGTAAAAGCAGTGACTGGTGATTTTCGATTTATATTGAATCTTACACCTGATCTGACTCAGGTTTTAAATTTATAAGACATACATCAAGAAGAAATCTGAATGTAAGGTTCATAGCAATTTTATAATATTATGTCTGTTCCAGCAGTTTATTTCATTTGATTCTTTCCATATGAAAGGGGAAAATCATTGTGATGCTATAGCCGTTTCTTTCTTTAGAAGTTGAATAATTTTTACCATGGGTATAGATTCTTTCAAATTTACATACATAAATCAAACTTATTGCATGTTCTTCTGATTCGTAGTGTCCTTAATATTGTATGATTAAAGATATTGCAATTTACTAACAAAAGATGCATTTTGAAGAGTAAAGGTCAGAGCAATACTTGAAGATTTCCATTGCCTGAAATGCCAAAAGTAATTTTAATCAGGCAGTTTTTCTAGGCCATCATCAAAGTGCTTTTCTTTTCATGATTGAAAAAAGCTTTACTGCTGATGTTTATAATTATGGTGTACCACCATCAAAATCTTTGTTCATCAAACTTCATTACAGTGATTTATTTGACATGCTGTAAGTCTAGTAATGCATAACAGGAATGAAACTATAGATGTACCAGCAAATTCATTAAGATATTGTAAGCCTTAATGCCAATATGTAGACCAAAAAAAATAAATTATCTAGTTTTATCTATTAGCTTTATAGTTTCTTTGCTGTTGATCAATTCCATAAAAAACACATAGTCAACATTTCCAAACAAATGAGTAATTCTGTAACAGCTTTCTTATATTCAGCTGGATGGCTGAATATAATATAATGGAGAAATACTACATGCAAAGAAACAGTTTCTTTTCCTATGTGGTCGCAATGTAGTAAACATGATCATATGTGTTTCTAATTTATGGTGAAGAAACAGAAAATAAATCCTTGTCAATCTCAACACAAAACCTTCTGCAACTGATTTTTGCAATGTTTGTGTTCATTGAATTCAAAGTAGTTATTTGGACAATTAGTGGTTATATTTGTTTAAATCTTGAGAAGGCATTTCCACCTGTTCTTTTGTTTTGTTATTATTTATTAAGGTAACTTTTGTCTTATATCTATTGATTCTACTAGCTGAAATTGAATTTTTATAGCACTGATGTATTTGCACACAGTATATATTTTAGCGTGGTGACTTTGCTGTAACATTTCTTATATTGCAATGTGACTTATTCTGTTTTCATCTGGAAGATTCAGATAGATTAACACTACATTGTACTATGCATTGGTCAAATCACTGAAATATTACCTAAAGATTTGTGTGAGATTTGCCAATTCTCTAAATCAGTGTTTCCCAAACCTGTGAAATTACCCAGAATTAGGTAAAAGTGGTTTTTCTTTCGGTAACGTCAGTAAACATCAATAAAACCCATTATCCAATCACTACAGAGACATTTAAATGGGGAGTTTTTAATAAGTGGTAAAAAGGACTTTCTGCTACGCAATTTTGGATAATAAAGGAAAAACTTTGGGAAGTGCTACAGAGTTATCTTAACTTTTTAATGACAACATTGAGGTCAAATTCTTTTTGTGGATACTGGTAGAAAGCTCTCTGTCTTAGAAAGAAAAACATCTGGAGCTCTCAAATTGACCCCATTTCATTTGTTCCAAGGGACAGATGTGATGTTGAGTATTTGGAGAATTGCCTTTTTTTAAACCCTGTTTTCCATTTTGTTCAATTTATTTATTATTGTTTCCTTGGCAGTTGTGTGGCTTGCTTTTTGTGGTTTTGTCAGCTGCTATATAGATCTCTTCCCAGAACCAGCTATTGAATATATCTCCTGCAGTGGCATTAATTTTATATTAAAAATGTTTTGTGCCATATATTTAAATAATTAAGAAGTCAGTTTTTTTTTCCAAAATTCTTTTCTTTCATTTTAGAAAAAACTTATCTGTCCATACTACCACATAATATGGAAATTTCTGTCTTAGTCAACAGAACTGTAGATATTTTTGATTGATTTGTAATTAATTAGAATAAGAAATATTATACCAAAATTTAGTAGCCAGGTGAAAATCAATTTAGGTAAGTTCTTTTTCACCCAGAAGGACACTCTGATGTTAAATTCTGACTGCACAAATCTGCAAACTACCAATCATTATTTTATTCTATAATTTATTGTTGGATGATATTTTACCACTACTAGATCCAGTGCTTGATCTAATCTGGAAATTATCTTATCCAAAGATCTTTCTATTATAAAACAGCTCACAGCACAATGTTAAAGTGCTGAGATTTTGTAATAGAAACTCTGGCTAACAATGAGAACTATTGCAAAAACATTCAAAGAATGCCAGTCTCTTTTATGCATAATATATCATTTCCAAATTATATTGGAGCATTAGAAACCTTTATCTTCATCTGAGCTTCATTTGGATTTAATAAGAAAAACAAAATATTGAAGCCCATTCAGACACATAAATAGTTGGCAAGGAGGCAATTACAGGAAAAATGTATACTGTGAAGAAAAATTGGTTTTATTCATCATTGTTTCCTTTTCTAAGAGCTTTGTATTAACTTATTATATTTAGTATGGGAAAAAATGCGGTCCTCCAGTCCAAAAGGAATTTGTTCCCATTAAAGGTAACATTTAATGCACTCAAACCAAAGGTGTTAGAGTTATTTTGCAAGAAAGCATGTATAGTTTGGCTTAGAATTATTATCTGCATTAAGATTGCAGAAATGTAGAACCAAGAATTCTTGATTTTTAGTTCTTTCTTAAGATATGGATGTCCTTGGTATAGTCACACAATATTTCTACATCTGTGTACAAATTCAGAGTGCCCTGCATTGTGTTTTATTTTTTTAAAACAATGTAAGCCTGTTTTCCTTGATGATACTGGTGTTATCAAGAATTCCTGTGATACTCAGTTCTGTGGGCCAAGCAGTTTGTTTGTTTATTTATTTGTCAAACATGTACACGATAACAAGTATAGGTATGAACATAAACATGAACAAAGGAAGTAAATACAAATAAATACTTACGCACACTCTTTAAGGACCTCTTAAGAATGGGGTGAGGTCCATGGTAGACAATTTGAGGTTGAAGCTGCGAGGGGTTAAAGCTGTAACAACAGAGTCGGGTAGGGCATTCCAGGCATTGTCCACTCTGTTGCTGAAGTCGTATTTTCTGCAATCGAGTTTGGAGCGGTTTACCTTGAGTTTGTATCGGTTGTTTGCCCGTGTATTATTGTGATTGAAGCTGAATAAGTCTTTGGCGGGCAAGATGCTACAGCAGACAATTTTGTGAATGATGCCTAGATTGGACCGCAGGTGACGCAGTTCAAGATTGTCCAAGCCCAAAATTTCAATTAATTGCAGCTGTTGAATAGAAAATAATCAAGAGGTCCTTACCAAGCAGCAACTGAAGGAAAGAGAAGGGACCCGTTTCCCATTTGGCAGTATTTGATAGGACTGCTGTACTTCGTTTTTGCTGTAAAATGCTTCCTTTATTATCAGTTCAGTGCATAAACATATGGAACCATGTTTTCTCCAAAGCAGGTTTGTTCCTGCCTCACCTTTATTCCTTGTTATATTTACTGTATGGAATAACTTATTACCTCTGATTGAGTTCCTCTGAATATTGTATTTTCTCTACTTACTCCTCCTTTGGACTCTGCTGATTAAGTCTACATTAGGCGTCTCCAAACTTGGCAACTTTAAGACTTGTGGACTTCAATTCCCAGAATTCCCTAGTGAGCATGGCTGGCTGAGGAATTCTGGGAGTTGAAGTCAACAAGTCTTAACGTTGCCAAGTTTGGTAACCCTTGGTCTGACTCTATAACATTATAGTGTCTGGTGGTTTATTGACGTGGGGTGGGGTAATTATCCATTGAAATGTTTCTTAGCATGGAAGCAGCCAATAACAGGGAATAATGGAAAGTGGCCTCCACATAATTGCAATTCACTTCTATTCCTAATTCTAGAATCTAGGAGTTGAAAGGTATAATCAGAGGTCTGCTCTTCCTCCAAATATATGGCTAGAATATTGTTTCCAGTTGTTCAGCTGATGTTAATGAACCCCTTTCCTGCCAGTTATACATATTGTATAGTGAGAGAACAATTGGATGTCGTTTTCTTTAGAAAGAACATACAGTGTTCTTACCATTCTTTGGCAGTAATTTCAAAGTGAAACTGTTGTCGTCTTTTTTCTGCTCAGTGTCAGACTATGCTCAGAAAAGTATCACAAAAGAGAGGTTCTGCTTCATTACTTATTTTTCTTCTACATTGTAAAGCTATGACCTTGTCTATGCATCACAGATTCCTGTGTGTGTCAGGGCTTGGGGTGGTTTTCCAATATCTGTAGTGGCTGCGTCTATGTGACTTCTCTGCATGAGAAGTAATGTTCGTGTGATAGAAACATATATAAATATAAATATATAAATAAATAATTCTTAATTTAACAAACTAGTATCAGAAATCTCAAAGGTGCTTTTTCAAGAGGCAACTAGATCCATAGATATTTAGCTATGCACTTTGGGATGAACACCCTTCGAATGGTATGGGAGTATGAATGTAGTATCAGAATAATTTCAGATACATAAATTAGGGATAATTTGTTCTAAAAAATGGGATTTGGATCCAAGTTGTAATACTGGAATTTGGACCACATTAAATGTTTACCAATGATATTGGTAGCTGACTAAAGATAGTAAAGCAGGATAATAAACTGCTCTCTGATAGACATGCACACTCAATTTGGTGTTCATTGAATGCAATATTAGCCAAGTTATTCTGGCAGCCAAGGATAGAATTTTCTAGCCATACAAAAGTGCAATAAATTAAATAGTGTACAGCTAAATGATATACTCTTTCAGAAATCTGATGTTTAAGGAGGTTGTCTCACTTTGTTCAATAAAACCAACTCTGGATGACCAGATTATTCTCTATTGCTATACAGGGATATCCCATACAATTCCATCAATTGTTCCTTCTCTCTATACCCACAGTAGCAGCTTTTCTGGAGCACCCAAAGCTTGTGGAAATATTTATGGGACTTCAGATAGAAGGGGCTACATGTCCAGATGATCTCAGACAGCATGATTGGTGATGATGTGTACTGGCAGTTTAACAGGGGATCCATACGTTTGTCATCTTGGCATTAAAAAAAAGTGTGTGATCTTGGTTCTGTATGTTCAAGCTTAAAAGTTTGGAAGTGATAAAGGTTATTAATTTTTTAATTCTTTTATTTTAAGATTTATTGTTCACATTTCTAGATAGATGTGCCAATTTAAGTTGAGGAAATAGGTTCCTTTCTGGGGGGAAAGGAACTTATTTTTACTGCAATGGCTTTTTTGTTGACTAAGTGACATATTGTACAGCATGATATATGCAAAGCCTAGAGCTTTGAAAAATTAACAAACTAATAAAACAAAATGCTGGATTTTACAGACTGGTACTGAACAACTTATTTAATTTTCTTGTGAATCAGTGATTCTTAATTTAAAATCTTGAATAGCAGAAAATTAACACACACAAATAATTTTATTAAAGTTTTTAATAAACATAGTAAAAACTAATTTAAATTAAACTCAAAGAAGTTCAGATTGCAGAAAAAAGAAATAGAAAAAATAAGAATTGGTAAATAAAAAATATATACAAAGAAATGCTGTTCATAACAATAAGTATAAACAATTTTAGTAACATCATTTTCTCTCAAACTTTAATAACTTATCATCACCTCTTAAAATACAACAAATTATGCTGGATAGATTTCATTCCCAGATTCATAATATTGCCATTCAACGTATTCTTGATCTTACCACAATGCTGTCTCTTTTCCTTCAGAGATTCCTAGTTTACCATGAATCCTCACTGAAAGTCATTAATTAATTCACAGACACATGATTTCATTGACGATGAGACAAGATTAATTGAAGACATAGATCACCACATCGTAGAATGGTTGCATCTGTAAAAATGGTGTTTGATGTCCACATTGAAAATACTTTTTCATTATTTAATTTTCTCCCCTTCTTAACTCATTTAGTCCTTTTTATATCATAAACAAAAAACGGTGGTTACTCAAACAAATTTGTATTTATCATCGCTGTTATTTAAACTTAGCATTTTAATATAACACTGTTGCATTCTGTAAAAGAAATCTCTTATCCCATCTCACTAGTTTTTATTATCTTGAAAGGCTGTGTATGTATCCAGCTCTGTGGTGAACATAATTTATGACTTCACTCCAAAGTAGCTATTCACCTATCCTAACTAGCCAGGAATGCATTATCTGCATGGTTTATAAACAGTCTTTTTTAAGAAAGGAAAATTTTATTTTCTCTTAGACTAATAAACAGGTACTTGTCTGTTGTGGAAAGACAAACTGGAAATGTAAGAGCAAGACAAGTGCTGATTGCTCTGATGGATGATTTGATTTATTTCAAATCAGTCTCATGTAAAGCCTCATTCTGAAAGGATACTGTCACTTGTAGCTGCCAGTTAAAAAGTAGCTATCTTTAAACATGTTGTAGGTGCATTGTGTATGATGTCTCAAAATAGTAAGAATAAGCAAATGACTTAATTTGGCAGATGCCACAAAAGCCACAAAGTCTCTAGGGATGGTTAGGCAAATATTTCAAACCCATATTTGTTTGAAATGTGAGTCATTAGTTTTAAGTGACATTCATTACCACTATTTGTTCATTGTTCTTAATTGGGTAAATTCCTAAAATACAAACTCTGTTTGAATTGGTTGCCCTTTCCATCCAACCTTTGCAATTTCACTGTAAAGTTCCATTGTTGAATTTTATCTTGTACTTCGACTCATTTATTGGATTGATGTTTTTATTTTAATCTTGGCATAATTGAGGGTCTTAAACCCAGGGCATAATCCATTTGGTAATATTGTTAAAATCATGCTAATTTTCCTATTATATAATTAGGGAACTGGATAGCCTTTGAGAATAAGTAATTAGTGTTTCATTTAATACAGTAAGTAAATGTTGGTTTTTACAGTTACGAAAATGTTGGTTTTCAGCAAAACTGCAGTATGTGTTCACATGACTGTGGGGTGCTCCAAATGATTATAAATGCATGTAGTTGCTGACTGCCTGAAATGTAGTCATATAACCTCATGAATTTTGAATTTGGGTTGTAAGTACAGTATCCACCAGGGAGGTCCATCATAGTTTTGACCAGTTGGTCATAAATTGAGGACTACCTGGAAACACCACCATTAGCCATTTTAATCTGAAGACAGACTCAAGAATAGAAAGAACTCTTTCTACAAATAAGAAAACAGAAGTTTGTATTGAAACAGGAAGGGAATGAAATACAAAGTAATGGCTTCACTTCAGAAAGTGTAATAATTATAAGTGGAAGAATACCAGCCAGAGTGCAAAGTAGATGACAGTAATCTGCACTGCAATATTGAGAACATATTTTAGGAACCTGAAAGTCCCCTGAATTTATCCTGTTGTGAGTGTGATTGGATTTATTTATTCACACTCACATTTTTTTGCATGAGATATTATTAGTACCTTTACTTTAAATGAGAAAGCTGGCTAGTTGTAACTATTTATTCAATAACTTCCTTGTATTCTTAGTTGCCAGTAGTGCCAACAGTGTTTCACTTTCTGGAATTAAAATTACGTGATGAAGCAAATGGTTACAATCATTCTGCAGTAGTCTTGCTCATAGGAATGGGTGATATCAATAAACCAAGTGTATTTGGTTCAAAGCTGATTAGACTTAATCAAGAATTTGACATAACCTCCCTAGGAAACTATAGTAAATTAGCAGTGATAAAGTCAGATTTCAAAATCAAGAGTGGGACTGAGAATGCTAAATTTCAGTAATCTACCATTACTGTGTGGAATACCTTAACATTCACAAGAAGGAAAACTATTTATATGAAGTACCTTTATACATCTAAGACATATATATTGGAAATATGAACACCAAGGGGGAACTTTATCATTCTTGGTGGACATATAGAACAGCTAAAAGTTTGGATTCAATTATGTGTATTAATTTATAAGATCTTAAAGATTAATATACAGTTGACACCAGAGATATTCCTTATGGAGCTGCTAAGCAAACAGCTTAGCTGTCCCAAAAACTCATGGAAAAAAACTTCATGGAACTTCATTTCTGTATATGACAACAGCAGTAAAACTTTTAGATGCACAACAATGAAAAGATTTGACACTACTCACAATGGATGACAATATTGACAACTTTGATTAAAAAAAGGCATTGATAATTTTAAGGCTCATTGGAAACCCCCTTTGGACTTTTTTCATGAAAACAGAAAAAAAGAAATTATAAGTGACAAATGGTAGACAACAGAAAAATGAAACTTATGGTGATGTCTGCTGTAAAAGAAAATCATAAGTCATTTCCTTGTATTTCTTTTTCTTTCTGCACTATGGCTTTTACTTTTTTATTCTTTGCTTCTTTCTTTTTTTATATTAATTATTAGTTTGTGTTAGTTTTTATTTCTTTATTTGAAAATCTAATAGTTATTTAAGCAAAAAAGGAAAATTACTCATTATTCCAATAGAATATAATTAGTATAGAATATACAAAAATAAATTCTATATAAATTGATAAGTCAAAAGAACAATTTGATTTTGCTAATGTCTAAAAACTAACAATGTAAAATTGGGATTTTCTTCAAATAGAATCAAATATTGGAATATAATTCTTTTCTGTATGTTATTGTGCTACTCCAAGCCTATAATAAATATTGATTTATCTGTTAGTACACTTTATAGTTTAAAAGCTGTTCTCTTGAAATCTTTAAAATAAGAAACTTAATTCCAAAGCTGTACAATTCCCCATGTCATTTGCAGCTGTGATTAAAAGACTTATTATCATTAACCTGTAAACAAATAAAATTCTTGTTTAAATCATAACATATTTTAATCTGACTTTTTAAATTAGTTTTCTTCTAATTAATATTGGTATAAATTAAATATATTGAAATCCTTTTTAAAAATAGTTTGCCATTTTAGTCAGAATTTTTTTTCATTATTAGAGCTTCCATATTGTGAAGTCATTTTTAGTAAACTAATACATAGGTGAGATGACAGTATTTTATTTTTATTATTTTATTATTTTACTTCTGGTCTATTTATATTCCTTTCATTTTTCTTTTTATTATTGTAAGCTGCCTAGAGTAATCCCACAGTGATATTGTGAGGAAGTAAATTTAACAAATAAATATTAGATTCTAATAAAGAGACTCAAATATTAAGACAAGGGTAATTGTCAGATTCTAAAATCATCATCCTTGGGTCCTGTGTAAAATATTCTGAGCAGCAAGTGAAATTCTAAAATACTTCTCTGAGATTTGTAGAACAGAATAGAGCTGGAAGGCACCTTGGAGGTCTTCTAGTCCAGCCCCCTGCTCTGGCAGGACACCCTATAGTACTTCAACTTTTGATTTGATATTTCAGTCCTCTTTTCTTCTAAGCAAGAACCACAGAGATGGTGAAAATGCTGTCACTTTCTGAGGTTGGTTTGTTGGGCCCAAAGGACAGGGGATTTTAGGCATTGGGAATTTCTTTCAATCTTTATTCTTGCTACTTTAGAGAAAGGATCAAGATTTTCTATTTCAGCAGACCCTTTTGCGTTAATTGATACTTGATTTGGATTGTTTTCATAAGATGTTTATGCTTTTAATTTTTACTGTTAGTTGTCTGAGTAAAAGACAGTTCAAATTAAAACAGAAAACATTGGTGCATAGTAGTGTGCTCATTCCTTTTGAAAAGAATCCTGTTAAGGCTGTAATGGTATCTGGAAAAAGCAATAATCATCATTCAGAGTAGATAAATCTTTTAAAACGGAATCACAATTAATGTGAAATGTTTTATTTTGTCTCCTGATTTCATTAAACCAGTTGTCAAAAGCAGATGGAATACGGTGGAGGGGAACCATGAGAGATACTTCAACTCTCTCAGTAAAGAGTTCATACTTATTTTTTTCTTTCACTTCTTCTTTTAACAGTGAATGGTGGCTACAGCCATTGTAATTTGATGTCTGACAATAACGTGGTGGACATGGAGATGGCAAATAGTTTGGGGCCTTTATGTAGGCAGAACCTGCTTTCCCACTCAGGAAACTCATTTGCCCGAGAACACCTGTTGCCGTGTGAAAGACTCCTCCAAGTTAGTCAGCTGAACATGTCTTGCCCAGATACCAGGTATTGTTTTCAGTTTTGTTTATCTTACATGTACAACTATTTTTGAAGTTGTGACAGTTCCCCACTGAATATGGTTCCACATTTGCATATCGTGCCTTCACCAGCCTTTCAATTTGTTATAGTTACACCTTATACCTCAAATGCACTTTGTTGTTGCAGTATAGTTCAACAGAAGAACATGGATGATTTAGCTACAATCCAAAATGAAAGTAATCCTTTAACTGGTAATTGGCACCTGCAACTCTGTTGTTGAACAATATGATTGTAAAACACAGTGTCATGTGACTGTGCCAACCTGATGGAAGTTGTGGCAGTGTACTTATGTTTGTTATGTGAATTTCATGCAGTTCCTATGGACACATGAGCACCATTTGCAATTTCTTGCTAACTTCTCCATTGACATTGTCAGAAGTCAGCAGTGAAGGTTGCAAATGATGGCTAAAGCTGCAATTGTCATAATTATGAGACAATTTGCCGAGCATCCAAATTGTGATCATATGACAGATGGGACACGTTGACCACAACTATGAAGACCTGTCATAAGTCACCCTTGTTCAGCACCCTTGTAACTTTGACAGTCACTGAATGAGTACTTATTCAAGAATGACTACCTGCACTTTAAAGAGAACAGATTCAGTTCTTTTCCAAATAAAATTTTTTGATGGAACATCCCTTATCATGCCACCCATAATTCAAAATTCCTGATTAAAGTAGTAACCCATGTCCTAGGACAATCATCTCTATTATCATAGAATTATAGGGCTGGAAGGGACCTTAGATATTTTCTAGTCCAAACTTCTGTCCTTGAAAAAAACAAATCATATTTTGTTTTGGCTTACTGTGTTTTGTGAAGGCAGCCATTTTGACAAATTCCATAAACAAATTGTGGCACATTGCCATTTCTTTTGATTTTTGTAAACTAATTTAGGTCTTTAATTCTGGAAAACAGTTCTGCAGTGTTTTAGCAATGGCCCTTCCTATATTTGAATAATGCCATGGTATTTCAAGTTAATTAATTTCCTTCGTTGCTATAATATCTGGCGTGGTTTCCTAAAGCTAAATTAATATTGGCTAATCACTTGCTAAGATAGTAACTTAGTTAATGTAGAGATAAAACATCCCTTTCTTTTAACTTGCCTCTTTATGTAATATAATATATGTTGGGGTCTCTTGAGATTTATGAGGGAGCTAGAATATCTTTCATATTTTTCTCCAGAGTTAAGTACGGCTTATACAGTGCATGATTTCTATGTATTCAAATTGGTCTCTAACTTTTCCCATAAGATGTGGTGGATAAGGAGAAAGACCTTATGTTTGTAATCTGGGTTAAAATAAATCATCTACTTAAATTTAAAGTGGATCAGAAACTTAGTTTCAAGTACCAGAAAGTAGATCTTTCCATGCTACACCATGAAAGGAAACAGGGTAAAGCAGTATCTATGTCATGTAAGACGATATAAAAGTACTATAGTCTTGTTAATAGGATATTAGTGCTTTTAAAACAAGGAATAAAAGCTATCAAACAGTTTAATTTCTATAAATGGCTTCCAAATGTAGCAGGATAAAAATTATCCTTTCTTAGCAGTTAATGGCAATTGTATTTTTGGAGATCAGGATGGGGCTTTAGACATTAGGAAGGGCTGTTTGAGTAAGAGTATATCTTTATCATTACTTAGCGGAATAGCTGCACTTCAAATTACTGTACATTACAATCCTACTTCTATTTAGAGATTCCCAATTGTTTTGCCTATTACTTGATTCTGAACACAAAGCCGCATTTGTGGAGTGGGTGGGTCAAAATCTGCAAGATGGTCACACGCATTTACAAAAGGAGCAAAATTTTCTCAATTTCAATCGCTTTTGAATGACAAAATTTGGCAAGTAATTCTACTATAGGTTTATTTTTCCAAATTATAAATTGTTGCAAAGCATTTCAAAATGTAGGAAACAGTTTTAAAATTATAAACTCCTTCATATATATTTTCAAATTATTATTTTAATGTTTTTTGTATTACTGTTCTATATTTTTTTTTTAATTTTATTGATTCATTTTATTGATAAAAAAGAAATATAAACTTCTACATTTTTGTGATTATTGACTGATTTGGTCATTTTAATCTGATAATATCAGTGGCAGATTTATTTTCAGATCAATTTTATTTAAGAAATTGAAACATTTCTTTTAAAACTAGTGTTGTAAAATAATGTTTTTATCCAGTTTTCAGTCAAGTTGCTTCCTTAGTAGATAGGGAATTTCTACTGAAGAAGGAATTTGCTACAAATAAAAAATATATTTCCAGTATTTATCATGTTTGAGGAAATACACTTGTAAATATCATGTAAAATTTGGCCTTCATATTCTGTAGCTCAGGGCCTCCAACTCTAATTTGGAGGATTCCCTCAGCTATCTAGACCAGTTTTTGTGCCCATGCTGAAGACTATGAGGAGAAAAGGCCTCCTCTCTGTCCGCTGACAGATACCCTTCCTTTATTGGGAGTAACTAATTGGATAAACACCAAGCCTTTTCTTTTTTACCAAACCTTGAAATATTTTGCTTCTTTGAAAATTTGAACAGTGGTGGACAAAATAACCTTCAAAACTTCAGCTTTTATCTGGAATACTATCTAATGCCAGTTTTTATAGTCCCAGCGTGAGACAGCAAGAATTTTAATTCTGTCATGAAGCTTTTCTGTTTTTAATTTCATTATATATGTTAACGCCATCTTGATCTTGTTAGGAATCCACATGGTTACTACTAACAAGCTGGTTTTATTCTGTCATTGACGACAATTATGATGCAAAGGTAATTGGGGTTGGAGCAAACAAAAGGAGGAAGAGAAGACCCAGCTTAGATCTTTTCAGGAGCTTTTTGAAAAATCCATAATGAGGAAATGACAGATGTCTGTATTCAGGAGATCATAGTATTCCCTTATGAAATATGAACTCCTTACAACTCTGTTTCAGAGAAGATTCCCAGAACAACACAGGATTATATGCCACAGAACATGAAAGAGATGCTATTGAGATATAAAGCAGCAGGTGACTGAAATAATTCCTTTTACTCCTGAAACCTGCCCTAGGTTCTGTAGTTTTGCCATTTTCTCAGTAACTGAATAGTGAATATATATCAGTTTGTTGATCTTGTCATTAGTTTTCCTGTTTCTGGCATCACAGGCACTATGGTGACCCAGTGATCAGCGTTCCCCTTCTTTCCCCATTGTGTTTCAAGCATTTCCCTCAGAACTATTGTCTTCCTCCTTCTCCTACTCTTGAGAGCCATTTCTGCTTGCTTATAACTGCAAATCATTGTTTTTCCCCCCAATTCATTTTCTTTGTGGGGGGAGAGAGAGAGAAATAAATGTGAATGTATTAACTACAGTAGAATCCTGCTAGGAAGATTTCTAAAATATACAGACTTTATAAAATACCCAGAGAAGACAAATCAGGTGGTGGTTCTGGAGAAATTGAATGATTAATTTTCTTTACAGGTCAGATGTTCATTGTTATTCAGTTCCTTACATTATTATTATATAAAGAAGCCTTTATATGATAGCCTTCAGTGAAGTTATAAAAGCATTGGTTTAAACTCCTCTTTGTTCTTTGCTAAGATCTGTCAAATATTTTTGACTGCTTTAAAGGCAAAACTAACCATCCAACACTTAAGGAACATGTTTCCCATCAAAATCTTTCACTCCTTGTTCTTTTTACCTGACATCTGATCTATCAACCATCACTAACACATTTTCTATGATGCTTCAGCAGTTGAAGTGGTTATGCCTTGTCTTTCATAGCACAAATGAACTGTACACTTGTAATAGCTTCCTTCCTTATTACCGTATTCAAACCCTCCAAAGTAAGTGACTGTTTGATAAGAAAGCCCAAGTTATTATGGTAGGTTTCTTAAGGGATGTCCCCATTGCAAGCTGAAAGAGACTGCAAATTAATTGGGTTTCTTGTTGTTGTTGGACATGAAGTTGTGTCTAACCCATTGCAACCCCATGGACAATGTTCCTCCAGGCCTTCCTGTCCTCTACTATCCCCTGGAATCCATTTAAGTTCACACCGACTGCTTCAGTGACTCCATCCAGCCTCATACTCTGTCGTCCCCTTCTTCTTTTGCCCTCAATCATTCCTGGCATTGGTTTCTTCTCCAGTGAGTCCTTCCTTCTCATTAGATGGCCAAAGTATTTAAGTTTCACCTTCAGGATCTGGCCTTCTAAAGAGCAGTCAGGGTTGATCTCCTCTAGGACTGACCAGTTTGATCGCCTTGCAGTCCAAGGGATTTGCAGGAGTCTTATCCAGCACCATAGTTCAAAGACCTCAATTCTTTGGCGCTCAGCCTTCCTTATGGTCCAACTTTCACAAACATACATTGGAACTAGGAAAACCATAGCCTTAACTATAGGCACTTTTGTTGGCAGGGTGATGTCTCTGCTTTTTAGTATGCTGTCTAGATTTGCCATAGCTTTCCTCCCCAGGAGCAAGCATCTTTTAATTTCTTGGCTGTAATCCCCATCTGTGGTGATCTTGGAGCCCAGGAAAATAAAATCTGTCACTACCTCCATTTCTTCTCCATCTGTTTGCCAGCAATTGAGAGGGCTGGATGCCATGATCTTAGTTTTCTTAATGTTGAATTTTAATTGGGCTTCTAGTCAATATAAATTTGTTATTAGAGATCGTAGCTATATTAATAGAGGGGCATATCACTGATTCTTCAAATTTAATTCAGACTACAGGTAGTCCTTGATTTACTACCACGATTTAGCCCTAAATTTATGTTGCTAAGTTAAACATTTGTTAAGTGAGTTTTGCCCCATATTGCAACTTTTGCCATAGTTGTTAAGTGAATCATTGCAGTTGTTAAGTTAATAACATGGTGTATAAGTGAATCTGGATTCCCTATTGAGTTTGCTTGTCAGAAGGTCGTAAAAGGTGATCACAAGACCCTGCGGGACATTGCAAGTGTCATAAACATGAACCAGTTGCCAAACGTCTGAATTTTGATCATCTGACCAAGGGGATGCTGCAACAGTGTGAAGAACAGTCATGTCACTTTTTTCAGTGCTGTTACAACTTTGAATGACCACTAAATGAACTGTTGTAACTTGAGGATTATCTGTATAATGTTCTTATGAATTCACATTGTGACTAGTTGACAAACCAGACTTCAAAAAGTGAAATTCAAGAAGTAATTGATGGCTGAATGTGACTTGTGATCTATGCTTGTAATTGATAGCCTCAGCCTAATTTCATCACTTGTGTTTAGTTTTAGAAAGCTTCTGGAAGGAGACATGACTGCACCTGGCGTTCTAGATAATGCTGGTAATATGGTTGTGGCTTGGCAAAACATCTAATACCACTGTCTAGTATTGAAACAACTGCTTTTTTTCTAATAAGAATCCAAGGAACACATATCTTTGTGTTTAATATTAGATTGATATAATTTGTTCTGTTTAGGCTTTCCCTTGATGATTGATTAATCAAAATCTTAAGTGTATAAAAATACTCTAGATTATCTCCTAGCAGCAATATATTACTAGGATTATATAATATCAACACCAGCAGTGCTTTTCATTAACATTGTAAGCACAATTTTAGTGCTGGATTCTTTAGGGACCAACTTGTGCACTATCTCCCTACAACTCACAGTAAATAGAGAATTCTCCCCATTACAAGGGATAAGACAAATGTATCCATCCTCTTTACGTTGTACTTGTTGCTTCCATTTGGGTACAATCATTTCATCTGTCATTTTGTCCCATTATTTCTGTCAGCCTGCCTGACACTTCCTACCCTATGAAATCCAACACTGCATGTGTGTTGGAAAATATTCTTACATGCTAAGATGAAATCAAATATGCAACAAATTTAAGTCAATCGAAGATAAATGTAAATGCACTTCAATTGTGTAAAATACCTTTAAACTTGATCTAATGGTAGGTGATCCAGGACTTGAAATTTGTTTTTGCCAAATGGCAAGTAAATGGCAAACTTTAGACCAGCATGGTGCTTTGGATTCAAAGGCCAAAATAGACCTCAGAGGGCAGCTGCATGACCCTGGAAAAAATGTAGCTGTTTTAAGGAGCTGCAGACTGATGGCTCTGGGACACTCCAAAGTATTTTCAAATGTCTTGCCTTCTAGTCTTAGGCACTGCATAGCTGTAGTAAATTTCTCTAGAATAGACAAAGGAGAGGAAGATGTTGACATTTTCTGTCATTTTCCACATTGCCTTAAGTTAAACACAACCCTTAAGCTATTTCTTTAGTCTATTTCCTAGGATTTGAAATCTGGATTTATCTGTTCTATCAATTAACATTTCTTCATAGGACATCTTTCTTGATGTGAAGCATGAACCTGTTTCCCTGCAGTTTTGACTTATTAGTTCTGAACTTGAATCTCTGGGCAATAAAGAGAAAGTCTACTTCCTCTTCTGTGTGACAGATCTTAAGATCTTTGAAGGCCACTATCATATCTTTCTTCTATCTTCTGTAGGCTAAAGATATCCAGATTCATCATAGGACTAGATTTCCAGGTAGTTGACTATTTGGATTTGTTCCAGTTTGCCTCTTGTTTTTCAGTTGTGGATACCCAGAACTGGATATGGCTTTCCAGGTGGGACTCTGATAGGGCAGAATAAAATCACAATGACATCTCATAAACTGGACGATGTGCTTCTGCAGTAGCATTTGCTTTTTTAGCAGCTGCATCATACTGCTGGTTCATATTTGTGGTTGAAACTTGTGGTTGAAAAGGACACCCACATGTAATATTTCTATGCCGGGGTCTATGATGATTCTGTACATATGCCTTTCATTTTTGTTACCCAGATGTAATGTTGCACAACTCAATGTTACTACAATTTTTTTTCAAAGTCACCATGCTTTTTATACTGTGATGTGGTCGCAAATCCCATGCCCCAAGCAGCTGAAACCATTAATCTGTAAGAATGGAGGATTCATCTTCTTCCTACTGGTGGAACCATGTCCTTTTGCAGAGGCTACCTCACAGTGGTAAATTAACAACTTTAGCCAGTTGCCTGTCAGTAAAAATTTAGGACTGTCTGATGTGTTTTCATCTAAGACTTTTACTTATTTGAGCAGTGTCTAGGACCAGAATGAGTAGATTTGTGAGTGAGTCTACCCTGTTTTGGCCTGTAGCATGAGCACAAATTATATATTTGTTCTTCCTGAAGATATTATAAGGCAGTGTTCAGAAGGGAGGAAATGTAAGTGAAGGAATATTTATCTTTTTAAAGAAGCTGCTTCAGATACCCAAACTACTGCCTCCTTACCTTGGAATAAATGTCATTGAACTCATATCTGAAGAATTATTATGAAACTAGTGGCTTATCCTAATATTCCCCTGAAAAAAAGTACTTTTATTGATGCTTTTTTATTGGCTGGAAAAAAAAGAGGTTGGAAGGACCTCTTGCTGTGTTACTTATTATGGCTATGTAAATCCCTTGAAAGAGGTGTTTCAGAACATTTTTAAAATTTAATTATTAATGTTGTATGTCTTCTTTTGTTTGAAAAATGTTCCTAGCTATCTCTAGAAGTGTATGCTGTAAAACTGGTATGCAAAGTAGATATTTATCCACAGAGCCAGGAGCAGCAATCAAGCCTCAAAAAAGAAAAAAGATGTAAGTGCGTTAGCCATTTAGAAGAGGTGGCCTGTTCGCACTCCTGTGGATTCTAAAAATTCTCTTGAAGGATTTGCATAGCCCTATTATTTGCAGGATGAGTTTCATAGAGTTTTACAGAGTGAAACTGAGTATCACAGAAGTGTAAATGGGAAGTAAAGGCTGGTCCTCATTCAAAACACTGTAAACCATGGTCACATGACATAAAATGGTCTAGGGGAGGTTGGACTAGAAGACCTCCAAGGTACCTTCCAACCCTGCTATTCTATTATGTTCTAGTATGAAATTACACTAATGGGAAGTTGGTAGAATAATGAAGTGAAAGAAACTATGGATAAGAAAAAATGCATATAAGAGAATAATTGCTGCATATTATTGTGTAATAATAGCATAGAAAAAAGATGCAGAGAATGTAGTCATGGAGATCAGGGGATGACTAAACTTTATCTAAAATTGTTCAAATACAGAACAATATCAATATATATAAAATTGTTTTGGAAGCTGTTAAATAGATTTAAAGGAAAAGCAGTGACATGATTTGAGATGAATTTGAACTAAGGGAATTCTAAAATTAATATTTTAGAGCTCTATATCAAGAATATATGGAACATCTATTCAGGGATTAGAATGTTAAATTAAAAGGAGATGTTTATCTAAGTCATTGTAATAATAAAGTATGAAAATATTTTAAAAAGAAACTGTAGTGAATTATAAATATTCTAAATCTTTTTAAGATGACATTTTGAATTTGTGGGATTTATTAGAGTGATTATATTGGAAATTGTCACAGAGAGAGAGGGAGGGAGGGAGGGAGAAAAAGGAGAGAGAGGGAGAGGGAGGGAACGAGAGAGAGAAAAACACAGAACTTATTCATGGATATATCTTCAAATCAACACTTGTAGTTAAGAATTCTGTAACCTACTTTAGAATGGTGTTTGTACTTCAGGCAAGCTTATTAATTAAATTATCTTAATGCTAGTATTTCATGAAATTGACTACAAGTCACTGATTGGGGAAAATAAAGAACTGCTCTCTTATAATAGTAAATAGAGACAATTTCAAAAGGTCTCAACAAGCACAATGGTTTTTAACATATTACAATTATTAATTGATAAGATACAGAACTTTTAATCTGTTCCATATCCAACTTGCATCTGCTTGTCCCTGTTTCAGTTTAATATCAGTTTAATCTTAACACTTTAAGATTTAGCCATTGCATAATCTGATGATGTGAGCAGCAATAATTTTACAGCTTTATTAAACGGCTAATAACATTGGTTAATCATATAAGGTAATACCAGAGTCCTAAAATAAATGTAACATCATTGATATTTCTGCTTGAGCTGAGCTAAATTGTACTATTGGAAAGATCTGAATATAATTACCATAATACTCTGTATTTTGCCTATGTTATCTGTTGAATCCATAGCTTGCGTTAAAAAAAATGCATTTTGCAAGATGTTGTAATGGTGCTTTTGTTAGTATGAGTGCAGTTTGCTCTTATCTACCCAGAGATAGCACTCTTTTTTATTGCCAGTGAGGAAGCATTCAAAAATGTTCAAATGCAGATAATGCAATAGAGCGATAGCATACACAAAGAATTCAGACCAACCCTTTCTTAGAAGCTTAATTGATGTTGCACTTTGCATGAAAATGCTAATTTTTCAACATCCTAATGATGATCCATGAAACTGTGTTGCAGGCCTCTCCAATTCCAAGACGCAGCAGATTCTACCACTCTGTGCATGAATGGAAGTCACACTACTCAGCATATAAAACAGGAATGCTTGGGTGATTATAAGGGCCTATCTGAGGTTTCTGCACACAGAGAGATTACTGACGGAATAGAACTGAAAGGCTCAGGCGGCCTCCATCTTGAAGTTGACCACAATAGCTTTACCAATTCACTTTCATCGCAATTGTTTAATAATGAACATAGCCCCTCCCTGGGCTCCTTGTCACTCAACAGCCCTCACCATTCAGGTCGACAACAGGCAAGCAACCTGAAGAAGAGATGCATCTCTGTGCTGCCATCTTCTGCTGATGGGATTGATATTACAACTATCATCCGCACATCACAGACTTCGCTGGTTACCTGTGTGAATGGACTGTGGACTAATTCAGCTGGTGTTTCCTCTTCTCCTAGAGAGATCACTCTTCATAGTGCTCAGAAATCCTCTCGCCCCCAGTCCTGCTCGCAATCTGGGAACCACTGCCATATTCCTTCCCCTTCAGTATGCCTTGTCCCTGTTTCCACTGAAACTATCCGAGGGGACTGTGATCATTCCCCAATGCAGCACACAGGAGAGAATGCAAGCTTCTGCCTTATAATGAATACTGCTTCTGCTCCTCAGCCAGATATTTTACACAGCAAACAGAAGTTGAATTTCTTAAAACAGGAACCACTTGATGAATATACTTCTGCCTCCAGTCTTTTTCAGCATCACCAAGAACTGCCACCACCTTATCATTTACACGAGCAGCAAAACCACATTCAAGGAGCACTAACGCATTTACAGGCCTCTATGTCTCCAAAGTCTCTTCAGATGAGTGAAGGTGATGAGCAGGAGGCCAGCGGTGATAAGCAGATTTGTCGATGGATTGATTGTAGTGCTGCCTATGATCAGCAAGATGAATTGGTCCGGCACATAGAAAAGACTCATATTGATCAAAGGAAAGGAGAAGACTTCACTTGCTTCTGGACAGGCTGCATTCGCCGGTATAAACCTTTCAATGCTCGTTACAAGTTGCTAATTCATATGAGAGTTCATTCGGGAGAAAAACCAAACAAATGTATGGTAAGTCTGGAATGTATTTATCTGACTGGAAATACTCTGGAATTGCTTCCCCCTCCCCCCCTTTTTTTCCTGCCTTCTAAAATATTCTTCCAATAGGAATTACAGGGTTTTATGTAACCCGTATAGTGATATTATGAAACAGTATCTTACCTGTTGAAAACCAGCTGCTCTTTTATTGCACAATATTATTTTATCAGAATTATGCTATTTCCCTATAGTAATGCTTCATTTTTGTTTTTTTGAGAGGAAATAATATAATACTGTTTATAAATATTGGCATGTTGTATTTTGTTGCCCACTGCAACAAATTTAGCTTTTAAATACAAATGGTTTATATTTGAAAAGGCCACTGAAAAATTTAATAGGACGTTCAAAGCAGTTTAGAAGAGTTAAACACAGCTGAGAGTCAATGTGCCTTGGGTGATATTTTAAATCAAGAAACATGAAGCACATTTTAATGCTTTTTTTTTTTCAGTTTGCTTTTGAACAGTATCCCAATTGAACAGAAGCTTTTGAAATGATAGCAGAAAGAAAGACAATCCTAGTAATTATTATTAATGACTAAAATTGAGCATCTAATATAACTTTCGGGATGGCTTTTATTTAATATATATATAAAAACAGTTTTCAGAAGAGAGCTATTATAGCTGTTCTTCTCTGATCAGGCAGATCTAAGCCGCACCATAATGCCAACATGTTGAGAGAAGCACTGTCTCTGGATGAATTACTAGTTATGTGGTAAATTGAAATAAAAACTAATGATTTGCAGTTCAGTCGCAATAATATGAAACTCTTAATAGAGTAGGTAGCCACAAAGCAAGATTTGACCAAGCTTCCAAACTCAGTTGTGAAATATAAGAACAATTGTTTGCTACCCAAATTGTATTGTTTAGAAAGGAATAACTGCACTAAAAGTCATAAAGAAGGATCACTTTGAAGAATTGGTGTTTATTCATAGGGTTGTGGTTGAGTGTGTTTTGGAAAAACAGGTAGCCCCTAAGTACAATACTGGTCAGATTTTGGAGTGAGAGTTTTCAAACTAAGATGTACTTTATACTGAAAAGTTATATGGTAGTGTTGTTGGACTTATTTTTCCCAAATGCTGTTCCTAAGAAGCAAAGTCTTTGGGTTACAAATAATGTCAAAATATTCATAACTGTGATGAGAATACATTTCTGACAGCCTTATTTTCTTATATTCCTGTTTCATTATGCAGGTGATTGTATTAGAAAGTTAAATAATTAAATAATGAAAGTACTATATGTGGTTTCTTCTACTCATGGAATAGTTCAAAATGTGTCATTACACACATACTTTGTTTTTATACACTGTTCTTTGTATTTTAGTATTTATTTATTTTTTTCTACTCTAAATATTCCTATATAGTTTGTTATCTAATATAATGCCCAATATACTGAATGCTATATTCTTAAAAGATTAAAACAACAGGGATTTTGCTTATTTCTTATCCATCCCATCCTAAACTGTTCTTTGTGTATAACATCCTTTAAATCTTTCCATTGACCTCATACTAGTAAATTATGTGGCTTATATACTCATGACAAGAATCCAAGCATAATAAAGTAGTACACATAACTTTCCACTGCAATAGATGATGTTATTGCATTTAGAAAAACATTTAGGATTGCAAAAATTGTCACTAACATTAAGCAGCACAAATAGATGGTGTAGAGATAGGGGAAGAATCTCCAGTTTCATTATGTCTTAAGAAGATAATTGTGCTATATTCCTAAATTAGAAATCTGAAACAATGGAAATACTTGGATTATTCAACAGTGTATGTGTGTAGCCATATTGGGGGTTGCTTTTAAAATGTATATGAAAACAGCCCTCTCTCTTTTAAAAGTATAATTTAAAAGCAAAGTTTCAAGTTTTTACAGTATTGAAAGGTGGAATAGAACTATGGAATTATTCAATAACAGAAAACATGCTGCATATTTTTTTCCTTTGATGTGTACGTTATTATGTGGCAGTTTTTAATGTTACTTTTCTATTCAGTTACGTCACACAAATCTTTATGTCATTATGTTAACCTCATATAATGGGTAATACTGGAAGATGCTTATAAATAGTATATTAGTCTATGGGTCTAGATATTAGGCTATTTCAAGTATACTCTTCAGTATAAACAAACAAATTTCAGTACTGTAGTCATTTCAGTATATTTTAGTCAATTCAGTATATTTGAATGGGTATTTTGTCCTATCATAATTGAGTTTTTATGTAGTATTACAAAATAAACGCTTGGTGTGCTGTTTTTTTAATGACTATAGAAGACTTACGGGCAAGATTATTAAAATATGTTTAGTTTTAAAAAGGAAAGGAAAAGTTAAATATTTAAAAATTAAAAAAGTTATTTTTACAGTCCAGCCCTAAAGTAAACAACAATTGTAGATTATCAAAATGGGTCTTTTTAAAATATTAGCTTAATTTTTTTTAAATTGCTTTAAAAACCTTATTTATTAAGCCAAGGAAGCAACTCTTCAAAAATTAGTGTTGGTTAGGAGTTTATTTGGAGGCTGAAGTGTTACTGTGGTTTACTCATGTTTTGTGCACCTCAAATTTAATGAAGAATTACTTTGTAAATGTCAATTTTCATTTAAAAATGAGTCTTTTTTGTTTTTTAGAAAGTCTAAATTAAATACTCTCATAATTTTTCTTGGAAAATGCTCCCCTTCCCAACTGTTTCTAGTGTCTTTTGAAACAACATTATTGCTAAATTTGAAACTGGGTATTTTTCCAGTCTGATCAACATCATTTGTTGGTTAAATATGTGTTGAACAGATTCAAGGGAAGTTGGCAACAAGTAGCTTGCTGTCTGCATGCATAAAAGCTCCCTTCTATGTAAAATTATTAATTTCTTATGACAGTCTTTGCTACTATGTACTGTAATAGACAAAGGAATTTTGGAATTCAGGCTACTTGAGAACAGGAAATACATGAGACATTTTGATTGAAAAGTAAATGGTCCACTAAAATGGCACTTAATCCTTTTATTATCTTCCAACAGCAGTTTCCACAATGTATTTTCATGAGGTAAGCTTCCCCTTCAGTCCAACTGTAATACTCATCATTACAGCTGGTTTAAATTTAGCCAGTATGTTCTCTTCTCAGCAACAGAGTGGGAAAAGTGGAACACAAATTGTCATAAAGACATTATTGATATTTTTGGGTTGCCTGGATTTGTTGCCAAAATTTATATTTTAAAATTTTTAGTTAAAATGTATAATTGATGTATTATTTTTTCAACATTGTGTCCTTTCATTTATGTAGGGTTATGTTATGTTATGCTTTGCTTTTGTTCATTCTGTCTTTATTCTTTGAGCTGTGTAAGTAGTCTGAAGGAAACTGCCTAATCTCTTTGCAATATCCTGTTATGCTTCATATATAGCTTGTGTTATTTTAGTTTTATTAAATTTGGTGCTCATCTGCATTATAATCAGAAAGATAGCTAACAAAAATAATGATGCAATGTCTTTAAAACCTGAACTTTTGGAAGATTAATGTAATGCTTTTTTATATTTGATGTCGCAGACTATAGGAATTTTGATTGTCTGAGAACAAAAATTAGACCACTTAAATGTTTTCAAGTTTTAAAAAACCCCTTACTTTTTGTCCTACCATTGTTTTGCATAATATTGATTAATGAACCTGATATTATACAAAAGTTGTTAAATTCTTGCTTGTGAATGTAATTAAGTTCACTTAAAAAGACTATGTACGTGTATGTGACTGTGCTGGATTTTATTCTCCATCCTTTAAGCCAAATAATAAATTGTACTGAAATACTTAACAGTCATCATATTACTATTTAAGTAACAATTTATAATATTCATTAAACTCAATTTCTCCATCAAATAGATGTATAATATGATACAAAAAGAAACTTTTTGGGTAGCAAATAACATGCTTAGCTACTTCTTATATCCACATGAAAACATTTGCAAGATAGACAAGCACCCAATTTCTGATGCACAGATACCTCAGTTTCTGTCACCTATAAAGGTGACTCTTATTGACTGCTTCATGTAGAACCATTTGCAGTTAATAACCATGAAGAAAAAGTAACTTTATGATCATCCTTGCATTTACAACCTTTACGTATCTGTAAAGCGAAAGGAAGCTGAAGTAAGATCATAAGCACAGTTGCAATTTCACTTAATGTCTGCCTTGCTTATTGATCAAGTTGTCAGTCCCAATTGTGGTCACTAATCAAGGACTACCTATAAAGCCAGACTTCATTTAAATGGCTTCATCAGAATTTTTCCAGTTATAATCTATTTTTATGGACCCTCTTTTTTCCCCCACAGAGAGGGTTAACGAGCCCAGCAGAACATTAAATGATCCAGTAATTAAATTCAGTGGAATTGATGGCTCTTTGCAGATTTCTGTTTTTTGATTTGGGACTTATACAGGTGGTCCTCAACATTTCCTCCAGACTCCCCCCAACTACTTATCACTCAGTTCTACTAGCTCTACATGTGCATAGTGACACATATCCACACACACCAGAATCACATGATCACATTTGGGGTATTTGGCAACCGTCACACCTTATGACCAGTTGTAGAATTCTGTAGTCACGTGACTCTGATTTATGACATTTTTTCCAGTTTTCCAGCCTTTTTTGGCTTGTTTCCAGCAAAATATAGCCTATCGGGTGGGCAAACTAGCCGGGGCCCACCGCCCGTTGGTCGTCCACGGCCCGCCCTGAAAATCACGCCATTGGTCGTCCATCGGCCCGCCCCTAAAAAAAAACGCTGGGTGTGGGCCCTGTCGGGAAAGCTGCAAAACGCGGGCGACTAGGGGGAAATGCAAAGGCCTCGGCTGGGGTTAATCACCGACGCTCTCCGGTGGTCCGCGATCCCCTTTTTCCGGGCTGCTTCTTTGCAACAAGCTTGCGGCTGGGCTTCGCCGAGGGCGGAAGGGTTCCAACCGGCGGGCTGCTGGAGCCACCTAAATAGGCCTGCTGGGGGCTGCCCTGCCTGGTCCCGTTCCCCTCCCCCCCCCTCCCCCCCTCCCCCCCCCCCCCCCCCCCCTAAACCTGCCCACCCGCCTTCCAGCAACTTTCCTTGGTTTTACCGCGGGCGCCAGGCGATTCGCCTGAAAAAAAAGGGGCCCCCCCCGCCCCCCCGGCCCGCTGCTCCTCGCGGGCGGGCGCGGGGGCTGGTCTGGCTGGCCCCCCTTCCTGCGCGCCCGCCGCCCGGCCCCCGGCCGTGGCCTTGGTTCCGTGGTGCCTCCCTCCCAGCGCGTTGCCTCGGAGGAAGGCAACCAGGCCCTGCTGCAAACTGCTTCTTTGCTTCTCTGACCGCGGACGCGCGGCGGGGCGGGAGGGGGGAGCACCCGGCCGCCCCTTCCAATTAAGGCCTATAGGAAGATGTTGATTCATTTAACAACTATGGCACTCATTTAACGACTATTGCAAAAAAAATCATAAAATCACGTTAGTCATGTGGGTGCCTTGGTTTACAACCATGAAGACTTACAATGGAAATTTGGGGCTCTATTATGGTCATAAGTCAAGGACTATCTGTGACCATCTATTAGTTAATGAAGGGAATGTGAGGATTATTCCATTTGTTTTAACAGGATGGTCCCTAAATATATTTTCATAAATTTTGAGGTTGTTGAGTTCCTTGGTTGATTTATGATCCAAGACAATTGATAAAAGAGTTTGGCACATAATGAGAATATAAGAGGATTGTCTTGACCCATTTCAGAGTGACTTTAGGTCCATATTTAGTACTGAAATGGTTTTGGTGATGAGTGATCTTTGCTGGAAGAAAGAGGAAATAAAGATATTTGGATAAGTTGTTTTTATATACAGGTAGTGCATAATTCATTTAGTGATTGTTTCAAGTTACAATAGCAATAGCACTTAGACTTATATACCGTTTGACAGTGCTTTATAGCCGTCGCTTAAGCTTACAGAGTTTATAGAGTGATCATAGTGGCCCCAACAATCTGGGTGCTCATTTTACCAACCTTGGAAGGATGGAAGGCTGAGTCAATCTTGAGCCTAGTGAGATTTGAACTGCCAAATGCTGGAAAAGTTGACTTACAAGTGGTCCTGACACTTGCAACTGTTATAGCATCCGACAGCCACATGATCAAAATTTGGGCCCTTGGCAATCAGCATGTATTTACAAAGATTGCAGCGTCTGGGGATCTTGGCTTTGAAATCTTCCCAGCTGGCTTTCAAAAAGGAAAAAAAAAATAGTTCCGATTATGGTCATAAGTCAAGTAGTACCTCTACTTTTGGACTGTCCCTTCATGCTTCCCTTCTAGTCAAACTGCACTTAACCCTTACTGATATACTCATTGGGATGAGATTCGTAAAATCTTAAGAAATATTTAAGGGAATTACTGCAGTTCTCACTGCAACTTTTTGGTAGGTGTTAATGATCTGAAGTGTTGTTTTCTGAAGACCAAAGAGAATGTGCTGCTAAGTGACATGGTAGGAAAAATTACAAAAAAATTACATGGAGCAAATTTTCTGGGACTAATTCCAAATGTGAGGAGAGCTCTTTTTTTGTCAGAAACATGGCAGGAAAGGAAAGTAGAACCTGGTTTTCCTGTGCATGGCGGTCCTGGCAACACTCCTCCTTCATGCTATGAATGTTTTTTTTCCCAAGGGCCATAGACGTTAACAATGTTTAGCTTTGTCCTGTAGGACACAGACCACTACATTCAAGCATCATAGCAAGTGGCATCTTCCACCTACAGGAATTGGTTTGTTTAATAATTACTTTACCATCTAAATGCAGTGTCCATCTAACAACAACCAAACCAATGTTATTTTTTATATGCCTGAAAAAAAAAAGCCAGCAGCACTTATTGGAGGAGCATGTGTAATAATAGCCAGTTGATCTATTGGATGCATTCTCAAGTCATAAATTAATATCTTCTGCATATTATTCCAGGATTTCAGACAAAATGTATCATTTTCTGTTTGCAAAAGTATATGCACATTCCCAATCTAAGCAGGATACCTCTGATATCACCATAAGCATTCCATATATGTTTTTGCATAAATACATTAAACAACTAAGGAGATATTACATAATCTGGTCATCCTCCCTATTCAGAGTTGAACCTTTAACAAATAAGTCTATTTATTGTCATTCTCTGTAAATCAACAAATGTGGAAATTTTTCTTTCATCTATGCCTTTTTCAATGAAATGTTGAATAACAATCTGTAGATCACACTAAAACCACACTACAGTTGCCAGATTTGACTTTCTCTCATTCATAATTTTGCTCAACACCTTCCCAGGGACATTCAACAAAATTTCCTTTATAGTTTTTGCATTTTGCATATTTTTCTTTGTATGAAGTACTTCTTATGTTATTTTTGGTAGGTATGGAGATAACTTGTATACAAAGAGGATCCTGTAACATGATAACATGCAACTTGTTTTTGTGTATAACATGTCTTGGCCCTTATTTTGAAACTGCACCCAAAGCAGTTAAAAATGGGAAATGGAAAAGGCATGTTTTCATAATCCAGCTCAGTAAAGTTTGCACAACTTGCTCTTTGTTTCATCATCCCAACAATAAATCTTTCATTTATGTCAACTAAGAGTGCCTACCAGGTCTGCAAATGATTACATCTATGAATTGTGTTGGTACTCTTTCACTGTGTAGGTAAATGTTAAAATGGGGAGTTGAGCAAGGCTCTTTTATGATCTGGCAAGAAATCTCTTAAACACCCCTTTCAAGTTCCTTCAAGTGTTTCCAATTTCTTGTTCTCTTAACTACTATGTGGGATTATAGTAATTTACTCCCTTTGGTTATGAAAATCAAAGGTCTGATCATACATTCATACTTTAACAATGCCATTAATTCCCTTCTCACAGGTAGAAACATAAGTATGTTATCTTTGAATGGAATAGTTTTCAGTGACTTTAAAAATAAATGTTCTTTCCAGTATGAGTTTATGCATTATTTACTATGGCTCTTTACGATCAGTGGCAATTACCTAGTAACCAGACATCAGATTGGGAAAGCCTCTGAAAATCTTGATGATGAGTTGCTTTAATCAAAACCAACCAAAACTATTTTTTGCTGCTCATACAAAGCCAGCTGGACTAGCACTGACACTTCAGCAGAAGACCAGTTAAAGAGGCTCAGGACAGACAGTGGGACATAGACAATTCTGACCCACCAACATCTGGAGTTGCCACTGCAACACAGTAGTATGTGTTTCAGTTACAGAATGACACATCCTCATGTGCATTGTCTGTTGGAGATAGTGGCTTTGCGTAGTTACCTGTCTACTTACCTTTTGTTTGTTAGGAGAGGGAATCAGGTCGGGAACTAGTAAGCATTGCTTCCAGGGTTTCAGTTTGGAGAAATGAAAAGCTAGACGACTTCTATAAAAATGAGAAATGCTGTGAAAATCTCTACCCAGGATTTTAACATTGTCACTTCACTCTGTTTCAGGGCACAGATTTGTCTGTTTTAAAGACAGGGAATAATATTAGGTCTCCTAATTCAGCAGGAGAAAAAAACACACGAAACAATAAATTTGAATATTTCTTACTCTGAATTTATCTTATAAATGCTTCTTGTTTTCTGTTTATTTTCCTTTATCATGGACATTTGGATAGTGTTGGAGAAATGCTTAGAATTGCTTGGCAAAATTGAAGTGTTTCTGTGATTCTTAAAGCAAACTTCTCTGCACTTGTTTTCCTCTTGAACATCTGCCAATTTGTTGAAAATGAAACTATGATTCACATCTAGCCACTGGATTGTTGTGAATGTCTCCCCCCTAAAGGCTATGGTTTGCATTGCAGATAGACTATGTCCAGGTGTTAGATTAGTCCAGTTCAAATTAGGTTAGCAAGCAGAAGAGGCAATGCCATTATACAGTGGCATGCAAAAGTTTGAGAACCCTTTTCAATTTTCAATATTTCTGTAGAAATATGACCAAAACCAGGATCTTCTCTAAACAAGAAGAAAAAGAACTGAATTAAACAAATGAATCAAAACCATTATTTTTTCTTTTATTATTCTTTTATTTATTGAGGGGAAAATGATCCAACAGCTATTATGTCTTTAGTTAATTATTATGACTGCATTAAAATAGACCCATTTATCCTTTTTTAAAGTACAGTTTTTGTTTTACTTTCCTTATTCTTTGAACATATTAATTATTTTTCAGATTAGTTGCTACGTATCTCTGTTTCACTGACTGGTCTTAATGTGAAGCAAGTGGCTCATTATGTTTTGGGATAGTGCCACCAGATAGCATTTGTAGAATAAGCAAGAGCAGTGTGTCTACTCACTATTTAGTTTTATATAAGATGGTTAAGCATCTAGGAGTTATATCCTAATTTGCTGGTGCTCACTTCAAGATTGGCTGATTTTTCACCACTTACAGCCTCCCAGAGAAATCTTCCTGTAAGCACACATGTATATTTTTTTATTACCGTTAGGGAATAAATGCCAGGCCTTCTAGTAGGCCAGCTCAAGAAACAGGAACCACAAGGATTTTTTACCCCTCTGTTATTTTTCAAGTGGAGACCATATCTAATACTTCCTCCTTCTATTTTCCCCACAACAGCAATGTATATATTGGTTTCATTTGTGTTGTGTATCTGGTTCTGATAATTTTTATAAGCATTTTGCACCTTGGCAGGCATTGAGCAACTTGGACTGTTGTTTTAAAATATGATGTGACTGGATATTGTGATTATTTTCTCAACTTGGGTGTAGTCTGTGGAAATGTGACAGAATCCCGTCTTTTTCAAACGTGATCATATGACAGAACAAGTGACTCTCTAGAGACTTAAACATCTTTAGACTATTGTGAAACTTCAAGGCATAATGAAATTTGATAAACCTCTTTATTGTAATAGCTAAAATTAAACTGAGTGAAGACAGATGAAAATCACATTTTCAATACAGTGGCCTTGAAACATTACAGAATATTTACTCAATAGATATTTATTTGCAGAAAATGATATAAAAATCTATATATAAATATTGTGCACATGGCTTGAAGTCATCTGTGTAGGCATTATATAAATACAAATTTTACATTAGAGTTTATTCATAGAGGAAAACTTATTTATGCAACAACTCTGTTTTTCTATTCAAGGAGAGTAAAACATACAGTATATTCTTGTTAACAACAGATACACCTTGGTATCATTGGCAACAGGCTGCACCTAATCTTAACTCTACTTTGCACTGGCATTGTGAGGAACCTAACTTTCACAACCTGGCTAGACACATTGAGGATTATGGAACAGGTTTTCTAGCTCATACAATAAATGTTTTAGAGAGACCCACAATGTAGCTTTTATATTGGGAGAAATATAGAAGGAGCGTTGGTATTTACCTGATACGCCCATTCTCGGTGAGCTGCAACGAGCATCCAGAGATTGGGAGGTGCTTAGTCTCTGTTCGGATAGGCTGGGCTTAATTGAATAGGACACTGTTACTCCTCCCTGGCTCCCCAGTTTTGGCAAAGACGAGGTGATGCAACCTCCATCCTCTTTATTGTTCTGTTTGTGTTTTTTTAAAAACTTATATCCAGATTAGTAATTGGCCGGAACAGGACTCCACCAGACGGATATTGGGTGGGGCTGGATGCTCGTCTGTGGATGAAATAGCCCCATAAAAGTGGTCTGGTCTGGCTTGAGGTCCTCGTTCTCGGACATGCCTCTTTCTAGGGGTTCCTCCTCCAAGGGGACTTCACTTTCTTGAACTGATACTGCATCTACTTACTCCATTTGGGGCTCACCTTCTCCCTTCTGTACGTCTGGATGCATATGTGAAATTAAAGAAAACTCCCCTTGAGGAAGTACCTGAAGATAATGCAGGTCAGTTCTGCATAGAGATCTTACTGACTGAGAGTCACATTTCGATACTGGTATCTGTCTGATCATCAAGGATTCTTGGACCCCGACTGCGATTCCTCTGCGGATTGCAAGCTCCATCCATGCCTTCATCATTTCTGGTACCTCATCTGTCAGGAACTCCTCCTGTCGTAGGCCAGCCGCTGTTGGAATGAAGGTTGCCTCGGGGGCTTGCCTCAGGATATTTATGCTTGGTGAGGCCTATAAGGTGCTAGCCAGCCTGGGTGGCATGGACAGGTCTAAGGCTACTGGTGGTTGTTGAATCTGAGATAGTGGAACTGGAGGAGGAGGCTGGGAAGTTCTTTCAGCCTCCTTAGTGCACTTCTCAATTTGCTTTTCCAACGCCTTCTGGCGTCGGGTAGCATCTTTCTCTGCGGCCTTCAAAGGACCCTTAGATTTATTGGACTTATGTAGGTCCTGTGTCTTAGCGCCACCTCTGTTTGCCATTGCAATTCTGTAGTTACCCTGACTATGAGTTAATCACAATCAGAGTATGAATATATATGTGTGTGTGTGTGTGTGTGTGTGTATATATATATATATATATATATATATATATATATATATATATATATATATATATATATATATATATATATATATATATATATATATATATATATATGTGTATATATATATATATATATATGTATATATATATATATATATATATATATATATATGTATATATATATATGGCATTCAGCTTTGATGAACACTATACAGAAGCCTGATGATGGCAGATGAGATTCTGCCGAAACGTTGCTACAACTTTAAAAGCACAACTACAATGACGTGGGAAAATACCCGAACAAAGCTGAATACCATACATATAAGTACCTGCGAAAACTTAAGAAAACACACACACACACACACACACACATACACACACACACACACACGCACACACGTGTGTGTGTGTGTGTGTGTGTGTGTGTGTGTGTATATATCTGTGAGTATATCTGTATATGGACAGTTGGGGCATCCAGGGTCCTGCACCACCACAGGGGCAAGAGACGCTATATCTACTTTCACTTCCCTTTTTTGATTTATCTGATTTTATGTTAATGTAAGTTTAATGTTCTTTGGAAGAACAGTAATTAAAATATTATTTACAAATGGTCTAATTTAATAATGCTCAATGCCAGGGCAATTCAAAGAAAGAAACAACAACCACAGGCCCTCAACAGCTGACTGATCTTGGCCTGGTACTGCTAAGTTGTGTGTATGTATGTATGTATGTATACACACACACACACACACACACACACACACACACACACACACACACACACACATATATATATATATATATATATATATATATATATATATATATATATATATATATATCTTCTTAGTTTTCAAGGGTACTTACATGTATGGCATTCAGCTTTGTTCGGGTATTTTCCCACATCATTGTAGTTGTGCTTTTAAAGTTGTAGCGTTTGGCAGAATCTCATCTGCCATCATCAGGCTTCTGGTGCTTCTGGTGTTCCAGAAGCCTGATGATGGCAGATGAGATTCTGCCAAACGTTGCTACAACTTTAAAAGCACAACTACAATGACGTGGGAAAATACCCAACAAAGCTGAATTATATATATATATATTTGTTTTCTGAGGTTCTCGCGGATGATGTGGATTTGGTATTGGATCTTTGGTTATTCGGGTTTCTTCTCTCAGCAGAAGATTGAGTATCTAGGCAACGTTCTGATGAAGTCTCATTCATCATCTTCAGGCTTCTGTCTTCAGCTCTGTGAGAAGCACAGAGCTGAAGACAGAAGCCTGAAGATGATGAATGAGACTTCATCGAAACATTGCCTAGATACTTCCAATCTTACGTGGGAGAAAACCCGAATAACCAAAGATCCATATATATATATATATATGTTTTCTTAAGTTTTCGCGGGTACTTATATGTATGGTGTTCGGCTTGGTTCGGGTATTTTCCCACGTCATTGTAGTTCTTTTAAAGTTGTAGCAACGTTTCAGCAGAATCTCATCTGCCATCATCAGGCTTCTGTATTGTGTCCGTCTGTGGGTCAGACTTTTACAGTGGTTTCAGATTTAAATTTGGGGCAGCCTATTGCTGTGCCAGAATGGTTTTTTCTTCATCCTGATTGGTTGGGAGTCTTGGTCTGTGTTTATTGGTCTCGGAGTTTGCTGTGTTCTGCTTGATGGGTGTCTCTGATATCTTCTGTCTGTTTTTTGGCTCTTTTTGTATCTTGATTGGCTGGCAGCATTGTGTTACTTTAATGGAGGCCTTTAGTGCAGCTTGGCTTCGGGTAAATGGACGGCTATCATTAGTTAGGAAGCTGGGTTTCATCTGGGTGCCTGGTTGGGGTGTGTTTGAGCTGGAGGTATCAGGGGGGATCTGTTTGTGCCCAGGTGTTTGCCTGGCTTGTGGTGTGGAGATTTTTTTGTTTGTGAGTGCAGGCTTCCAAATGATTGACAACCTGGTGGAATCATCTCTTCTGTTCATGGAAAACCCTAGCCACAGAGTCATCAGAGAAGCCATAGAGATTGAAAAAAGACCAGAAAGCATGAACAGAAGAGATGATTCCACCAGGCTGTCAATCATTTGGAAGCCTGCACTCACAAACAAAAAAATCTCCACACCACAAGCCAGGCAAACAGGTACTACACAGTAAGGTACTACACATTAGTAAGGTAGTACACAGACATCACATCAGGACTGCCTTCAAAACAGACAGAAAAATAGCAGCCATCCTTAGCAACCCCAAAGATAAAATTGACCTGGAAAACTAAGGCATATACGAAGTACCCTGTGCATCATGCCCAGCCACATACATTGGACAGACCAATAGAAGAATAAGTACCCGCCTGGATGAACACAAAAATGCAGTCAAAAAGCTGGAACACACTTCCTCACTAGTCCAACACATGGAAGCCACAGGTCATAGCATCAACTTCAATGGCACCAAAACCCTGGCCACTATGGAAAACCCTAGCCACAGAGTCATCAGAGAAGCCATAGAGATTGAAAAAAGACCAGAAAGCATGAATAGAAGAGATGATTCCACCAGGCTGTCAATCATTTGGAAGCCTGCACTCAAAATCTCCACACCACAAGCCAGGCAAACACCTGGGCACAAACAGATCCCCCCTGATACCTCCAGCTCAAACACACTCCAACCAGGCACCCAGATGAAACCCAGCTTCCTAACTAATGATAGCCGTCCATTTACCCGAAGCCAAGCTGCACTAAAGGCCTCCAATAAAGTAACACAATGCTGCCAGCCAATCAAGATACAAAAAGAGCCAAAAAACAGACAGAAGATATTAGAGACACCAATCAAGCAGAACACAGCAAACTCCGAGACCAATAAACACAGACCAAGACTCCCAACCAATCAGGATGAAGAAAAAACCATTCTGGCACAGCAATAGGCTGCCCCAAATTTAAATCTGAAACCACTGTAAAAGTCTGACCCACAGACGGACACAATACAGAAGCCTGATGATGGCAGATGAGATTCTGCTGAAACGTTGCTACAACTTTAAAAGAACTACAATGACGTGGGAAAATACCCGAACCAAGCCGAACACCATACATGTAAGTACCCGCGAAAACTTAAGAAAAATATATATATATATATATATATATATATATATATATATATATATATATATATATATATATATATATATATTGTTTGTTCACTGTGAGGGCAGCCAACAGTCTTTACTTATACCTCCCCGAAACCGGAGTAAAGGGGCCTGAAAATTTTAATTCTTCTTCGTAAGCTGCATTGAGCTTTGAGGAAATTAAAGCCTCTCACAGGAAACCTGAACATCAGGAATACAGCCACACGATGCAACATGGACAAAATGATGGAGTCCTGTAAATTGCATGCCCAATTTTAAAACGGCGCTGTCCGGTGTTTCCTTTTGGCTCCAACACAGCTATAACCTTCATCGCACAGTCTTTTAAAAGGGCACAAAAAAAGGATACTGTGAGACTGAGCGATAAAGAGGGGACAAGAAGGGCTCCACACACCCCCGCCCCTATGTATCCTAGGGGAGGAAACGCCGCTGGCGAAAGGAAATTAGGAACCAAATGAGAGCGCTCTCTTAAAAGCGGCTCAAAATTTGAATCGCAATGGCAAGACAGAAAATATTTGGCGAAGAATGGCAACCCGCGATCTCTGGGGGAGGTGCGGCTGCTGAAAGACGAAGCAAAATTACGATCGCTGTGAGCGCCAAAGTGGCCCAATCACGAAAGCGATCTGCTTCATTCCAACTGCTTTCTTCTTTTTTTCCCTTTTTTCTTTTTTTACCAAATTGCAGTCCGAACTGAGAAAGATGACAAAAAATTTTAGAATAGTGACTAGCTATTCAAACGTGAAGTGTTTCTGCTCCGGCCAAGGATAAGCTGCCTATCGCGCCAAAGGCTGAGCTAAAACTGGGGGATGCTAGGGAGGAGCCAGGGAGGAGTAACAGCGTCCTATTCAATTAAGCCCAGACTATCCAAGCAGAGACTAAGCACCTCCCACTTTCTGGATGCTCGGAGCAGCTCAATGGAGAACAATACCTTTCATACTTTCTCAAAAATAATTCAAGTTGTGATTAGTTAAATAGATGTGTTTATGAATGTGGTCTCTGGAACAATGGTTTCAACCCAACTCTCAGTTTAAAAAAGAGCCTCTGGCTGAAAGTTATCCAGCTGGTTTCATACCTAAGATAGGGCTAGAACACATAGTCCTCCTATTTTTAGCCTGGGAACTACTACTCAGGCTTAGTATTGCTCAGGCTTTATTTAGATCACTAAATAAAGTGAATAATGACCATTCCCACAAACAGTGACAGGTCAAGCTACTGAATATAAAATGAGAGCAAAACCCTACTCCCTACTAGCATTGATGATGTTACCTAGTTTGGTAATGAAATGTCTGCAAGAAAACAACCAAGTCCAAAGTGAATAAAACAATGTTCTTTTTTAAAAATAAACTTTATTGAATTTTATTACATTAAAAACATAAAAGATATATAATTCAATAACAGCTGTTTGTGGTGCTTATCATGTAACAATCATTTGTGCAATATTTACAAATATTAATTTGTGCACAATTATATTCTTATTATATCTATATTCAATATTTAATAATTACTTATCCTTAATCTGTCTCCGATCTATCCAGCTATACGATTATTCCCATACCTTATAAAATATTGAAGATTCCTTTTAAACTCAGCGTTAGTTTATCCATTTCAGCACAATTCTTTACCCGTTCTTCTCTCAGATGGCTCCGCCTCTTATAGGAACATGTCCCTAATTCCAACATTAGAGTGCACCAAGATATTGCTAAACTTATAGCAGCCGCTGAATTCTCAGCTGACGCAATTTAACATGTCAAGTTTTCAGCCAGGGCCATTACTTCACATGTCACAGCGCGATGCTTACTATGGTTAAAACGTTGGCAAGTGGACTTTAAGCACAAATGCAAGCTGGCTTCCTCTCCTATTGTGGGAGACAGACTGTTTGGCCCTTCTTTTGATCCGCTACTAATTGAAACCCAAAACAAAAAGAAAATTCTACCTTCCCTTTTCCGGAAGTCAGATTCTAGAAACCCTCAGTCCTTTCGGAGGGGATCCTTTCGGCCCTTTTACCAGGGACCCTTTTTACCCAGTTACCAAAGACCCACATCATTTAGACCAGGGCAGCAGCCAGACAGGTCCGACTTCAGGGATAGGAGCAGAAGGGGTGGTCAATCCAAGAAATCCTTTCGAGCAGCAGGAACAGGTCTTTTCGGCGTCCAAGATAACTCCCTGGACCCGACTCCCATTGGCGGATGCCTTAAATTATTCGCGGACCAATGGGACTCCTCAACATCTGATTCCTGGGTCAGAGACACAATCAGATTTGGCCTTGCGCTGGAGTTTCAATCCACTCCCAGATTTTTTCATGTCATGCCCTCTCTCCAGAGATCCGGTTAAACGTAATCTCATGGAAACTGCTATCCAACATCTACTGGACATACAAGCCATCCAACCAGTAGCCACCAACCAACGAGGACAGGGTTTCTATTCACATCTTTTTGTTGTTCCCAAAAGTTCGGGGAGGTGGAGAGCAATATTAGATCTGAAACGTCTCAACCGTTTCTTAGTATATCGCAAGTTTAAAATGCACACCCTGTAATCTACCTTACTTGGCATCAGAAAAGGTGATGTCATTACATCTATAGATCTGACGGAGGTGTACTTACATATTGCTATTCGGCTTTCCCACTATAAATTTCTGAGATTCTGTTATAATAACCACCATTTTGAATATGTGGCCCTTCCTTTCGGTCTAGCTTCTGCCCCTAGGACCTTCATGAAGGTTCTTGCAGCTCTAGCTGCTCATGTGATATACCTGTACGACTCCAGCTCATGTGATATACCTGTACGACTCCAGCTATACCTCTAGCTGCTCCGTGATATACCTGCACGACTCCAGCGTTAACTTGATGACATCTTAATTTTGTCATCTTCCAATCATCAAGCAGTTAGAGATACTCAGAACACATTACAATCCCTACAACAACATGGGTTCTCAATAAATTGGAAGAAGAGTCATTTAACACCATCGACTCGGTTAACCCATCTGGGGGCAGTCATAGATACGGTGGAAGGCAAAGTTTACCTGTCACCAGATAGACTAAATAGCATTCAGCAATTACTTAAGGAGATCAGGGGTCTTAAGAGGGTGTCCCTAGCTGAACTATCAAAATTGTTAGGCAAGATGATCTCATGTATATCTATCATCCCTTGGGCCCGGCTCCACACTAGATCCCTCCAGTGGTTCCTGTTCCCGTACCAGTGCTCCGGCCAAAGCAACTCCAAATACAAGGTCAAGGTACCATCAAAGGTCCTCATATCTCTTCTCTGGTGGACCAGACCAATCATCAACAGAGGCTGCCTCTTCAAAGAGCCACACAGACTTGCCATCATCACCGATGCCAGCCTGTTTGAATGGGGAGCTCACGTTCAATCGCTCACAACCCAAGGCCGCTGGTCCGCCATAGAACAGTCGTGCAACATAAACTGGCTGGAGCTTCGAGCAGTACACCTGGCTCTCCACAGCTTCCTTCCACAGGTACGCAATCAACACATACTAATATTGACCGACAACGTAACAGCAAAGCTCACATAAACAAACAGGGGGGCACACAGTCGAAACACCTCATGCGGGAAGTGGAGCGCTTGTGTCGTTGGGTGGAGAGCAACCTACTTTCCATCAGAGCAGAACACATTTTGGGCCTGTCGAATACACAGGCAGACTGGCTAAGAAGGGCCACGATCGATCAATCGGAGTGGTGCCTCCATCCGACCCTGTTTCAAGAGGCAGTCAGGAGATTCAGGCAGCCGGTGGTAGACTTATTCGCTTCCCCCCTCAACTCTCAGCTCCCCAGATACATTTCCAGGTACCCCTCGCAAGGAGCGGAGAACTTCAATGTGCTCCGTGGCCGTTGGCCCCAGGGTCTTCTGTATGCATTCCCACCACTTCCTATGATCCCCAAGGTCATCCAGAAGCTGCTGGACGAGAGGGCGGAACTACTTCTAGTAGCTCCTTACTGGCCCAGACGGCCATGGTTTTCAGACCTCCACAGTCTATCCTTATCAACACCATGGAGAATTCCGTCAGACAGGGTTTTGCTAACCCAGGGACCCCTTCAACATCCGGACCCTCAATGGTTGCACCTGACCGTCTGGAGGTTCAGCGGAGATATCTGAAGAGTGAAAAGTTTTCTGACAGAGTTATCACCACCATCCAAGCTGCCAGACGCATCTACAATGCCATGTGGTCCAGTTTCTGCAAATGGTGTACTAAGTCTCAAATTGATCCCATCTATCCATCAGTGGCTCAAATCCTAGAGTTTCTACAAGAGGGGCTTGACAAGGGATTATCACCTAATACGTTGAAAAGGCAGGTGGCGGCTTTGGCATCAGTTGTCACTTCTGAGGGTCTACTGTCCCTTTCTTATCACCCATGCATACGGAGCTTCCTTCGAGGAGCCACAAATTTACACCCGCCCAGCGGTTCACCGTTATCCCACTTGGGACCTTAACAAGGTCCTCGTTGCACTCACTAAGCACCCTTTCGAACCCTTGAAATCGTCAAGTCTCCAATTTCTGAGATACAAAGTAGTTTTCCTTGTAGCGATCACTTCTGCTTGTCGTATTTCGGAACTGGCAGCTTTGTCGATCAGAAAAGACCTTTGTGTCTTCCATTCTGACTGGTTGGTCCTTTGTCCTGATCCTACGTTTATACCCAAAATTAATTTGGCGTTTCACAGGGCACAAGAGCTGATACTTCCTAACTTTTGTCCCAGGTCATCTCAATGGTTGGAACTACAATGGCATCGGCTTGATGTGAGGCGAGCATTGCGAATATATATTCACCGCACAGTGACTTTCCGGAAAACGGAAGCTTTATTTGTGTTGTTTCAGCCAAACACTCAGGGATGCAAGGTCTCTTCTTCCACAGTAGGCCGTTGGCTACGGGCTGCGATAGCGAAAACATATCAGACTCAATCACTACAGGTGCACAGGGGCATAACAGCTCATTCAACAAGGAGCGCAGCAACATTGGCAGCATGGGCCATGCAGGCACCAATAACTGATATTTTTCGAGCCGCAACCTGGGCCTCTCCATCGCCCTTCATTAGACATTATAAAATAGATGTGTTTGCATCCGCTGAAGCCTCCTTTGGCAGACGAGTTCTGCAATGGGTCCATGGGGACCAGGAGGGAATTCCAAGCTAGACGGAGTCCCTCCCATAGGACAGGCCAAGCTTTGATATGTCCCACTACTGGATGCTTTGAACAGCTCATAGGAGAAAGGGTATTGGTACTTAACTGATACACCCGTTCTCTTTGAGCTGTGAAGAGCATCCAGCCCCACCCCTTTTTCCATCTGGTGGGGTCCCGTTTCGGCTAACGAATTGTTAAGGCATTCAGGGTGAGTGGTGTTTATTCTCTCATCTTCGCCAAAACTGGGGAATGCTGGGGAGGAGTCCCGTGGAGGAGGAGGAGCATTCCGGAAATTAAGCCCAGCCTAGACGTGCAGAGACTGAAGCACCTCCCACTACTGGATGCTCTTCACAGCTCAAAGAGAACGGGCGTATCAGGTAAGTACCAATGCCCCTTTTGTTATTTGTACATCTGTTGAGTTTTTTATAAGAAGTTTCATTTTCTGTCTATTAATTTTCAATCCTGCCACCGCTCCATATCTTTCTAGTTCCTTAATTAATATTTGTCCTTTTTCTATTGGATCTTCCATAATAAAAGCCATATCGTCTGCAAAAGCTTGCAGTTTATATTCTTCATTTTTAATATTCAATCTTTTTATTTCAGGATTTTGTCTCACTCTTTCTAATAGTATTTCTAATGATAGTATGAAGAGCAGAGGGGACAACGGACAGCCTTGTCAGACTCCTTTTTCTATATTTATAGTTTGGGTATTCTCTCCATTTATTATGAAATTTGCTTTTTGTATTGAATAAATTGCTGTTATAATATTCTCAAATTTGGTGCTGAAATTAATATAGTAAATTTGCTGAATCATAAATTGCCAATTAAGATAGTCGAAAGCCTTTTGAGCATCCAAAAAAAACAAGAGCTATCTGTTTCCCCGGTTGGGCTTCATAATATTCCAAATTATCCATTATTATTCTTAAATTGTTCCTAATTTGTCTATTTGGGAGAAATCCATTTTGGTCTGGATGTATGTAATCGTTCAGAATTTTCTTTAATCTAGTAGCAATAATAGTAGTAAATATTTTATAATCTACATTCAGCAAAGAAATTGGTCTATAGTTTTGTATCATTCTGGCATCTGAATCCCCCTTCAGGATTAGCGAAATTAATGATTCTCTCCACGTGTCTGGCATTTTAGCAGATAATGTCTCATTATATAAATCCACCATTATTAGTTCCATTTGTTCTTCTATTGCTCTATAGAATTCTGCTGGGAAGCTATCAGGGCCTGGGGTTTTATTACTTTTCTGGGTTCTAATTGGTTGTTTTAATTCTGTCATAGATATGTCCTTCGTCAAAAAATTTTTCATCTCATCGTTAATTTCTCAAGTTCTTTTTTCTCTTAGATATTCCCTTATCTGATCTTCATCTACTCTCTCTTTCTTATACAGATTCTCAAAATATTTATGTACAATCTCTTTTTTCTTCTCTATTGTATGTTGATAATTTCCCCTTTCATCTTGTAGTTGGTAGATAGTTCTTTTCTTTTTCTCTTTTTTGAGCTTATAAGAGAGCCATCTGCCAGGCTTATACGCTTGTTCAAAATATATTTGCTTGGTTGCTCTCAAGTTTCTAATCAATTCTTCCTGTTCCATTAAATTGAGTTTATGTTTATAGAGAATCAATTGTTCTTGTATTTTAACGTTTTGTGGGGCATCCTGTAATTCGGATTCTAGTTTCTTAATTGTTTGGTATAAATTGTTATGTTGAGCATGTTTTTCTTTATTTTTTTGTGCAGTATAAGATATTATAAGTCCCCATATAACGGCTTTCATAGCATCCCATAAGTTTTGGATAGTTGTGTCTAGGTTATTGTTTTCTTTAAAATAGAAAGTTAATTCTTCCTTAAGTTTCTTTATAAATTCCTCATCCTTTAATAGTTGAGAATCTAAAGTCCACCTTCTCCTTGATTTTTTCTTACCTTTCCAATTGATTCTAAGAGGGTTGTGGTCTGCCCAAGAGTTCGGTATACAAAGTGAATAAAACAATGTTCATTTACCTTGTGAGATGAATGTTTGTTGTGTCCTTACTGAGATTTCACCAAATTTTCTCTTGAAAGTTTATTGTTAAACAGCAAAAGTGGCACAATCTCCAGGTTGTAGAGATATGAGAAGGAAGCATGAAAGCAGCAAATCAAGGCAGTATTATTTTATAATATGATAAATATTAGTTGTTGGGCTTCTGCATTGCAAAATATTTCAGGACTAACTTGCCCAACTGCTCTTACTGTGTCTTACTGTCTTGGAACCAGGAAGAACTTATGTCGCCCTAAATTTTGCTATATATACATAACAGCTAAACTCTAACAACACTTATATAATGGGGAACACAAAACAATGATCCAAAGATCAATGAATTATGTCATTTCATTAGATTGACAACTGTGGAGAAAAAGAAAAAAAAAATGGATGAAGTACCTGGACCATGTAAGCTCTCCCTTGGCATACCTAAGGCAATGGTGATTTTATTTATGTTAAATTGTGGGGTGCTCTTAAGAACATTCACATAATTGAAATGATTATAAACTGTCAATCTATTAGTCACTAAGTGGCACCAAAGAATTAGAATATTTATATCTTGCCATCAAGAGGTTGTCCCAATTTGTGCATCTAAAATGTAATATCTGGGTAAATGTTGAAGAGCTAGAGTTTGGAAAAAGAAAGAAAGGTTCAGCCAATCTCATTGTACACATGTTGTACTCTGACAATAAAGGTAATAAATAATAATGTGTAAGTGAATAAGTCAACCTGCCCTTCAGTGAATAAAATAGATGTGGAAATCAGGTTTTGTGTCTTATAAACAAAGCAGTAATAAATTCAGACAAAGACTTCCTGTCCATCCTCTATCCCATGGGTCCCTAACCCCTGGACCAGCACCAAGGGGTCCCAGGGGTCCCCAACCCCTGGACCAGCACCGAGCCATGGCACACCAGAAACTGGGCTGCGCACACAAACGAAGCCCCATCTGCGGGATTGCATAACCATGACCCCTCTGATCCGTGGAAAAACCTCTCTCCATGGAATTGGTCCCTAGTGCCCAAAAGTTTGGGGGGCACTGCTCTACCTACTATCCATGTAGAAAGGACCCTACAGCACCCACATAAGTAGAATCAGTATTCCGAAGCAGAAATAGCATGTGTGCAATGTCCTGGATTGCTGTGCTTTGGATTGCATGGTCTCTCAATTGAGACAGCAGTTGTTTTCAGATTGATTGGTTCACTTATGTTTGAGATGAGGATAAGAAAGCACAAAGAGAATAGGTGTCGATGCCAAAGTTCTGGTCTCCTACAGATGCAAAACACATGTTCAAGCTTAGCAACCAGACACAAGGGGATGGTGTTACCCTAGCTGCATCCTCTTCTTATGTTGCTTCCTATACATGCTCTAATAGATTGTCCAAATGGAACGACTTATCCTGTCTTCACTTGTAAATCACCACATCCATCTCTAAAACTGTCTTGTAGTTGCTTTAGCAGAGGTTTGATGACGAGATAGAGGTCACATTCTGCTTACACATCCTACTTAAAAAAAATTTTTGATGAAAAATGACGAATCTTCATAATGAAGCAAATCCTGAAACAAATAAGCTCGTTGAGGAGCAAGGAAGTACATTCTAAGTTAAGTGTGCCAAAATGTCAAAACAATTGGTGTAGAATTAGTTTCACAAGATACGGATATACATAATTATGTGTTCCCAAATTGTATTCATTCAACTGTGTCTATGAAAACATCCTTGAAAAAAAAAGTCCTGTTGAATTGAAACATAATTGCTAATATCTTTCGTCATGGTAGTGCTTTTTATCTAGTTATTAAACCTTATGAAAAAATAATTCAAATTGTTCTTCCAAAAATGCTGTTCAACTGTTGTGTTATACTTTCCCTGGCTTTAATAATTCACTTCCAAATGTATATTGGTTTCTGGAAAAGAGGACTTATTAGGAGTGGTTTTTCTAAATTGGCTACAATGATCTATTGTGACCTGCCAGCTGAATCATTGCTATATTTGCAGCACTGCCAAGATTGCTGCTGGAAAGGGATTGAAATTTTTACAATGCATCAGTGTGATTCAAATATTTTCTTGTGTGTTACCTCAATAAATTGTATCTACACTTGTAGATACAATTGTATCTATATTGTCACTTTGTTGCAATATTCAATAAATATATTATTATGGTTGGACTGATAGAGTTGTGAGTGAGAATGATAGAGCCGTAACTAAACAGTCTTGTTCGCATATCTTATTGAAAAACTTTAGACCAACTCTCAGGGTAACTTAATCCTCAGCATAGTTGTGCATATCAGATGTAAAATGCTTTCAACATGGTTAGAAATGGAGACCTCAATGGGAACATGGCTCTAACTCATTGAAAAGGAATTAGCTAATTGTATACAAATGAGACTACTGAGAAAGAAGAGGGAAACATTTCTTCTTTAAGAAAGCATCTATATACATGGAGATGCTGTTTGGTATTTCTAGATATTTGTGTCCATCTATATGTATACAAACAAATTAGAATTTCTATATCCTCATAACTTTTACAATTGTTGCTCCTAGTTTATCAGTTATATCAGGTAATGATAGGTGAGGGTAGATTGAGAACTGGAAATGACATAGAAAGAAAGAAAAAACATGACAATTTTTGTATTTTCTGTAAATATTCTTTTTCTACAAAAAAAAATCCAGGCAGAGGGAGAAACTAGGGAGAAACAGAGGAATTACAGAAGGACATCATTATATTTCCCATAATATTTCCAGGTTGACTTAAATGTTGTTCTGGAAGATTCAGTTGTCCTCCTTTTTCAACCTTGATAATTGATAATGGCATGTAAAGTCTGCTTTTAAAAGAGAAAATATATCATTTTAACAATTCCTAAGTGAGGTTTATATCTTCTCCCTGGAATTTCCAATTTCAATTACTACATCATTTACCAAGTGTTATTTTTATGTCAACTCAACATTTTTTCTGTGTAAAACAGCCCTTCTTTCTAGCTAGAAACATCTGATCAATTTCTGCTTCACTTATATGTCTGTAATCTACTATAACTTAATGGTTGTACAGGAAAACCATATATTTCACAGTCATAAAATTGTAAGGCATTTTTTTCTGCGCTGATTGAAACTGCAACTATGGTTTTAAATGGGTTTATTTATGCCATTCCATACAAATCTAATTTAGCTATTAGAGGAAACTTTGTGGCTTTGGTGCTATGAATTATTGTTCTTTCCCTTTCATTCTGCTCTAGACAGTATTCATTGAAATACAAATAAATCAGAAGAAGAGAGGAAGATTGATTTCTTTGCAAATGTGTTTAATGTTGCCTCTCAGTATTGAAGTTAAAGTTTGCTTGGTAGATGAACACAGAACATTGGAGGCAGATTTGGTTTGCTGATTTACACTGCTTGTCATTATAAAAGCCATAATGATGTATGAAAACTTGCAACAGGAAAAGATTTGCAGTAGATGCCACTAAGGACTGTGTTGGTGGTCCAATTCATTCTTAAAGAGCCATTTCTAGATAAATGGTGCTAAGTTGCTTACTACAAACCTACTTTATAATCAGATTCTGATCAACATTGTGGGATAGCTCCTTCTAAATGCTCACTTAGAATAGGTTCTAAAACTTTACATGATAAAAACAATTGAAGACAGACTTTTAGATGCAGATTTGATGTGAGCATTTAGGTAACAAATACATTTTTTTCAGAATTCTGTATTCCATTTCAGATCTTCGAAAGTTAAGACAGGCATTACTTTAGTTAAGAAACAAATCCATTCTGTTGCTTTGTGATGTGTGAATGCAGCTACAATATTCATAGGCCCAAATGCATTGATATTTAGCAAAGTCCCATGATATAAAATAATGTCAGGTTTTTCTAGACAAGACCACGATGGCTGCTTAAAAGATCAGGAATTAAACCTGTTCAGAATAAATGATCAACACCTGACAGTTTCATATGCTTAACAATTTTGCCTTTACCCTTTGTAATTAATTACTCTAATTTTCTATCTTTTTACCTGGCAGCAGAGGTGGTATTCAGCAGGTTCTGACCAGTTCTGGAGAACCGGTAGCGAAAATTTTTAGTAGTTCAGAGAACCAGCAAATACCACCTCTGACTGGCCATGCCCCCATCTATTCTCTGCCTCCCGAGTCCCAGCTGATCGGCTGGGTCTTCTTTTGTTGCCCTGCACAGGAGAACGGAGCTGGAAAGCAGGTTAGTGGGGTGGGTAGGGAATGGGATTTTGCAGTAACCTTCCCCCGGGAGTGGCTAGGGAATGGGGATTTTGCAGTATCCTTCTCCCACACCCACCAAGCCATGCCATGCCTACCAAGCCACACCCACAGAACCGGTAATACAAATTTTTGAATCCCACCACTGCCTGGCAGCTATGTTGAAATCAGTTTTAGCAATTTACCTTCTAGGTAAATTTGTTTATAAGTATAGTTTAAATCTAATATAGGTTTATCAGTGGGGGAAATAGGCACCTTACAGAGGGCAGTAGTGTTAGTTCTGGTGTTGTAAACAGCACAGCTGTGTACAAATTAAGTGAGTTTAAATGCAAGTTCTCCCAAACTTGCTCTTTTTTGCATGAGATAATAACTCTCAATTGTGCATTTAAATATTTTAAATGCAATTTATGTACATTTTTAGTAAGATGCCACATATGTGCAGAAAACATCTATACTTTTGGGGCAGATTCAGTATTGAACAGTTCAACTTCTAATTTCCAGAATTAAATCTAGGTATAAGTAAAGCTACTTTGCTCCTATTGCATACTCATATATGTGGCTAACCGGTCCCTTGAAGCGATGCATCATCTCAACCTAATTTATCCTCTGATGGTATTTTGAAAGAGTCACTTGATGTGTTTGTTCCTCCTATATAGGAGATTCTTTTTGCTGGTCATCAACATTAGGTTTCTGATTGCTGCTATGAGTTAGTGATCATATTTGTTGAACTGTGTTGCAGAATTTAAATCCTGTTGCTGATTACCTGCATTGCAAATGTTACATATATCAACTTAAGTTAGAGACTAATATTTGACAATTTAAAAGGAATTCCTTTTACTGCAGGTTTTATATAAAGCTGTTTACATTAAAGTAACATCCAATTAAAACGTATTATGTAAGCCACATCAGAGTTGAGTACAGATTTTCTGTTTTAACTGACATATGGCCTTATTTATGAAAATAAAAATCATAATGTTTTGATGGTGTATTCACATAATTTATATGGAAAACCACGAGGGAATGCTTTTACTGAGCATGCTATTTTCTGGGATTCATTAAGTTCTTTTTAACCCATGTGCAAAGTGGCCCTCCCTCCCTCAATTCTTTCGCCTGGAACAAAGATCCAATATCAAATACGATATTTGGGGTACAAGAGATTGGGGTACAAGAAAGAACAAGATGTACTATATTCTCCTATGGCATAAGTAATCTTGTATTTAGAACCATCTATTCATTTGATTCATTTTTGTATCTATTGAATTGAAATCTTTTACTTTGCATTTCTTGCATAGTAAGTCTTTTAAACAAGAATTCGATCTATGTTTCTTTTAAGGTAGGGGTTGAAAATCAGTCTGGCTGGAAACATAATGGCATTATTGGGTGGCTATTGAATTTCCCTGTAGAGTTTTTAACGTCAATCAGAACGATACTATTATCCTTGAGATCTACTATCGTGGAATTTCCAATGAAATAACCGTGGGGTGGTATCTTTTCAGTTCAGTGTATTGGTGGTCATCATTGTACACTTGCAGTCTATATGAGTGCATTGTGGCATTTTTATCTTGCTTCTGAAGATAATACCAATCTGGCCAGTTGTATATAAGATTCTGTACAGAAAAAGTTTGGAAAGCCACTTAACACTGTAATAAAGTAATCTACTTGACTGATTCACATCAGGAGGCAAATACCAGTTCAAGCATCTACATAATATTCAAGGCTAACTTTTCATGATTCTAAAACATAGTATCATTCTGTTACTTTACAAGAAATTCTGTAATTATCATTTGATTGTTTCTCTTTCCTTCCAGTTTGTTTACCTGAGTGATCTTTTTACCTAGCATTTTCAATATTTATATAATTATTGTTTGTATAGTATACCTTTCCGTTTATGTTCTTCTGCCACAATCTGTAACTTTCAGTTATGCTGTTCCCTTTAAAGCTATGAATGCTGCTCCTAATTTGAATATTTCTATGTATTTTTTGTAACTTACAAAAGGAAATGAGTAGCACAAAACTAATTAAAGAAAACTATTAAAATATGGGGAAATTATTAGTAAGTATGTCAGTTGTTTCAGATTTTGGGGGTGTCTTCAAACTGCTTGAAGTAGCAGATCTGATGAGTTAATGATGTCATTTCAGAAAACTTGGTTGTAATATTTTGAATATTGTATAAGTTCTAAATTTGTATGCGTTTATCTCATGGCTATAAGCTCTTTATTAAAATTCTAATGCACATGTCAGATTTAGCTTTATCATGCTCTAATGTATTAAATGTTGTGTTTCTTATGGCAGTGTGAGAATGTTTTATTCTTTCATTCATTTAAATTTGCTTGTGCTTTGTTTTAGAAAATGGGGGACAAATTAAGATAAACATTTGGTATTAACAATAAGGAAAATCTTCATATTAAGCTCAATTTCTGATGATTTCATGCATGTATCCATGAAATGTTCTTAAAAGGAAGTGGATTGCCTTTGTCTTCCTACAATTTCTTTTGACTTTTTAGTTTAGCCAGAGTTCTAGAGTTCCTTGGTAGTTCACAATCAAATGTTATTGTAAGCTTGCTTTGCTTCTGGCACCCCAAATAAGCTAGATGCTACTGAATAGCTGGGGGAGTACTGACAATTTCAACCTATATTTTACTTGTATCTTTTTCTTCCTCTTCCCATTTCCCTCTCTACTGCTCAGACTTCTCTTAAAATTCTTTTACTATTTTACATTGATGTCTCTCCTCTTGGGAAGATGTCACCATGACATGCATGGGATCTATTATCTCCTGCATGGCTTGCATCTGGTTCTCCAACTTCTCCTTCTAAACTGCCCTAGCAGTTATCCATGATCAGGATGTTCTCCATATATAAACTAGGGAATAGCTGTATATTCAGTACTTCTGAATATATTCAGTACTTTCAGTACTTTCAGTACTGAGTATATTCAGTACTTTCATAGGTGAGAAGGTGTATGTGCAGGTCTTGGATCCGTGCCTTGACTACAAAACTCTCATCAGGAGGAATCTTATGCTGTTATTTGTGTGGGGGAAGGGGAAATTAGATAATAAGGGTTTTATGCCTAATAGCTATATTTGTCCATTATGGTATCCTGCTTTGGCTTTATCAAATAAAGTAATAAAGAAAACCAAAAGGCGCTGGGCCTTGATTAAACCCAAGCATTATGGCAAGTTATATTCATTATGCTATCCCTAATGAATAGCAGTGAATTATAGGAAACATGTTGTTTCAATTTATTCTTGGATAACTTATAGAACCATTGCTCCCAAAACATGTTAGGTAAAACAAATTCAAAATCTTATTTTCTTGCCAGAATTGTTGTGAAAACTACTAAATGTTATTACCATTTCAAATCTACGGAGACCTAATCCACATGATGGTAGTATTCATTTCTGAGCATTGTAATACTTCCAATCAAGTGTGGCAGCTGCTGGCAGCACCTCCTATTCCTAATGTAATTTGCTATTTTATGTACCGTTGGAGAGCTAAATAGAGCTAGGTTAAGAATTGTGCATTCTGGTTTTGATTGTTTTTACTGGAACTACGTGGACTAAGTGCCAGGTATGTGGGGCAAAATAACCTAGGATGAAAACAAAAGGGATGATGAATGATTCCATTTTTTTTAAAAAAAATTGCTAAATAAGGTTAACAAATCCTTGATTTGACAGATGCCTTCTTTTTGTATAAGCTGGATGAAATTAATAATGACATATATAAATAAATATTACGTGTGAATTCACAATATACATTTCTTCTCTCCATCTTTCACAATGGACATTCCTTTTTATGCCCTTCTGTTTTGCTAGAAAAAGGTGGAGAGAATCTCAAGTTTCAGACAGTCATCTTTTTTTTAGGATATTTTAGAAATAAGTTTGCTTTATATGTCACTGTTGCATTTAAAATGGTACAATTAGTTAAGTTTCTTTAAAACTTAAATATTTTTCTCCTAAAGACTAATTCCTGCTTTTTAAAATAGCAAACTGTCGATTTATCATGATTGAGATTCGCATATCAACAAATTTCTACCATATTGTGTTGATACTTTGCCCTTATCAGATTGAGGATGTACTACATTAACTGTTATGTTGCCTATTATATTTATCAATCCACGAAAAATTACACTGAAGAAAAAAATAGGTATTACTCTGATTTTAATAAAGGTGTGCCAAAGAATGCAGCTGTATTTGCACTAGTGGTACAAAAATCCATGTAAATAATGTGAAAATTAAATGGGAGTAGGGCATCACCAGAGCCTTAAATCAAAGTATCCTGCTTTAATTGTATTAAATATCTGTAACTCTAATGGATGTGATGGCTTATTTGATAAATAAAACATGAAATGTGAGCTAATTCCATACTCAATTCATTTATCATTACATGGCCCTGCATTTTGGGTAGCCAGTCCAATCAGGGATGTGGGAAATAATTTTAGACACAAGCTATTCTCTCTTGTAAGGCTGTGACAGGTCAGGAGTGAGTGTGGGAGTTGCTCTTGTCCTAACTGCTTGGACTGAGTCTGTCTAAAAGGCTTATTACCCTAGTCCGGAGCAACCTGCAGAGGGCTGTGGTGCTGTTTTCGGGCCTCCGTGGTGAAGAGGAGGCCGCAAACACTGGGTGGCCATTTTTGGGGCGGGCAACTTCAGCCCACACTGTCCTGAGCTGTGGGGCCGTCTCGGAGCCTCCACAGCAAAGAGGAAAACCGCGGTTTGAGCAGCCAGCTCTGGAGCTGCCCCTGCCCTCCAGGGAGCAGTGAAAGGCCGAGGATCCTCTTTTAGGGCTCCTCGGTGAAGCAGGAAGCCTCATGGCTGAAGGTGGTCATTTTGAAAACCTCATGGCCGAGGGCAGCCATTTTGAAGACTTCTTGGGCCGGAAGTAGCCATTTTGAAGAGGCTTGGCCTGATCCTCCATAGCCATTAATGCACCTGGGCCAGCACTAGGCCATCGGCCTCTCATCATTGCTAGGCCAGAAGACAATGAAGGGTAGGCGCAGTTTAAATGTATTCATTCCGGTGGGGACTTGTCCCTATCCCGAAGTAGACCAGGGCCTTCAGGCTCCATGCCAGGCCTGGTCTATATTTAATAGCTCTATTAGGCCCCAAGGAGTGTGAGTCCTAGTAGGAAGTGTTAAAACATACTGAAGATTGCATAGGGCTGAAGAAGAGTGGTTGTTGGAGGTAGGGGATTAGAAAGAAGATATCCCCTGAAGGCCTTTCTGCTTTCAAGATTGTGGAAGCTCCTAGAGACAGCAGAGCCTCCAGAGCAGCTAAATCACACAGGAAAGCTCCATCTGCTTCAAGTAACAAACAGGGAAAGCAGCCAACAAAAAAGGTCTCTAAAGCGGAGGAGAGGAATGCTTCCAGGCGCCATCAGGCCTTAGAAAAGCATATTGCCAAGGTGCAAAAGATCTCTACAATCAGTTCTCCAGAAAGAGAAACTTCCTGCTTCACATCACAGTGAAGTGGACCTTCAGGATCAAGAGCCTGGACCTTCCTCTAGGACCATTGTCCAGACTTGGTCCCCTGATGCAGCTGGAGGAGAGGCCTCTCTTCATCCCTTGGCTGAGGGAAGTCATGGTGATTCTCAAAGAGGATTCAGGGCTGTACCTTGACAGGAGCGTGAGAGCAGGAGGCCAGGGGTGGAGGCCTCTTTTACTCCTACTTCAGCCGGGCTTAGATTGCTGAGCCTTCTGAGTCAGATGTCCCAGTCAATCTGCAGCTCTTGATTGATAGGGCTATCAGGAAAGGTATCTCTGAAGGTACTCAGAGGTTTGCCTGTCATTCTTTAGTGGCTTCTGAAGTTTCGGAGAGATGGTCCTGGGATCGAGAGGTTCTACTTTCAGAAAGGGGTTCCTTGATTCAGGAGCATGTTTCTCCTTCAGCTTCGGCCTATGCTCCTGTGGTTGCTGCTGAGCATTCCTTGGTTAGCAAACCAGACAAGAGGGAGTCTGACATGTTGGAAGATGGGGGAGTCACCGGCTGTTTTAAGCATGCTTTATTCACGCCTTTGTTGTTCAAAGCAAGAAATACTGCCAATCTGAAGGACGCAGATGATGAGGAAGCAGCTACTCAGTCTCCCATGGAGTTGGATGTTCTGTTTGACAAACCTGCAGTGAGGAAGGAGGTGGTCCCATCTCCCAGGCTCTTTCTGAAGGTCATTCAGAAACAGTTGGCCCTGCCACAGGGCCTAATCCCTTGTCTTCGGACCACAGTTTTTCAATGAACTCACCAATACTCTTCAGGTGCCCTTGGTTGATGCACCTGTTCCACCTCGTCAGCTCTTTCCGATCCAGAAGATGTCCTCAAGGTAGAGGAAAAGTGGATCGAACAGTCTCTCCAGAGGTCGCACCAGGCTGAAGGTGCCCAAGCAAGTGTTGCGTTCCTTTCAATGGTGACTCTCCAGAGCCATTTCCAAGGGCCAGTCCTTCAAGGTGGAGGACAGACTCACCTTCATGACTTATGCCTCCTTATCAGGTTGGAGAGCTTACCTAGCTTCTCACGTGTCCCAAGGCCTATGGTCAGCTAAGGAGCAAGTACACAGTATACATTGGTTGGAGCTAAGAGTGGTCCATTTAGCCCTTAGAAAACTTAGTCAACGTGTCTCTGGCACTCATGTCTTTGTCATGACTGACAGTATAGCCACTAAAGTCCATATTAACAGAGAGCGAGGCACCAGGTCCAAATCCCTTATGTCAGAAGCAGAAGCTTTGGGCAGATGGGCATAGTGTCACCTCCTGTGCATCTTGGCTGAGAGTATTTCTGGCTTGGATATTGTGCAAGCTGACTGGCTCAGCAGAGCTACTATTGACCATGTGGAATGGAGTCTGCACCCTTCTCTCTTTCTACAAATTACTCAGAGATTCGGGCTTCCAGTGGTAGATTTGTTTGCTACTCTTCTCAATGCTCAATTACCTAGATTCTTTACTAGATTTGCCACTTCGGGGGCTGAAGGGACCTACGCATTACGCAGTAAGTGGCCGCTAGGTTTGTTATACACCTTTCCTCCATTGCCTTTGCTGGCGGTGGTGGTACAAATTTTTTTGACTGAAAGCTGAAATTGTTTTAGTGGCCCCTTATTGACCTCGGCACCCTTGGTTTGCTGACTTAATGGGTCTCTCAGTAGCTCATCCTTGGCGGATTCCTGAAGAAGATATCTCTCTCCTCCAGGGATCCCTGGGTCATCCAGAGCCCCAGTGGCTACAACTGACAGTTTGGTGATTAAGTGGAGCATGCTAAAACACGCCCATCTCTCTAACAAAGTAATCAGAACCATTCAGGCCTCCAGAAGACCTTCGACTATCCATATCTATGATGCTACCTGGCAAGCTTTTTCTAGTTGGTGCTCCAAATCATATTCAACCTTTATAGGCCTCTGTGGCAAACATCTTGAAATTTTTACAGGCTGGTTTGGATAGAGGCCTTTCTCCCAACACCCTTCATTGTCAGGTGGTGGCTATTTCTTCAGTGTTAACTTGTGTCAAATTGGAGTCCTTGGCACAGCATCCTACAGTCCATAGGTTTCTCAGAGGGGCAGCCAATCTCTGCCCTCCAGTGGTACATAGGTACCCTATATGGGATTTGTCTAGGGTTTTGCAGTACCTTATGAAGGCTCCATTTGAGCCTGTAAGGCAGGCTAGTCTGCACCTTCTTACTCTGAAGGTAGCCTTCTTGGTGGCAGTCACTTCAGCCAGAAGAGTATCGGAGTTGGTCGCCCTCTCAGTTCGCCCTGATCTCTGTATCTTTCACCCTAACCTGGTAGTTTTGAGGTTGGACCCAGCATTTATCCCCAAGGTCAACACCTTGTTCCACAGGTCTCAAGAAATGGTGCTTCCAGATTTTTGTCCCCATCCGGTCCATGACTTGGAGGAAGCTTGGCACACTTCAGATGTGTGTAGGGCACTGAAGGTCTATATTAAAAGGACATCTGAATTCCACAGGATGGAATCTCTTCTTTGTTCCTACCAACCTTCCACGTTGAGGGGGAAAGTGACTCCATCCACAGTCAGCAGGTGGATGAAGGCATGTATATCCAGGGTATACTTGAATCCGTCCCTCCCAGAGGCATTACAGCTCGTTCCACTCACAGCGCTGCAACGACTGCGACCTGGACAACACAAGCTTCAATTAAAGAAGTCTGCAAGGCAGCCACTTGAACATCCCCATCTCCTATCGCCACTACTGTCTGGACGCCTTTGCTTCAGCGGATGCGGCGTTTGGCAGACGGGTTCTGCAAAGAGTTGTTATGGAGCATGAGGACCAGGACCAGTCTTAATCCCTCCCAAGAGAATCCAGCTTTGGTATGTTCCACTCCTGATCTGTCACAGCCTTACAAGGGAGAATGGATGTTGTCTGTCTTGATGACTTCGCAGAAAGCTGGAAGGAGCCATCCAGAGTGGGTGGAGCTAGGCTAATAAACCTTTTAAACAGACTCAGTCCAAGCAGCTAGGACAAGAGCAATCCCCACTCACTCCTGACCTGTCTTGCCTACAAGGAGAACAGGCCTTCAGGTAAGACAATGCCTATTCCATGCCAGTTGTAGATGGAATCTTTTCTGCTCACTTGTAAAGATCTTCAGGCCTTTAACGTTTTGTGCGTTGCTACCTTCTAGAGTCTTCTTAAAGGATTATTCCTCAAGGCATCTAATAATTATATTTCATTCATGCAAATACTTTTCTGTCCATTACTTACAAGCTGATTGCATCATATTCTTATATCAACTTTTATAACTGATTTGGGAAATCTATCTAGTTTGGTAAATTGACAGAGGTCAAGGAAACTAGTACTTGTTTACTATTGTTATAGTTCTTATTTTTCAATATTCTGCTCCTACTTTCTGACTCATCATCCATAGATTTACCAGAATCTATCCCCATGCATAACTGTTTAAAAAAAAGTGATAACTTATTCCTTTACCTCAGCACCATTAACTGAAATGTAAACTGTTTGTTTTGGCTCTTACTGCAGCTAGTAATTAATGGAGTAGTGTAACACAAATGTTTAAAACTACATTAAATGCAGTTTGAACTGTTCTGTGCGCTGTGCTGGTGTACACCATCTGCAGGAACTTATAAAATTGGCTTCCTATTATTTGCTTGTCCCCAGAATTGAAAGTAATCCTCATATCTGGGAATGTTTCCATACCTTTTAAGTATGCGTGTACAGTATGGGTGATATAGACAGACAGACCGACAATCATTTAAGGATTGCAGTTTATTCCACCTCAAGAATGGAGATTTGTGTTAAATTACAAGTGCCTCTTTGAGGATTATAAAACATAAATGAACACATACAAGAGAGTGGCTCCAATTTGGCGGGAGTGTCTTTTTGCATTCTACACAAGACCAAGTGATCATTCCCTTTCTCTGTCGCACACACAGAGCATCACGTGTGACAATATTTTTTTTTAAAAAAATATGACAGTATATTGCACATTCCCCAGGACATTCTGTCCATTATTGTACAAAGGCTATTTAAAGACAAATAAATTACAATTAATCAAAGGGTTGAACTTTTATTTCCTGTGGTTTGAACAAAGCATACTTAATAAATTTTAATCAGCGTGCCAGTGCAGAATGCCTGTGTTGTAATCTAGCAACTGTTTTGTGAATGTCTATTGTTAATAAAGTAATTTTTACTGTATGTTCTTACTGCTTTTAATTTTTCTCTGACCTCCTGATGACGTGTGTGCATAATGTATACTCAAGATTGCTCAATACCTTTCTCCTTTTGATCCCAGAAGCAGCTTCACTGTGAAAGTTTTATTTCTGTACCAGACATACCAAGCTATCCCTCTCCTGGACATTTACTCACAGTATAGAAGATTTTAATGCATAGAATACTTTTTTCAGAACTCGATTGATATTAGAAGAATGTCTAGAGTAGAAGAGTATCTCTGAAATGTTCTTCACACTTTGGATTTATCCTTTGGGTTCTCTCTCTCCCCCCCCCCCATTATTTCTGAGGTTCTTATTGCTTTGGCTTTAAAATTAATCTGTAGTTTACAGAGCTCAGCTGTTACATTGAGATCTATTGTTGTTTTTGTCACCAGTTAACCTGTTCAGGTGCTGGGTTTCAGCATAAGATCAGAAGTCCACTCAATTCAAGGCATGGATTAATTGGACTATCTTAGGCATCAGCAAGTGATGACTGCTATCAAATTCCCTAGTAATTGCCATAATTGTATTTCTGATAAGATGGCAGAGAGAGAACTGTTACCTAGCTATCCTGGATATTGTATCCCAAAGATGCTTTTTCAGGAGGCAACTGGACTTCCTTGTTTTTTCTTTGAAGACATTTCGATTCTCATCCAAGAAGCTTCTTCAGCACTGACAGGGTAGTGGGGAATGGAAGGATTTATATTCCTGGTCACTGTATGTTGCATTGTGCTGAGGACATCTCTTAGTGACACTCACCAGGATAAAAGTGGACTTGTTCAGGCTCAGGGATTGGATGTGGTGAACTGCAGTGGAATGGTGAGAGATGTCATTTTATGGTGCTGGTTGTACCTAATGAGCCAACTGTGTTTGTAGACTGTTGGGCTTTTTAGGATGTTTTGGGTTGTTCCCTGGAATAGCACACCAAGGAGCAGGCCAGCAAGCTTTTAATGTTAAGGAAATCTCTCAAGACCTGGCTGTGACATTAGACCTGGGGATCCCAGGGGACTGTTGAAATTCTAAAATGTCTTCATGGCTATGGTTAATATTCATTCTTTCTTGTTTTTATTTTAATATGACTGTTCTGGTTTTTAATAATGATTGGTCTTATATATTTATTGTCTTAATTAGCTGTTGTATGCTACCAAGAATAGCTTTTTGTGAGATGGGCAGCCATATAAATTTAGTAAATAAATCATAAAGTGGAATAGTTGCTATAAGGCTGTGAAGAAGCTCTTACCATTGTTGGAATGTCACCAGAGTTATATATTGATTCAAAGGTTGCATGGACTCACCAGAACCCTTTTTTTCCCCAGTCCCTGGAGCCCTGTTCAAGCTTGATTGCTTAAAGTTGTTGGCTTAACTTCACAGTATTTTTTTGGCGAGGAACAAATTAAATTGTAGTGTGAGCCCTGAAATAGACTTTGGAAATAATACCTGGAGACAGCAGAAGAGAAGAGAAAGAACTGGAGAAAATCATAAAACACAAAGACCTGCAAATAGAAGTAGAACAACTGTGGAAAAAGAAAGCAAAGATAGTACCAATAGTAACAGGCACCTTGAGTGCAATCCCAAAAGATCTGGAGCATCACTTGAATACCATCAGCATTGAGAAAATCACCACCAGAAAAGGCAGCTTTGTTTGAAACAGCTTATATCCTATGACAATACCTTTATCACCATCAAATAATAATATCTGCCTATTCCAGGACTTTGGGAAGGTCTCAATGGGGGATAAAAATGCCAAATCTAGTCTAAACATTTGGCTGACTATGCGATGAACCATAATAATAAAAATCACTGCATGTTCCCCATTCACGCTAAGTCAGCTCCATTTCCACATGCAATGTGGTTTCATCTGCTTTGTGGTGCAACTCTGTAATACCGGAAGTGACAGAACGGACCTATTATTCATCCTGCAAAGCCTGCAGAGGCTTTTTTCAAGCCTATGGGAGGCTGAAAAAGGCCTCAAACAGGCCGAAAATCAGCCATGAGGTGCAGTGCAGGTGAGGAGGGGGCGATTGCATGCACATGCACAGGGGGCATGGGGGGGGCTCGCAGTGCCTTCTGGGTGCTGGCACACGAGCGCGCCAGTGCACGCACAATTTTTGGCACAGGAGCCCAAAAAGGTTAGCCACACTGCACTAGACCAAAGTGTCCCTCTATATTTACCATATTTTTAATTAGTTTAGAAAGGAATAAATACTTACATATTTTAAGACATAGAAGGCAAACTAGTACCAATTTACCCAGAGGCTTGGAGAAAGAGAAACAAGGCTTACAAGTACTTGGACTAGCAAGAAAAAAATTACAATCAGATTGCTTTTACTGTATTTAGCATTCCCTCTGAGTATCTGTAATCTGCACAAAACATAAGGAAATGACCCTTATTACTGTATTAGAGTTGCATTTTATTTTGTTTTGTCCGTGTTAATTATTGAAATGGACTTTAGTAATTTTAGTAACTGTGATTCCCTAGATAGCAAATTTAATTTTGAATATTTTAATAATTTCTAAGAGTTCAGATATTCTAGGTTTTTTCCCCCTCGCCCCCCTACTCTGACGATTTGAAAACCTCTAGTTACAGTACATTTCCAGCAGACAACTCTTTGATTAAATAGGAAAACTTACAGTTTGGGGGGGAGGGGAAACCCTTAATTGTTGGAAACAGTGACATTTATTGCTATATAATGTCTTAAAGGGACACCTATTTGAAAATGATAAATATGTTAATTGTCACTTTAATCATATAAATTCAATTTGACTGAATAGGGTAAAGTATAAGAAGTATTGCAATTTATTTGAATTGGAAATAATCCATGAATATTTGGTAAAGTCAACCTTAATATTTCTTTGTGAAAAATGACTACAAAGTTTGATGAGAGTTGACTTACTTTACCTTGAAAAAAACATATTGGATACATGAGATGAGAAGGGGAGATTGCAATGGATAGTTTATTTTGTTTTGTGACATTAAGTAAGTACAAAAGATTCTCTTAAATAAAAAGTACGAAAAGAAACCCTGACAATAAATAGCTGTTGGAGCAGGAAAGTAGAGTTTTTAAATTAGGAACACATGGTTCAGGCATTGATGCTATCCAGGTTGACACTTACATGGCGACATCACTCCTTGGTGATTGTTGTTACTGTTTAGAAAACCCTAAATCATATTTTCTGGTAGAAAATACCAAGACAACATCAAAAGGATTTTGAAAAGATTTGTGTAGTACAATGTCCTACCAACAAATTTTTCAAATCCACTGAATCTGGGACAGACAATTCAACCCAGATGATTGTGCTTGGCATCCTGATTTACCTGGACAAAATTCTGTAGTTGCACACATGGTCCTCCTCTTTCTTTGCCTTGACTACAAATCCACTTACTAAGTCTGATTAGTGGTAAAACTTTAAAGTACTGAAAAATGAGATCAGGGAGTGTTAAAATGAAAGTATTGTCCAAAAACAGCAAAATAATATCAGGATATTATTTGTGTAATAATGGTTTCATTCATATATGTATGTATGTAATCCTTGATTTATGACCATTTGTTCAGCAATTGTTCAAAGTTACAAGTGCTGAAAAAAATGGACCTACAGCCTGTGCCTAAAGTTATGGCTGTTGCTGCGGCTCTGGGGTCGTGTGATCAAAATTCAGGTGCTTGGTAGTTCACCCCCATTCATGATCGCAAGGCTTTTTCAGATTCTCCCCCTGTCTCTGTCCTTTGATCACCCTGTAGCTGCCCCAACCTAGTCCAAACCACAGGTCACATTAAACTCTGAGATCCTTGCTGCCATATGCTCCACTGTGCTAGTTCATCTTCGCTGTCTTCTTGTTCCCACTGCTGAGGTGTGCCCGGTCTGGCTGCTGGGCTTGGTTGGGGCTGGACTTCGCTAATATAATACTTGGACAAGGGTCTTGCGTCTGATGCAGAGATGGGGCCAGACCATCTGGGAGTGGGATGCTGCCTCCAGAGTTCCCAGTGCGTGTGTGCGCAGATCTGCTAGAAGGTGAGAGCAGCTGAAACAAAAGGGGCAACTCGGGAGTAAGGCTGGGAGGTGATTGCCCCTCCCATAAAGTATAAAGGATAGGCAAAGATGACAAAACCTTTGCAGGAAGCAAAGTCATTTATTCAGTTCAGATTCATTCTTGAAGTACTTTGGTTGGTTTCTTTTCTAGTTCATTGGACACTTCTGTTATTGGCAACACTTCACAGGGAAGAAAGGTGGGTGCTTATCTCGTGGAATTGTTTGAGAGTCATTACCGGCTGGGAATGAAAATAATTCCCAGGGTTGCAATAAAACAAGAGTTGTTTTTAAAATAAGTGTGTGCATAATTATGGTTTCGGAAGCTTTGGTCAGAACAGCTTGCACCCTGCATCTGCCCCAACCTAGTTCCAACCACAGGTCATCCTCATCACCTTGGACTCATGAGATCCTTGCTGCCATGTGCTCTGCTGAACTAGTTCATCTTCACTGTCTTCTGATTCCCATCACTGAGATCTGCCTGGTCTGTCTGCTGGACTGGGCTGGGTCTGACTTCACCCTGCAAAAAATGCAGGGAAAAAATCAGCCCCAGAGCCATAGTAAACCAAAATACTCCTTTGCGCTATGCTCCTGAGCTGTATATTATAAAAGAAAATTAGAAGTCACTTCTTTACAATTTTTCCTTTTCCTTTCCTTTGATTTCTACACATTTGTCTTTGCTCTTCTTTGTTTTCATTCATAATAATGAATATTAGTGATTGTTGGTTTTATTGCCCTTCAAAATTCTAAAATTATTTTTTTTTTAAAGTGAAGTATGCCATGCTATGATTACTGTAAGTCTGTTAATATTTTAAAAATTAAGATCATACAGGTAAAATTTGAAAAATTAGAATATCGTGCAAAAGTTCATTTATTTCAGTAATGCAACTTAAAAGGTGAACCTAATATATGAGATAGACTCATTACATGCAAAGCAAGATAGTTCAAGCCGTGATGTGTCATAATTGAGATTATGGCTTACAGCTCATGAAAAACCCAAATCCACAATCTCAGAAAATTAGAATATTGTGAAAAGGTTCAATATTCTAGGCTCAAAGTGTCCCACTCTAATCAGCTAATTAAGCCATAACACCTGCAAAGGGTTCCTGAGCCTTTAAATGCTCTCTCAGTCTGGTTCAGTAGGAATCACAATCATGGGAAAGACTGCTGACCTGACAGTTGTGCAGAAAACTATCATTGACACCCTCCATAAGGAGGGAAAGCCTCAAAAAGTAATTGCAAATGAAGTTGGATGTTCCCAAAGTGCTGTATCAAAGCACATTAATAGAAAGTTATGTGGAAGGGAAAAGTGTGGAAGAAAAAGGTGTACAAGTAGCAGGGATGACCGCAGCCTGGAGAGGATTGTTAGGAAAAGGCCATTCAAAAGTGTTGGGGACTTTCACAAGGAGTGGACTGAGGCTGGAGTCAGTGCATCAAGAGCCACCACACATAGACGGATCCTGGATATGGGCTTCAAATGTCGTATTCCTCTTGTCAAGCAACTCCTGAACAGCAAACAACGTCAGAAGCGTCTTACCTGGGCTAAAGAAAAACAGAACTGGTCTGTTGCTCAGTGGTCCAAAGTCCTCTTTTCTGATGAGAGTATCTTTTGCATCTCATTTGGAAACCAAGGACCCAGAGTCTGGAGGAAGAATGGAGAGGCACACACTGCAAGATGCTTGAAGTCCAGTATGAAGTTTCCACAGTCTGTGTTGATTTGAGGAGCCATGTCATCTGCTGGTGTTGGTCCACTGTGCTTCATTAAGTCCAGGGTCAACACAGCCATCTATCAGGAGATTTTGGAGCACTTCATGCTTCCTTCCGCAGATGAGCTTTATGGGGATGCTGACTTCATTTTCTAGCAGGACTTGGCACCTGCCCACACTGCCAAAAGCACCAAAACCTTGTTCAATGACCGTGGGATTACTGTGCTTGATTGGCCAGTAAACTCGCCTGACCTGAACCCCATAGAAAATCTATGGGGCATTGCCAAGAGAAAGATGAGAGACATGAGACCGAACAATGCAGAAGAGTTGAAGGCTGCTATTGAAGCATCCTGGTCTTCCATAACACCTCAGCAATGCCACAGGCTGATAGCTTCCATGCCACACCGCATTGAGGCAGTAATTGCTGCAAAAGGGGCCCAAACCAAGTACTGAGTACATATGCATGCTTATACTTTTCAGAGGTCCGATATTGTTCTATGTACAATCCTTGTTTTATTGATTGCATGTAATATTCTAATTTTCTGAGATTGGGATTCAAAAATTTTTAACAACCAGTTCTGTGGGCGTGGCTTAGGTGGTGGGCGTGGCTTGGTGGTCATGTTATTGGCTGGGCGTGGCCAACTCAACATCACTCACATCAAGGCACACATCTCCTCACCTGGCCTCTCATGACTGTGGGGATGCTGCAACAGTCATAAGTGTGAAAAACAGTCATAAGTCACTTTTTTTCAGTGCCATTGAAACTTTGAATGGTCACTCCATACAAGCAAAGTACCAGCAAAGGAGGGGAAAAAAACTCCAGAGAAGTTCCAGAGATAGGAAGTCTAGTCCTGCCAAGAATGTAATAAGGGTTAATGGAGAGGCAGTTGCTGTAAGCAACACCACAATGTTTCCTTCCTGCCTTCCTTACAGGATTAGGCCAGTAATTTCTTCTAACAATCGGTTCTCCAAACTGCTTAGAATGTTAACAAAAGGTTGTAGCGAATAGGTGCGAACCTGTAGAATCCCACCCCTGGATTTGGAGTTTTCATGAGCTGTAAGCCATAATCATCTCAATTATGACAAATCATGGCTTGAACTATCTTGCTTTGCATGTAATGAGTCTATCTCATATATTAGGTTCACCTTTTAAGTTGCATTACTGAAATAAATGAACTTTTGCACGATATTCTAATTTTTTGAGTTTCACCTGTATATATACATAACATCCTTGGAAGATAATAGTTCTATATGTCAACAAAAAAGTTTAGTTAAATTGTGGCTTTTAAAAAAACAAAAAAAAATAAAACTTAATTCTTTACCTGTTCGATTAGATACTGCTCCTGATTTAGTTATATAACTTTTGAATCTGGTTTACTGGTGAAGATGAGACGCCAAAGTACCCTCAAAACAGTCTCTTACTCTTTATAACATTTCATCAGGCAAAGCTAAAAAAATATATGGATTTTCTGTCAGATATATAGTAATTTCAGTTACTTGTTAGCCAAAAATAATGTAAAAGCATATTGGATTTTTAAGATCATAATTAGGAATTTATATTTTTAGTTTTCAAACATTCCAGTTACTATCTTCTGACAGCTAGATAACTTATAATGGCAATATGCAGTATATCAAGAGTATAAGAGTGCTTTCTATTTTTTTCGGTCACATAGGTTAAAAAGAAAACTTGCATAAAATGGTTGAAAAGAATGTCAGATAACACTTATGTATTTAGTTATTTCTCTAAAGCAGGCTGATAGTTGTTACTCCTTCAGTTCTTGTAGCTGAACTTCAACTCCATTTCTTAATGTCTCTGCTTGGCAGCCCTGCAGGTCAAGCTGACATTTGGTAACTTGATGGTGTAAGAATATTCTGCTGTTCTGAGCATATTGCTTAATTTTCTTCCTTGACCAATGTTGACTTCAGTGTGATAATAACATTGGTGGTCATGTATCTCTTCTGTTTTTACAAAACCTAAAGAGTGGTCACTGAAGCATGTGGGATGGCATTTGGTTGGGAATGAGATAGAAATGAGACTGCAATATAGATCACTGTGACCCTGCCTTGTGGGCAAATGTGCAAAAGCAGGAGAAACGATGCTCCATCCAAACAAACCCACTGGAACAACAGAGCATTCAAAGTCATATTTAATTTCAAGTAAAAGGAATGCTTCCATCTTATTGTTTTGAGAAGGCCTTTCTCTTGTCTAAGGATCCTTCCCCAATTTTGTATGGATGGAGAGAGATTTCTCATCTAGTTTGAGACAAAGGCACTCTGTAGGCATTTGAGGGTACTTTTACTATCTTTCTTGCATAGTATCTGAGGTGTAAGATTGGCATAAGAGAAATACTAAGTTCTAAGTGTTGTGTATTAAATCAGTGGTAGGATTCAAAATTTTTTACTACCAGTTCTGAGGGAGTGGCTTGGTGGGCATGGCAGGGGAAGGCTACTGCAAAATCCCATTCCCTCCCCACCCCACTAACCTGCTTTCCAGCTCCGTTCTCCTGTGCAGGCAACAAAAGAAGACCCAGCCAATCAGCTGGGACTCGGGAGGCAGAGAATAGATGGGGGCAGCGCCAGTCAGAGGTGGTTTTTGCCAGTTTTCCGAACTACCCAAAATTTTCCGCTACTGGTTCTTCAGAACTGGTCAGAACCTGCTGAATACACCTCTGTATTGAATACATATAGTTGTGTTAAGACCTGCTAAAGTGAAACTAACCTTTAGATGACCCTACTATTAACTCCCAACTGTTTTGGAAGGAAACTTAGAACATTCATATTTGGGCAGGCTTTTTCCAAGTTGGTTAAGGCCCTGTGGGCTCAGGGTATAAATTACAGGCATTTGCCTGCTGTTCCTCAGTTCCAGTTTTGAGTCAATAAAAATTGTTGTAGCTATGCTGGTCTGTTTCTTGCCTACTGAAGCCCACTATACAATACTAAGGATTCCTACATTTGAGAAGTAAAAAGAACGATCATAAAATGTTAGGCCAATCTCCACTCTGGATTTTGAGCACTTGGCAACCAACTTGCCTTTATATAGAGGTTGTAGTATCCCACAGTCATATGACTGTGATCGGCAACATGTTTTGCCTGTTTCTGTGTGTGCACACACATTAAACTTAGTTGTGGTTTTAAATGCCAGTGAAAAAAGTATGAACTTGACATTAAAACAAATATGATGTTTGGTGATATCACAATCTTCAGTTACTGCAAACTTTCTATAGTATAGGCCAAACAAGAAGGGTGTGTGTGTGCGTGTGTATTTCTAATGAAGCACAGTATAGCTTTTAAACAAATATAAAGCTTTATATTTGTGCTGTTTTTAGTTTCCACGTACTTTCATGTACCATATGGCCCATTGAAATCATTGTTTAACAGTGCAGCAAAAGAAATACATAAGTAATCTGGCAATTTAACGCAAGTCTGTGATTTTACTTCAGTCATTGTCAATCATCTGCCATTCATGTAATTTGAAATCAGTGTAGAGCCAAAGCATGTAATCGAATCAGGGAAGATGTCCTGGGATGAGGTGGGGAGACAAGAAATATACGACTACAGAAAACTGTGGCATGTGCAGCTGGTATTGTATATATTGGGAAAGTAATGTTTTGACTAATTTTTTTTTCCTGGAGTACTGCACAACTTAGCTTTCCTCTTTTGTTTTGTTTTGCTCGGTTTAGTTTTTGTTTTAACACAGCTCTTCCTCCTGACGGATCCCAGAACTGAGTGCAAAAAGAATAAAAACAGCCTTCAGTAAAACAAACCAGCAATGCAACTACCAGTCCTGAACAAAACAATAAACATGCTGTAGGGAAAACAGAATTCATTTTGAAAAAGTCGTAGTAGAAGCAGCTGGATCTTGAAGCATTTATTAGCCTCTGGTTCCTTGCTGAACTGGCTGTCTTCATTTGTCACATGAAACGTCACAGCATAAAGGCTACCACACTTCCATCTGGTGAGAGTCCTGTTAGTCCCCCCCTTTTTAATCCCCCCAGTTAACAACCTGTTGCTCTACACCTTCCAATGGAGCAATAATCCAGGGCAATCTACACTAGATGTTCAAGAGTAGCAGAAATATTAATAAAGATGCTGCTGTTCATGGGAAGATGCTCCTCTGTAGTATAGCTAGGTGAATGTTCTCTCTTTTGCAAAATTGAATTTTTTAAGCCGAATGAGCAATTCAGGGTAATCATAAAAGTAAAATATTCAAACTCTTCAGTTCCCTTGATTTGCAAATTTTACTGTTATTCAGAAAAATCCTGCCTATCTGTTCAAAAGGGAGAAAATACGGTAAATAAGGGGGACACACAAACATCCAGATTGTTTGACAGAGATACCAGTTGTTATTAAAATGTTATACAAATGCAGCATGTGCTTTCTAAAAGCTACGAGTGGGTAAAGTTTTGCAGATCTAGATTTTTCCATTCCAGATTACCTGCCACTTCTTTTGATAATTCGTAGACACTAGAGTTTAGACGCAATTGGAACTTGTGAGTAACACTTTTCACTTTGGGATCAGGACCAAAGAGGAATTATTATGTATATGTTTATAGAAAAGTTATGAATTGTTGAGGGTGACAGAGGATTTACACATGCCTAATTACCCATCAATCCCGGAAATATTAATGTTTAGGTATGTTTGCCACCTTGTGTTATTTATAAACAATACTAAAGGCTGGATAAAAGTCAAATAACCAAGTAAATAAATAAATATTGACTACTCACAGAAGAAGCTTGAAAAGCAAGATCGTCTAGGAACTGCTTACTGTGCTTTCCTGTTAGCCTTTAAGCTCTAATAAAATTTGATTATTCAATAGCTATATTAAGTTGCCAAGATGCAGCTATTAGTGTAATTGTGCTTTATAGTTGTATTCATTCATTCATTGGATCAGTTTATACAGTTGCCCATCTCTAGATGGCACACATAAGAGTGAACCCAAACATCAATTAATAATGAAATTATTAATATTATTCAATTAATAATAATGTTAAATTAATAATGAAATACCAGAGACAAAGACAAACTCAGTTCAAATCATAAAAAGCATAGTTATCTCATTGATGGGCTCATCTAACCCCAAAACCCATGTCCAAGGGACAACCTAGGTCTTTAGGAACTTAAGAACTGAACCCCAACAAATCTTAGGGAACATAGTCCTTCAGAGGGCAGGCATGCAGCCAAGAAGATACTTCAAGAGTTGTGCTAGGTGTCACTGTTTAATTGACAGGAGCTAGAGCATGCCTACTGTATCACCTTTGATGGGAGGGGCAAAAATGATTGGCGAGAGGCAAACCTGCAAATAACCTGGTCATTGACAAATTGCACTCTTGCTGTGCTCTCCACCAATGTCAGCAGAAATCTGTTCAAGATGAAATTTAATTGCAGGTGCTTTTAAGCTAACTAGTTAACCTGAAATAGTTTCATCTTAGTCTCCAGTGGTGGGATTCAATTTTTTTTTTACTACTGGTTCTGTGGGTGTGGCTTGGTGGGCTTGGCAGGGGAAGGATACTGCAAAATCACATTCCCTCCCATGCCACTAACCTGCTTTCCAGCTGCGTTCTCCTGTGCAGGGCAATAAAAGAAGATCCAGCTAATCAGCTGGGACTTGGGAGGCAGAGAATAGATGGAGGCGGGGCCAGTCAGGTGGTATTTGCTGGTTCTCCGAACTACTCAAAATTTCCGTTCCCGGTTCTCCAGAACTGGTCAGAACCTACTGAATACCACCTCTGTTAGTCTCCCACTTTAAGGCTTATCTTTGTGAAATCATTATCCTTCCATATTTTACTCTTTTTCGAAGGGTGTGTGTTAAGCTGGAGAAAATTTAACTTTTTGTGACTGTCTCACTTTATATCAGCACATGGAATGATTATGCACCTTATCAGGAACCTCAACAACTTTTAGTGTCAGAGATACTTTAACAGGATTTTTTTTTAATTCTTTAAAAATTATGCTATTGTTACCTGTTCACTGACGTTTATAATATATTTTTAAAATAATTTTTCTGGAATTTTTAAAATTGATTTAAAAATGCTTCCTTGTTAATACTGTTTTATTTTAATTGGTACAGAAATAGTGTTAAGCAGTTTTTGTAATCTGTGAAAATAATTATGCAATCGTTCATAAATATTTTCTGGCAAAATGATACATTTGATTAAAAAAAAAAATTTGTGTTGGAGTGCTCAGAATTTTACATTCTTTCCCATACAGGTATGTACATTTATAAGGGTAGAATATACAATAAAAGCAGACAAAACTGTTAATGCTTTCTGAATGTGTCTACGCTTCGATTAGATTTGATTATGTGCCATCAGATTATTGTCAACTTTTAGTGACCACACAGATTTTATCCATGATGATCAACCCTTAATTTAATCCTTCAGATTTTCCAACTGTGCACTCATTAACATTTGTAACTAGGTCAAGCCACTTTGCTCCTGGTCATCCTTTTCTCTTCCCTTCCACTGTTTCTAGTATTAGAACCTTCTCTAGATAGCTAAATCTTTGCATAATGTGCACAGGATATGCTAATTATAGGATAATTTGAGGTTGGCCATTTGTGCCTTGAGTGAGAACTCTGGGTAAATTTGTTGGAAGATCCATTGGTTTGTTTTCTTGCAGGTGTCTTCTCCCATACCAAAGTTCAAAAACAACCATATTCTTCCTACCCTGATTCTTCAAAGTCCAGAGAGATTTAACCTGGAAATAAGGAGAAACTTTCTGACAGTGAGAACAATTAACCAATGGAACAGCTTGCCCTCAGAAGTTGTGGGAGCGCCATCACTTGAGACTTTCAAAAAGAGATTGGACACCCATCTGTCAGAAATGGTGTAGGGTCTCCTGCTTGGGCTAGATGACCTACAAGGTCCCTTCCAACTCTGATTATCTGTTATCTGTTATAGAAGGGAAATATGAATAGAGCTCTGTCCAAAGCATCAGGATAACACAAATCCATGTTTTCTATTACTGTAGTTTTGGAACAAGAATGTGCATATAAAATAATCAAGATATTGTTTTTGCTTTCAACCATACATGAAGCTTTCAATGCTTGTTTTGAAATCTTTTATTGAAAATAAATAAAGTGTCATCCATTTGAGTCAAGCGAATTAAATAAAAGGCTTCTATGAATTCCAGTACTATATGAAACAAGAACAATATTGTTTATTATTAAAGGAACATTCAATGAAATATGTCAAACATTACCATTTAAACAATGACTACCGTGCTTATAAAGTATCATACCACATAGCATTTGCAGAAAATTTCCAGACTTGCTTTCCAGCTTTTCATATGTGTCTATCTCCTTAATTTGAAACTGAAATGGGGCACTACTGGAGTTGAACAAAGTAGTCACTTAGTTTTATACATTGAGATTGAATGGGATTTTGTCCAGGAAAATGTTGTATCCTCACTAAAGTTATTTAGAATAACATTTTTTCATCTTTTTCTATCTTATATGGATATAATTCACAACTTCAAATGTTGAATGAGTCCAATTCTTAACTCTGTTCATTTTGAGAAAATGCTAATTTATTCCTATTCTTTGCTTTTTGTTTTTTAGCAATCTATAAAAGACTAAGTGTTATCCTATGTTTGCTATTCATTGGTTTCAAGGCAACCTTCTGGAACTTTTCATGAAAATGAACTTGGTGTCATCCATAGTCTTTGCTAGCTCGTTGCTGGTTTCTAATTTCAAATGATTTAAATAAAAAGGAAAGAAGCAGCAGTGTCAATATAAAGCAGGGGTCCCAGCCCCACTACTAGGCCACAGCTTATTTGAAACTGGGCAGTGCAAATCACGGGTAAGTGCGCATGCATGAAGTACCACTCGCGTGAGCGGCAGTCAACCTCTGCTCGCACAAGTGTTTGGAGGGTGTTTGAGCGGAAGGTGCTTGTGTTCACTTGCGTAGCTCCACTTGTGTGAGCTCCCTTCACTGACCCACGAAGCTCCAATGGAGTTGTGAGGGTGCCTGCGCACACACCCTTCCTTGTGCTGGACCAGGCCAAAGCAGGAAGGGTTGGGGACCACCCAACCAAAGCATTGGGAAGTATAAAGCATTGGGAAGTCCTTTAAAAAGAACATTTTTAATCCCCTCTTTTTATTTTATACATATCAGAGAACATATCCAATACTCCTTCCTCATATTTTCCCACCAATAATAACCTTGAGAGGTGAGTTGGGGTGAAGGAGAGTAAACTGGCCCAAAGCCACCTAGCAGGCTTTCTTGCCTAAGAGGAGTAGAACTTGTAATCTCCTGCTTTCTAAACCAACATCTTAATGACCTCAACCACTAGACCAAACTGATTCTGAGTTGATTTCCATGAATTTTCTAATTTGTTTTGTTCCAATTTTAACTCTGATTTGCTACTTGGGAGCATTATGTAGCTGCCTTTATGCCTCAAAGGACTATTTGCAAGAAGAAGAAAAATATGATAGGTGGAATGAGGTAACAAGGTTATGAAATGGAAGTCATCTGGAGCTTTCCTTCTTTCTACTTCCTGACAAGGAATGAGATATCACAATTAAAAATACATATTTTGATTGAAATCTTCTATTTGTACCAAATAAATACAGGTAGTTGACTTATCACAGTTGAGCCCAACATTTCTGTTGCTGAGCAAGACAGCTAAGTGTGTTATTCCCCATTTTACAACATTTCTTGCCATATCTGTTAAGTGAATTACTGCAGTTGGAAAGAAACACGGTTGTTAAGTGAATCTGGCTTCCCCATTGACTTTGCTTGTCAAAAGGTCATAAAAGGGGATCACATGACCCTGGGACACTACAACTGTCATAAATATATGCCAGTTGCCAAGCATCTGAATTTTGATCATGTGACCATAGGGATGTTACAGTGGTTGTAAATGTGAAAAATGGTCATAAGTCACTTTTGGGGGGACTCTTGTAACTTTAAATCATCACTAAATGAATGGTTGTAAGTTGAGGACTACCTATACAGTGTGAGAAGCCAGGATCTTGGCTGCTTTGGTATGATAATAAGTACAGATATTGAGAAATCTGGTTACAGTATTTGTAGTGCTTGATCTATGAAAGTTTGAGTAAGTTGTATATAAAAGAAAAAACAGTACACCTTCGTATCCTTTCTTATTAAACTAAACTGAAAATTGAACTCTGTCTCATTACTCCAGCATAATGCTGGCTGTTCCTATCTTTCTTGATTGCATTGAAACAATTAAGATGTTCCGTGTTTAATTAAAAGCATAGATTTGAGGCAAGAAAGCAGATCCTTAGGGATGGTGGCCAGGCCCAAGCTTTTAACATACCAACTGAAAAATTGCCACAGCATCTGGGAACAGTCATTATGTTTCTTTATCACTTTAATTCCTTTTGTATGGAACAACACAATTTGGCAAAGGAAAAAAAATGCCCTATATTGTATTAACCTAAAAAGAACTATAATTGAAAATGTTTGCTTTATGCTGGAACAGAAACACATCCTACGTACCTTTTGCACACCAGCCTGCTGTTCATCTTTACACAGGTCTGAACTTCAAGAGCAGTAGGTTCAGGGGTGGGATGCTACCGGTTCAGATTGGTTCGGGCGTACTGGTAGCTCCGAAGAGCAGCTGTCATGGAACCAGTTTGGTCTGACTTGCTCCGAGGATCTTCATTTGGGCCCACCCATCCACCCGTGCTCCTAGATCCTTTTTATCCTCTCAGCTGTTTGTCGCGGCAGAGCGGATTGCCCTGCTAATCAGCTGAGAGGCGCAGGGGTTTTACTTTAGTCATAGGACACGCATGCAGCGCACCATCACCGAACCGGTTGATATGCCAGTAGCATCCCACCTCGAGTAGGTTTGGTGAATGTTCAAGAGGACATTCCCAGATTAGTTATATTTGTTATGATTCTCCTATCAATGTGGCAACATAAAAACACCCTCATCCTACACCTGAGCTACAGATATTCATCACTATTAGAAAAATACATCTTTTTATATCGTGGAAGGGTTATTGTGTCTGTCCTTATGCAGAAAAAGAATGATTTTGCAGGACATGAGAAAGAGGCATAAGGGATCAATTTAAAATGATAGAAAATATAAAAACACCATTCATTCATTCATTTATTCAATTTCTGTATGTGACTGGGTGGGTTGCATAGTTAAAAAAAATGCACAAAACAATACAAAACAATACAGGTAGTCTTTGATTTACAACTATGACTTAGACCAGAATTTCTGTTGCTAAATGAGGTCAGTGTTAAATGTTGTGCCAATCACCACAGTAGTTAAGTGAAGCACATGGCCATTAAGCAAATTCGTTGACTTTATTTGTAGGAAAATAGCTGGAAATGTTGCAAATGGTGATCATGTGACTATGAGATGCTGCAACCCAAGCTGTTTGCTAAGGGCTTGAATTTTGATCATGTGATCACAGGGAAGTTGCAATGGTCATAAGTGTATGCACTGGTCATAAATAACTTTTTCAGTACCACTGTAACTTTGAATGCTCACTAAACAAATGATTGTAAGGTGAGGACTTCCCCTAACAGCAAAAACAATTAAGGCTTATTAAAACTATTTAAAAACATAAAAAAGAGTTCAGCAGTTAGTAATCTAAATTAATCTAAGCAGGTTGTGGCTTGTTGGTACAACAAGGGTCTTCAAACTTGGCAAGTTTAAGACTTGTGGACTTCAACTCCCAGAATTCCTGAGCTAACATGACCGGAGGAGGAATTCTGGGAGTTGAAGTCCACAAGTCTTAAAGCTGTCAGGTTTGAAGAACAAGCTTTTCCATCTGATGCTTATTACAGCTGTGCTACCCAGATGTGTTAGGAACCCAATTCCCTTCATCCTTACCATTGTCCTTTCCATTTATAAAGGAGAAAATGTGGAGAAAGTAGTAACAAAAATGGACAATATGACTAGGCCCAAATAAAAAGGCTAGTTCTGGAGAAGGAGCAATGTAAATAAACATAGGGTGATTTTGGTTTATAATTGAGTGCCAGGAATTGTCCTGAGTATATTGATGTCCTCTAGAAGTTTAAACTGGAGGAAACATATAAATTAACCAGTTTGACTTAATCCATTCAGTACGCATGCCAAATTGTACAGATTTTTAAAATCTGTTACTTGCCTTGTAACTACATAAGAAAATAGAACGTTTTATACATGAAGCAGATTAAATGCAGACCTGTATTGTATGTTTTTACTGGGAAATATTTTAGACACATTGCAGATACACAGCAATAAGCTCCTTCACAGCTAACCAGCCAACAGCAAAAATCAGGTCAGGGTGACATTTCTTTAATGTTCTAAATGAATGTTTCCCTGATATTAATTAGGGAGTTGTTATTACATAGCAGCACTGAAGATTACTTCCCTGATTTTTCAAGGGCACAGTGACTGTTGGGTGCTGCAGAACGAGGCTGAGTGTCATTAATTTCTGTACACAATTAATTTTGCTGTCATTTCCTTAGTTCCTGTTTCTTCATGCAAATATAAATGTGTTATTTGAAGGTGGCCAGATAGGGATTGACCACATCCATGGTGGACAAAATCCTTTTGGACCGGAGACTATAACACTGGTGGCAAGCAAAAAACAAACAAACAATCCTTCATTGAACTGAGAAGTTGGATTTGATGACTTCCTAGTAGGTTGTGTTGGCATACTTAGTAATGTTGAGTCAGTAATCTAATCCTTATATGCAAGACAGTGATATTAATTACTGAGTTCACCATGTATTTAAAAAGAATTTTAACAAGCGTGAATCCTTTCCCAATTATAATTGGAAATGGCTGATTAAAGTATTTTCTACAAAGCAATTAGAATGCATGTTTTTTACTTAGTAGTAACCAGTAGTAAAGAGAAATCAAGTAGCTGCAAAAAAGCAGAATGATATTAAAAACAGAATTTAAAATTTCTCAAGAGAGTTCAAATGTAAATGTTAGGAATATAAGAAATTGTGTTATCCAAAATAAGACTCTAAAATGTTCTACAGGGTATTCAACAGGTCTTTTATTGCCGTACTTGAATACAGAGACTTGAATCTTAAGATCTTCTAAATGAAAAGCATGTATTTCTCCTGGGGCAGTAGTCTTCCTGAAGTCTAAGAAGAGGAACTCCATTTATAGATTAAGGTATTCCAGGGCTAATTAAATTTGAATGGAACTTGTCAGCTATCAAATTAGTCAGTTTACTTTGGAGAATGTTTTAGGAAACTTAAGACAGAATTGTGATTCCATTCAAACTCCTATATATTCTGAAAACTTGATGAGTTGTGAAGATCAGTAGCACCCCCTCCCCCCCAAAAATTAATGTTCTCAAGATATGTTAGGAGTTTTCCCAAAATTCATAGCCAGCATGGAACGTGGTTTTGCTTCAGTCTCCACAGAGTATGGATGATTTGAAATGTTGTTTCAGATAGCTTCTACCTGAGTGTGCACAGATGATACCTGCAAAAAGTAAAGTACTTCTTTTTCCAGTTGAAAAATGTTGCTTTACCATCTGGACAGCAGAATTATAGGGGATAAATGTTTGAGCATGATTGCAGGGGCCTTAAGTCAATCATTTTGCAGAAAGTTTTGTGTATTTTGCATTTTGCTCTGTGGAAGAAGCCACAAACTGGACCAAAGAAACATTGAAAAACATTTTGTTGTTGTTGTTGTTGTTTCCTGTCTTCCTAAATTTTGCATTGTAGTGCTCATGAACTCCAGGTCTTTGAGGAAATGGATAAAAAAGAGAGAACATTAGTTTTTTGACAATAGTATTTACTTTTTACATTGAACACCTAGATTCTGTGTTACATAATTAAAATAAGTCATACTGGTTTTAGGCCAACAAATACAGGAGTAATCTATACTACATAGAATTGATTATCCAGGTACTTTTTTATTACTTTGTTAGTTGTTATGGTATGTATTAAATCAAATCATTAAATCATTAATTGCTTCCAGAACTATGAGATCAGAATAAAATATTTCTGTGCCATAAATTATCCATTCATGCTTATAGATTATAATATTTTCCTACCCTGGGTTAACACATTTTGGTGTTTATTTATACTATTGCAAACATTCAGAAAGATATTTCTCGTTTCCAATGTAATTCAATTAAAGTTATTGCACTTCCACATAGAACACTTTAATTGTGTGCTGAATTTGGGCACTTTTTAAACGTGTGATAAATGGAAGAGAGAATAATGGCTCCCTTGAGCTTAGAGTTTGGGAGGAAGATTAGACAAGACTCTGGTGCATGTGGCTTACATAATCGGGAAATCAAGTTAACTATTTTTCTTTTCTTTTTTTGGCAGCCAAATTTGTTTATATAAATAGGGTAAATCAACACTACCAATTTTTATGGAGACTGATATTTACAAGTTATGCAATTTATAGTGGGGAAGAGTTTGCTTGCTTCCGTAATCTGGAGGGCATGTAAAAGCAAGAACAAAACCAATAGAAAGAAAGAAAGATTGCCCAGAAGCATCAGCATTAAAAAATATGCAGCTTTGTTTTGATTTCATATAAATTAGACTAGAATCAGGAAACCACTGATCCAGGTTTTAAAACACATTGATATTATAGGCCCAGGTAGGTTCAAATGTGACCCAAAAGCAGGACCAGGAGTATTGAGAAGTCCCCAAATCAAGGCAGAAATTCTCAGCACAATACCAATAGATGAATCTTAAGTCTTAATAATTCATAATCTTAGCTCCTCTGGGATGACAATGATGCTAAGCAGAAATACAAATGTCCTTATCTTTTCCTGGAATCTTGGTGATGAGGAAAGGAAACCTGTTTGAAGATACCTACTTTGTGAAATACTAAGAGGTCCATACTGTCACCATACTTCTTTAAAAATACACTGGGGCACATCATACATCAGCATTGGGTTTGGTGTCATAAATACGCTTGTGATACCAAGCTATGCATCTCAACCTTGTACCAAAGAGGTGATGGGATAGAAATGTTGACCCAGTACTTGGAGGCTGTGCCCGGATTAGAAGGTTTTGGGTTTGTGGGCCAATCTATTCCAGGGAAATGCCATATTAGATTTTGAACAGTTACATTCCTCCTTTAAGAAATGGTTTGCAGTGTGGAGGTCGTTCTGCACTCATAGCTCTTGCTCAGTAAGCAAGTGAAAGCGGAACAGCCATCATAACTTAGAACGGTCGCTAAGCAACTGGTCATAAGTCAAGGATTATCTGTAGTTGGAACAGGCTGTTGAAGCCCCTCTAGTTGAAGGTGCAGCAAGACTACCAAGAGTCCAAAATTTCATCTTGTGACTGTGGGGGCATTACAACAACTATAATTTCAGGGATCAGATGTAAGCAGGGATGGACTGCTGGGCGTTCACAGGGGTTCAGGAGACTCTCTAGCTAAGATTCTGCACAGTTCGGAGAACCTCAAATCCCACTCCTGGCTGGCCCCACCCCGCCTCTCCCAGGAGTCCTCACACGGACTGTTTTGGATGCAGGTAAGTGCAGGGTGTGCACGAAGGCTTGGGAAGGGCGAAAATCGGGCATCCCAGAAGTACGGGAAGGCCGGAAACGGGCCTGTTTCTGGTTTCCAGAGAACCTCCGGAGCCTGGGGAGGCCATTTACATCCTCTTGGAGGCTTGAGGAAAACCTCCGGAGCCAGGGGACGGAAAAACGCCCCCCTCCATGGTGCAGGAGACTGACTAGACCAGGCCCACCATGACCACGCCCACCCAGCAACCGGGCAGAGAGCCCGTTACTAAAATTTTTGAAGCCTACCCCTGGATGTAAGTATCATTTTTTCAGTGCTGCCATAACTTTGAACAATCACTGGGTGAATTGTTGTAACTTGAGGACTACCTGTTTAAAGCAGATAAATAAATATGAAACCCACACTTTCCATATATGATGTTCTCTTTCATTTGAACCCTTTCCCAACCTACACATGGGTTTGGGTAGTAAATGCTGAAGGAAGAACTCTGTAATCTGATATCAGAATCCTTTCTGGTTGTATTTGTACTTTTAAGCAGTTGTTCTCCATGGCTTGCTTTAAGCCAAAGTGCCTGTGGGCTGCACGCTTATGTTTAAGGGCTGCAATTTTGTTCATGGTACATTTTCAAGGAAAATCATAGATTAGTCATGGTATTTTAAACAAAAATCTACAAAGAGCCTAAGAAAAACATGAAAAGTTATTCTTTTTCCCCCTATGAGATTATGTGAGAGTTCATAGCATATATGGGCACATGGTTATTTTGTTTTATTTTGATTATTTGTTAATCAAATTTATATAGCTGCCCATCCCACAAGAAGTGACTCTGGGCGGCATAAAATGATCAGTTTACAAAAACAATACTTACATAAAATCAGACATTAAAAATAGAAAAATCAGCATTAAAAATAGAGATGATTAAAACTGAAAATATATACAAACCTAAGCAGAGAGAGTACATCCATATCAATATTAGATCATTTATTTATCAACTACTTTTAAAATTTTCTAATGGTTTGTAATTTCTTCTTATATTCTCCCTTAAATTTAATTTCTTCCACAACCAGATCTTCCCCAGAACTTTTCAATAAATAACTTTCAATTTCTGTATGTACCTGCTTGCATGATAAAGTTAAAATCCAATATATCCCTCATTGAGGGTAGGCTATTCTGGAGCAACTATTTAAATCCTTACATTTTCTTTCCCTTTTGAATTGTTCATCATCTTTCATATCTTTATTTGCCTTGTGATTGGGCAAGGATCCATTTTAGCTACCTTTGGTGGTCACTGGGCCCAATTCCTATCCATACCTGGATTTAAGTTGAGGAGAACTGCAATTACAAATGACAAGCTATAGGACAAAGTGACCTACACACACACACATTCATAGTAGTTGTTGCTGAAGAATATATACATTTAGTTACACTGGCAAATTTTGATAGAATGATGGGTGTAATATATTGAAAATACTAGACAAGAATCTGTAGTTACCCGTTGAATTAAGAACCACTGTGATCATGTAAATTAAACCAAATTAAACTCTCTTAGACCTCTATATTTTTAAAGCAACCACCATAAAAAATACTACTGTTTCATTATTTGAATGCATCACTGACAATACTGAAGACAATTTACACCAACTACACCAACCACAAATAGAGCACAGTTATGAAGATTTTCTGTGGTTTAGGTTACACAATGTGTTAAGTCATAATTTAGTAATATGTAGGATGTATTATGTTACAAAGCTTTATATAGGTAGGTCCTTAATTTAAGATGATTTTCAGCAGTTATTACATAATGTGTATAGTGTAACTCTACAATTGAAAATCCCTTGGTTATTTGCTAAAGAAAGTTAGAAATAATCATATCCACTCATCTATATGGTGAATTGCATCCAGACAATCCTTTCTGGGAATAACTGGGCCTCTTGCCATTTATAGCTGAACTCCAGCAGAGTCTTCTGCTAGACAATTTGTGGACAGGTAATTTTTGTTATTCACCTTTGCAGCCATACAATTTGCCTCCTATAGAGTTCTAAAAGATATTCCAGTTTTTCAAAGTTCTGTAGAAAAAAAATCAGAATAAAAATTGTCTTCCTCCACTGGGAACCCCTCCCTTAATGGAATTTTACTCACTGGAATTTTTGGCCCAAATATGTACAGTATAAACATCTTCAGTCTTAAAAAAGAATTATTTTTAAGGTCCAAAAGCTGAGGGTCCCAGAATATGATGCTAGTATTATATTTTCCACTTCTAATTTATATGTTTAACACAGATACGGTAGGCTATGATACAGAAAGTTTCTGGAACTGGAACATGAGTCTTTAGCTAATCATATTCAACACTTAATAGTAATAAAAAATGAGCCACTGCTTTTAATCAGTGGCTAGCCATAACTTCATAAAAATGTGATAGCAATTTTGTATCTTCCACAAAGAGCCACGGTGGCACAGTGGTTATAATGCAGTACTGCAGCTAATTCTTCTGACTGCTGGCTGCCAGCAGTTTAGCAGTTTGGGTCTTACCGGCTCAAGGTTGACTCAGCCTTCCATCCTTCTGAGGTGGGTAAAATGAGGACCCAGATTGTTGGGGACAATATGCTGACTCTGTAAACCACTTAGAGAGGGCTGTAAAACACTGTGTAGTGGTATATAAGTCTGAGTGATATTGCTGTTGCTATTAGTTATCAGCTTTAAATTTTCATGAAAATATTCCCTGTAAATGATAAAAGTGTCCTAATATTTTGTCATATTATGGATGGATTTTCAGATTTACGAAGTAAACCAATTTGAAATTCTAATGTACTAATGCAAATGAGATTAATTTCTGAGTTTAGAAATTCATAACCAGTAGCTTGTAAGGTACACTTAAGATGCTCAGATGAATATTATGATTAATGTTTTTCCAGCCTAGGATTTAAAAGTTAAACAGCTGTTTTCTTATTCCCTGTCCAAGTTGCTCCCAGCCATACTTCTATCTACAGCTTATTTTGTGATTCTTCAGATATTCTCTGATTTTATTCATCATCCTAGAACTCCAGTAACATGCCATGATAAATGCAAGGAAGGAAAAGAGTTGGCTGTCCCTTAGTCCAGTGATCCCCAACCTTTTTTATGCCGCGGCCCGGTATCCCCAACCTTTTTTATGGCGCGGCCCGGTACCGGCATCAGCTGGGCGCCGCCATCTTGTTTTGATGAAAAAGTGCTTCCGGTGAGCTTTCTACCCGGAAAAGCTCACCGGAAGCACTTTTTCATCAAAACAAGATGGCGGCGCCCAGCAAACCAGCGGCCCGGTAGGGCTTGTTTCACGGACCGGTACCAGTCCGCAGACCGGTGGTTGGGGACCCTGCCTTAGTCTAACCTCTCTTTCTTTGTTTTGTTACATGTAGAATACTAACATTGTTCTTCAAGGGGGAAAAGGCATAAATTATAGAAAGGGTAGAAAGAAAGAACCCAGGTGAGTTGTCTGGTTAAGAGAGGATTCATCACCCAAAGAACAGATAAGTAGAATAAGCCAGGGTTGATTGAAATGAAGTATTCCGTGATTTGTATGAAAATAATGTAGCTGATTTGCATTGAAGAAGGGGATGTTTTGTCCTCCCGCCTTCTCTACCAAGTGGTCTGGTAATTTGATTTATATTGCAAGTATGGCAAAGAGTAAACGTAATTCTGTTACCAATCCCATTATCTCATGAATGCATACAAACACATGTACAGTGGAGGAGAGAACAAGAAAACTTTCATGGAAGTATAATGATTTAGTGTGCCAACAAACAGAGAATATTCTTAAACCAACCATAATACAATTGAGAGGGGTGGATGGAGTTGTCATCATTTCAGAAATAGAGACTTGCTTGTCTATGGGAGTGTTTGAGCGTAAAAAGTTGCAGCAAAATTAATGTTTTGTAAAATGCGGCCTAATCTGAGAGCTAGCTTTGTAAGGCAATTAAAACTCTTTCTCCACAAATAAAGCCAGAAAATAGAAGCAAAAAATCTAGCAGTTTAGTAAACAATTTAATCTTAACCTATGTCAGTTACCTTTATACTATAAACCCCATTCATGTTTAGCTCTGTCACAAATCATACATTATTATCTTTATCCAGAATAGCTGAACCGGCCTGGATTTTCACAGTCCTAACTCTACAGACTCAGTGATATGCGGCTCTGATTAAGCAACACAGAAAATAACTAATATTGTCCTTTTAAATATGTCTAATATTATGATGGATCAGGATAAAAAGTCCATTTCTATTGAATAAGTAGGTTAAACCCATCAGCACTATGTCTGTCCCTAACTTTTATATTTAATTTTAGAAGTCAAAACTAAATGTTTTAATTTGACATTATTCTTAACATCATACTAATTTCTTCCAGATGCCTCCATGGAGAGAAACACTGCAATTTTTGCACAGAAAGCATGTGTTTCAATGATTTATTCCAAAAGAACTTCTATTTACTGCATTACATTTTCTTCTCAATGAAGCACTTAACAACATGTTTCTCTTTAAGGATCTTACTTAATCATATGGATTTTTTTTTTCAATTTACATTTTCAGTTCTTTAGTACTGTGGCCACAGGACGTTTCTTAAACTATGCAAATTAAATGCACATGTTGAAAACAAGTTATATACAAGTCCAAAGCACTTTTTGTTGTAAAAGCCTTCGTGGCAGGTAGAGAACTGATGGTACTTCTCTGCTCATTTGTGGGATAGAATTAAAAGTAGTATGAAAACTTAACTTTTTCCATCCAAAATATTACATAATCATGTATTAGAATAATGTAACTTACTTTTTTTTTCTACTCTAAATAGCTGAAGGCTAAATGCACCGTTCAAAACATGAGAGAGAATTAAAAAAAACATACTTTTGGGGAGAGGAGGGTGATTTCTGGGCTGATATTCAATATTTCAATTTAAAAACTCTGTTGGGTTATGTTTCAAGTTTTTAAAAAAACATAATTAAAGAGACATTTTTAGAGCTGAATGCAAAATCTTTCAATTTTAAACTTGCCATGTTTTGAACATCTTATACAGTCATTGTTATATCATTGTTATACCATTTCTGAAACATCGAGAATCTAGTCTTGGTCTTTCAGATTTCGATATGTATATTAAAAGATAGAACAGAACAGAATAGAATTATTTATTGGCCAAATGAGGTTAGACACACAAGGAATTTGTCTTGCTGCAAATACTCTCAGTATACATAAAAGAAATTCATCAAGAATCATAAAGTACAACTTAATAATAGTCATAGGGTGCAATAAGCAATCAAATCATAGTAGGAAACAGTCAATATAAATCGTAAGGATATAAGTGACAAAGTTACAATCATACAGTCACAAGTGGGAGGGGATGGGTGATAAGGAGTGATGAGAAGATTAACAGTAATAGTAATGCAGACTTTGTAATAGTTGAACAGGGTTGAGGGAATTATTTGTTTAGCAGAGTGATGGCTTTCAGGAAAAAACTGTTCTTGTGTCTAATTGTTCTGGTGTGCAGTGCTCTTTAGCGTCGTTTTGAGGGAAGGAGTTGAAACAGTTTATGTCCGAGATGTGAGGAGTCTGTAAATATTTTCACAGCCCTCTTTTTGACTCGAGCAGTATACGGGTCCTCAATGGAAGGGAGATGGGTAGTAACTGTTTTTTCTGCAGTCCTAATTATCTTCTGAAGTCTGTGTCTGTCCTGTTGGGTTGCAGAACCAAACCAGACAATTACAGAAGTGCAGATGATAGACTCAATAATTCCTCTGTAAAGGTAAAGGTTCCCTCGCACATATGTGCTAGTCGTTTCCGGCTCTAGGGGAGGTGCTTATCTCCATTACAAAGCCGAATAGCCAGTGCTGTCCAAAGACGTCTCTGTGGTCATGTGACCGGCATGACTAAATGCTGAAGGCACAACAGAATGCTGTTACCTTCCCACCAAAGTGGTCCCTTTTTTTCTATTTGCATTTTTACATGCTTTTGAACTGCTAGGTTGGCAAAAGCTAGGACAACTAACAGGAGTGTTACTCTGTTATGCGGTGCTAGGGATTCGAACCGCCGAACTGCTGACCTTTCTGATCGACAAGCTCAGCATTTTAGCCACTGAGCCACCGCATAATACAAGCCATAACAAGACATCATCATAGACATGTCTGTAAGAAGCTGTGGAACGGTGTCCAGAATATATGCTCTTCTGCTTTTCACTCTTTAATGACAGAATGATTTTGAAATTGAACTTGGCATTTTAATATATTATCTGCATATTTGCTCAGGATATCCCCTGAAAAATTGAGTATCTTAAGTAACTGATAGAACCTCCAAAGTGGTGTACTAAAATTAAAAAGCAAAATCTCTTCCGCCCACTAAAGAATTATAAAATTAAGTAGACTACATAAATAATTTTATCTTTTGTGTATCCACTCATGTCTGTTGAAAAACAGCTTTAAAGGGAATAAGTTTTTGGGAACTGCAGATGGGTGAGAGAATGATCAAGCAGAATTGTTAAGGTATTAATTCAATACTTGATACAGATGATATTTGCTCAGTAAGCTGGTATATTAATTTTTCCTGATTTATAATTAACACAAGGAATAGGGCATACAGACTCTTTGAGCCCACTTGGCTTTCCTAGTTAGCCATATGTTTTTATGCTTTTATGCAGGCCAAGATTTGTTAACTGAGAATACACTCTGGTTGAACAATCAGGTTCATAAACAGTGGTGCTGTACAAGCCAGGACCTTGGATTCAGATATTATAGTAGGGTTTTCAATTTGGGGTTACTGTAGCTATTTGTCTAGCAGGAAGAACCAAGTAGGACAAACATACAGGGTGTAAAAGGTAAGATAACATGTATTATTCAATGATTAAATGGTTACACACCAAAAGTTCTCTAAAGAGTATAAATTTATATAATAAAGAACAAGAGTTCTTGGATTATGATAGGAAAAGAAAAGGAAAAGGAGGAAATGGAAATATGAGCCCAACTAACTGTGTAAACAGATTGGTTAAACTAAATTTTGACACCTATCAATTCAAATGCTTTTATATGCATTCTCAGATACTTGTTAATATTGCTTCACTTTAACATTATTGAATTTTTCAGGTATTCTAATCAGGGATGAAACCTCGGGAGAGGTGGTGGGGATGATTTGAATTGGTAAAGAAATCGCTCCTGGTTGCTATTACTATTATATCAAGTATACCAAGCCATGCCCACAACCATGTCGACAGAGCCGGTAGGGAAAAATTTTGAATTTCACCCCTGATTCTCCAATGAGCTGCTCCAAGCATTCAGTAGTGGGAGGTGCTTAGACTCTGCTTGGATAGGCTGGGCTTGATTGATAGGACGCTTGCCCTCCTCCACATCCTCCTCCTTAGCGTCCCCCAGTTTTAGCTCAGCCTTCGTTGGGTAGGCAGCTTTTTTTCTTTGGCCAGAATAGGAAGAAAGAAAAGAGCAGGTTTGAATTCAGTCTTTAAAATATCATCATTCCAGACCTTTTAAAGAAATTACTTCTGATGGCACTTTGGCAAATATTGCCATCAGAGCGCAGATCAGCTCCCCGGCAAGCGTTCAGCCGCTTCCATGCAATCTGAGGTGATTAAAAAAAACCTTGCCATTGTGAAGCCCTTGCGTGTCACGCTGTTTAAAGGAACACGTGGTAAGTATTAAACTGCCCGAGGCATTTCTCTCCCCTCTTAGAACACCTACAGGGGAGGGGGCATCTGCGCTCGCATCTCCCTTCCTTGCCTCTAACTTATGGCGCAGTTTCTGATTATTGGAAGAGGTGATGGTTGCTGCTAATTATTGGCGAGTAAAATAACCACTGGTGCCATTTTGTTTGCCAAATCCCACTGGGGATTGCTACATTCTTATCATCTGCTGAGAGGCCATATCCCCTTGCAAGGCTCTCTCCATGAGAGCTCAGGGGACATGATTATCCCGTTTTAGGTTTCCTATCACTGATTAAGTTGACAGCCTCACAGACCATTTCTGGAAACTAGCAGCACAACAGCGAGCACCAACGCCTGTGTCCGCCTGTGCAGGCAGCTGTTGAAGGCCATTTGCAACAAGGATTATTCATTGTTAAATTAATCTGGCCCTGAAAGGTGTTCTCTATTTGGGTATTAACAATTTGTCCTTAAAGTTTCTTCCTTAGATTGACTTACTGGTGATCAACACAATCATATTATAAACAATTTCTGTGTACAGATATATAAGATATATCAATAATAATAATAATAATAATAATAATAATAATAATAATAATAATAATAATAATAATAATAATAATAATAATAATAATTAATAATAATTAATAATAATTAATAATAATAACAATAACAATAATAATAATAGAGTTCAAAAAAGGGGGGAGCAAATAATAAGAGGGTTCCCTGCCCCAATTGCCCCTGGATGAGCCAACAGTCCATACACACACACACACACACACACACACACAGAGCCTCGTAGGCCTACTGCAATCTCAAGGGTCGTAATGGCAAGCAAAAATAACACTAAAGTGCCATCTTGCAAGGCTACATCATGAGCCCAAAACAAATCAAAACATTCTAAGGGACCTTCTAAGGCCGTAGAAAAGGATGCCAATAGATGCTAAAAAGCGTTAGAAAAACATATGAAGAAATGCATGAGGAGACTGAACAAAAGTCCCAGTCCTCTTCCCCAGCTAGGCTGGCTCCAGTTCCAGACACCCTGCTACCACCCCTGGATCTGTCCATGCCATCCAGGAGGGCCATAGCTGGATTGATCCAACCGCGGCAATGGTACCTGACAGGCAAGCCCCAGAGGCAACCTTTGCCCTGACAGCAGCGGGACTACACCAAGATGACTTCCTTCCGGAGGATGTTCCTGAAAAAATGAAGGCCTGGATGGAGATGGCAATTAGACGGGGCATCGCTGCGGGGTTTCAACAGACCGTGATGGCCAGGCAGCCCCCGCCTTCTGACTGCAATTCACAATCAATCCACTTGCTATGCAGAACAGATCTTCATTATCATGTACCTCTCCAAGAGGAGTGTTATATGATGCCACATACACATTCACACAATCTACAGGATGAGGGAAAACAAGAGGACTAGATGGAACAGGTTGGGGAAGGGTCAATACACGACAGCAACCCGGTCCTGTCAGAGACGGATCCTCTAGAAAGAGGCATGTCAGTCGATGAAGGCATTAAGCCAGATCAACCGACCTGTACGGGTCTGCTCCGTCCTCAACTATTCAAATGTCTGTTATTCAAGGCAAAAACATACTGCTTGCCTGGATAATCCCTCCCCCTCTGTCCAACAATCAGTAGTACAAGGGAAGTCAGAAGATTTGATTTTCTCCCAACCAATAACTGAAGCGAATGTTATACCTGTCCCACAGATGTTCTCGGACCTCGTCCAGAAACAATGGGCTTCTGCAGCAACATACCCTGCCCTCACAGGATATGACAGAAAATTTTTCAATGTGGCTTCTGAATTCTCAAATTCCCTTAATACCCCAGAAGTATATGAACCAGTGGTGGCCTTAGCGTCCTCCTCTGCGATTCCAACCAAAGCAGAGGAGGCGCTCAAGCCAGAAGAAAAAAGGGCCGAGTTAGCTCTGCATAAGGCGCATCTATCAGATGCGTGGGCCATAAGAGCAGCAACGGCTGCATCTTTTTTCACTAGATCTTCTCTCAGATGGCTCTGTCATCTGAGGGAAACCATTCCAAATTCTAACATTAGGGTGCATCAAGACATCGCCAAACTAATAGCGGCTGCAGAATTCTCTGCGGACGCTACATTCAATTCTGTCAAATTCTCTGCTTGAACCACAGCATCGCAGGTTACAACTCGCCGATTGCTATGGCTCAGACATTGGCAAGCTAATATTAAACACAAATGGAAGCTTGCCTCTTCCCCAATCTCGGGAGACAAATTATTTGGCGCTGCTCTGGACCCCCTTCTGATAGAAACAAGAAGCAAGAAAAAGATCCTCCCCTCTCTTTTTCAGAGACCAGTAAACAGACCTTCCCATTCCTTTCGTCCCTTTTATCAGGGACAATACTCTCCAAGATTCCAGAGAGCTTCTGGATTTAAGAACAACCAACAGTCAGATAGATCGGACTTTGGAGACAGGAACCGGAGGGGAGGGCAAGGTAAAAGACCTTTCCATGGGGCAGGTAATAGAGGTTTCTGACACACAAAATAGGCTCAAGGACTGTGCCCCTATTGGCAGAAGGCTAAAACTTTTTGCAGACCACTGGGACTCCTCTACCTCTGATTCCTGGGTTAGAGATACCATCAGATTCAGCCCGACTCTAGAAGTTCAGTCCACTCCCCCAAACTTTTTCATGACATGCCCTCTCTCCAGGAACCCTGTTAAAAGGAACCTGATGGAAACAGCTATTAACCATTTATTGGAGATCCAGGCCATCCATCCTGTGGCACCGATCAGCAAGGGCAAGGTTTTTATTCACTACTGTTTCTAGTTCTGAAAAGTTCGGGGGAATGGAGGGCAATTTTAGATTTAAAATGACTCAATCGTTCCCTGGTCTGTCGGAGGTTTAAGATGAATACATTACAATCCATTCTATTCAGTATAAGAAAGGGTGACTTTTTAACCTCCATTGACTTAACAGAGGCCTATCTACACATTCCAATTAGACCCTCACACAGCAAATTTCTTAGATTTTGTTATAACAACCAACATTTTGAATACGTCGCCCTACCCTTTGGGTTGTCATCTGTCCCAAGGACATTTACAAAGGCCCTGGTAGCTCTGGCCGTCCATCTCAGAGGTACACCTGTTAGGCTGCAGTGTTACTTAGTTGACATTTTGCTATTATCATCATCACATAGACAAGCTGAAATAGGTATTCAAATCACCTTACAAACCCTCCAACAACATGGTTTTTCCATTAACTGGGCAAAGAGTCATCTGTCTCCATCAACTAGTTGGACTCACCTGGGCACTATTATAGATACAGTTGAAGGAAGAGTTTTCCTACCCCCAGAAAGACAAGAGAGCATTAGAAAATTAGCTTAGGAAATCAGAACCCTTAAGCGTGTTCCACTTGCCAACTTATCTACATTATTGGGGAAAATGATATCCTATTATCCCCTGGGCCCGGTTCGACGCTAGAACCCTCCAATGGTACCTACCTCCTACCAACGGTTGGGAACAGGCAGCTCCAAGGCCCGTGTCATGGTGCCATCGAAGGTTCTGATATCCCTGCACTGGTGTACCGTTCTGACCATCAACAAAGTTTGCCCCATCAAAGAACCAACAGACTCACCATCACTACAGATGCCAGCCTATTTGAATGGGGAGCTCACTTCCAGTCCCTCACAGCTCAAGGGTGTTGGTTAGCAACAGAACGAGTATTCAGCATAAACTGGTTGGAACTTGGAGCAGTCCACCTGGATCTTCAAAGTTTCCTTCCACATATTCAGACAAAGAGCATCCTCATACTTACCGACAATATCATGACAAAGGCCCATATAAACAGGCAAGGGGTTACCCACTTGAGATAACTCATGAGGGAAGCAGAGATACTGTGTCTTTGGGCAGAAAAGAACTTCCTCTCCATCAGGGCAGAGCACATCTTGGGCTTGTCAAACACCCAGGCAGATTGTTTGAGCAGGGCCACAGTTGACCAATCAGAGTGGCGCCTGCATCCAAGCTTGTTTCAGGAAGAGATACAGAAATTTGGTCAGCCAGTCATAGATCTATTCGCTTCTCCCCTGAGCTCACAGCTCCCAAGGTTCATCTCAAGGTACCCAGCTCAGGGGGCGGAGAACATCAACGCTCTCCGTTGTCAGTGGCCCCCAGGACTTCTGTATGCTTTTTCCCTCTCCCAGTAATTCCCAGGGTGGTCCAAAAACTGTTAGAAGAAAAAGCAGAGCTGTTGTTGGTGGCACCATACTGGCCCAGGAGGCCATGGTTCGTGGATCTCAGGGATTTGTCAACAGAAGACCCTTGGAGGATTCCGCCACAGAGTCTCGCTCACCCAGGGTCCAATTCAACACCCGGACCCTCAATGGCTCCACCTAGCTATATGGAGGTTGAGCAGAGACATCTGAAAAGCAAAAATCTCACAGAGTAATCAACACGATCCAAGTGGCCCGACACCCTTCAACAAACTGCATATATAATGCCACATGGAACATTTTCTATAAATAGTGCATTAAATCCAACATTGATCCTTTCTCTCCATCAGTGGCACAACTATTGGATTTCCTTCAAGGGGATCATGACAAGGGTCTCTCACCGAACACCTTGAGATGACAGGTGGTGGCCCTAGCCTTGGTCGTGACCTGGAAAGGTCTAAGATCTATCTCACACCACCCACGCACACAGAGTTTTATTCGGGGCGCCCCGAAATTATGCCCTCCAGTGATGCACCGCTGCCCGACCTGGGACCTTAACAAAGTCCTCACAGCTCTCACGAACCACTGAAAACTACGAGTCTCCACTTTCTCATTTACAAGGTGGTTTTCCTGGTAGCAATAATATCAGCACGACGTATCTCAGAACTAGCAGCCTTATCAGCCCAACAAGACCTCCGCATTTTTCATTCTGACAGAGTGATTCTTTGCCCAGATCCTACGTTCATCCCAAAAATTAATTCGGCTTTTCACAGGGCACAAGAACTTGTCTTCCGAACTTTAGCCCGAGACCGTCTCAGGGGCTAGAACGTCAGTGGCATCTACTAGATGTAAGGAGAGCTCTCCGTACATACTTACACTGAATGGCTCCCTTCAGGAAGACTGAGGTGCTCTTCATTTCCTTTCAGCCAACCACTGAGGGACACAAAGTCTCATCTTCAACTATAGGCAGGTGGTTGAAAGCCACAATCGCTAAGGCATACGAGACTCAATCATTACCAGTGCCTAGGAACATAACAGTGCATTCGACCAGGAGCGCTGCAACTTCAGCAGCTTGGGCCACACAAGCGCCAATAGCAGAAATCTGTTGGGTGGCAACATGGGCTTCCCCATCGCCCTTCATTAAACATTACAAAATTGATGTATTTGCCTCAGCTGAGGTCTCCTTTGGTAGGAGAGTTCTGCAACGGGTCCACACGGACCGTGAGGGGACTCCACTCCAGACGGAGACCCTCCCATAGGACAAGCCAAGCTTTGGTATGTCCCACTACTGGATGCTAAGAGCAGCTCAATGGAGAAAGGGCGTTGGTACTTATCTGATACACCCGTTCTCTGTGAGCTGTGACGAGCATCCAGCCCCATCCAATTTCCGTCTGGTGGGCTCCTGTTCTGGCCAACGATTAACCACAGTAAAAAAAAAAAAAAAAAAAGGTGAGGGTTACATCTCTTCGTCTTTGCCAAAACTGGGGGATGCTAAGGAGGGGTACGTGGAGGAGGAAGAGCATCCTATCAATCAAGCCCAGCCTATCCAAGCAGAGTTTAAGCGCCTCCCACTACTGGATGCTCATTGCAGCTCACAGAGAACGGGCGTATCAGGTAAGTACCAACACCCTTTCTAATACAAAAAGCATTGTAGATGAACAATTCACAAAATATGGAGTAATACTGATTTGATATTTTCTCTTAATACAGATTTGTGTGGAAGTTATAATCCATTGGTGGGATTCAAAAATTTTTACTACCTGATCTGTGGGCTTGGCTTGGTGGGTGTGGTGTGGCTTGGTGGGCGTGGCAGGGAAAGGATACTGCAAAATCTGCATTCCTACCCTACTCCCGGGGGAAGGTTACTTCAAAATCCCATTCCCTCCCCACCCCATTTAACCTGCTTTCCAGCTCCATTCTCCTGTGCAGGGCAACAAAAGAAGACCCAGCCAAACAGCTGAGACTCGGGAGGCAGAGAATAGATGGGGGCAGGGCCAGTCAGAGATAGTATTTGCCGGTTATCCGAACTACTCAAATTTTCCATTACCGGTTCTCCAGAACTGGTCAGAACCTGCTGAATACCACCTCTGATATAATCTTATATCTAAGTGAGCAGCTCTATATCTAATTTGGGGATAGCATTGTAAACTAATTTACACACTAATTTGGGGATAGCATTGTAAACTCTTTATGTTGACAATTTGAGTCCAAACACCAGGCAACATAATAGATACCATTGTGGAAGACTATATGTAAATTATTTCCTATTATTAAGCTGGACAATCTTGTGGGAATCAACTGGATAATCCTTGAACAAGCAATATTTTTAACTCTCTAAATGCCCCTCCCCTCTATATATAGTTCCTTGTTTGTCTTTTTCCGTTTGCCTTTCTTCCACAAATCTATCATTGTATAATAATGGTCTTCATTGTAGAATAATGCAGTGCATTGAACATTTTTTTCATAATGTTTTCCCCTTGTTACTTTAAAACTCCAGATGCTTTGGAATTCATGGTTCTTTTTTAGTTTAATTTTCTTCTGTAACATGCCACACATGTGCTATTTTAGATTTTAAAATGGTGTGCTATGCTAATCAGCTATTTCTTTTAATTCTCCTCCTCCTCCTTTCTTCTCTTTGATATATTGGTTCTAATACAAAGAGAATATTTGTACCAAATTGAGTTGAAATTAACAGAGAAGAAACAGAGTGGTTATAGTACTATAGTTATTTCTAAAAAGGACGTACAGGAGATTTTTGTAAAACCTGTATTCTTTGTTATAATGAGAAGCCTTCTGAATGGGAGACAGGTTAGAAAAAACACCTGGTGTAAGAAAGGGGGCTGAAGTCACAAATCTACTGTAAATCACTGCTCAGTTTCCTGTTTTATTTGCAGACGTTAGAGCTGTAATGTTATAATGGATATGTATTGTGCGGTTCATCATACCCAGATCAGCAAGAATCTTAAAAAATCTCAAAAAACAGGGAAATAAATGACCTGTATTTTTGTTATAGACCTTAGACAAATAAACATCTGTCCTACAGGATCAGCTTGCTGGGCTGTGTGAACTGTTTGATTTTCATGGGAAAAAAAATCATTTTCCCCTTTATGGTTGAAAATAATAGAATAAGTAAACATTGGCCAAATCATATTCAATGCATATTAAGTTTTATTAATTAAGTACTTCAGAAGAAGAAGGAATATTTCATAGAGCTCAGAAGATTTCCTATTGATAGCCTTAAATGTTTTGGGAATGAAACATTTCAGGTTTTCCATCTGTAGGCTGTCTGAGATGTCAACAGCCAATATGACCTGCTGTTTTCCTTGTAAGTCTATAAATAAAAGGTAGCTTATTTAACTGATCTTGCTACTGAAAGCAGAAGTGTATATTAATGAGTTTTCTCTAACTGCACACTAACTCTATTTACAGTAGTGCCCCTGTGAAACCTCCTCCTTTACAGTCATAACTCATTTCCAGTGAAAATGTGCTCCACCTAATGGCCCCAAATGCTGTGTTTTTTATTGGTTTCCTCCCCTTCCTGACAACTGACAGTTGTTCTACAAACCATGGCAATTAAGTATCCTTAGGAACACATTCAACATTTAATAATGTATTGACATTTGTATTTATCCATGTCTTTATGAATTGCTGTGTAAATACGTGGCCCTGATAATATGGCGTAATTATTTTTGAAAAATTCAGAACAATGTAATTTGTCATTTTTGTTACATTTTCAGCTCTTTTCAGTAAGAAATTGTTTTGTTAAATATTTAATTCAAAAAGTCTTACATGTTAAAATGTTTAGTTATAAGAGCTTTGGCATGCAGGGATAACAGAAGCAGTATAGCAACAGGTTTGGAAGTTTTCACAGGATGAAATTGGGTTCTCCAAGTCACAAACATTTGTATAGATGTCTCTGTTGTCACATTTGCCGACATACGCACCAGTTTTGCATCTATAAAAATTAATATATGACCATCACAGAATAATGGTGTAAAATAGTCAAATAATTTCTAAAAAGTATTCTTAATATGTAAATATGATAACATTTATTATTCTTGCAGGCATATTAAATGCGTTGGATTAAATATGTTCATGAAGCTTTGCAATTTCTATATTTGGAATCATGTCTTAAGTATATGTGTGTTTAACTCAGCTAACAAAAAATAATCAATTTGCAGCAGAATTGTACAAAATGCAAAAATTAATACTGTATGTTATCCCAATTATCATATTTTAGCAAAATATGAGAGGTAGTCAGGTGAAAGTGAGAGACTAACACCAGATGACCTGGTGATAAGCTTTTAAAAACATGTAATTTATATTATTCATAATAATCCAGATCCCTACTCCTCTTTAAAAATGATTTAATAAACCATTCTGAGTGCTTTTATATTCCTTATATTCCTTATAATACAACTGAAAAATTTCAAAGAAAATAATTTGAAAGTTACTTTTAAAGAAATCTAAGCTTCAACCATAATAACACGTTCTGTGCATTGGAGATGAAGATTTTTATTAGATCTGATCTGAAAATCAGTGGGCTTTTGTCATTAAACTTTAAAAAATTACTCAAAGTGACATGGGTTCATACCTTCAGAGTGAAGACAGTGTGATGCTAGGAACACTGCCTTCAATCTCAAATGTTTATCCTCAGTGACATCATTCATAACAGCCACATTTTATTAGCCACATAGTCATCATGTCATTGTTGTGTTTAGCGTGTGATTGATAGTTTGCTCCGTAAGGCCATATGATTCAGGAAGCCTTGCCCTAAATTTGAGCTGTCTTCAGCAATGACTTTATAAGCCAATCTTATTTGACTACATGATGACATCACCTTTTTTGAGAAAGAAAAAAGACCAAATTAATGACACCAGTCTAACAGATGTTCAGACTTCACATACAGAGGGCAAGATGTAATATAAATAAAGAAAAAGATTGTGGAATCTATTAACTCCTGTTTTGACTACACCGAAGATGTTTACAGGTAAACTCTTGTACACAACTACAATTACTATTTTCCCTATGTTATATTTATGAGCAATCAGACTGGCTTTGGGAAATCCCCTATAACTAAAATTTAAAAATTGGAGATAGGATATTTTGTCCATAAATTCAAAGAACTGCAGTCTTTAAAAAAGATTATTTTATTTACATTCCAAATTTTGTTCATTTGGGAAATGTTATTTCTGTATATGCTGGAGGCAGAAAATCCAGAACAAACTGTACTCCTTTTTTCTTAATGAATTGGAATATCTACAACAGGAGAGTTACCCTGCAACATCTGTATTTTATGGAGTTTTTTCCCCTGATATTCTGGCATGTTACTGCATTGTTTTCTGTGGAATTGTGCCAGAATCAGCAACAAATTCAGCAGGGAAAATCATGTTTGCACACTGCAAAATTAGTTAGTCTAAAGAAACGGCAGCAAAATGGTTGTCATCAGATCTAAGATCTGGAAACAACACAATGGATCATTTGGCTTAGAGATTGCCAATTGGCACTCCATGGCTTACAAAGCACTTTTATCTTGCTGTCTCACCAAATTTGAAATAAAGACTTTTAACTCTTTTGATATGTTTTTTCTTCCAAAAACACAAAATTGTTTTCAATGAGATATCTTATATGTGATTATACATTGCTGCTTAGGTTTTCCTATTAATACAATCCCCAATTGGTTGTGTGTCTCTATATATGGGTAGGACATAATGTGCTTGGAAATGTACAAATCTGTGTATTTATAGGAAGGCTATTATTGTCAGCCAGTTTGCTATAAATACACCAAACTCTATTCATGTAAGTTTTTAGAATCAGATGAGTTACCAGATGGAATTCTTGGGTGTCATCTTGGAGTTTTTTTCTATGGTCTTTGAGAATGTATGGAGAATATATATAATGCCAAAGGCAAGTTTTTTCTTGCCTTCAAAAAGATGATCCACTTAACTATAGATGAGTCAGTGGCTTACTGGTGCAAATTGGATTTAGTGACTGTGGGCCATTATCCTATGTTTCGCTAACATCTGTGGCTTGTATTCTCAGTGGCAAGTGAAATTTTAGAAAATCTGTTGTCTAAATAATGGTGTCATGCCCCTGTCAGAATCTGATTCAGAGGAGGAGGCTGAGCAGCTGACAGGGAGAGGGAGTGTAGCTCCATTGGCTGTGGAAGAAACTGGGGAAGGGCAAAGGCTGGCTGGGCAGAGCAGGGGAGAGGTAAAGCAAGGGAGAGGGAATTCAGAGGAAGACCCAGGCCCATCCCCTCTTCATCCTAGGAATGAATGGAGAAGGAAGCAAAGTGAGTTGCATGGCTTACAGGGGAGGAAAGAGCCCCGATTCCCTTCATTAGCTGCAGCTGGGAACACAGTGTTTAAAAAGTGAATTATCTGGTACCATCGAGGCTTATCTGAATTCCTGGCATCTTCCCAACTGTATGTGTTTTGCTGGGCTTTCAAGTCTGCAATTCCTTCTCCTGTCCTGTCAAGTTAATTAATGCAGCGTGGTTTGTTTGGATTTTTATTTACAGTTTGTATGTACTTTGTTTTCGGACTGAATTTCCTCCACTTAAAGACTGTTCTTGGGAGAGTTTTTTCTCCAGCCAAAGGTAACCTGGACATTGGGGGCAAAGTTGGAGGTACTAAAGGGACATTTCTTGCTTATTTGACTGTGTTGCCTTTGTGCCACGCCCTGGGTCATCACACATGGTCACTAAATGTTGAAGCTCAGTGCTCCCAGCAAATATCAGCTGTGAAAACCTACAGCAATAAATACCCAATTTCCCCAGGGTTTGGCCATTTGAGCCTACAGCAGAATGCATGACACTGAAATAAGTCTCTTAAGAGTTTCATCATGAGACCTACTCTAATCATTATTGATGTCAGAGTGCATGTGTCTACCATCAGAAAACAGCTGCACTAACTAGATCTGTATAGGAAATGTACCAGGACGAAATCTTAGCTGTCTAAAAAGAACATCAGGGCACATTTGTTCATGAACACCTAGGCAAAGAGCAGGAAGTATGAACAACGTGCTCTGGATAGTACCAGAAGATACGTTTGGTGAAAACCAAAGATAGCATTTCACCAAAAGGACTGGATATCAATTATAAAGTATGATAGTAAAAATGGTTCATCATCACTATGGTTTAGGGCTGCTTTGCTGCATCAGCACAGCTCATATTGTAAAATCCGTTATGAATTTTTCAGTGTACCAGAAAAGTGCCTAAGGATAATGCAAGTCCATCTGTCAGAAGATTGAAGCTCAACTGAAAATGGAAAATGACAATGACCCTAAACATTCCATTCAATCCCTCAAGCATTGGCTGACCAAAACACAACAACAACAAAAAGGACGGGGTAATAGAGATTCTGGGATAGCTAAGTCCAAGCCCAGATCTAAATTTCATCAAGATGCTGTGGATTGATTTGACATGGGCTGTGCATGCAAGAAACTCCTTAAATATTGCATAGTTGAAAAGATTCTGGATGGAAGAATGGGAAAAAATGTCTCCCAGCCGATGTCAGAGACAGACAATTACAGCATAAGAAATGCCTATTTGAGGTAGTTTCTGCTGAAGATATAAATTCAAAAGTATATCACTTTTGCTAGAGAAAAAATGGCAAATCTTAATTTTTGATGAATAAATAATTGCAGAATCAGTTTTTTCATATGTTTAAATAGAGGCTAGATTAAATAATAGTAATTATCTTATAGTAATGGATTCCTACATTGAGCACAGTGGGGGAGTAGATAATCTTCCAAGATCTCTTCTAGCTCTTTAATTCAGTGATTCTTACAAATTTACGGAGGAAATGTGCATCGAGTCTGTTTGCATAGAATACTCACCCCCCCCCCACATACATGCTCCTGGTGCGCCCTCCCCCCACGTGTCATTTTGGGTCTCCTGAGGCTCCAGGGAGATTTGCTATGCTAAAAACGGGCTGCTCAATTAGGTGATTAGTTTGCCTCTCCTTGGAGCCTTAGAAGACCCAAAACAGCGCGGGAGGGAAGGAGTGGGGGGGCACTCCCATGTCCCCCTACATCCACCCCCGCCCCGTTTTTGGCTTTGCAAGCCTCCCTACACTTACCTGGGAGCCAGAACCAGGCATATGGCGACTTCTGGGAGGGGAGGGGCAGGGTGGGTGCCAGCTGGGCTTCAGAACTACTGCTTCGCCGAACTGGATATACAATTAACATCCGGTTCTCCTGAACCGGCCCGAACTGGTAGAATCCCACCCCTGGTTATTTCCTCAGTTTTAATACAATTTATCTCAGTGAAATATTAGTCCACTTTCATGGATATAATTGTTACGAACTAACTAAATAAACTCATTATTAAAAACTCTTTGAGCTTCGCTCCAACTGCAGGCTCGTAAACCTGCAGTTCGGATTGGTCCGCAAGTAAGCGATCATGATTGGCTGCCTTCGGCTAACCTGATTGGCCGACAGCGGCCATCCCGGATTGGAAGACTAAGTGCGGTTAAACTCGTTCTCATTGGTTATTGCGGCAGCAGCCAGCTCTATAAAAGAGCTGCTGCTGCCCAAGTTGGTTGCTCTGTTCTGAAGTCACTATTAAAGAGTTGTGTCACTACAGATGTCTTGTCTCCGTTATTACGCCCACTCCTCCAAACATAACAATAATTGTTGCCTTTAGTGCTCTGGAGAGGGCCACACCGTACATTCTTGTAAGCATAACCAGGCTTTTGCAGTGTAGGCATGATACAAACATTCCTCTCATCTCTGCACCACACTTTGAAAGCAAGCCATAATAGTGAAATATTCTTTTATAGCCCCTTGATCTTCCTGTTGTCTTTCAAAAGTTGCAGTTACATCATGTCTTAAATAGGTCTGAAATGCCTGTGTGGAGTCCCTAAGGCTTTGCTTTGTTCTTACTAGCATCAGGAGAATCAGTGCAGAAAATCTGCCTCATCTAATCCCAGTCAAAGCAAAAAGAAGGAAATAAAACAAAGGCCTCCAATATTGGCATTTGAATTTAGGATCTTTCAGGTCAGAATAACAGAACAACAGAGTTGGAAGGGAGTTTTTCTAGTCCAACTGAAGCAGGAAACCCTATACCATTTCAGTCAGTCTTTTCTTCAAAACTTAGAGTGATGAAGCATGTTCAACTTTTGAAGACAAGCTGTTCCACTGGTTAATTGTTCTAAATTTCTCCTTAATCCCAGATAGCTTCTCTCCTTGATTAGTTTCCAACCGTTGTTTTTTGTCTTGTCTTCTGGTGCTTTGGAAAATAAGTTAATCCCATCTTCCCCTATACCATTTTAGACAAATGTCAGATAGAGGTCACTGATCTTTATCTGAGTGCTCTATATGTTCGTGCTGCTGGGTTGATGATCCATTTGGACCATCTTTCTCTTTTGGATTAAATCTTAATTTTAGAATAAAAATATGAATAAATCCCAATGTAGATCATGTTCCCTGTACCATTCCCCTGCATTAAGGAGTAATCAGACCTAGGGCTTCCCACGTTCTTTATTTTAACTCAATTAGATCTGTAGCCACTTCTCCCATGACCATTCTGGCTTTAGGGTCTTTGTATCACGACCTCAACCATTGCTTGCTTCTAGGACTATCATCATCACTCCATAGTCTCTGGTCAACCCCTCTATGGAGGACACAGTACTATGATGTTGATTACTACAAATTTAGCTAACTATTTTTCTTATACTTAATCACCATTTATTTGTTTCATAAATCTATATAGCTGCACATCTTGCTGTTCTGACTCTGGGAAGCTTATAGAATTAAAAAGCAAAAAGACAACCACAAAATCCCTGCAAAAATCATTAAAGCAATAAAAGGATTAAACTGTTACAAACAATCTATGGGAGAACACTGTTCATTTTCCTAGAAATATTTAACTGTCTCTTTACTCTCCAGATCCCCAGGCTAGATGACAGAGTCATGTCTTCAGCCATTTCTAGAATGCCAACCAGGTCAGGGCAAATGTCACCTCTGAAGGAATGATATTCCTTTTTTAAAATAGTAATTATATTAAAAATCATGATACAACAATGATACGAAACTAATGCAAACTAAAAAAATTGAATGTGTAGAAAAGAAAGAGAAAGTAGGAAAGGAGAAAAAATAAGAATCTAGTAAAGAAATACATACAGAAATCAATTCTCCTTTGTCTCAACAAGTATCAACAATTAAATAACCTTCTCTTAAAATACAACAGATGTTCTCCTCTGCCCATATCCCATCTCTTACTTATAAACAGATCCTTAAAAACCACATCCCTTCAGTTCTGATCAGCAAAAGTCTATTAAGGCTTAGCAGAGATAACAACATACCTATATTAACATTGATCAAATAAACTGCCTTTATGTTCATTCAATTTACTTTTAACAATAATAATATTTAGTCCCTTCAAATAATGTCTTAGAACTTAATTTCTTACCAATTTTTCTTTGTCCCTTCTCATAAAATTCTGCAAAGCTTTAATGTTAAGCTCTCTTTTATAAATCTGATAAAGGAAAATTATCCAAATTACTCTCATGGTTGTTATTTGTATATTCCTTTTAAATATTAAGACATCAACTGGTTTCTTTTGTATGTCCAAATGTATCATCTTTTTCCGTATCATTCTTGTAACCTGTAATTTTTAGATCCACTTTCAGATCAGTCTCAATCTTGTCAGGTAAAACTTGTTACTCTTTCATAACATCACTAAAACCCATTCTCTATTCACACTGCTGAATAGAGGCAGCTGTTCTTACAATTAACTTCTAGTCCCATTGTTCAAAAATGTCTTTCAGTATATTCATGGGGTTAAAATATTTTGTTTTCTTCTTTATTAATAAGTCAAATTTAAGTGGTGTTCTCCTGTAATTGTAGTCTTGATTTCCAACCTTCAATGTCTCATCTCATTTTTTAAAGAATGCAAAACAAGATTAGTTTCCCACTAATTAATATATAATTAATTACAAAATCTTATTTCAAATTTAACTGGACCCTTAGTTGATCCAAAATCAAAGTTTTAATCGTCCCTTTGCTGTTTATTCCGTTAAAAAATTAAGTCCTTAAACTTGTAGTTAACTTAAAACCTCTTTTGCTGAAAATTGAAGGAAACTCACCCAGTGTTGTAAAACCTGTATAAACAAAGGTTCCTAATAGCTGAATATCAGTTAACTAGCAATTTCCAAAAGTGAAATAAGACAAGGAAGTAAGCTAACCCAATGTCCTTAAATGAGCCAATATTGGCTTGAATAAGTAACTATTCCCTCATCTCTCTGAGCTCTAAATCTGCTGGTGACCTTTGCATTACAGTCTTCCTGCAAGGAAGGGAGCATTTGTGGGTGGCCTCATGTCATCAGCAACTTCATTTCAAAGGGACAAGTGTCAGGGTTTTTCTCCTGACCATTCAAGGCGCATCTAAGAGATTACATAACAGAATAACAGAGTTGGAAGGGACCTTGGAGATCTTCTAGTCCAACCCCCTGCTCAAACTTTATACCATTTCAGAAAACTAGTTGTCCAATCTCTTCTTAAAAGGCTCCAGTGTTGGAGCAACCACGATTTCTGGAGGCAAGTTGTTCCACTGATTAATTGTTCTAACTGTCAGGAAATTTCTTCTTAGTTCTAGGTTGGTTCTTTCCTCGATTAGTTTCCATCCATTGCTTCTTATCCTACCTTCAGGTGCTTTGGAGAATAGGTTGATCTCCTCTTCTTTGTGATAGCCCCTGGGATATTGGAATACTGCCATCACCTAGTCCTTCATTTCATTAAACTAGACATACCTTTTTCTTCATACGTTTTAGCCTCCGGTTCCCTAATCATTTTTGTTGCTCTTCTCTTTACTCTTTCTAGATTATCAGCATCTTTTTTATATCACGGAGACCAAAACTGGATGAAATATTCCTTTTTAAAATATAGTTTTTTTATTAATTTATAATATGACATACAAAGAGAATACGAAAGTAAATATTAGGGAAATTAGGGAAGGAAAAAGAGAAGTGGATAGTGGGGGAAAGCAAGGGAAAAAGAAAAAAAAGGCATTGACTTCTGACTCCTTTGGTGCAGTAAAATAAGGCATTAACAACTATCCTCAACTTTTTACTTTTTCATAATAATATAAACTAGACATTTCTATAACAACAAATCTATCTAATCGGTTAAACCCAAAAGCAAAGTCTCATTTTTTTTTTCCAACTCAAGCACAAAGTCCAGAAGCGGTTTTCAAATAGAAAATAAAGGTATTTGTGTTTTTTTTCCTTTAATCAAAACAGTCAATTTAGCCATCTCTGCTAACTCCATCAGTTTTTGCAGCCATTCATCCATTGTGGAGATTGAGGTGACCTTCTAATTCTTGGATGCAATATTCCAAGTGTGGTCTTATCATCGTATGATCTTGAGGTCTAACCCTCTATAAATGCAGTCTAGGACTGTGTTGACTTTTTTGGCAGCTGCATCACATTGCTAGCTAATATTTAAGTGATTGTCCACTAGGACTTCAGATGCCTCTTTCTACTCAGCACTTTTCCAAGTGGCTAGTTGCAATTATCATACTTTCTTACAAATTAGCAAAGGAACCATTCCTCTCCTGTGACTAATTACATGCAATAGGCAAGGACAGTGTACCCACCAAGAAATTATGTAAATATTAGAAGCTTCCAAATGTGCTCTGTGCAGGGATATACCTCATGCATGTGAACACCACTCCAAGAAATTTAGTTATTGGTAAGTATCTAGTAGTTTTTTCGTAATGCTTAAGCTCCTTTATTTAATGCCATGTTTTGGAGGCTTAACACTATACATATGTGAAAACAGTATTACCAGCCCATGTGCCATTCATAGTAAAAGATTCAAACAGCAAAGCCAAATGTGTTTCATCCATAAATTTTAGCAGATGTTCTGGATTCTGGTTGATTTGTTGCATGCCCACTTTGGATAGTCTTTTAAATATTGTATTCATTATAGGATATTATGGTTTATTTAATAAAGGTTTACAGAGTTTTTTTATGGCTTTATTGCAGTTTGAAGGATGTAACAAAGCATTTTCTCGGCTTGAAAATCTTAAGATCCACCTACGAAGTCATACGGGTGAGAAGCCTTATCTTTGTCAGCATCCTGGCTGCCAGAAAGCTTTCAGCAACTCGAGTGACCGGGCTAAGCATCAGCGAACACACCTGGATACTGTAAGCATGATGTTATTTCATAAAATGCTCAGTGAAATACAGCTGTCATAGCAAGTCCTTCTCTGCAACCATCACAAATTTATTTTGATAAAATACAACAATGTAGTTGTTGCCACGATGGAAAAATGATGAAAATAAGGCCCATGGTATTTGTGAATGATAAGTTTTTAAAATAGAAAATAGAGCAAGTATTAGTAACAATGCAGAGACAGCAATACCACTTAGACTTATACACCCCTTCATAATGCACTCTCTAAGCGGTTCACAGAGTCAGCATATTGCCCCCCAATAATCTAGGTCCTTATTTTTCCTTCTCAGAAGGATGGAAGGCTGAATCAACCTTGAGTTGGTCAGGAACAAACATCTGGCTGTGGGCAAAATTAGCCTGCAATACTGTACTCTAACCACTGCGCCACCACAGCTCATAGTTTTGCATATTATTGGGTTTATGTATATTGTTTTTCATTAACATCTGATTCTAAATCAGTTGTCAAACTCGTGACGACACGTCATCACGTGACGTATTGGAACTTTCCCCCCTTTGCTAAAATGGGGTGGGCGTGGCCAGGGCGTGACACATCTGTCCCATGGGCTGCAAGCTTGACACCCCTGTTCTAGATGGTTTAACATAATGTTTGATTTTTAAATTTTACTCATATCAAAATATAACATACTATAAACATTACCATAACGTTAAAAGAATCACCCAAAATATATAAAATATTGGGGTGAAGAAACCTTACCTAATATTTTAGATAGTGGTGCTAGCACAAAACAAAGTATTATACCAATAATTATATATCTATAGTTGATTTCCTATTCTTTCCACTACAATTTCCAGCATTATTGATAATAGCAGTAGGGAATCCTGGAATTTTTACCCAAAACGCCAGGAGAGCATTTGGTTAAGGAAGGTTATAATATATCAACTACAGAGAATCACCAGTTTGCTTTTCTACTATTTTGCCATGCAATTAATTTGTCTTCATCTGAATTAATATTTTACATACCTTTGGAAAACTTTCTCTGTAGATTTAAAACCTTGGCTGTGTGATTTTTTTTTTTTTTTAAATAAAGTTCTTCCATGAATCATTTGAACTGTCAGGCATGTTTCAAACTAAAATGCGTTTTGTTGCCCAAGATTATAAGTGGAAGCCTTTATGTGCGATACCTCATCGGCTATCTTTTATAGGTTTTGGATGATAGCTCAGAATTGGTAGCCAAACACATCTATAGATCTTCAGATGAAGAAGATTGGCCTTTAAATATATTTACTTCTTTTCTATGCTCTACCCCACCATTTGCTCATATAACCCACATTTCTATAAATATGTCACCTGAATGAATGGGCGAATAAATGAATGAATGCAGTGTTCCCTATTTCTTCCTGACTTTGTTTCTGACTTATTAGTGAATAGTGTACAGAAACAAATTTGTATTTTTAGGACATTTCCCAGGTTCCTCTAAAAACACTTTTTCAAAATTAAAATAGGCATTCTCAACCAATAGTCCTTTTTGTTTAAGTTCTTTTAATGTTTTACAGCATTCAAAGTCTCCCTCCCAACCCCCCGACATTATTAGGCCATCTATCCACTTATTCTTTGGAATCTTAGAATGTATTACTCCATCCTTTTTTTATATACCTCATAATAATGAAACTTTATTAATACAAAAAAATGAAGCACTTGCAAGAAAAAGAGATGAACGGGAGATATAAGGAGGTTTGTACATGGAGGCAGATACAACAGAACTTTCTATTAGCTTTCTAAGATACTTGAAGCGATTGGAGTGTGGAAAATGGCAATGTTACTTTACTGTCCAGGTCATGTTAGCCTCTACTGTGGTCAATCACCCATGAAAGCTAAGCAGACTCTTTAGTCATCTTAGCTCCTGCTCCACAGCTCATAAGTCCTCCCTTTGTCTTTTTGAAAGAGGTGAATATGTGGTTTAATGTTTGGTTGGGTGTTTATGTGGCAGAAACCTAGAGGTTAATTGATATTTACTTTTAAACCAGCTACACATTTCAGACAGTGCAGCATTAAGGAATGTGTAATGTACATTATGCCTTCCAAAAACAAACAAGTCACTCAGTCACATTTTCCAACCCAAGCACGCTTACAATAACAATGTTTTATTTATTTGAAAATCAGCTTTAGGGATTTGAATTTGTAATTATTTCTAAAATGTGGTTTTTTTGAAACTTAATATGTCATATAGGATGCACCTTTTTGAAGTTTAATAGCTTGACATTAATACAAGTGGAAGGGAGGGGGAGGGAAGGCAGATGTATCCCTCAAAGCAGTTTGTAGATTCTGTGATGTACGCAGAAGCAAGTCCCTCTCTTTCCTTGTATCTTTTTGGATGGTCTTATTGCAAAGAGCCTCTTTAACTTTTCTATTCTGTTTTTCTCCCTTCTTCCTTTTTCTTCCTTTGTTTGTACCGTTTATTCCATATTCTTTCTTCCTATCTGAAATACTTCTAATCAGCAAAAAGGTACAGTAATAATTTTAACTAACCTTTTATTAATAACTTATTTTCTCTTACTGAACCTATTTTTACATTTTTACGGTATTTATAGTCTGCACAAGATAACATCCATTTTTATCCTGTTAATCTTCCCAGGGATTTTAGCTTTGTATCACACCAGCAGCTTTTGTTTTTGATTAATGAATATATAGTAAATTAGAATGCATCTTGCATGCTGATGTTAGTGCTTCAAATGCATGTAACACAAAACTGGTAGTTCATAACAGTTTAAACTCCAATCCCTTTTATAAGCGAGCTGTGTAACTGAATACTGTGTGACAGTGAGATTGAAAAGGCTTGGACTAGTATGGATGGGCTTTTTCTGGTCTAGTTTTCTCAGCCTTAATAATGTGTCGTCATTGCAGGGTAGAACTCTACCTGGTTAATTCCATAAGGAATTATTTAATGGTTTCCATCATCCTTCTTCAAATTTCAGTTCTCTCTGTGTTCAGTAAATTGACTTTCATATACAAGTTTTTGGGTACATATCAGGTTAGCCTTTGGAATCTCAAGCTGGTGAATGATCTTATTATTCCTTTGGAAATTTCCTGCTAGCACAAGAAGCAGGACTACTTATTCCTTTGGAGGTGTCTACAAAGAAAGGGGATTTATATGGACTGCCTATTTCTTATTGAATGCATGTGGAATTGATTTCAGATTCCAAAAGCAGGTCAATCTGTCATTTATCTTCTCTGAAAGGAGAATCTGTAAATAATTACGAAGATCTGCTAGAATGTACTGGTTTGATTGAATAGCAGATTATTAGGTTAAATTTAGGTCTCAGGCTATCCTGAAACTGGATTACATGTACATTTTTTTTTAAAAGCAGTAAGCTGATTTTTCAATATTGGCAATGCTATTAACTTTGTAATCCAAAATCATTTAATTTTGTCAGAACTTTTTTGGGTGCCAGTGAAAAGGTATTAAAACTGTAGCAAAAATGCTTTAGGATGGTGTTCTATAATCATTCTAAGATCGGGTATGATAGCTCAGCCTTCCATACTGTGGGATAGCAGACATTAGAGAGCAATGGTGGGGCCAGCATGTAAACAGAATAAAGAATAAATATTAAAGATCAAGGCTGCCTCTTAATTTGTTTTACAGTCCCTTGCCTATGTTAGCTAGGGTTAAGTCCCAAGACAACTGTGGAGTGTCACATTATCATTGTAATAGATAATGAAAGATAAAATATGCATATAAGGTAGAAAGCAAGTTTCCTTTAAAAATCCGATTTTGAGAAATATATTTTAGATTGAATTTTTTAAATACTGATTTATGTCAGCATGAATACCTTCAAGGCAGTCCAGGTGATTTTCACTATGAACACAATGGCCAATGAGCTGCTTGTCTCTTGTCATATAGAAATACTGTTGCATGAACTGGTGTTTTCTATCTGCGAGTTGTCCATAGAACTCAAGATGCATGACCATGAAAACTTGATAAAATATCTGCAGAATTGTATGCATAGTTTCTGAGTATTGGAGACAGCAGAGGTACTTCTTAAAAGTGATAATATGAATACTATATATAAACTATTATTAAGTCATTGTAAATAGTTCAAGTTTGGATTGCAGTTTTTCTGACTGCACTTTTATCCAGTTGACTTTATTAAAACTTTATTAAATTCCCAAAGGTGTAAAGCATTTTGGCTAAACTGAGAATGAAGAGAATAAAAGAATAAAAAGTGACCTTTCCAGCAGACCTGGATGTAAATTTGCCTTTTATGTATATTTGCCTGTAATTTGTAGTTTCAAGCTGAACACACAGTTAAATGCTTTACAGCATGTTTGAACATCACCAATGAATATTACTGTTTTATTTTGTTAACATAATAGTTCATAACTTTAAGGAGGATGTTTTCAAAGCAAACATAATTTCCATGTTACCTATTTTTCCCCTTGTTCCTCTCCATACACTTATAGAAGCCGTATGCTTGCCAGATTCCTGGATGCTCTAAACGTTACACTGACCCAAGTTCCCTTAGAAAACATGTGAAGGCTCATTCTGCCAAAGAACAACAGATGCGTAAGAAGGTAAGACCAACATTTCAAAGATCAGGAATTCCAAGAAGTATATCTCTACATGTTTAACTGAATGGATATTGGTTTTTTTCCTTCAGTGATTTCACTACAGGAACAGGACCCCAATTCATTTTCTTAAACTTATAGTGTTTGCCTTAAATGACACTCTTTTGCTTGCAACTATAGGACATGATGAAATTGTACCCCTTTAGGTCAATTGATGAATTGTCTCTGATCAGATCCTGAAACTTGTCTACAGATCGTCCTTGATTTATGATTGGCCATTGTAACAACTGTTCAAAGTTATAACAGGCTCAGAAAGGGTACTCTAGAGGCCATAAAGCTTATCACATCACACAATTGTATTTTGGGTGACCAGTTGCCAAGAACCTCACAATCATGTGATTACCATGGAAATCTACTATGAATGTTGTTGGGGAATGAGTACAAAAGTTACTATCAGGTGTCAAGCATTTCATTTTCAAGAATCCATCAGGAAGAGAAAATGAGTGAATTTTCTGAACAGGAAAAAAAAAGCCACAACCTGAGTGCTATGAGGGAAATATCCTATTCCTGAAAGAGGCTAATAAAGCATCTGGCATCTGAAGCATCCATGGCAGAGTGATGGGGCAGTGGATATAAAAAAATCACAATGACAGATGCAATCATGCAGTCGAAGCCTTGCCACTTTGTACATGTCTAGATGAGATACAAAAGAAATGAGGGTTTCATATTGCAGTTGTAATTCCTTTCTTGAGTAGTTCTGTCATACAGATTTGCAGATGCCTCAGTTAGTACCAATATTTTCCAGACACAAGATTTCTTAGAACCAAGGATATAGAAGTTGTATAGGCTTCAGGTTTTGAGGCAAGCTTCCCCTTCCTCAAGTTTTTAACCTGAAATGTCTTATTGCATGCAGTACATCTGCTTCAACATTGAACCTTTACTTCCTACTTTATTTAAGCAGCACTGCCCCAATGAAATGAATTCTTAGATGAAAACTAAGCAGTTATGCAATACTTATAGCAGTAGTAGTAATAGCATAAACCTTGATTAGCTGGTTTATTAGCTAGAATATTGAATGTTTATACAAACTGACTGTAAGACTGAAGGTTAAACTGCTTGGCCTAGATCTTTTAATTTAGAATAACCAAACCAAGAGAAGGGCAGAATTGAATTCTATAAACTTCAAAACAATAACCATTTATTAGCCCAGCCATAACAGGGGATAGATATTTTGGAGTAATTTGAGCTTTGTGTTATGACAAAACCTTGGCAGCATTAGTATGTTTGAAAAAGAATTAGAAATGCTTTTCTTTCTTAATTCTCCTCTCCTGCTGTTTCTAATATGATCGACATTGTGGTTTGCGAAGAGAGCATGCTTGAGACACTTTTGCCAGTGCATTAATTTACATGGAAAACAGCTGACAGATCATCAATACCTTTTGCACATGAGCAACAACCTACCATTTTGCTCATTTTAATCTGAGAAGTACCAACATTTTTCCTTATCTAGAAAATTCCAACCAAGACAGTTACCAATTGATGCATTTCTTTGAGAAACAGAACTTAAGGTATGAGAGGCAAATACTGTGCAGCTCAGTTACTCTGTAAAATTATAAAATGCATAGTAATTTTCTAAGAATCAACATGATGCTGGTAGATTAGTATGATAAATTTGCATATGCAAAAAACCCAAATTAGAAGAAGCACCAAGCACCTAATATATCTCCCCTTGCTGAACTAAGGGAAACAATGATGTTTTGTTTTTTGCAGATATGTATAGGCTATGGGCAAAAAGCCATATGTATTAAATTAGCTTCATTTGAATTCTACTCTTTGAAATGAACATCTCTTTCTTATAGCTATATTCATATTCTGATGCTGAACAAGAAATATTAAGTGAATGCTTAACTATGCAGCAGCTTCACCCTTCTTCACAACACATTTTGGATGGGAAGTGTGGGAGATCAATGAGCCACCACGACCTCATTACAGGTGGGAGTATTTCTTTTAAATACAATAAATAGGATTAATTGTGAAGAACTCAGATGCAAATTCCATCTAAATATAAAGCTTGCCAGATGCCTCGAACAAACATATCAGTATACCGTTCAGGCTTTTTTAAAGAATATACTACTCCAAAGAACATATCAGAGGAAGAATGTAAATATGTTCAGACCTGAAATTCAAAAGTAAGATTAAAACAATTTATTAATAATCATGCTGTCAAATTAAATGTGTAAATAATCAACTTATATTTTGAAATATGCTCCTGATATAGCTGATGGCATTCTTTTGAGTTATATTTTTAGACAGTATAATTATATTTTTTCCCAACAAGAGACAATTTATGTGAGGGCCAATTACAATGCTTGACTACTGTCAAGAAAACCAGGAAAATCCACAGAGGACCAATTACTTGATAGGATTCTCCTTTTATCTTCTACCACCTTCTCATTCAAGTAAAGGTTCTCTGGGGTTATGAAATAAGAATGACTTCAAACTGTAAACTTGGTTTAAAAAGAGCCACATTCTGTATGTGCATGAAAGCATTGAACTTAGGAAAATGACAGAATGCTATTCCATAATGACCTCTTTGGAACATGCAAAAAAGGCCATGTGGCCATCTCTATTAACAGCTATAGTAGTTTAAGACAGAAGCAGTAATTGTGGTCTTGCATTTTCCACAAATTTCCATTAAGCAACCTTTCCATAACTTTATGCCCTTCATATTGTATGTACGTGGTCATGCAGTGCATAATTTCTAGCAATTTGAAATTTGCTGTCTGATCTCATCTGAAGGAAGTCTGTTTACCATGTCATGTAAAACAGTTTGTAGCCCAGATTGCCATATTGGTGATACTTTGAGCTCAGGTGATCTACATGTGCTATAGACATCTGGAATGCACCAAGTTGGAGCAGGACTGAAGTGATCCTTGGCTAAATATAGCTATTAATTCAAGAATAATGGGTTGGAACCTTAGGGGTAGGATGTCAAACTGCCAAAAGATACATGAAAAATGGAACATAGAGCAGCAAAGACATCTGGCCACCAGGTCCTACTTAGAACCAACAGATAGGTTGCAAGCTGTGGTAGGATTCCGTTTTGAAGGTTACTTTATTAGCATTAGTGAACCAAATTACTTTGTAGTATACATAGCAGACTACAGGCTTTAAAAAAATGTACTGTCAAATCTTCTATACTATGCCTCATTCTATTCTCTTTGAAAATAGTTAATACTAAATTGCTTTTTCAAAGAAATCATAACTTAATGAATAGAGTGCTGCTTATTCAGATTACCTAGAACCTTTCCCCTTCAACTAACATATTTTAAATATACTAAGGACAAAGCTAGCATCTGGAGATATTTTCTGTGATTCTTCTCCTGTTATGCTGAATTTCAAAGTAACTCCATGTGCTTAGGCTAAAAGGGGAGAATATTTTAAAAGTGCTCTTGTGGTTACTGGTTTTGCAGTGCTGCATTTCAAAATAATTAAAGTGAATGCAGTACTGCTGCTTTATAGAAAATTTAGGCTGCAAATCCTTATGTAAAGAATATCAAAAGAACCTCGTTAAACCAGGCAGAGAGGCCAGGTAGCCCAGCTCTCTGTTGCCATCAAGAGCCAACTGAACAAGTATCTTCCCTAGTTCCCAACATGTTACTGTTATAATGGAATTGTTTCACATAATTTGCAGTGCACCCTAGGTCCATGTGTATGATAATTCTCTGTGTGAGAGCTATTGCTACCATATCAGTTTTACAAGAGAGACTAGCTCACATCTTTCTAATTAATTTGCTATAAATCCAGTTTAAAACACAGATAGATGAAAAAAATCAATTCAGATAACTTTGGATGTAACATTATCACCTGAAATTTAAAGTGAAATCTTTGTAAAATCCAAAAGTTAGTACAGGGTATTAACTTCCTGGAATATGAACCAACAGTTATAATGTTTGTGATAGTGGTGAATATCTGTAGAATGAGGGTGAAGGTTCATTTTCTGAGCTTGTGGATTGGTTTCTGAACGTTTCATTACTAGGCTAGGTAACATATTCAGAATTTAGGGGATGTCAGTGTTGCTGTTCTGCTTATAAGGGCTTCATGTCATCAGTAGATCTTGTGATGGGGAGGTCACATCAAGTGAAGATCTTGTGATGGGTTAGGTGTGGTTGCATCAAGTGAGGGTCTTGTGTTGGGCTTTGTGATAGATCAGGTGAATGTCATGTCAAGGTGAGGGTCACGTCAAGACCCATCGCAAGATCTTCACTTGATGTGACCTCGCCATCACAAGATCTATTGATCACACAAAGCCCTTATAAGCAGAAAAACATTGACACTGACATCCCCTCAATTCTTCTGAAGATGTCACCTAGTCCGGTAACGAAATGTTCAGAAACCAACCCACAAGCTCAAAGAACAAATCTCCACCCTCAGTTAAAAAGCTTTTTTAAAATAAATATTTAACAGATATGGATAATATTTACAAACACGATATGTTTTCTGTGTGAATGAAGCTTGCCAGTTTTCAGACCAAAAAGTCAGAATAGTTTTTATGACACATTATTAAAATAAAAGAATTCTTACATTGAAATTTGTGAATATGGTGGGCCCTCAAAGTGTAAAGGGCTTTTTTAGGAGAAACTTTTAAAATGTTTTATTTTTTTTTAGCAAATGTGACTGAGTAATTGTTAGCCTCTCCTGAGAGAATAAAGTTTCCACAAATTTATCCAGAACTGATGGAAGGGAAGGATTGCTCCAAAGAACTTGGCAGAGACTTAAAAGGGATTCTTCTTTTCCCATCACTTTAGAAGAAATTTATATGAATGTGACATATATTGTAGAGATAGGCTTTAAAAATAATCTGCAAAATTTTGGAAGCAAAGGTGGAATGCAAGTGCTATTATTACTAAACAACAGTTTTAAGTAGTTTTGTTATTTTGGCAGAAATGGGCAGTATTTTTTGCAGATATTAGTTTAAAGAGGGTGTGAAACACATTCTTGAGAGAAGTGTAGCAACAGCATTTGTACTCATTAAAATATCACACAAGAAATAAAGGAGCCTCTTGCCAGTTCATAAGCTTATAAAGAAGTACTTGATGCAAAACTCAGTTTCTGAAAATAATTGACACACAACCAAGATTTTAGCATTCAAGCCGCTTGTGCATGGAATAATGGGTTGGGGCTTTCTCACCCTTTTGCTGCAGAGAGGTGAAGACCACAGCTGATCACTGTGGCTTTTGAGTTCTGCAGTCCATCTAACATCTCCTTGCTTGTAAACATTTCCAGACATTCCTCCCCTTACCCGCTTTTAGGCAGAGAAGTTGTATTCTTTACTCACTTTGCTTCATGGGGAAATCCAGGTTAATTGAGTGGTTTTCTTTACTTTATGAGCAGGAGTACAGAAAACAGCACTGTTTGCATGATATTTCTCGTCCAGTTACTTATAACTCAAAGATACCCTTCTTAATTTGCAGACAGGCAGCATCTTCAGGAAAAGCAGTGGAAAGTATATTTTTAGTGCTGATAGTAAACCAGATTCTGAACCAGATTCCTACTTGCACTTTCAGTCAAATACAGATAGTTATAAATCTAATGGTAGGGTATATAGTCACTCCTTGTGTAAAAGCAAAGTTGTCAGTCACAGCCTACTTTTTACTCTCCATTCTCCCTTTGCCTTGTGTGTGTGTGTGTGTGTGTGTGTGTGTGTGTGTGTGTACTTGTGGAATGTATTCCCAAATTGCTGAAGGGAGAGGGCCTTTACAGAAAGCAAAAAGACAGCAAATGTGCCGCTTTAGTCTGGCAAGATTTATGTATGGCTCAAGGAATCAAAAATGACATGTATAGTTGTTTTTGAGCAGTTACCTTATTGTGTTCACCTATTGACAGAAATCTTGCCAAACTAAAGCAACAGTCTGCTAAATACTAGATATACTCCAGTGACATTCTAGGGAGGGTCTACTTTCGCCCTTTTCCTGAATATGAAATATTCTAAGCTTCATGATCTCTTTGCTCTCTGGGCAAGGGCCCCTCCCTCCTGCCACTTGGGACTGCATTCCACAAAGTCATTTTTATCTGATTCTGGATTGCCTAAATCACTTTATTGTAGTTCTAATCATTTTGGAATAACTTGATTGGTTTTGGAGAAGACTCACATTACTTCAGATGACGTGCAATCTTCTCTGAAGTAGCTCATTGGGATTCAAATAGTTTTCAGCAGATCGTATCCTTCGAGCATTAACCATCCACTAGGCTATGATGACCCCAGTTTTGAGATGTTTGTGGGACTTACAGAAAATAATACAGTGTTGAGAACTTTTTGTTTTGTTTGCTTTTTCTGAACTTGCAATTTTATTTCTTTTATCTTTGCAGTTACTTGGCAGAATCCCTAAAAAGCCTTTATCCCAGATGATTATGTTGCTAGTTTTCTAACAGATGTTAGTGCTAAAGGTTAAGCCGTTTAGATTTTGATGGATTACATGTATTTATAATCTGAAGTGGTTAATGTGTTAGGAAACCACACACATACACACACACACACACACACACACACACACACACACACGCATCAAGCTAAGATATACACCAGGAGTCTGCACTTATGCAGCTTAGGTGCAGCACATTGTATCTACAGTAAATGACTGCTCCTCGTTTGAACATATAAAGGAACTAAAATAACTAAATATTTTGGTCTTTAGGATATATCCAGGAAAACAAAATTTGAGCCTATGTTACTATAATACCTTGCTTTACTATAATTACATAGTTTCTGCAGAATAGACAAATAGTAATTTGCCCAGAATACTAGTTAAAAATATTTTCAGCAAATTAGCAGCATTGGATGTTTCTTAGTGATGATAATGGATAATGTCCTAAAATTGCTATTTTATTTTATTTCATTTCATTGGCATGTTATTTATCAATGTAAACAAATAAGCTTAGTATAAACTGGAATGTGTATCATTTTAAAAACCTCGCCAATCCTTTCAGGGACACTTTAAATCTTATGGGAGAAACGTGCAGCCCCTTTTAAATGCAATTTCCAGAAATAAATGAGTATGAAATGGTTGCTTTTTAGTGCCCAACTTATGAACGTTTTGTTAGAATGCCTACACAGGATCCCATGCAAATAGACCTCTATCCACATATTCAGAGTCTATTATAAATATTTCTATATTTGCTTTCTATCCCACCTTTATTATTTTTACAAATAACTCAAGGCAGTGAATCTATCAAACACACTTTTCTCCTCCCATTTCCTCCACAACAGTAACCCTGTGAGATGGATTGGGCTGAGAGAAAATAACTGGCCCACAGTCACCCAGCTGGCTTTCATGGCAAAAGCGGGACTAGAACTCATGGTTTCTAGCCTTGTGCCTTAACCACTTGGTCAAACTGGCTCTCTAATAATTAATAATTAAATGGACACTGTGTTGTAAACATGAGAGATCTTTGTTAAGCTGTCAATAAAACAACCACTGGGATGTTATCACAGTCTAATTATATTCATTGTGACCTCATCTCTGAAATAGATATCTTCTTCTGTTCTTATTTGACTTATCTGTCTTCCTTCTGTTCTTATCTGAGATTTGCTAGCAAAAGAACTTGGTATGTGTTTAAACAGCTAACCCCCAATACATCAAATTCTTTTTTTTGCTTTACTTTACATATGACACTTAAATTCACTCCATTCTAATATATGCGATGTTCTAGTATATGCCCCCAAATGTTGGGAAAACTTATAGAAATAGTTGATATTTTTATTTTTTTGGAAAAAAATCAATTTAAACATTGGTAAGAATCTGTATACCTCAACAATCTGTAACTGCAATCTAGGTAGATTTTCCTTTCCAATGTTGTATAATAATCACCTTGGTGTCGTTGTCAAAGTCTGCTTCGCAATAGTCTAAATAACATAACATTCCTAGATAGAAATGGTAGTTCTAAAATTACTGTTCATAGGTCCATAAATTCAAGACAAAAATGTATCAACTGAATGACAAGCCATCTATAAATTAATGTTTCAACTTCTGTATTACATTTCTAACATTATGAAAATAGCCTTTCATAAGCAATCTCTGACTTGTCCAATAAATTTGAAGTACTATTGTATGAACCACATTTGAGATCAAAAGAAGCTTGTTTCACAATTTTTAAAATAAATCGTCACTGGTTTAAAAAGCATCTGCTTTTTGAGTTTGCATACCTGTTAGCTTTTAGGGATTAAAAAGAAATGGTACCCCAGATGTATGTCTAGACATTGTAGATAAACTAATACTCTCAATCTTTTTTCTTGTTTAGAATTAGCTAAAATAATTTTCTGATATCTCATAGTAGCCAAAACAATTCGTCATGCTAAAGATAGAACTTAAAACTGCAAACCTTACTTGGAACTATCTACTTAAGATCTTTGATTTCAGTGGCTGCTAGAATTTTGCATAGGGTAAAGGAAAACAATATTTAATGTGCAAATAGATGATAATTGTTTAAAACAGTCAACTGATTGTAGTTGTCTTCAATTAGGGTATGTGTAAAACATTAACAGTATAGTGTAAATTTATTCCACAAAAAAGAAACTTCTCAAAAAATAACTTAAAGTTTACTAAAAAGTGTACAAAAATTAAAATTGCTTTTGTAATTGTGAATACTAACTAAAAATTCTCTTTTTACGACCATGTAATCCCTAGACAGCAATTTAAGAGATCTGTAGTTCTAGATATAAACAACCCATGTGCATTCCAAGCAAAAGAGTTTATTGATTAGAGTCTAATTTCTCAGTTTTAAATTATTAAAATTTGAGGCAATTGTATCTGAAGGACCAGAGCATTACTAAGATAGATTCAATTTAAAATCAAATCTATTTATAATAGAATTGTCCTGTTTTATAAAAAACAAGAGATACGGATTTATTTCCCTTAATTTCCATATGATTTCTTAACTTTCTTTCTTTCCTAAAGTAGAATTAGCTCTGCTCCTAGTTCCATTGTACTATTCTGCTTTTTAAAATCTTGTTCTCTGTATGAAATTTATTATACAGGTAGTCCTCAAATTACAACCATTTGTTTAGTGACTATTTGAAGTGACTTATGACTATTTTTCACACTGACAACTGTTGCAGCATCCTCATGGTCATGATCAAAATTTAGATGCTTGGCAAGTATTTATGATGGTTGCAGTATCCCAGGGTCATGTGATCAGCGTTTGCGAACTTCTGACAAGCGAAGTCAACAGGGAAGACAGATTTTCTTAACAATCATGTTACTAACTTAGCAACTGAAGAGATTCACTTAACAATGGCAAAAAAGGTTGTAAAATGGGGCATGACTCACTTAACAACTGCCTTGCTTAGCAACAGAAGCTTTGAATCAGTTATTGTCATAAGTCGACAGCTATCTGTAGTATGAATGTTAAAGCTGACTCAACAGCAGCTTTGATAATCCTACTTCTGTACACGTGTTTCAGCTAAATCCTATTGCACTCCGTAACTATGAGATTGTGTCTTAATTTCCAAATTGTTACTCTTATGAAAATACTCTGTTGCTTGCAAGGTATGTTTTTAACAAACTTACGTCAAATACTTTTTTTTTTTGCCATATTATATTGAATTATTAAATTCAATTATTTTATTACTCTTTGGCCAGGATCAGTAGGACATACCTAAACTACATTTAGACACTAGTGTACGTCTCATCTGATTGTTATAAGACTTAGGTATTTTTAGTTTGCCATGGTACCATTATATTCAGAAGCAAGCTCCAAATGATATTGCCTACAGTATCTTTTTTGTTTATGTCAACTGCTTCATTTGTTTATTCAGAAGTGCAACTTTTCAGACAGCGTAAGCTTTCTGGAAGTGAACGGCTCTGGAAGCACCTGTATTCTTCAGGAATCTAGACATGTGCTTTTTCTCCCTTTTTTCACCTCTTATATGGGACATTTATTTGATTTCTATTCCAATCAAATAGTAATGTGATGGCTAGGAATAATATACCATAATAATAGAATGTAATCAATGTAATGTAATACAATATAATATAACATATTTTAAAATGTCATATGAATATTAGCATATGGACTAAGCACACCAAGATGCCCTAAGAAAGAAATTATAACATCCTGAAATCATACAGGTGTCTGAAATATAAATGAAAACAGAGGCAGAATCCATTATACCAGTGGTGGCTAACCTTTTTGGTGTCCTGTGCCGAAAATTGCATGCATGCTCATGTGCACACGCTCATATGCCAGCACCCAGAAGGCAATGCGCGTGGCCCCCACACCCCCAGCGCATGCACATGTGATTCTCCCCCGTGCCGCCTTCTTACCTGCACTGCGCATGCGTGCGCCTCCCAGCTGATTTTTGGTCCATTTGAGGCCTTTTTCAGCCTTTCAGAGACTCAAGGGAAGCCTCTGCAGCCTTTGGTGGACGAAAAATGGGCCCATTTCATCACTTCTGGTATTTCTGGAAATACAGGAAGTGATGAAACAGGGCTGTTTTGGGGCCTTCAAAGGCTGCAGAGGTTTCCCTCAAGCCTCTGAAAGGCCGAAAAAGGCCTCAAATGGGCCGAAAATCAGCTGGGAGGCACGTGCATGCGCAGTAAGGTAAGTTTGGGGCTCGCATGCCTACACAAATGGCTCTGTGCGCCACCTGTGGCACACGTGCTATAGGTTCAACATCACAGCATTATACTATCTGCAGAGAATAAAATTATAAAATAACATTTTTTTTAATAGCTTGTAATAACTTGTCATGTGTTCTCAAAAAGACTTTCCCTCAATATAAGAAAAGGCTTGTGGTTGGAGCAGTTATCAAAATATGAGGGGGGAAATGGAAATGTGGAGAGTGCTAATACACATCACATGCAAATCCAACTGTTTGTTCCAAAGCCAGTACTGTAACAGGAAGTCAGCAAACTGGGATTAAAAAATGCAAATTTGGGGAAACCAGTTTGAGTTTTGAAGGATGTTAGTTTATACCATTCAGTATAAGTCACTAGAGTTGTACACTCTCTTACTAATGTTCATATAATTTCTTGATTCATTTTAAGAGGTCGGTGCTGAATTTGAATGTCTTTCCTGATATCAGCATTGGTAAAAACTTTTATCCTATTTGTTATTTATTCAGAAAGAAAAACAATCTATGCATTAAAATAATGTTAACAGCTTGCTAAGGGGTTATTTTAAAGCTGGTATACAGGCAATCCTCAACTTATGGCCACAATTGATCCCAAAATTTATGTTGCTAAGTGAGGCATTTGTTAAGTGAGTTTTGCCCCATTTTACAACATTTCTTGCCACAATTGTTAAGAGAATCACTGCAGTTGTTAAGTTAGTTACACAGTTGTTAAGCGAACCTGGTTTCTCCATTCCATTGACTTTGCTTGTTCGAAAGTCACAAAAACTGATCACATAACACTGGGACACTGTGATTGTCATAAATATGAACCAGTGGCCAAGCATCTGAATTTTGATCATGTCACCATGGGGATGTTGCAACAGTCCTGAGTGTAAAAAACGGTCATAAGTCACGTATTTCAGTGTTGTTGAAACTTTGAACAGTTAGTAAATGAAGTTTTATAAGTTGAGGATTACCGGCAGAAAAATAGGATTCAAAGTTGCGCAGTCATAAGAACGATTCTCCCTTAATCTATAAAAAGACTTGGCATTGGCATTGTATTTCCAATGACCTTCTCCTCCTCCTTTTGACCTTCAGTTCAGGCAAGCATATTTCCCATGTAGGCAGCTTGCTTCATGAACAATATTAGGAAAGTTCAGAGATCCAGAGCTTTTATGCTTCTTCGGTCATTTCACTTTAAGTGGCCACTCCCTGTGATGCATGTGAAGGTTTGGTTATGTCAAGGAACCGAATTCAATGCTTTATATCCATGTGATTCCTTTTCTCTAAATAAGTATGGGGCTGCAGTGGCTCATGTGGTAAGATGCTGGGCTTGTACACCGCTGAGGTCGGTAGCTTGGTTTGATTCCTGTGAGTGAATAAACTGCGCAGGGACAAGAAAGGAGCCTACCCCGAATGCCTACCGGGCACCGGCATTCAGGTGTCCCTCAAGTAAAGATAACATCACCTGAAAAAAATCCTTTCACAGAGATAGCTAGCCTCCTCAGTGATCCCTGGCTAACACATGCCATATGCTAAATAAATAAATCTAAACACGTGAACATCCTTTCAGAACAAGCTGATTTCTCACTGGTTCAACTACAGTCCACCTGTTGGGTTGTCCTCCTTAGTGCATTAGGGCTTGATTCAAACAATTTAACTGCAGTTATAAAATTGTTATATTTGTTTGTGTTCTTTTATCTCCAAAATTGCTCTTCACTAAGCAGAAGAAATACTCTCTTGCATTTTTATTTCTACCCAAAAATAAATTTATATTATTTATTTTCTTTCTGAATATATGTGTCCCAAGATAATGTTGCAGGATCCAATCTGGATCGGTCATCGGGACAAGAGGTTTTATCTTCTGAGCTTTCGGACTTGTGCTGCAGCCCATCTAACTCTCTAGCATAAATTCTTTAATTTATGTAATTTTTTACATGATTTTGAAGTAATTTTTCTGGAGTCATATACCAATAATACATCATTTTACAAAAATTTTCTGATGTTATAACATAATGTAAATGTCAATCCTTTTAATCATGTATTTTGCCACTGTTCCATCAGTTTATTATGTGCAAACATACGTTAGCCCATTTTATCATACAGTGTTTCACTTTTAGAATAGAATAGAATAGAATTCTTTATTGACCAAGTGTGTTTGGACACACAAGGAATTTGTTTTGGTGCAAATGCTCTCAGTATACATAAAAGAAAAGATACATTTATTAAGAGTCAAGAATCATAAGGTACAACACTTAATAATAGTCATAGGGTACAATAAGCAATCAAATCATACTAGGAAACAGTCAATATAGATCATAAGGATATAAGCGACAAAGTTATAGTCATATAGCCACAAGTGGGAGGGGATGGGTGATAAGGAGTGATGAGAAGATTAATAGTAATAGTACTGCAGTGTTTCACTTGTTCTTTTTCTGCTTAAATTTCAATAAAAGCTTATACATTCATCATTTATACATAGTTCAACTTCAGATTCTGTTTTCTGTTATTCAGTTCTAATCCTATTGTCTACTTTTAATCTTTCTTTTAACTGTGAAATCAAAAACCATTGAAAACTATTCTCCACAGCCAATTTTGTTTTTCCATGCACAATAGAAACAAACTGATCTATTTCAGTTTTTCCCTATACTGTATTCTAAATATTTAAGATATATATGATTTTATATTTGTAAAATCTGGAAGATACTTCATTCTCATTCTCAATGTTAAGACAAAGTTCCTGTTTTATTGATGATTGGCAGCTTAAGATGAATGATTATAAAGAGCTATTACAATAGTGCTACTCTTTCTAACCAAATCCACGAAGAGATTTTATAGAAGAGAACAACTTAACCTATTGCAACTTGTTTGAGATATCTGTACTAAAAAGATGCTTTTTAGAGTAAGTATAAAAAGTTTTCACTGACAAACATTTTCTTTCCTTAGGGATGTATACTAGCTCCAGCACAAACCACAATGGACCATCACCTGGCCTTCTACCACCGCATCAGAATGTTCTGTCGAGACAACACATACTTGAGTCAGCTCTCACTAGTGCACATCATCATGTATCATCCATAGGAAGTGACGGAGAAGGGTATGTAATAAAATATTTTTCAATTTTTAATGTTCCAACTTTCTGCCTTTCGTTTGGGTCTCCTGAACTCAAGAACAGGAAAGATCATTGCATGCAGTCATATGTATTCAGCCTGCTACCACCTGTGAAGCTTCATTGACTGGCAATTATTCTTACATTTGAAGGAAGAAAGAATGAATTTTTCTCTAAACTCTTTCTTAAAGATACATATTTGAAAAGTGAAGGATGAAAAAATGACTCTTTCTGAGCTTCATTTGTAAATCATATTAGAGTGGTGGGTCACTTTAGAGAGCTATTTTTCTAAGAAACCAAAATGGATCCCTAAAGGGACTTTCCTAAGTCTTATTGCTCTAGGGAACTTGAAGGAGAGTTCTGTAGATTGTGCTAACAAAAAAATCTTTGAAAGTCTTGTTGGACCCTTTCAGATTATCAAATTATTTCAAAAGTTATAAGATTTTGTGTAATTTACTTCATCAGATGCATAGAGCCACATCTCTGTTTTCCTCCTGAAACTTGAGCTCTGTGCTCATAATTTCCCACGTCCTCTTCTCATGTGATTGAGTATATGCATTTTGGAAATTATATTTTCTTTTACATTAAATGTGGGTAAGTGGGGATACATATATATACACTTTTAAAAGGTACTTTTGAAAACTACTGTTATGTGGTAAAGTTGGATAAACTGAATGCCTCTGAGTTCAAAACAAATTATAGACGGCAGTGTTTTATTTCAAAAGTATACTTAGGAAAGAGGTTAAGATTGTAGCTTCTAATGATGACAGGCCTTTAGGGTGGAGAAAGAGAAAATTATATGTGACCCATAATAATGCCCATAACTGTATGGCTTACTAAACCAGCATCTATCAGCCCTATTTGGATAGTGGGAAAATTAAGTTTCCTGAGGTCCGGTAATTTTTCAGACATTCAAAAACTGAGTGTATTTAAAGAAAATAGAGCTGCCATTCAATTTCTATTAGAAAGTTTTCCCATACTGCAATTATAAGGGCTTGTTCTTTTGGCCACCCAGCTTTTGTTCTATTTTGACTTTGCTCTCATAAAAAAATCTGCAATATCGCATGCTGCAATAAGAGTGATCTTTAGTTTTGAGAAGTAAATAAAAACTGGAAGAAACTGTTTCAAATGTGGAACTTTTGGATGTTCCCTAAACATTATTTAAAGGAAAAGGTTTTGCTTTTGAGTCTGTCCTGATATTGCCTAATGATGCTTAGGTTCCAACTTGTTAAGCAATGGAATGTTAAATGTTATTAGCAAATATAAATGCCAGTCTTCACAGAATTGGGTGTATGATTTTGGATAATAGCTCAAAGATCTTGTCTTCTATCAGTTATTGAGGGAACTAATCACTTTCTCAAATTAAGTGACTGTTAACTGAGGAAGGAACATGGGCTGATTTATACTGTATTTACCAGAACGCCATAACATACATGCACACAGACACTTTTAAAATAACTTCCTCTCCTTACCATATCATGAAGCACTAGATTAAGTGATTAATTCACTCCTAGTCAACAGGAGTTCCAGTTTTTCAGATGTAATCTTTTTGACCTCATAAATTATTTTATGAAATAGTATGCCAAGTTATTTTTAAAAGTATGTGCATTCATGCAAAACACCCACGTATATTATGGCTTTCCTATAAATATAAATTGGTTGATGTTCCTTCCTTAGAAAACAATCTGAACATGAAGTTCGGACTACAGCTCAGAGTTTGTAGCTTGCCAAGGATCAGTAAAGACTAGAATTCTTTCTGTTGTAATATTCTACTTGAGGGAGTAGGATATTGGGAATACAAATAGAGGGTGGGAATTTTTGTTCGTTTCTGTTTTTCTTTCTCCACTTACTTCCTTGGGTGTTCATTGTCTCCTCTGGTTTTCCCTTCCCATTGTCATGATACCGATTTTGATCCTTCTTAGGGAAATCCATTATTTCAAGAATCTTTTTCTTAGTTATACATTACTGATTGATTGATTTATTCCTTTCCATTGATGTAATTTCTATTGTGTCAAAAGCATATGAAACAAGCCAAGTGATTTCACATTTTATTGGATATTCCTTGTTAGGCTTCAGCCAGGAACAAATTTAATATTTATTGGCTTTGACTCTTACTGGATTGAATTTGGAGAGAGAGAGAGAGAGATTGCTAAACATGCAATGGAAGCACATGCTAATCTAAGAAAGCAAACAGTGTCAATGTGCTTTTAACTATGCTTTTTTTTCAGAAGCAAACATCTTTTTAATTAATCCAGAATCTATTTGTCTGAAAACTAGGACTGTCTGAAAACTGACAAAACTAACACTCTAGCACATATTAATATGAATATTTTTAATGATACTTTTAAAAATCTAGTAATCATGTTGATGGTAGAGTGAATTATTCTAAATGCAATAAAAACATATTTTTAAAATTATGCTACTGGCCTCTCACTTAATTTTTGGGGTGCATGCAAGTTTATTAAATTTGAAGATACTTTATATTAGACTATAGTGTGTATATGCAAATATATAACATATGTCATTAGTTTATAATATTTATTCTAGTCATAGTGATCTCACTAGCAAGATTTGTTTTAGCAACAGAATTTGTGGTGTTTTTCCATCATAAAGAGTTTTGCAATAGATTCAGTTTACCCAGGTCCACATTTCCTGTGCTGAATTTTGAAGAAAACTACCAGTTGTTTTCAAGACAAAGCATTCTCTATAATCCTGCAGTTTTGTATTTGGGAATTCCTTAAGTCAAGAAATTGTAGTGTTGTGAAAAGGTGTAGTAGTGAATGATATATTAATTCTATCTTAATAAAACATCTTAGCTGTTATCATTTCCTTGAAGTAAGCCAGGGGTAGGATTCAAATTTTTTAACAACTGGTTCTGTGGGCATGGCTAAGTTGGTGGTCATGGCTTGGTGGTCATGTGACTGTCTGGGCGTAATCAACTCAACATCACTCACATCAAGGCACGCATCTCTTTGCCTGGCCTCTCATGACTGTGGGGATGCTGCAACAGTTGTAAGTGTGAAAAATGGTCATAAGTCACTTTTTTCAGTGCCATTGTAACTTTGAATGGTCACTCCACACAAGCAAAGTACCAGCAAAGGAAGGGAAAAAAACTCCAGAGAAGTTCCTGAAACAGGAAGTCTAGTCCTGCCAAGAACGTTCTAAGGGTTAATGGAGAGGCAGTTTCTGTAAGCAACACCAGAATGTTTCCTTCCTGTCTTCCTTACAGGATTAGGCCAGTAATTTCTTCTAACAACCGGTTCTCCAAACTGCTTAGAATGTTAACAACCGGTTCTAGAGAATAGGTGCAAGCTGGTAGAATCCCACCCCTGAAGTAAGCTAAGTAGAATGGTGTTCAAACAAATCTGAAACACACCACCGGAATAGTTTTTCATAGCAAATTAAGGGAATGAATCTTTTCTAAAGAGCTTATGTTTGCCCTAAAAGGTCAGAGACTCTTGGACTTTTTGGATTCATACCTACTAGAAGAAGCTCTAATGGATTCTGTGGTATGGCTTTTTATCAGTTGGTATCACACCCTAATTCTGTCTAGAAGTGGATAATAGCAATAGCACTTAGACTTATATATCGCTTCACAGTGCTTTACAGCCCTCTCTAAGACTAGGCACGCACGCCCCCAACTACCTCAATTCCAACTACTGCCGGCCTTAAATGCAAACTACTCAATGCAAGAAGCCTCGTGAATAAAATACCTGAATTTCTCATCCTCCTAAATATGGCTAACTTTGACATTATATTTGTCTGTGAAACATGGCTCAATGCATCTCTCCCCGACTCCATTACCACAGTAAGAGACTATCATGTTTACCGATCAGATCGTGAAAATCGTCGAGGAGGTGGTGTTGCTATCTTCTATAAAAATCCTTACATCTAAAAATATCCAAGTTACCCAGGAGCTTGCTCTTCCTGAGACCATCATCTGTGAACTATCCTTAAATATCACAATTCGATTCTTACTATGTTACAGAGCACCTGATTATGACATCGAACATGTAAACAAGCTAAATACATTACTAACATGGGCTGCATCCTGCCCATACCCTTTTATCTTTCTTGGTGATTTCAATCTACCTCATATTGACTGGACCCTAAATGATTGTACAACTGAAATCATACACACAACCTTCTACAATGCTACTACAAATCTGGGACTGGAACAACTAGTAACCAACAACACTAGACTAAACAACTGCCTCGATCTCATCTTCTGCAATAGTTTGAATTTAATTTACGGAATACAAACTAAAGAACCCTTTTCCAGTAGCGACCACAATATGATTGACTTTTGTCTCAACATGCGTCCACACAAAAATCACCACAATGATGTAATTCCCAATTGTAACTTCAAAAAGGCAACTATGATCTTATACACAACGATCTCTCATCCCTTGATTGGCAATCTCTATTCACTGGATGCAATACTGTTGAAGACCATTACAACATATTTTTACTTGAAGTCAAAAGAGTCATCAAACTATATGTACCAACAACAACTCCCAAAACAAAACAAAAAAGCAGATTACCCATATCAATAAGGAAACTTCAATCCAAAAAGAGATCACTCTGGCGGAAAAACAAATCTGGTCACGTTGCCAATTTCAAAAACCGATACAAAAATTTATGCCACCAGATAAAGACCGAATGCACCAATTATCACATTAAACAAGAGGAAAACCTTCTAAGCACCAATTCCACCCGTGCTTTTTACAATTTTGTAAACAACAAACTAAAGACTCAAGGTCCATCCCTCCCTTGATAGGACCTGATGGTAAAGACTGCAACGACGACACCATTAAAGCCAACATCTTTAACACATTCTTCGGCTCAGTATTTGTAAACAGCAATGGATCATGCCCAGTATTTCCTAGCCGTACCACAGATAACAACAATGATCTAATACATATCGATTTCACAGAAGACAATGTTGAAAAAGCACTACGCAACCTAAAACCATCTCTATCTATTGGACCGGATGGAATATGTGCCTACTTCTTAAGAAAGCTATCCACTGCCATAGCCAAACCTCTAAGCATAATCTTTGAAAAATCTTTCAGAACCAGCTCCTTGCCTAACCTATGGTCACAAGCCACAGTCATCCCCATCTTCAAAAGGGAGACCCAAGCCTAGTTGAAAATTACAGGCCAATCTCCTTATGCTGCGTCACCTGTAAAGTCATGGAATCAATTATTAACCAATCCATCATCCTTCACTTAGAGACAAATAACCTACTCTCCAATAAACAATTTGGTTTCAGAAAAAAACTATCCTGTAATCTGCAACTCTTACACTGCAAAAACATATGGACGACACAACTCGACCAGGGCAAAGCAATAGATGCAATCTACATAGACTTCTGTAAAGCCTTTGATTCAGTGGTACACGACAAACTACTCCTAAAAATAAAATCCTATGGTATCTCTGGACAACTGAATAACTGGATAGAAGCATTCCTGTCAAACAGACAACAAATGGTCAAAATCGGGAGCGTACTATCAAATCCAGTACCTGTCAATAGTGGTGTTCCCCAAGGCAGTGTTCTAGGACCAACTCTCTTCATACTCTACATAAACGACCTCTGTGATCATATTAAGAGCAATTGCGTTCTCTTCGCTGATGATGTAAAGCTGTTCAATACCACAGACAATACTGCTACCCTACAAAAAGATCTTGACTATGTATCAGAGTGGTCAAACAAATGGCAACTTCAAATCTCAACAAATAAATGCTCTGTCTTACATATTGGCAAAAAAATCAGAAAATAAAATACAAGCTGAATAGTCAAGATCTTGTTGATGACTCAAGCTCTGTAAAGGACCTTGGAATACTCACCTCTAATGATCTAAGTGCTAGAGCCCACTGCAACTACATAGCCAAAAAGGCATTAAGAGTTGTTAACCTAATCCTACGTAGCTTTTTCTCTGGTAATATCACACTACTAACCAGAGCATACAAAACATTTGCTAGACCAATACTCGAATACAGTTCATCAGTCTGGAACCCACACTACGTATCTGATATTAGCACAATTGAGAAAGTCCAGAAATATTTCACAAGAAGAGTTCTCCACTCCTCTACTCGTTGTAGAATACCTTATGCCACCAGACTTGAAATTCTAGAACTTGAAAACCTTGAATTACGCCGTCTTCGGTCTGACTTAAGCATGGTATATAAAATCATACATTGCAATGTCCTACCTGTCAATGAATACTTCAGCTTCAACCATAACAACACAAGAGCACACAATAGATACAAACTCAAAGTAAACCGCACCAAACTTGATTGCAGGAAATACGACTTCAGCAATAGAGTGGTCAATGTCTGGAATACTCTACCCGACTCTGTAGTTTCTTCCCAAACCCCAAAAACTTTAACCTTAGACTGTCTACTATTGACCTCACCCCTTTCCTAAGAGGTCTGTAGGGGCGTGCATAAGCGCACCAACGTGCCTACCGTCCCTGTCCTATTGTTTCTCTTATTCTTTTATTTTTCTTATATGTACCCATTTCATGTATTCACAACTATGTATACATTTATACTTATTATCTTGTAAACAATTGGCAAATCAAATAAATAAATAAATAAATAAATAAATAAATAAAATAGTTTACAGAGTCAGCATATTGCCCCCAACAATCTGGGCCCTTATTTTACTGACCTTGGAAGAATGGAAGGGTCAGTCAACCTTGAGCCGGTGAGACCCAAACTGCCAAACTGCTGCCAGCCTATGATCAGCAGAAGTAGCCTGCACTACTGCATTCTAACCACTGCGTCACTAATCCACCATGATTCATGTTCCACATCTATTGATACAATGTACCGTACAAGGGGGAGCTTTTGAAGATAATCTATCATTATCTAGTGTAAAATATAATCTTGAGAAAATTCATTGGACAGCCATCTGTCAGAAATGATGTAGGGTCTCCTGCTTGGGCAGGTGATTGTGGTGGTGTTGGACTAGATGACCTACAGGTCCCTTCCAACTCTGTAAATCTGTTTTTAAAACATATGCAGCCATGTTTGTCTCCTCTCACTTAAATCTTGACTTCTAACCTTTTACTAGCCTAATTCAAAATTGTGGCTTGAATTTACAAAACAAAACCTGCTTTAGAATCTCAGGTGATTCAATGCACCCTCTCACAGATATTTAACCAAACTCCAAAGTCATTTTTAAAAACCTTTCCTGAAGTAATCCATGCTTCAGTAGTAGGAATAATGACTTTGGCAATAGGATTGAATCTGGATTGTTCTTGCAAGTGAAATTTGTTCCATGTGCTCTCATTACTATTGCTTTGACAGCATGTACAGATATTTCTCTGTTTCCAGTATTTTAAAATAATATAATATGTAGATATATTCTTTCTATGTTAAGATCATTTTATAATATCTTACTTTAGGCCTTGTTCTTCTCTGATGATGGCTACACTTTTATTATAATATGTTATATATTATATAATAATATAATATTATATAATAATATTATATATTATATTAGATTTGATTTTATCTTACAGAGTAGTGTTCTTTTAGTGCTTTACTGCATTTTATTGCATACATTGTAGAGAGACTAGAAACACTATTTGATACGCTGTTGAATAGTGTTATTAACAACAATAAAAAATGCCAAATAAAGTACTGTTACACCCAGATTTCCTCTGAGCTTTCTAAAACCACAGGAGACTATTTTATGGCAAAAACGCACTTGAAATAATCATACAGAAAGCTAATACTATTAATTGCTAACACAAGGCTGATGTCCCTTTTAAGAGTTTTCTGCAATCTTTTTAGGGCACTGTATTCATTCAGGTTATTGGAATGTTGTACCTTTGTTAATACAGAGTGTCCTCACTTGCCAACCATAGTTGGGAACTCTGTTGCTAAGTGGTGCAATTGTTAAGTGAAATTCAACTTCATGTTGGCTTCCCCATTGATTTTGCTTGTTGGAAGCTTGCTTTGAAGGTCACAAATGACCATCACGTGATTGTGTGACACTGTTGCCAAGCACACAAATTGCGATCATATGACTGCAAGGATGCCACAAAAGCCACAATTTTGAGTGTTGGTTATAAATCTCCCTTTTTTGGTGCCATTGTTAACTTTGAAGGGTTGCTGAATGATGAGTGGTCAAAAAGCGAGAACAATCTGTAGTAGACATACGTTCCATCAGATAAAAATGTATACTGATTACTGCACAGATTCGATCTGTGGTCATTGTTTTCTACCTACTTTACCCTTTTGGTAAGCTACGTTTTGCCCCATTTATCACTTGTTGACTCCTTGTTGAAGTATACAGAATGTACAAAATTTCTGCACCATGAGCCAAAGTGATGACAGGTTGCATTCCTGAGCTTAAGTCTTTGGGATGGAGCAAAACGATTGCTATCACAAACTGTAATGACTGAATCATCAAATATGACTGAAGCCAAACACCACAAGATGCTGAGCACAAGAAACCTACTCATGTTTGACAGAAAGGCTAAGGATTTGATTTAAAGCCTTCTTTTTTTAAAAAGCAACAACAAAAAAGGCCCTTGTTATTTTGTTCTTTGCCAAAGTCAGTAACAAGGGCAGCGCTCAGTTTTCCCAAAAGGTTTTTAAGACGTTTACACAGTTTGACAAAAAAATATTTAATTTACTTGAAAATGATCTAACAAAATCTGACTTCATTACCAAATATATTTACCCTGGCTACATATGAGAAGTATTTATTTCCCTTTAATAAAGAAGCATGTGACGCATAGAGATCAGGTAACTTTATACCAATTTATATTAATATTAATTAAAGTATGTTTTATTTAGGAGTAGTTGTCATATAAAAAGTAGATTTTGTTATGTTATAATTTTTTTGTTATTGCTTTTAAAGTTCCAGGTAGCAATGTGCTATATTAACATCACTTTCATTTGTCTAGTTTGATCTGTAGAGCCTGAAAATGTGTTTCTGTGTATGTATGGGGAAACCTATTGTCCTCAACTTACTACCATTCATTTAGTGACCATTTGAAGTCATGAGGCATTGAAAAGGTGACTTATGACCATTTTTCACACTTATGTTGGTTGGTGCATCCCCATTGTCACATGATCAAAATTCAGAAGCTTGGCCAGTTCATGTGATAACCTTTTGCGACCTTCAGAGAAGCAAAGTCAACGGGGAAGCCAGATTCACTTAACAACCATGGCAAGAAATGTTGTAAAATAGGATGAAATTCATTTAACAGCTATCTTGCTTAGCAATGGAAATTTTGGAAATGTTGCACATCAAGGACTACCTGCCATTCAAAAGAAAATTGAAAATTGAAGCTACAGAAGATGGGTGTGGTGCCTAAATATGTATCCCAATGTATGCACTAAAACAATATTGCATGTTTCTCAGAGCTTGCCCCATTGTGGTTCATCAAGGCAAACTAAATGGTTATTTGTAGCACTACTTCACACTTCATAGTACAGTAGAATTGCCATCTTTAGCAAAATGAAAACCTCCATTTGCAAAGTTATTCATAATCCTGGACAGCTTATGCCATAGTATGCTACCACCTTAAAGGAGAATATTCCTCATAAACATATTTGCAAAAACAAGTAATATGAACCAAATAACCGAATAATAGAGTTGGAAGGGACCGTGGAGATCTTGTAGTCCAACCTCCTGTTCAGGAAACCCTATACTATTTTAGACAAATTGTTTTCCAATCTCTTCTTAAAAACCTCCAGTGTTGAAGCATCCACAACTTCTTGAGGCAAATCAGTTCACTGGTTCATTGTTCTGTCAGGAAATTTCTCCTTAGATCTAGGTTGCTTCTCTCCTTGATTAGTTTGAATTTGGTGCTGGCTTTCTGCTTTATTTGAATGGGTTTTTTTTCCTCATCCTGATTGGCGTGGGAGTCTAGGTCTGTTTTTATTGGTCTTCGAGTTGCTGTGTTCTTGATATTTTGTGCATTGGGGTTTCTTAGTACAGCTTGGTTTCTTGTGAATGGCCGATAATTATTTATTAGGAGGCTAGGTTTTATTTGGGTAGCTTGCTGGGGCGTATTGGGGGGGGGTGTCTGTTTGTGTCCAGGTGCTTGCCTGGATTGTGGGATAGAGATTTTTTTGTTTGTGAGTGCAGGCTTCCAGATGATTGATAGTCTGGTGGAGTCATCTCTTCTATTCATACTATTAGGTCTATGGCTTCTCTGATGATTCTGTAGCCGGGGTTTTCTATAGCAGCTAGGGTTTTGGTGCCATTGAAGTTGATGTTATGACCTGTGGCTTTCATATGTTGGACTAATGAGGAAGTATGTTCCAGCTTTTTTATTGCATTCCTGTGTTCTTCAAGGTGGGTACTTATCCTTCTGTTGGTTTGTCCTATGTATGTGGCAGGGCATGATGTGCAGGGTACTTCATATATGCCTTGGTTTTCTAGGTCAATTTTATCTTTCGGGTTTCTTAGGATGGCTGCTATTTTTTTGTCCATTTTGAAGGCAGTCTTGATGTGATGCCTGCGTAGTATCTTGCTGATTTTGTCTGTTGTTCCTCTAAATAACAGCAGGACAGCTGTTCCATAGGTTTATTCATCTTCTGGGTCTCTATTGTGTTTCAGTGTGTTTTTGTGGATCAGATCCGTGGTTTTGTTTTTGTGGAAGCCGTTAGGTATCAGTATTTTGGTCAGGGTGCATAATTCAGTCTTTATGTGTGCCTTGTCTGCCAGGAGTTTGGTTCTGGTAATTAGTGTTTTACCATACATATAAATACCCACGAAAACATAAGAAAACACACACACACACACACACACACACACATATATATATATGTGATTCTGATGAGATTCTGCTGAAACGTTGAGATTCAGATGAGATTCTGCTGAAACGTTGCTACAACTTTAAAAGAACTACAATGACGTGGGAAAATACCCGAACCAAGCCGAACACCATACATGTAAGTACCCAAAAACTTAAGAAAACAAATATATATATATATATATATATATATATATATATATATATATATATATATATATATATATATATATATATATATATAATATGATATAAGAAGTTTGAACTTTTATCAATAATAATTTTTCTGGTTCTCTTCTCAAAAACATTAAAAATAAGATTTATGGAACTAAAATTGACCTTTTTTAGTTGATAGACACACAGAGAGATAATATGCACACACAGTGTATTTATTGTGATGTACAAAATATTTTTTAAGTATAGCAATTACTGGGGAAAAGCTAAATGATTTCCATAGTGAAAATGTAGATGTAACATAATGTTAGCCAGTGTAACAGTACTATAAAAACCATAGTTACAAGTATTACAAAGTCCATCCTGTGTGGCCCTCAGGCCTCAAACTATCTGATCTAGTGTTGCTAGTTTTCCTAAATCTGATATCCTTCATTGTCTTGACTATGTCTTTGATAATTTCCAACTAGCCCAATTATTGTTCTGAGTTGTAGCCTAATAAGCAAAGTAAGAGAAGGATAATATAACCCAGACTCTCTTCAGAACAAAACTTTCTAAACTCAAAATACCCTAAACCCTTTTGAAGATCCGTCTAATTGACTGCATTGTTGAAAATCTCTGAAATTTCTCTAATGTGGAGATAAAACCTGCCCTCCCATAACCACAAATACTAAATTGACATTGCTTATTTAGTTTAGAATATTCAAGTTGATTGTGCTTAATACTGGATATCTAATTTGATGTTACAATGTCTAACTAAAAAGACTATTACTATTACTGGAAGGTTTAGAAATCAAGTTTGGACCTCCTTTTGTTTTGATACTATTCCCCCCCCCTCCCCCCCAAAAAAAGAACAAAATAAAACTTCAGAAAAATAAATATCTCTGCAAAATGTGTGACTGTATAGGTGTGCCTAATTTCTGGAGCATTCATTCATGAGGGAGAAACACTTGTTTTGTCTGGTTTATTTTTGCTTCTAGCTGCAGGGGATGATGTCATGAAGGTAAGACAGTGCAGATATTGAGGGTAGTAAGGAATGAAACAGGATTCTTAAGCCTTGGCACCAATTTTAGCCTTAATTTTCAGCTCCAGAATAGGAGAAAGTCCAGTTTTGAAAGCCCACTTTTTAAGTCATCAGTTAGAATTCCTGCAAAAGAGGGAAAGAGAGAGACAGACAAAGACAGGCAAACAGATAGATTTTGGTCCAACTAAATCTAGGACCATAAAATGTGGGGAACTACCAGAGACATTGACTACCCAGAGTGTAAATTCCAATTGAAGGTATAATACAACTCAATAGTGTTTGTTTCTTACTTACAGTAATGTAATGCAATAATAATAATAATAATAGAATATTTGGGAAAGAAAATGACAGAGACTGATTTAGAAACATGCTATTAAAAAAAATGCTGCATATTCTCTAAAATGAGACAAAGGCACCTGGGACTGATTAGTAGTAAAGTTCACCAAACTTCAGATTTTTTTCTCTCTCTAGAAAGTTTATGGTAAGACTATTTCCTCGGATTATGTTGACAGAAATTCCCCTAAGGCTAGACCTAGAAACGAAATGCATAGGAAGAAACTAATGCTCTACAGAAACCTAATTAGGATAGCTTTGCACTTCATTTTTAATTTTATGGGAAAAGATGAAAATCATTGTTTAAGGTGTGGGGTTTTTTTTCTTTTCCTGGTCTTTTTTTCTTGATTTCTTTCCACTTAATTTTTGATATCTAGAGCCTATAGCTACATTGAACTTTTTATCATTCACATGACTTACACTTCATTTATAAAGTAGACTTTTAATTCTCTCTATACTGATTGTTCATAGAACATTGTTTTACCTAAAAATTGGAAGGGTGGAGTAAATGTTGATTGGTTGATTGATATGTCTATACCACTCAGCTCAGTAAAACTCTTGGCAGTTTACAGAGAATACAGGAAGTCCTCAACATAACAACTTTTTGAAGTTACAATGGCATTAAAAAAGTGATTTATGGCTATTTTTCACACTTACCACCATTGAAGCATCCCTATAGTCCTGTGACTTAACAAGTGGCTCATATTTATGATAGTTGTGGTATCCCAGGATCATGTGATCAGTTTCTGACAAGCGAAGTCAATGGGGAAGTCAGATTCACTTAACAACAGTATGGCTAACTTAACAACTGCAATGAGTCACTTAACAACCAGGGTAACAAAGGTCTAAAATGTGGCAAAACTCACTTAACAAATGTTTCACTTAGCAACATAAATTTGGGTTCAATTTTGGTCGTAAGTCAAGGACTACCCATAAACACCTGAGAAAAAATGTTGAAAATTCAGTGAGAAGGTTGGCAAAACAATCAAAACAGACAATACTTAACTCCCGAATCCTCGATCAAACATTGAAGTCTTGACCATTTTGCAGAAATCTAATATTGGGGATTCCAGGTTCAACTCTGGGGGGAAGGGCAAAGCATTCCAAAGTGTGGTTTATATAACAGTGATGGTCTGCCTTTGTTCCCATGTCCTTTTCAGTTTCCTGTAAGCATGAATGCACTGAGATGCCCTTGAACAAGATGGTGGTCCATCAGGTACCCAGGAGAGAGATTTGAAAGTCAAAACTTGGAAATCTATTGGCAACCAATGAATAGGCATTCAATACTTACAGAACTCTTACCCACCAGAAATTTGGCTGCTTCATTTTGTATCAAATCATTTCCAAATCATTTCTTAGGCTGTAAAGCCAAAATACTTTCAAATTGTTAACGTTAATGATTCTGTTAATGTAAACTTACAATAAAGTAAAATTAGTCCATCTGGTCATGCTTCCAGTCTGGACTACCTTACATGGCTGACATCACAATGTCATGTTTCCTTTGCTTAAGCTACCTCGCTGAACTTTTCCCCCTATCTCAGGGGTGGCAAACTCACGCCGTCACAGTGACGTCATGTGACATATCAGGACTTTTTTCCCTTTCGCTAAACTGGGACGAGGCCAGCATGTGACGCATCTGGCCTGCAGCCCGCAAGTTTACCACCCTGCCCTATCTCCTAAGGCCTTTTTCACATACTGTTAGAGCAGCAGAATGGGTAGCCCTCCAAAAATGTTGGCCTCTGAAATCTGAACTATATACATCTTAATGTAATCCTACACAAGGCATCAGAGATATAAAAACTGTGCTGGGGCCATATTAATTAAGTTAGATCAAGCCATATGTTAGAAACCATTGCTTTGTTGTTAATTTAGTGGTTTTGTATATATGCTGATTGGGATACACAATAACGTTGTTTGGGTTCTTTGAAAAGTTGTAGATTATGGTGCATATTTCCTTCACCAAAATAACCGTTTGCCACAATAGATTGTTCATATTATATCAAACACACGCGAATGTGTAACATACCAGCATGTAATGAAGCACAATACATGAATTTGCTATTCTTTTGTACTATTTTATAGGACTATTGTTTTTTCTTTTGTGTTAGCATTTAGTAAGTAACCACAGCACTTGATAAAGTAGTTTGAAGTTACAGGCAAGTACCACATCACAAACCGTACAGGAATTTATTTGAGATAAAGTACAGATGGGCTGAACTCTGGATCTGATCATACTGCTGCGATGGATGGAAGAAATATTGAGATCCATTGTCTAAGAGAAGAATCTCACTGTCAAAGCTTTTCTTCCCAAACAACAACAAAGTGAGACAGCGTTCATATTGGAAACATCCATGTCTCTGTTGTGGTTGTATTTTACCCCCAAGTATAAGTAAAAGAGAAGTAGAGTTTTGTCATTCAATTTTATATCCTTTCAAAGTAGTTACCAACTGCGCAGGCTGTGTTGTATTTTATGTTGTAAGGAAGATATTAAAAGGGACCAACTTGGTAGCAAAGTGTGAAAATCACATACCTTAAAATCCATGTGCGTGCACAGGCACACATGTGTGATGGTGCTTTTTGGGGCTTTCATACATATTTTTTTATTTTATTATGACATTTGCATACAGCAAATTCATGCAGACTCTTGGCTTCAAACTCCAGCAGTAAAAAAAAGCTCCAAAACATAAAAAGTACAACCTACCTATAACAACATATGAAGATATGCATACAGGTAATCCTCTACTTACAACAGTTGGTTTAGTGAGTTTGTTTAGTAACAGTTCAGAGTTACATCATCATTGAAAAAAGTGACTTATGACCATTTTTCACACGTACAACCATTGCAGCATCCCCATGGTGACGTGATCAAAATTCAGATGCTTGGCAACTGACTCACATTTATGACGGTTGCTGTGTCCCGGAGCCATGCAATCATATCTTGTGAACTTCTGATAAGCAAAGCCAGTGAGGGAGCCAGAGTCGCTTAACAACCATGTTACTAACTTTAACAATTGTGGTGATTTACTTAACAATTGTGGCAAGAAAGGTCGTAAAATGGGACAAAACTCACTTAACAACAGTCCCTTTTAGCAACAAAATTTTGGGACTCAGTGAGGTGGTAAGTCAAGGGCAACCTGTATATGAGTGTCTTATGGACAACATAAAATTTAATAAAGAAAATAATAAATATTTTGTTCCCTACATCCTAATTTATTAGGAAGAAAAAATACTAAAACAAACTATCCAACATACTTCCCCTATGCCTCCTAAAGAGCTTTGAAGAGCCAATGGTGCAACATGAGAGGTTTGGATCATTCCTGCTATTAGGCAAAATAAAATAGCCACTTTGAGTGGAGTAGCCACTATTATATAGCAGCTGTTTCGCTGCGTTTTAAGATGGCTCTGCCACTGTGGGAAGGCAATCAGATTGACATTGTGGGTTGCTATAACATCTTCACCTGTAGCCATGTGCCATTGGCATAACACAATGCATTGCTTTGGGACTCCCTCAGAATAGTGTTTATAGAGTAGGCTAGCTTGAATTTTTTTCTAAGTGAAGAACAGACAGAAGGATATGAAGAATCAGTGGAGGAAAAGGACTTCTGACCCTTGGATTTCCAGTAGTATAGATCACAATGACCTCCACCCATTGCAGCTTCGATAGAGAGGAAGATGCTATTGTGCAGAAGGTTTTTCTTTTTCTTCCACCACCAAACAGGCATGACTTTGGCCTGGCTGACCTATTCTAAGAGTCCCATCTGCATAAACGATAATTGCCCAAATGATTTCTATCAAATGAAACATATCTTATCCTGTAACACTGCAGAGCCATCACTCAAAAATAATAAAAGCCTGCCTTCCATTGAGGACCCACTGCACAGGTCAGAAAAAGGGCTGAGAAAATATCTGCAGACCCCTCACATCCTGGACATAAACTGTTTCAATTCCTCCCCTTGGGATGCCACTAGAGAGCATTGAATGCCAAAACAACTAGACACAGAGTCAGTTCCCCCCCCCCCCATCATTCTCCTAAATACCCAATTCCCACAGCACTGTCTTATGTCTAAGGATATTTACCCATGTAGTAGAGCTGTATTACTATTTCCTTCTCATCTTTACTACTACCTTCTCCTATTGGTATCTTATGATTATATTACTTGGTTGTTTGTAAGTACATTGAGAGCTTGTGCACCAGAGACAAATTCCCTGTTTGTCAAAATCACACTTGGCCTATAAAGAATTCTACTCTATTCCAGTCAA